>NC_060040.1:3057500-4257500 GCF_905333055.1 Maniola jurtina | reverse complement strand
AACTGCCTGAACAGATTCGGATATGGGGTATCATTAGAATCCTTACACCTCGAGTGATTCTGATTATGTTTTTGAAAAAATAAAACAATATGGCGGCTGTATAGCGACATTTTGAAATGTGGATTTTTTAAACTTTTTAATAAGTTTTTGGCAAGGCAGTCGTGTTTATGTCTTTAAATAAAGTACATCTTAGTTTTTTTAAAGTAAGTACATGGTCTTACGGCGTTTGGATCCAGTAGCTCCCGTATGATCTATGATGTCGTCTGTCACCTAGTGGAGGGGTCTGCCAATGGTGCGCTTTCCGATGCAAGGTCGCCATTCTAAGCACCTTTGAGACCTCAACGTCTATCAATTTTTAACCCCCGACCCAAAAAGAGGGATGTTATAAGTTTGACGTGTGTATCTGTGTATTTGTCTGTGGCATCATAGCTCCTAAACTAATGAACCGATTTTAATTTAGTTTTTTTTGTTTAAAAGGTGGCTTAATCGAAAGTGCTCTTAGCTATAATCCAAGAAAATCGGTTCAGCCGTTTGAAAGTTATCAGCTCTTTTCTAGTTACTGTAACCTTCACTTGTCGGGGGTGTTATAAATTTTTAATTTACACTTGTTAAAACTATGGTTCTGTATGTAGTCTATTGCAAACCTGTCAAGAATTAAAAAAAACTATACATTCTCGCTTCTCAAACAACAAAAAATAAAATCTCTGCATTCCGGAAACAGTCATTAACGTCTACCTTACCTACCACAGTGTCTGTCACTCACTCCCGTCACCTCCCGTCTCTCAACGCCGTCGGAGGGTGAATATAATATAAAAGTTCATTAGCGCATCAGCTGAACGACATTTTTAGAGTGCCGATTACGATCTACGTAACATCTGAATGAGTAGTTATGATGTATAATTCCTGTTTCATTTTACGTTACAATTTTATTTTACACGCAACTCACTGTATAGATTTTTGTTTTTAGGGCGGAATACAAAGTAGGTATTCAGATATAATCTGACTTGACTGTTCCCAATTATTGTAAATTAATTGTTACTATTTAGTAACAGTAAAAGTAACACAATTCATTTCAGTAGAATATAAAATTTATTTATTATGCTACCTCTTTAACTCTACCACCTGCACCGGTTTGAAAAACATATATTCTATACATATTATGTCTCATCAATTCATAGTCTGACATGAACATAGCAACAACATTCTGAAATCACTGTACCAGTTGAGATGGAGTTAGCCGACATAATCAAAATGAAGGAAAATTCGTGAGAAACCTGCATGCCTTACAAGAAGCCAGAGGAAAAGCTAGTTTTGTAGTAAAATCGTTTGTTGGTTCAATACGAGAACTTAGTATTCGGAAAATAGATTATTAGGTTAACCTATTATTATGATCTAGGTATGTAAAAGTTCCAACAGAATTCAATAAATGACTTATTTCGTTTCCACTGAAACAAGGTAAACTAACTAATGGGTTCATTAAGCGATCGATACGAGACTTCAAGTTCGGAGGGCTGATTATATCCCTGTGACCTCCAAGAATCGGATTAAGAGGGCTCTCTCCGTCACTTACTCCATACAATCGTAGCCCCAATTTCATTTGAATATTAAGCAACCAAAGTCCATGAAAAGCAGACATATTCTAGAAACTAATATCTATGCCTGTGGTTTTCCAGATTTCAGTTAAAATATTCGGTTTCAAAGTTACACGGTCTTAAAAATTCACATACAAATCTTTGAGCCCCTGTTATTTTAATACTACATATTTTTAGAAAAATCTAAGACACCACAGGCACAGATATTAGTTTCTCGAATATGTCATTTCATGGACTTTAGTTGCTTAATATTCAAATGAAATTGGAACTACGTTTGTATGGAGCGAGTGACGGAGAGACCCCTCTTAATGCCGTGACGTAGGTAGCTGAGCGACGTAATTCCCGCACGTGCCACGGACGTGACGTGATTGAAGCTGCCAGATACGAGATCTTTCTTATTCCGGTTTTTTTTTTTTTTTTCTTTAAATCTGGCTTTACTCTGATTAGCCAATGTCAAGTTTGTGATATTTTCAAGTTATTGAATTTATACACGTATGGACTCCGTCTGCGCCGGCGCCCGCCGACATACGCGCGGCGCCCCTTTAGAGCGCTTCCCAGTCAGTTCCTCCACCAAAAAACACCAACTAACACAAAAACCAGCCACTCTTAACAAAAAAAACACTCCAAACAAGCATAGCACGCGCGCCAGCAAACGCCATCACCGACGAAGTCCTTCCGGTTTATTTCTACAATGCAATTAGCTCTAATTTAGAAGAAAATGAACATAGGTATTTTTTATGTTGATAATAATATGCAAAAAGTTGTACTATTGTAATTAATGATTGTCACTGCGACTTTAATTAATTATTATAATATAATAAATTAATAATAAATAATATAATAAATTTTATTATTGTTTCTGTGACGTAAATGAATGAATGACGTAATTCCCGCACGTGCCACGGACGTGACGTGATTGAAGTTGCCAGATACGAGATCTTTCTTATTCCGGTTTATTTCTACAATGCAATTAGCTCTAACTTAGAAGAAAATGAACATAGGTATTTTTTTATGTTGATAATAATATGCAAAAAGTTGTACTATTGTAATTAATGATTGTCACTGCGACTTTAATTAATTATTATAATATAATAAATTAATAATAAATCCATACTAATATTATAAATGCGAAAGTGTGTCTGTCTGTCTGTCTGTCTGCTACGTTTTCACGGCCCAACCGCTGAACCGATTTTAATGAAATTTGGTACAGACTTGGAATACATCCCGGGGAAGGACATAGGCTACTTTTTATCCCGGAAAATCAAAGAGTTCCCATGGGATTTAAAAAAATCGAAATTCACGCGGGTGAAGCCGCGGGCATCCCCTAGTAATATAATAAATTTTATTATTGTTTCTGTGACGTAAATGAATAAATGACGTTATTCCCGCACGTGCCACGGACGTGACGTGATTGAAGTTGCCAGATACGAGATCTTTCTTATTCCCGTTCATTTCTATATTGCAATTAGCTCTAGAACAAAATCAAGGTAGATATTTTTTATGTTGATAATAAAATATGCAAAAAGTTGTGTTAGTGTAATAATAATACAAGTGTAAATTAAAAATTTATAACACCCCCGACAAATGAAGGTAACTAGAAAAGACTGATAACTTTCAAACGGCTGAACCGATTTACTTGGACTATTCAGCGCCTACCAAAGACTACAATATTATACTGGGTATAGACAGGCAACTCGAGTTCTGTCGGGTTCTATGGGCGGTCCTTTCGAGTGAGCGCCCTCTAGTGTTTGTCTAGGCAAAATTTTGCCATATCGTATATATAGCTACCTATAGGTACAGCTATAGAATGTAGTACCTACTCAAATAAAATTGTACTTAGCTGCCCGGCTAGCATGGGCAGTAGATAAAAATTATATCCACTGATGTCATAGAAATCAGTGGATATCATTTTTATCTACTGCCCATGCTAGCCGGGCAGGACAGGACAGGACATACTGGACCTACCTACACAAACCATACCTAAGATATATTGCAAAAGTTTAATACGAGCGACTTGGAACTCATACGCAGCCATTTGCAATAAAGTAATGCCATAGTAAAAACTTAAATATGACCATTTTTACATAGGGCATCAGTAAAGAACAATAAATTACTCTATATCATTACAGCCAAAAATGAGTTTAGGGTACATTTATTTATTGACATATTTTTTGTGTGTTTTTTCTATCATTCAATGATAAATCAATTAATAAGGATGATTTTTAACTTGTACAAATTCCCATCTTGTAATTGTATATTTTAGTCTAGTAACACTGCGTAATCCGTCATATTTTTGTAGCCTATCCTTTTCATAGATGGCGCTGCTAAAAGTCTTAGACTCCCATAGCTTTAAGTTGCCATAGCATGGCGCCTACGATCCAAAGTATCTGAGTTTTCCAAAACATCATTTTCAAATAAATAATTGTGTATCAAGGCAACGTCCATCTTGACAGCTTGACATTTGTCAATTGACATAATATTATGAACCTAACGGTTATCTAACCTTCTTTTCTACAAGAAAACTAGAAAAGAGCTGATAACTCTTAAACGGCTGAACCAATTTTTTTGGATTATAGCTAAGGTCACTCTCGATCAAGTTACCTTTCAAACAAAAAAAGTAAATTAAAATCGATTCATTCGTTTAGGCGCTACGATGCCACAGACAGATACACAGATACACACGTCAAACTTATAACACCCCTCTTTTTGGGTCGGGGGTTAAAAATTGATGATTGTCACTGATTTCCGAGGAGATTTTTTGTGTCGTAAAATGAGTGACGTGATTCCCGCACGTACCACGGACAGTGCTAGCTACGAGGACTTACTTATTCTGGTTATTAATTATACAATGCAATTAGCTCTACCTAAGTAATTCAATACAAAATGTTTTCTTTTTTTAAATTTTATGTTGAGAAAAGTTTTGCAACTAACTGATGACTCGACCTGGCTACAACAATGGAGATGATGACTACATAGTCAAATCAGCGACTTTTTATCAAATGTCAAAACACTTGGTTAATAAGGGAGCTTGTATGAAATATACAAAGATCTGACGTCATAAACGTTTGACGTAATTTTACGTACTTTTTTAGTTTAAGTAATCGATAATTTAAAATGGTTAGCAAACTTAAAACTAACAGCGGACGTGGATTTTACGAATTTTGGAAGACCCTGTATTTAATAGTTCCGAAGCAATAATTTATTTTGACATAGTCACCACACCAATTAAAGTGGCTAATGCTGTTCGCACATTACAGTAGTGCAATAAACATAATGACATCCATAAAAACACGAGATTTCAAAGAAATTTTAAAATATTTAATTGAGTTCGATATTTTTGCGATATTTAAAAACAGATGAAAAGAGATAGATATTCTGGAGGAGATATCGTACAAGAAAAGAGAAATTATTCGTCTTAGCGATCCGCGTATCAGATCTTATGCTAGGTGAGGTCATGACAAATCCAACATGGTGGACGTGACCTCTTATCTTATTTACTCGTAACTTAAAATATAATTAATCTGAACTCTGCAAGCATCTAAATTAGAGACATTAACTGAAACCTCAAGTACCTCGCGATGGATTGCGATCTCCAGGTAAATAATACAGACGCAATCAAGGCACGCTCGAATATTCGGTCAAGGTTTTGTTTCCGCGAAATGAGGTATTTTCTTATTAACAAGGCGATACATAAACAAGTGTAAATTAAAAATTTATAACATATAGAGAATGTATAGTTTTTTATTCTTGACAGGTTTGCAACAGACTACATACAGAACCATAGTTTTAACAAGTGTAAATTAAAAATTTATAACACCCCCGACACGTGAAGGTTACACTAACTAGAAAAGAGCTGATAACTTTTAAACGGCTGAACCGATTTTCTTGGATTATAGCTAAGAACACTCTCGATCAAGCCACCTTTCAAACTAAATTAAAATCGGTTCATTAGTTTAGAAGCTTCGATGCCACAGACAGATACACAGATACACACGTCAAACTTATAACACCCCTCTTTTTGGGTCGGGGGTTAAAAACATCAGGAATTCATTTGTAAATATAGTTAGAGAAATATTCGTAATATCATTTTTTTATTAAGTAAATGAAGATTTTATGCATTTCATGTATGGCAAGTGTTGTTGTAGGAAGTAGGTAATCTCTGGAACTACTGAACCAATTTTGAAAATTCTTTCACCAGTAGAAAGCTACATTATTATAGTGACATGGGCTATACTTATTTCAAAAAAAGCCGGCCAAGTGCGAATCCGACTTGCGCACCGAGGGTTCCGTACTCGGGTATTTTTTTCGACATTTTGCACGATATATATCAAAAACTATCATGCATAAAAATAAATAAAAATCTGTTTTAGAATGTACAGGTTAAGGTCAAATGATACCCCACTTGGTATAGTTATCTTACTTTGAAAATTTAAGCACATTTTAATTTTTTTTAATGATGTAACCACACGGACGGACCGACAGACAGACATAAAACCCTTTACATTCTGAGAGGAGACCCGTGCTTAGTAGTAGGCCAACAATGCACTGATGCTGGTGATTGTTTTTATGACCTCTAAACCTCTACAAACCATCCCTAAAGCCCACCAAGCCTCAAGATCTCGATCGTACGTACATTTAATTAGTACAAAACGTCAGGCCCAAACAGATTTACTGTCGCGATACTTCGTGACGACGATACGAGTACAAACGTGACTCTACGTAGTCATGATTCGTGAACTTGTGATTTCATAAAAAAAGTAATGAAAGAAAGTAGGCATGGCTTTTGTTTGAAATAAGTCGGCTGTTAAAGTTCAAACGATGATCCCTTGATGTTAACCTGCCACAATTTACTACAGACAGGCTTTATTTACTTACAAGTTACGTATTCTAACGGAATCCTCATGAGAACCTAGACACTGTCAGAGGACTTAGTATGTCTACGCACTACGTGTGGTTTGCCGACGAAGCGCATACCAGCGCATAGCATTGCCGCCAGTTCTGCTCGCATCCGAACATGATCTCAACGTTACGTTTGGAGTATGATAGAGGTGAAACGAAAATAAAAGCAAGATTTAGTTAATAAGATGTGATCACTAATTTAGCATAGTGAACAATATTGCCCCTGATGAGATATAGTGTATTAAACAATATTGTCACTTATATATTTTAAGAATAAAATTAGTTAGTAACAAGTGTAAATTAAAAATTTATAACACCCCCGACAAGTGAAGGTTACAGTAACTAGAAAAGAGCTGATAACTTTCAAACGGCTGAACCAATTTTCTTGGATTATAGCTAAGAACACTCTCGATCAAGCCACCTTTCAAATAAAAATAAATAAAATAAAATCGGTTCATTAGTTTAGGAGCTACGATGCCACAGACAGATACACAGATACACACGTCAAACTTATAACACCTCTCTTTTTTTGTCGGGGGTTAAAAGTCTCCGTTTTCTTCAGTCCATCATGAAAGCTGTCGCTTACGTAACTTGCATGATTCAGTAATCTGTGGTCAAACAACAATGTCATGAGGAACCAAAAACTCAAAAGCTCAATTTGCTATAATCAGCTGAAACAGACAATTTTATTAATGTGTATGTACGATGCAACATGCAGCATGCGTAAACTCACTGGTAAACAGGCAGGAAAAGCCAGCAGATTTCTGATTTTTAGGGTCCCGTTAGCACCCTTCGGGTACCCTAAAATCAGAAATTCAAAATCGCGATAAAATACTATCACGAAATATAGAAATTGGAGCGTCAAATTAAAAGGAAGTAACTTTTCTCCTTTCTAACTAGGTATGCTTACTCCTTTATAAAGTCCCCCAATATAATCGAGCTCGATAGTCACTTACCTCTGCCAACAAAGGAACAGACAAATTTTCCTCTAATACTTTGAGAGACGAAAAAAATGATTCAATTAATCAAATAGTCATGCCATGACTCGGAAGGTTCTCTCGATACGAATTGACGACATTATAACTAAGCTTGCCAATTTTGTAAAGGACTTTTTCGGGACTCAAATAATATTATAAAATCGATAAATTTAGGTTTTATAATCTAATATCTCTTGTGAGGCCACCACTCACACTACTGTGTCGGGAAGGCCGCCTAATTATGGAGCATATCAGAAAAACAGACATCAATAGTTTTCGGTTTCACTATTGAATCCAGTATGCATGGTATAATGGAGATAAAAACAAATTGATAACGCCTTGTTATTTGAATATGTTTTCCATTTTTGAATTTAAGTTTTCAAAAACCTCAACTGCGGTTTGCACTGCATCTTTTTCAACCCGGACATTAAAATCCACCATTTAGATTTTTTAAGAATTGTATGTACCCAGTGACACTCGCGCCACAAAGACGAATCTAATGATGTATCATTTTTCAAAATCGGTTGTGCTTTTGAGAAGTTACGAGCGGATATAGGAAAGGACATACCTACCACATACACAGAGGTCAAATTTTGGGCCTTTTGGGCCTCGCCGCAGTCGGCTAAAAATGAGTACAAATCAATGTATCTTTGCCAGGAGACCACAAATCAAAAGCGAGATAATCGAGACATCCATTTATATCAAAACATTTGGCCACCACAAAATTACCCTATAATTCATCGGGTAGCGAATTTCAATTCCACCTAATGCAAATTTAATTCACCCCCCACAGCTCGCAAAGGGTCCTGACATTGTTTTTGTTTACGTGTTTTTAAAGGCCCCTTGGGGCAAAAAACATTGCGACTCCCTGTTGTACCTAATTACCATTTTAGGGGCGATCTTAAGCTGTTCGATTAATCTTGATTAATTTAAGTTTTCGACGACTTATCCTTGCCTGAATTTTAATAAACACAATATGTGCAAATTAGTTTATTTTGTATGAACTTTGATGCCTCCGTTGGAGCAGATATATGAGAGGTACCAAATTTGAGTTCGGCTGGGTGATTTGAAAATTATATTTTTATTAATTTTGACAGATTTTGACCTTATAAATATTAGGTACGGTAGGTATATTTTTTGAACGATTTCATATACTGTACGCTAGTGTACTAAAAAATAAAAATCTTTATGGTATTAGATATTCCGTAAAAAATGGTAAAAACTGTCCCTTGTTATCTGGTCTTTACAAGCATATTTTATAGTGATTAAAAATTGGGAAATCACTCATCCTATTTCATATTAAATACTGAGTTTTCGTGTAAATTGTGAAAATAAATAATTTCAGTTATCACAAAAAACCTAGATAGTAGAGAAATATTATGACCCCGTAACAGAAACACTCTTATAACTCGCTTATAACACGACATTATGCATGTTCTCTCATCATTAAACGAGCTATCACTACTAGGACACGCTAGGTTCCTATTCTGTGAATATGATCACTTAGTTACGAACAATGCTCTTAGCGAGACCTAAGAGAACTGATATCTCTCTGAATAGACCTTTGGAACGCTTAGCTTAGTTAGCGCGGCCGCAAACACTACGATATCAAGTTCCTAGTCTGGATTAGATATTCAAGTTATTAAGATGTCGACATATCTATTATAGTATCAAAACTCAAATCATTAAAAAAAAGCTACGAGGGTTCCAAACGCGCCCAAGTCTGAAAAGAGTCCACAGGAAACATAAATCAATCCTTTATTGTTTTGGAAAATTTCGAAACGTTCTGAATAGTTACTTACTATAAATCATTGGTAATAGCTGGTCCAGTGAAGATTTACAGGCTTCACACAACTTTGAAAACATAATGGAAAACTCTCAGACATGCAGGTTTCCTCACGATATTTTGCTTCTGTTATTTTATTAATAGCTTAAATTGCTCTGGTGTGGTGAGTGGCTCGTTTGCGCAAGCCCTAATAGCGTAGGATGTGTACCTAATAAGGTTGTTTGATTCACCGAAAAATAATCGGAGTGTTTGTGTAAGGCCTAAAATTTGTCAGCCTATTTAATCCCCTTTCTACTGGAGTTGGACCATTTCACAGATAAGACGTGAAAAATCACATCAAACCCTTTTCATATTACTTACTACTTTAAAGTAGCCTGTGAAAAGTCACCAAGCCAAATCTCGCAAAGTTTGACAGTACAAGGAACCAAAAGCTTGATTTGCTATAATCCGCCAAACCAAACAAATTTGTACGGTGCAACATGCAGCTTGCAACACGGACCGCCCGCCCTCCCACTGATAAACATGCAGGAAAAGCCAGCCACCAAGCACGCACGTTTCGCCTCGACACCGGAGCATCCTCCGGTCTCGGGTTGGTTTTGGGTGCTGCATGGTGGTGGTGCGTATGGGTTGCTTGGTGGCTGGCTTTTCCTGCATGTTTATCAGTCCTTTCCTTGTATATCATGGACTTCCGCAAAATAACGCCTGCTTCTATACTAAATTTTTATAAATTTGACAGAACACTCGCATTGCTGTGCTGTTAGAAAGAGAAACTACTTTGCTACTTTTCAGGGCAAATTTTCACACACACGATTGTATAATCCACCAACAAAATATTTAAGCCATTGATTTTGATAATAATTCCTAGATTAGCAAAATTTTCACACAGTGTTATCGTGAAATTGAAAAATCACTTTCCATGAAAAGTAACCTGTGAAAACAGTGAAGAGGAATAAAAATTTCACTAAGTGATTTACAAGTAGCAATAATGGCCACCTCTATATTGTACAGTACATTCTCTATTGCGGGCTGGATTGTAAGGGTAGGTATATAGGAAACACTCCCGAAAGATACGGCACTCGAGTCCTTTCTGATGGCGTTGGGGATGTTAACATGGAAAAGGACTTTTATGTCTCGGTTATGTGAAATCTCCGAGAATGATTTCATAATTTTGTAATTCAAACTCTTGGTTTTGAAAAGTGAAAAGGTACAAGTGTAAATTAAAAATGTATACCACCCCCGACAAGTGAAGGTTACAGTAATAACTAGAAAAGAGCTGATAACTTTCAAACGGCTGCACCGATTTTCTTGAATTATAGCTAAGAACACTCTAGATCAAGCCACCTTTCAAACAATAAAAAAACTTAATTGAAATCGGTTCATTAGTTTAGGAGCTACAATGCCACAGACAGATACACAGATACACACGTCAAACTTATAATACCCCTCTTTTTGGATCAGGGGTTAAAAAAGAAAATTAATAAGTTACACTTAATGATATTTAAAAGCTTAAAACGTACATATCTTACTTAAATAGGATCGACCCTTGAGCTCTGATCATGACGCCGACTTCTTAACCACCAGCCTATGACCGTTTTTCAAAACTAATCAAATCTCATTTAATATTTTGCATACGTGCACACCCTCCAGCACGATGGACCGACGATATAAAGCGGCTGGCGGGAAGTGGCTGGATGAGGAAGGCTGAGGACCGGGTGTGGTGGCGCTCTATAGGGAAGGTCTATGTCCAACAGTGGACGTCCACAGGCTGATGATGATGATGATGATGATACGTGCACAAAACATTAAACCAAATACCGCGAAAACTATTCCTTGCGAGCGCGGCCACGACGTAGCGGTTTTGTCGATGAAAGTTAAAATAAAATGAATAATTCAAAATACATACAACCAAACAAATTTCACGACCCACTTCTGAACTTGCTGCTTCGCAAATTGTTGTTTTCAAATTGCACAAAAGGTTTTCAATAATATTTTGTACACTGCTATTTGTAACATCAAATTGGTTATACCAAAGTATTTTAGTCCATAAAAAATGTATTAGGCGTGCTAGGTAAAACCTGACCAGAAACATAAAAAACTTGTTCTGGGTGTATAATTAGGTCTATGATCACCAAGTATATGGTCTTGTATAAATTAGTTCCACCGGTTTTCCTCAATATGGCGAGGTGTTTTTCTGGGCAGGCTTTAATATAAGCACCATCCCATTGGAAAGATAAATAATTATCACATGTAAAGTTCATACTCAACACGGTCCTTTTAACTGTGGTCAAACAAAATTTTGAACTTCAAGGAAATTTAGTTTAGGCAAGCATACTTAGAAATAAAAGTGTAAGTACTTATGACAATACCAACGTAACTAAAGTTGCGTATTTTTTCCATGCTACTACTTATACCTATGGTCTAGTTACAGGTTGTAACCTTATAGACCGACGTAGTCGCATAAGAGACCAAGCTCTTTAAATAAAGATTAAAAAAAAACAGTGATAATAATCTAATTAATAAATAAAATTTAGATAAAATTAAAAGCTGAGTGAGTGATATCAACACACAGCTCAAACTCAACGGATTGGACTGTTTGGCATGCAGACAGCTGTTATGAAAATCCAACTCCTAATTCCAAATACACATGCACATAACAAAATCCGAACCCCTATATACCCCCTAAGGAGTTGGATTTTTGAAAATCCAACTCCTTAGGGGGTATATAGGGGTTTGGAATTTGTGTAATCCACGCGGACGAAGTCACGGGGATAAGCTATAGTTAAGTAAAAGCCTTGGTAAAAGTCGATAGAAAATGTATCCATACTAATGTATCGGTCGCAACTTAGCCCTCTATTTAATGTTCAAAACAGGGATCGTATCTGCATTGTCAGGCTCTTATTGCGGCCGCGTAATGTTGTCAACACATTACGCCTGTATCACGTAATACAGCCCGATGAAATTTGTTTATTCGATGCTTTGGCTAGGCCATTTTGCTATTTTGTTAACGTGCGCGTTTAACCGTGTAAAATAGGCTTTATGGTGCGTGGGGGAGGCTTTATTATACAATATCATAGCATAAAAAGTATAAACTGTGAAACTATACTGCACTGAAATGTAAAAAAGTATTTTGCTTATCCATACTATCCATTACTATTATAAATGTGAAAGTGTGACTGTCTGTCTGTCTGCTACCTTATCACGGCTCAACAGTTTAACGGATTCTAACGAAATTTGGTACAGGGTTAGCTTATATCCCGGGGACGGACATAGGCTACTTTTTATCCCGGAAAATCAAAGAGTTCCCACGGGATTCACATAAATCCATTCGCTTAACCGATTTGTATGAAATTTTGTACCGAGGTCGCTTGCGTATCTGTAATTCACATAGGCAACTTTATATAAAAAAAAGTAAATTCATGTGGAAAAGTCTTGGGCAACATTTAGTAGGTAAATAGATTAGGTAGCTGTTTGAATACACAGGTAGATAAGTATTTTCGAATTATAATACAAAGACAAGGAGATTTCCGGCACGCATTTTAATTTTCCGCCCTTCTCGGGAAACCTTAGTCATCTCTATTTTTTTAAATCGATTACCTTTGTTACAATGCTCGCTCTATCCAAATCTTTAGATGTAAAAATGATAACGTTGCGTCCAAAGTGTGAGTAAGTGTGGGAAAAAATAGCTAAAATCTTTATCCCTAAGGATTATCGCATCTTCTTTGTCTCTTATCTACATAACGCCTGCGAAACTGTGATAAGGATTATAAATACCCAGAAAGCTGAGTGACGCAGTTCAGTAAATATTATGTCCGAAGGTAGGTCCGAAGTATTGTATTCAGCGAAGTTGAATGGGACGATAAGTCCCTGTTACCTGAATATGTAAAGCTAAATCGTCGCCTAGTGAGGGTTAACAAAAATAATGTGAGTAGGCGATACGTTTTGGACAAAGGAGTGACTGGAACTAATATTGCTGTACAAACTTAGAAAATTTTAGCTATGTGCCATTTTTGTTAGATTCGTTATTCTGGCCTTATCAATCACTAGCCGATGCCCGCGACTTCGCCCGCGTGTATTTAAGTTTTTCAAAATCCCGTGGGAACTCTTTGATTTTCCGGGATCAAAAGTAGCCTATGTGCTAATCCAGGATATTATCTATCTCCATTCCTTTCAGCCAAATCCGTCAAGTAGTTTTTGCGTGAAGGAGTAACAAACATACACACACACACACACACACACACACACACACACACACACACACACACACACACACACATAAACTTTCGCCTTTATAATATTAATGTGATAGTGTGACTAGATAATGCCCGCAAATTCGTTCTCATGGAAAATTTATTTGCTTGAATTAAAAACCCGATGGGATTTTTAATTCTGTGTGATTTCTTGTTTAGGGTTGTTAGTTGGTTGTTGTATGGAGCAATATGTTCTTGTGTAAGTACATACAGCATGCTGAGCTGGGACTTTTTTCAGGTTATGCCACTCACACACCACATCATGACATCACCACACACAATAGCTTTGGGCCTTTAAATACCCAACCGGTAGATGCGCCAGGATAACCAACCTATTGGGCACAACCTGTGATACGGACGAAACTATAAGGGTTCCTTGAACTGCTGAACTCTAAAAAAGAGTTCTCCCAAAAACATTGTTAACACGCAATCTCTACTTTTGTTAATTTCCCCGCGCTCAAGCAGGGTGCAAATCGATGGAAACTAATTACAGCCGACCACGGAATAAAGACGAATGGCGGAATTTAAACGTGATTTGCTCGAATTAATTTTGTCACTTTATGTGGATCCGACTTGCGACAAAATGTATTATGTTTGACCCTATAATAAAAATTTACATACTGTTTTCACATGGCTTACAGGTAGATACGGGGATATAATCGAATCTATGACTTAGTATGTACTTTAGTTTTCTATAGCTGACTTAAAAGATAAACAGCAAAACGCGTAAGTGACGCGATTTGCGGCGCTTTAGACTCTAAAGCGCTTAGACCTTCTGGAGTTAGCTTCTTCACCGTAGGTACTTATAATGATTTCATTGTCAAATGTCAGAGGTAACAAGATTCTATGAGTCTCGCATAGTGAACCTCCACAGGTTATAATTGAGCAAGAAATTACTTGTTTACTTTTATGCCAGTTAGGGAAAAATTTGTCTTAATAGGTTTATTCGAGAAAGAGGAAAGCCGCCGACTCTCGTACATAGAATTCTCGTAGGTACCTACTTGATTTTTTCACGAGCAAGTAAATAATATTGTATTTGTAATACTATAATAATTATTATAACACAACTGTTGTTGGAAACGAGGCATTGTATTGTAATGTATAACGTATACTGAATAAAATTCTTCAACAAAAGACAAATATTATACAAATTCGAAAATATTAAATAATGAACTCTGCCTCGACGGAATAAGACACAAAATAGTACAATACAATGCAAATACTTGTGAATAGGAGTATGACAAGAACGACATGACTTTTCCATTTTTCTCCCGCGAGTTCGAAAAACATTAGGAGGCGTCGGAACATACGGTCTACGAATTTGAAATTTTATTTGTTAGGTACTTTGTGTGGAAACTTCGTACAAGAGGCAGTAAAATATGTACAAAGAGATCTTTTGATCTGAATTTACGATTCACATGATTTATGTAGGTAAATGGTAGCCATATTAATTGAAAAAATAAGTTGGGACTACTAGATTACTAGCTTAATAGTTTACCTATATTTATAATAAAAAGACAATGCCTAACTGACTGAGAGACTTTTAGAATTTTACGTTAGAAAACTGAAAATTTTGCAATTTAGAGATTATACATTCCCAAATTGTCATTGCCAGGAATCAAACCTGGTACTTTTTACTATATATTAGACCACAATGCTCACCACAGCATCAGGGTGGTAGTTAAAATGTGGACAATTCAAAAAGATTTTATTCATCTTGTAATTATTCTAATACCATAAGCCCTGCACCTGTTTAATTGTCAATTCAGATAATTGAATTGCCGTTAAAACTTCTTTGTAAGAAATATTATCTACATAGTTTTTAAATTTTGTGATATGCCCCTTAATGGACGCTCGCTCAAAAACTTCACAAAAAAACTCACGCTCCTCGTATAATGTCTTTGGTGTCAACTGTGACTCGGCAAGCCTCTGCGCAGTTCAGCTCTGTTGAACGCGCTGTAGCTCGTGCCCGCCACGCCCGCGCCACGTCGCGTCGTGAGTCTACCCAGCCAAGCTAAAATAGTCGGCACACTGACCTTAAGTACTTATTTTAGGAGTTTTGACACTAAATTTGACTAATTGAGTTTTAATTTATTAAGATTTAATTTTAATTGTAATTGAAATTATTATACAAGGATGTTGATATTTGCCACGTGTGCTGTAGGCGCTTGATCTAGGTACATTTCCCACTTATTAATATTTAACACCTAATACGCCTTACTCACTACCTTGAATGGAGAACTGGAAGAAATCTTTGTTTAGTGATAAGCATTTCCAATGTAACTTAATTTATTATTAAGTACTCTGTAACTACAATGTTTCGGTAAGTACATACCTACTACATGAAAAATAACAAGTGTAAATTAAAAATTTATAACACCCCCGACAAGTGAAGGTTACAGTAACTAGAAAAGAGCTGATAACTTTCATACGGCTGCACCGATTTTCTTGAATCATAGCTAAGAACGCTCTCGATCAAGCCACTTTTCAAACAAAAAAAAACTAAATTAAAATCGGTTCATTAGTTTAGGAGCTACGATGCCACAGACACACACGTCAAACTTATAACACCCCTCTTTTTGGGTCGGGGGTTAAAAATAAAACAAAAGGTCAGGACGGAAGGCGTCTCGTATGTATGTAAACGATAGGTATAGGTGGTACTTCATGACGTTCTTCAAGCGTCTTGAATAGTATAATTGGGCTTGAAATTGATGACATTGATATTCATGACGGCGTTTGCATAGTATATTTCGTCACTAACTAAATAATCCAATCGTGTTAACACAGTCGCTCGGATGAGATATTGATTGTATTTGCTCTGCGTACATAGAACCTACCTACCTACTATTAACTATAATAATAAAGTTCTCCGGACCGAATTTTGTAGCGCAGTGGTTAAAATGTCTGCCTCCTATCGTGGTGGCCCAATGTTCGATCCCGGGGACGCACCAACTTTTCGGAGTTACATGCATTTTAGGAAATTAACCACTTCTTTCAACAGATAATAAATCGTGAGGAAACCTGAATGTCCGAGAGTTCTCTATAATGTTCCCCAAGGATCGTTTTTTTTTTGTTTTTTTAAAAAGAATTAGGCTAGGCTTAACAATCTGGCTTAACTATCTTTCCCCTCCAATTAAGCGTAAAGCTTGTGCTAGGCGTAAGTACGACAATAGTGCAACGGGTGGAGTTTGCAACCGGCGACCTTTCGGATTTCAGTCCGCTTCTTTAACCGTTGAACTATCGAGGCTCTAACGTAATCTTGAAGTTTGTCAATCCAAACTTGGCAAGCATGGTGGACTACGGCCTAAGCCACCTAAGCCCTTCTCATTCTGAGAGGAGACCCGCATACTCGGCAGTACGCCGCGCCGGCTGCCGGAAATGGGTTGTGATGATGATAATTTGACCGAATATTGATAGCCTAGTGGTAAAGACGTTGCCCTCTTAGGCCCTTATCCGAGGTTCGATGCCGACCTCTAACTCTTCGGAGTTATGTGCTAATATTTACTAACCATAAAGGAATTACTGCCATCTGGTGTCAAATAGTCTAACTATTGAAAAATTAAATACATTTTCATGGGTATTATTAGTTAAAAATAATAGTAATAACTATTTTGACAATCTATACTTAAGTAGTTGTATAAAAGTAACGTTATTTTATCTTAATAATAAAATCATTATGTAGATGCTTCTACTAAACTCTACGTAACGCATAAAACATTTTTATTTACCCCCGACCCAAAAAGAAGGGTGTTATAGGTTTGACGTGTGTATCTGTGTATCATATCTGTCTGTGGCATCGTAGCTCCTAAACTAATGAACCGATTTTGATTTAGTTTTTTTTTAAAAGGTGGCTTGATCGAGAGTGATACTTAATCTAAGAAAATCGGTTCAGCCGTTTGAAAGTTATCAGCTCTTATCTAGTTACTGTAACCTTCACTAATTGTCGGAGGTGTTATAAATTTTTAATTTACACTTCATGTAATTTAGTAACTAGTTATCTATCACGGTTTGTAAGTCTGTATTTTTGACGGGACAACGTCTTATAATTCGATAGAGCCGGTTGCACGCACGAAAAAACATGACTCATGCGGCGTTACCTCGCTCTGAGGCGTTCCATGTAAGGCTTGAAGTGCAAGCGAGAGCGCGGAACGAGCGACAAAGAAGCACAATCGGCCTTTGTTGTCACGTTCAACTATCGTCAGTAAACCGACTTTACAGACAACCAATTTTTTTAAAGAATATTAGCCAAGTTTATTATTATGACTAATATTCCCCTTTCCCCTCAAATTAAGCGTAAAGCTTGTGCTAGGAGTAGGTGCGACAATAGTGCAACTATTAAGTAGGCTGTATGTTTTATACCCATCTCGTAATGTACTAGGTACCTACCTCTTTTTTTTAAATAAAGTTTTAAACTAAAGTTTACTATTTTAACATACAGTTTAAATTTTGCTATTCGAAATACAATAGTATGAAATCTGGTCAATTGTTAACACAAGCGCATCTAACTTGTTAATTGTATGAGAAAAATCATTGTATAGAGACATTTACAAAAGGACTACAGGGGGTGGAAGGAAATAATACAACCTGATATTCCTCTACTTGTCACTAGATGGCTCTGCGCGTTCTTAAAGTTCATGCGAGCTTACTCGGGGTGCGGGGGAAGGAGGTGCGGGGCAACTTGCGCGTCCCCACCGCTACTTCCACGAGCTAAGCTCTACGGCTGCCAGTCACAACGCAACCGCGCCGTGGAGAGGACGCGTCACGCTTTGCGTCGCTCTCTCATACACGCAATAAATTTTTAATAACAGAAAACTGTCAAACTATTACCCTATATACATACATGTGCTACAACACTTTCGACCTGTTCTGTGAGGACTTTGAACAAATTGTGCAACGGACTTTAGTGTAGTGAAATGCTTACAAGTTTTTCTTTAGCGCTAAACTGTGCTACGGACTTTGTTTCGGAAATGGTGATATCGACCCACGGGGAGTGTTTATGAGACATTCTATAGTGAAATGAAATGTCTGTGATAATGTATTCTGTACCGGCTGTGTTGTTAACGCTCCTACACGTCGGATGGACTGTGCTGCCCTACGGCTCGGACAAGTGCGTCCGAGTCGCGGACAGGGACATCGAAAGCAACGTTATGTGTAAAGTTCGAACACTTGAAGGGGATGGAAGCAGTATATCATCAGTGAATTCAGATACGAGTCATCTTAATATCGAATGCAATCATCTTTTGTTATTCGAAAGCTCACTTCGGGCTCACTACTTCAACCCCGTAGCGAGTCTCACAGATCTTACGATAACGAACTGCAAACTTCTGAGTGTCCCGGACAACACTTTCCAAGATCTCAAAAAACTAAGGCGACTCAAGCTTCGCTCTAAGAACTCAGAGTGGAGTCCTACCAAGAATTTGGAATTAACTTTGAACTCATTCAATGGATTATCGGAACTGCAGTCGTTAGATCTGGCTCAAAATAACATCAAGTTCGTTCCTTCCGGTGTATTCTGTTCCCTGGAAAACTTGAACACAGTGAATTTAACAAATAACAGAATAAGGACTGTTGGACAGATTGGTTTTGGACCTGGCTGTGGATCGAGTCTTCAAACATTAGATTTGAGTCACAATGAAATTAAATCACTATCCGAGGAGTCAGAGTTGTTAAAGTTAAGAAGTCTTCAACACCTGTATTTGCAACATAACAATATAACAGACATATCAAGTGAAGCTTTTAATGGCCTTGTTTCTATGAGGGTTCTAAACATATCACATAACCGTTTACACACACTGCCAGAAGGGCTATTTGCTTACGCCAGAGAATTACGGGAAATCTACCTCAATGATAATTCCCTCTTTGAACTTGCTCGAGGTATTTTTCATCGGCTTGAGCAGTTAATTGTTTTGGACTTGTCTAGTAATCAACTTACGAGCAACCATGTTGACGACGGGACATTCCTTGGATTGATACGCCTAATTGTTTTAAATTTATCTAACAATGCACTCACTAGAATCGACGGGAAGACATTTAAGGACTTGTTCTTTCTACAAATATTAAATTTAAAGAATAATTCTATTGGATACATAGAAGAAAACGCTTTCTTGCCATTATACAATCTTCATACACTGAATTTAGCGGAGAACCGGCTTCACACAATAGACGAAAACCTTTTTAATGGATTATTTGTTTTGAGCAAATTAACTCTCAACAACAATTTGCTTGTCAGCATCGATAAAAAAGCGTTTAAAAACTGTTCGGACTTAAAAGAATTGGACCTTAGTTCGAATCAGTTATTAGAAGTTCCCGACGCACTGTGGGAGCTTTCATTTCTGAAAACCCTAGATTTGGGTGAAAATCAAATATCAGATTTCAAAAATGGATCATTTAAAAATCTCAATCAACTCACTGGATTAAGGTTAATAGACAATCAAATTGGCAATTTGAGTGTTGGGATGTTTTGGGATTTACCGAGTCTGCAAGTTTTGAATATAGCGAAGAATAAAATCCAATCAATTGAAAGAGGGACATTTACCCGTAATGCGCAACTGGAAGCTATTAGGTTGGATGGCAACTTTTTGTCGGATATCAACGGTGTCTTTTCTACGTTGGCGAGCCTGCTGTGGCTAAACTTGTCGGAGAATCATCTAGTGTGGTTTGATTACGCGTTTGTGCCTAGTAATTTAAAGTGGTTGGACGTTCACGGCAATTTCATTGAACACCTAGGTAACTATTACAAGTTGCAAGATCAAATCCATATAAAGACACTGGACGTTAGCCATAATAGAATAGCGGAAATATCGCCTATGGCGATACCTAATAGTGTAGAACTGTTGTTTATAAATAATAACTTTTTAACTAATATCCATGTGAATACGTTTTTCGATAAAAAGAACTTGACGCGTGTGGACATGTATGCTAACGAAATAGTGCATTTAGAACTTAATAGTTTACGTTTAGCGACAGTGCCCGCGAATAAGACTTTACCGGAATTCTACATCGGTGGTAATCCGTTTCAATGTGACTGTACTATGGAGTGGTTACCGATAATAAACAACATGACTGCCATGAGGCAGTATCCGCGAGTGATGGACTTAGAAAACGTTATGTGCAAAATGACAAACACTCGTAGTGGAAGCCATGTGCCGTTAACTAATCTTAAGACATCGGACTTTCTGTGTGAGTATGAGACTCATTGTTTTGCTATCTGTCATTGCTGTGATTACGACGCGTGTGACTGTGAAATGACCTGTCCTCAAAATTGTACCTGCTACCACGACCCGTTATGGAACACTAACGTCGTAGATTGTTCCGGGCAATCGTCCATGGAAATACCTCACAAGATACCCATGGACGCCACCGAGGTATTTTTAGACGGAAACAACATAAGAGAGTTACAAAATCACGTTTTCATCGGACGACAAAAGATGCGATCTCTCTATGTGAATAATAGCAATGTAGATAGCATACAAAACAGAACTTTTGCTGGACTCAACGCTTTACAAATACTGCACCTGGGTAACAATAAGCTAAAAGAACTGAAAGGGGACGAGTTTCACCAATTGAGCAACTTAAAAGAATTATTTTTACAGAATAACCTCATTAGTCATATCGCAAACATATCATTTTTGTCACTGAGATCCTTGGAAGTTTTACGCCTAGATGGCAACAGATTAGTAGATTTTGGTGTTTGGAGTTTTAATACTAATACTAACTTAAAAGCTCTATCCCTGGGTAATAATTTATGGTCATGTAAATGTCGATATTTACAAGAGCTAACAGCCTACCTGGCAGAAAACGCACAAAAAATCATTGATATAACCGATGTATGGTGTTGGAACGGAGATGCGAAGCCGCCACAGAAAAAAGAGCTCAATTTAAATGGAACTGCCTGCAGCGATTATTATGCCGATAATTCAGTCGTCGGAAACATGTCGGTGTCGAACTACGTTCCCATGATAGTTTCTACTCTTACCGGCTTTATTTTATTGGCTCTCGTCGTATTATTTTTATGTAGAGATTCATTGCGAGTTTGGCTCTACACTAACTGTGGTATACGAGTTTTCTCCTTCTCTGGTTCATTTGAGGAAACAGAAAAGCTATACGATGCATACGTCTGCTATAGTCCGAAAGACGAGGAATTTGTCGTGCAGTCCCTGGCGACTGAGCTAGAAAATGGAAATCCCTCGTACCACCTTTGTCTGCATTACAGAGACATTCCGCATCACGGCGCACAGTACATGCAATGTGCGCCACCGGTGGTCGAGGCTGCGGAAGCGTCTAAACGTATAATACTAGTGCTAACGAGAAATTTCATGCAAACGGAGTGGTCTCGCTATGAATTCCGACAAGGGTTGCACGAGGCGCTAAAAGGGTGTATTTATAAACTAGTTTTAATAGAAGAATGTTCCGTAGTGGGCGACGCTATGTGTGATCCAGACTTGCGACCTTATCTTAAGACAGGCTCGCGAATACAATGGGGGCAGAAGAGATTTTGGGAGCGTCTCAGATATATGATGCCAGACTCATCGCAAACGAGCCATAAGTCGCGAACGCATAGCTATAGAAAGAATATAAATACATATACGTTGGACTCCTCTGTGCCTAACGGAGGGAATCGAACGTTGAGTTATCCTGATAAATCGCCTGTGTTAGGCAGCACTGGGCAGGGAGCGAGCGCCCCTCCTGAGTATAGTATAGAAGTTGTGCGACAGTCGCCGTCAGCTGTGCGACAAACGCAGTCAGTCGCTTACGGGCCGGATGGGAGACCAATATCCGACCACATTTATTCCTCTATTGATTCGGACTATTCATCCTTAGAGCAAGGTATGGCGCCAGGTAGGCGACGGGACCTACGACAATGGCCACCTCCACCTCCTCTCGTGGACACGGGCAACGCCGTGCAAGCTTACCTAGTCTAGACGGGCCCCTGCCCACTTCCAGTCAAATTGTATATAGATCTAGATGTTAATAGTAATGCTTGTAAATATTGTAATTATTAGTTATAAGTGCTATACCAAAATTTATGTAAGTGAACTTACTATTGCCTGTTCGTTATCCTGTGTATAGATTTCGTATTAAAATTTTAAAGACTGCTGTAGCATATAAATATTGTAAATAGCAAAACAAGTGATCATACTATATAAATATCATTAATATGGCGTTATTTATACACTATAAAATAAAGTGATGGAGATTTATAATGCTGTTTTTTATTCATACCAACCTTTCTCTCGATAATTTACACGAAACTTTGTAATCTATAGTTGAACTGAATCTATTTTATTATTTATCATAGCTCAAAAACTTAAATAGTTTTAATTAATGAACCTTATAATATCTCTATCTGATATAATGGAGTCATTTCACCAGCTGTAATAAATATGAAATAAAAGACTATTGAAAAGACGTAGTAGGTACAGTTTTGTCATCAATTTTAGCATTTTATCATTGCTTAAAACTGATTAATATTTTATAAGTATTTTATATAGTAAATACCTACTAAACTTATTAAATTAGCTTCATGACCAGAAAATTGGATATCATACCTTAAAAAATAATAATTTATTCTTTAGAAAATATTTTTTTTTCTTGAAAAGTTCTTTATTAAAGTTCCAGGAAATTGTGCTAAATGTGATATATTTAGTAACTTTTTCTGGAATTCTTTGATAACAAGTTATTTCTCAAAGCTTTAGAAACTTCACCTGAAGGTTATCTAAGGTTGCGAAAGAAAATGAACTGGTATAAAAATTCAACATTGTTTATTAAGTAATAATTAACAATTTTTTTAAATAAACTTAAGCAAATCTAAATTAAAACTGAAATAAATTAAGTATATTAAATCTAAAAGCTTATCGAAAACTTAAAAAATTAGATCATGCTTAAAAGCATTGAACTAATTTATTAACTTTAGAATTTTGAAAGTAATAGATAGATGGGACAGTTTAGTATATAGTGTACTCACGAATCTACCAGGATTTTAAATCCTTTAGCTTAGGTAGATTGAAACAATTGGCTAATAAACTTTATGCTAAACGTGCTGTAACTTACCATAAGTTTTAGTTCGATATAAACAAAATTGTTGTTGTAAATTAAGCAGTTGTTTCTAATGTAAACATAAATGTTTCATAATGATTATTAACCCTAACTCTAACTTTCAAGTTAACGTTAACCGACATGAATCTGCCAAAGAGATGTAAGTATACCTAGCGTCCCCGCTCTCCAGCGTCTTCTATACAAACGTAGTTTGGTTCTCGTTTGAGTATTAAATTTTGTAGAGACGTCCTGGAAACAAAATATCTGAGTCTGTGGTTTTGTAGTACCTACAACCTACGTGTTTACAAATATTTTTTAATCGAGTTTGATTGGTTAATATTCCAATGAGAACCAAACTACGTTTGTATGGATAGCGCTGGGGAATAAGGAACAGTAATCGTTAACTTGAAAAGTTACACTAGAGTTTTAGAAAAATCTATGCTATAGAATGGCTATATAACATTGGTTGTGAATTTCATATTAAGGTGCAAGAGACGGGTCTGCCCGCGAAATTCAAATTTAATTTGATTTTTCGCAATTTGTAAATTAATACGACAAAGTAGGCTTATGGCATTCTAATTCCGACAATGGCATTATCATCTTCACATGATTACATAAAAATCTTTACTTGAAAGTGTTCAGTTTCAGAAATTAGTCAAAATGAGTTTAACATGAGTTACTCACAAACTAGTCGATACTACAGCTAATTTCTTATACTGGGCCCTTTCAAGGAAATATTTTTATATAAACCTGTATGGATGATACTGCCATTGACGCAATTCAAGTGCCATAAGCCTACTTTGTCGTTTTAGTTTACGTATTGCGAAAAACCAAAATAAATTTGAATTTCGCAGGCAGACCCGTCACATGCCCCTTAAGATCTTCTCGTATAAAATAATTCAATATAAGACTTTCCAATCATTAAGGTTTATTTTGATAATCACTATTCAGGAAGTAATTGCTCTATTAAATGAAAATGATACCTACCATACTATCAATTGAACAATTACATGAACCTATAGGAAACTAAAACGGTAATTAAGTACTTACTATCTAAAGATAATCGCTTTATTGAGTTACCTTTAAGTTGAGATTAGATAATGCCCGCAACTTCGTCTGTATTGATTTGGGATTTTTAAATCTGATCTTTGATATTATAAAGACCTCCTTCAAATCAGGTACAACGCGAAATATTTTTTATCTCAAATAATTAGTTGTAGCTTATGGGTCTAACAGATAACTCATAAGTAGGTAGAGTCATTTTAAATTAAAAGTGCGTGCAAAATAGCGCTCGTTCCCATTAGTTGAACCATTGTATTAAGAGGGGTTAAATACGGTTATAGTTTTTAACCCCCGACCCAAAAAGAGGGGTGTTATAAGTTTGACGTGTGTATCTGTATATTTGTGTATCTGTCTGTGGCATCGTAGCTCCTAAACTAATGAACCGATTTTAATTTAGTTTTTTTGTTTAAAAGATGGCTTGCTCGAGAGTGTTCTTAGATATAATCCAAGAAAATCGGTTCAGCCGTTTGAAACGTATCAGCTCTTTTCTAGTTACTGTAACCTTCACTTGTCGGGGGTGTTATATACTATAAACAAAAGTGATCAATGTTAGTTACATACTTACATAATAATATTATTATGTATTATGTTAGCGGATGTGCTGTGAAAAGATAACAAGCAGATAGACACAGTCGTACCTATTGACCAACCTACCTAGTCGTTTCTACAGAACCAGTGGTAAATTATTTTGACTTTTCAAAAGCACTTGTAAAAATTTATTGGATTAATAATCTATTCTATTCTATTCTATTCTACGCTTACACTAGTGATCGTAACTAACGGCCGTATACACGATCATTACTATGAGGACTCACAGTGCGCTCGAACGCATAGTGTAGGTTCCACCAATCAGATCATTGTAAATTGACGTGATACAGTCATCTGATTGGTGGAACCTTCACTGTGCGTTCGAGCGCACTATGAGACCTCATAGTAACATGTGTGAATGGGTACGGGTGTTAGCCTCTGCTGTCCATCCGGTCAACTGCAAATCTGGAAGCACACTAAGGGCCAGGCGTACATCCGCCAACTACGAATCTGGAAGCATTTTAAGGGCCGGCGCACATAATATTATGGCGGAGCGCAGAGCAGAGCATGCCCGCGAAGTTTTCTAATCGCGTGACACATTACGCGAATTTCCATCAGAGAATGCGCGAGCACGCGCGGGACTGCGCGCGGATGCACAATTATTGATTTTAGATATTATTTCAATGAAGACAATGTCGATAATATATTGACTGTGAAAGATGCTCTGCGCTGCGCTCAGCCATATGTGCGCCGACCCTCACTTGGAACGAGTAGGTAATTATGGCAGTTTAATTAAACTTATAATACCTGCATCTAAACAGCATGTGAATTTAACTAGAGGAAGGAAACGCTGGCGGAAAGCTTTATAACAACACACTTAAAATTCTCTCTTCAAATTGAGGATATCATAAGTAAGTACATATTTACAAGGCCGTTCTAAATTCTTTTCTTTTCCGTTTTACGTGAAAGTTGTCGTTTCCTTCTATTTATTTTATGCTCGAATATTAATTAATCTGAATTTAATTAAACAAATACCTTATTTTCATTATATTCATTATTTTTCGATCGTAGAGAGGAAACACGACTTGTTGTGTGCTTAACATTTTCTATACCTACTACCTAGCTATGATTATTTTTAACCCCCGACCCAAAAAGAGGGGTGTTATATTATAAGTTTGACGTGTGTAACTGTGTATCTGTCTGTGGCATCGTAGCTCCTAAACTAATGAACCGATTTCTTTTAATTTAGATTAATTTAGTTTTTTTTTGTGGCTTGGTGGCTTGAACGAGAGTGTTCTTAGCTATCATCCAAGAAAATCGCTTCAGACTTTTGAAAGTTATCAGCTCTTTTCTAGTTACTGTAACCTTCACTTGTCGGGGGTGTTATAAATTTTTAATTTACACTTGTGTTATACTGATTTTCGAACTTTAGGTCCCGAGCGCTTATTTGCCGCTTATTTAACGTCCATTTAACTAAATAATTTCTAATACAATTCCGTCAATGTCGAAAGAGATTAGTCCCAATATGTTTTTTCCTCGCGATCGTAAACCGGACGCGATATCCGTTGCGGCACGTGACCAGAGTCGCCGTCGGCTTAATACAAACTTACTGTAGCTTGAATACTAAATTATTTTACTAGACTAGCTTTTACCCACGACTTTTGATCTCTGATTATGTAACCTCTTTTGTATGTGAAAGTTTCCTAATTCAGACTACAATGAAGACTGCATTTAGAAACCAAAGACAGAAGTCCGGTCACACTGCGAGCGAAGCTACGCTACCTCATCGCTTGGCGTACGTGAGCTGGGCTGAAATATCTTCTGCTATAAAAAAAATTCAAAAAAAAAAAAAACAAAGAAACCGACTTCAACAACCACAAACCCAAAAAAGTAAAAATAATTTAATTTATTACTGAATATATTATTATGTATACAAGAGTTAATTTAGTTCTATAGTAAGATATTATTTTGGAGGCCGTGCCAATTAGCCGACCGAACCGTTCACTCTTCGTATTGTTTGTGACTCCACATTGGCACCTCCTTCTTTTGGAGTCGGTTAAATATAAAGCAATATTTCCTGCCGGGTGGGTATTGTACTTCAACTAAAATTAAACACTAACAAATATACCTAACAGATAATCCGGACTAACATTAACAATTTAATATTAGTAGCAGTAGTTTATTTTTTGAAAAAATGAGGCTTTAGGTATACGTATACCTGCTTAGAATGCTAAAATTACTAAACTTTTGGTAAGATCAAGCTATGACATCATAAACTCAGATAACAATCAGTTAAATTACAGTTTGCAGAGTTTTTGTATGCTATTTTTCTATGGTTATAACTTTACCTAAGTTAATTAGGTAGGTACATTACTGATATTTAATGAAAATAGAGCCGATATTAGGTATATTTTCATATTTGATATAAAATATTAATCTCAGGCTTCATTATCTAAGATTATTTTCAGCACCATCTTTGTATTTCAAGGTACTTAAAGAGGCTCTGCTTGATGTAACATCTGTTTTCAAAGGGTACAAGTTTTTGACCTAGCGGTTTCCCATAGGATATTTTTGTAAAGGTGTAATAGCACAAAACAGTGCAGTACCTGAAAACGATTTAGTACAGTAGGCACTCTTTGTCGTTAGGGCACTGAATTGCATAAACAAAGGCATTTAAAAGTTCTCTACCATAATAATAGAGTAGCAGTATGTATAGCCATCATAAAAATGAACACATGGGCTATACACATAGGAGTATAACTCACAAATCATCATAATAACATAGTAGATACATAGACAATTTTTCTTCTACTTTTAGATTCCGTGTCAATAAATCTATTTTTAGCTAAGCGTTTGCATTTATTGTTACTAAACTACAGTAGGTTAGCTAATTAAGTTATTATTTTCTTAGCTTCTGATTGTCCTATCTAATGTAAAAATTAAATATCTTGGAGTAGATACATTGTATTCTTGCAAGCCAGTTTTATATGCTTCCAAGAAAAGATTTACGCTAATTAATTAATAAACTTAAATATGCAAATTTAATAATTGTTTTCATCATTTGTGTTGCTTAATTATACTATGCAGCTATTAATTAAGATGTTTAAACGAAAACTAACTGTTATTCCTTCTTTATTTGTCTTTAAAAATTAATTTAATGAATTTTGAAGCCTCAATTATAGTTCAACGATCAAGGAAATAGAAATAGACATTATTTTTATTCAAATAAACTTTTCCAAGTTCATTTGAATATGTGAATCTACCACTGGCACTGGTTCAGAATGACCTTGCTACGATAAGAATCAGCAAAAAAACTCGCCGGAGTGGACTGAAATACGAAACCAAAATCAATTTTTGATAAAGAATGTTAAATAGTATTTATATTTAACATATTTTATCAAAAAACGAGATAAATTAAAATTTTTAAATACTACTACATTTGAAAAAAAAACAGGTCCACTAACAATAAAACCTGCAGAAGTTAAGTAAACACTTACAAAAAGTCAACATCTGCAAGTTTTGTGTACGAAACTTGAAAAAATCTGCTTTCATCATCATGTGGATGTCAGTTTCTAGAAGTTTTTCTACTGAAAAGTAACTTTTGCAATTTTTTGCGTGAGTATTTTTACTATACAGTGCTAGTGAAATAGTGACTTATCATAAAGTAACTTATGCAAGTTTTATTGCTAGTGGATTATTGACATTTGTTGCATGTAACCTACGAATATCTATACATATAATACCTACCGAGTAGATATTATGTAAGGAAATAAATAATATAAGCCGGTTGATAATAATATTGATTTTATAATGTACAGACAAGTAACCAAGTCTTCATTATAAATAGTTTACAAGTGTATGTCGCAGTCCGATCGTAAAAGCACGGTGCTTCTTGAAACGTCGATGATTCATAAATGAAGGAGTTGAGCTTTAATGAAATGAAAAATATATAAATAGGACATATTGTAAAATATCTGGATATTTAAAGAGTTAACAGATACAATAATTTAGAATATTTGTCATACAATTTAGGGGGCAATGGACAGAAAATTATTTAAGATCAGTAATTTACTGTATGCTTTATAAACTAGTATTATGCTCTGAAGAGTTTTGGAACGTATTAATTGGCCTTTTTAACCTACTTCCAAAAGAAGGAGATTCTCAACTCGGCCGTTTTTTTAATTCTACTAATTTCAAGAAAAATATTTAAAACCATGAATTTTTACGGGATAAAAATACCCTATGTGCTAATCCAGGATATAGTCTATGTCCATTCCAAACAGCCAAATCCTTCCAGTAGTTTTTGCATGAAGGAGTAACAAACATACACACAAATTTTCGCCTTTATAATTATTAATGTGATCCTTTTGATTATCATTTTACCCTGGGAAATTTTGCATTTGTGATAAGTATCTTTTTGGTTTAAATTACAGACCTAATACACGCCAAAAAGTGTCAGGTAAGTATTCTTTCGAATATATTTATTACTAGCCGATGCCCGCGACTTCGTCCACATAGATTTAGGTTTTTCAAAATCCCGTGGGAACTCTTTGATTTTCCGGGATAAAAAGTAGCCTATGTGCTAATCCAGGATATTATCTATCTCCATTTCAAATTTAAGCCAAATCTGTTCAGTAGATTTTGCGTGAAAGAGTAACAAACATACACACACACACATACATACACACAAACTTTCGCCTAATATTATAATATTAGTGTGATTATAAAACAAAATGTTTCTTTTTTCTCACTAGTCACCTTACAAAATGTCTGAGTTAGTATCGGCCTACATCACAATGTACACAACATGCCCCGTGCTGTGACTGACAATGATGTTATGTCATGATTTATGACCGCGCTGTGCAATTGGATAGGATATTGTACATAGTTAACACGTGTATATCGCTACCGTTATAATAACATCACAGCTTAGCTATCATTCAGTTGGAACTATGAACGACTGCCTCCATAGGCTCCATAGCTGTCATTTGTGTAGATACAGTTAGGTTATTGGATTTCATCGCTGACAAGACTTGTCGATAGATTAACCATACCGCTGATCGGTACATGAGTAAATTACTGCAGGTACCTATATAGGATGAAATAAATAACTATATGTGCTTTTAAGGACGTCTTTGCAAAATGAATAGGTATCAAAATTGCACTACTACATAAGTACACTGCCCACACGCACACAGCTGCGTCAAAATGAGTGAATCGACTTGATTTTGATACTTTGATATTTTTATTTTATTTTATATTTGGTCATCTATTTTTTTTTAACAGTTTTTTTTTTAAATATGTATCTTGACAATAATACAGTAAGTAGAACAGTGCCTACAGACTAAGGGTCTGATGATGAAATATTTCACCATGACTTCTTGGCAATGAACAACATTTCCATGCTTATGAAATTATGAGCTCCTACTATGACTAAAATAATCTGAGAAGGATAGCATTACATTACCTCCCGACTTGATGAAATTGCATACTTTGGAACCTACTACTGGAACTCAGAGACGAATAGAGCTAGGTGTTTCGAGTTTGGGCTCATTTTCTTAGTCATGATGAGATCTTACCTCCGGATTTGTGGAGTGACCTGATGGTATACCTCGGAAGTCACTATTGGAACTCGGAGACGAATAGAGCTAGGTGTTTCGAGTTTGGGCTCATTTTCTTAGTCATGATGAGATCTTACCTCCGGATTTGTGGAGTGACCTGATGGTATACCTCGGAAGTCACTATTGGAACTCGGAGACGAATAGAGCTAGGTGTTTCGAGTTTGGGCTCATTTTCTTAGTCATGATGAGATCTTACTTCCGGATTTGTGGAGTGACCTGATGGTATACCTCGAAAGTCACTATTGGAACTCGGAGACGAATAGAGCTAGGTGTTTCGAGTTTGGGCTCATTTTCTTAGTCATGATGAGATCTTACCTCCGGATTTGTGGAGTGACCTCATGGTATACCTCGGAAGTCACTATTGGAACTCGGAGACGAATAGAGCTAGGTGTTTCGAGTTTGGGCTCATTTTCTTAGTCATGATGAGATCTTACCTCCGGATTTGTGGAGTGACCTGATGGTATACTTTGGAAGTCACTATTGGAACTCGGAGACGAATAGAGCTAGGTGTTTCGAGTTTGGACTCATTTTCTTAGTCATGATGAGATCTTACCTCCGGATTTGTGGAGTGACCTGATGGTATCCTCGGAAGTCACTATTGGAACTCGGAGACGAATAGAGCTAGGTGTTTCGAGTTTGGGCTCATTTTCTTAGTCATGAAGAGATCTTACCTCCGGATTTGTGGAGTGACCTGATGGTACACCTCGGAAGTCACTATTGGAACTCGGAGACGAATAGAGCTAGGTGTTTCGAGTTTGGGCTCATTTTCTTAGTCATGATGAGATCTTACCTCCGGATTTGTGGAGTGACCTGATGGTATACCTCGGAAGTCACTATTGGAACTCGAAGACGAATAGAGCTAGGTGTTTCGAGTTTGGGCTCATTTTCTTAGTCATGATGAGATCTTACCTCCGGATTTGTGGAGTGACCTGATGGTATACCTCGAAAGTCACTATTGGAACTCGGAGACGAATAGAGCTAGGTGTTTCGAGTTTGGGCTCATTTTATTAGTCATGATGAGATCTTACCTCCGAATTTGTGGAGTGACCTGATGGTATACCTCGGAAGTCACTATTGGAACTCGGAGACGAATAGAGCTAGGTGTTTCGAGTTTGGGCTCATTTTCTTAGTCATGATGAGATCTTACCTCCGGATTTGTGGAGTGACCTGATGGTATACTTTGGAAGTCACTATTGGAACTCGAAGACGAATAGAGCTAGGTGTTTCGAGTTTGGACTAATTTTCTTAGTCATGATGAGATCTTACCTCCGGATTTGTGGAGTGACCTGATGGTATCATCGGAAGTCACTATTGGAACTCGGAGACGAATAGAGCTAGGTGTTTCGAGTTTGGGCTCATTTTCTTAGTCATGAAGAGATCTTACCTCCGGATTTGTGGAGTGACCTGATGGTATACCTCGGAAGTCACTATTGGAACTCGGAGACGAATAGAGCTAGGTGTTTCGAGTAAGGGCTCATTTTCTTAGTCATGATGAGATCTTACCTCCGGATTTGTGGAGTGACCTGATGGTATACCTCGGAAGTCACTATTGGAACTCGGAGACGAATAGAGCTAGGTGTTTCGAGTTTGGGCTCATTTTCTTAGTCATGATGAGATCTTACCTCCGGATTTGTGGAGTGACCTGATGGTATACCTCGAAAGTCACTATTGGAACTCGGAAACGAATAGAGCTAGGTGTTTCGAGTTTGGGCTCATTTTATTAGTCATGATGAGATCTTACCTCCGGATTTGTGGAGTGACCTGATGGTATACCTCGGAAGTCACTATTGGAACTCGGAGACGAATAGAGCTAGGTGTTTCGAGTTTGGGCTCATTTTCTTATTCATGATGAGATCTTACCTCCGGATTTGTGGAGTGACCTGATGGTATACTTTGGAAGTCACTATTGGAACTCGAAGACGAATAGAGCTAGGTGTTTCGAGTTTGGGCTCATTTTCTTAGTCATGATGAGATCTTACCTCCGGATTTGTGGAGTGACCTGATGGTATACTTTGGAAGTCACTATTGGAACTCGAAGACGAATAGAGCTAGGTGTTTCGAGTTTGGGCTCATTTTCTTAGTCATGATGAGATCTTACCTCCGGATTTGTGGAGTGACCTGATGGTATCATCGGAAGTCACTATTGGAACTCGGAGACGAATAGAGCTAGGTGTTTCGAGTTTGGGCTCATTTTCTTAGTCATGATGAGATCTTACCTCCGGATTTGTGGAGTGACCTGATGGTATACCTCGAAAGTCACTATTGGAACTCGGAGACGAATAGAGCTAGGTGTTTCGAGTTTGGGCTCATTTTATTAGTCATGATGAGATCTTACCTCCGGATTTGTGGAGTGACCTGATGGTATACCTCGGAAGTCACTATTGGAACTCGGAGACGAATAGAGCTAGGTGTTTCGAGTTTGGGCTCATTTTCTTAGTCATGATGAGATCTTACCTCCGGATTTGTGGAGTGACCTGATGGTATACTTTGGAAGTCACTATTGGAACTCGAAGACGAATAGAGCTAGGTGTTTCGAGTTTGGACTAATTTTCTTAGTCATGATGAGATCTTACCTCCGGATTTGTGGAGTGACCTGATGGTATCATCGGAAGTCACTATTGGAACTCGGAGACGAATAGAGCTAGGTGTTTCGAGTTTGGGCTCATTTTCTTAGTCATGAAGAGATCTTACCTCCAGATTTGTGGAGTGACCTGATGGTATACCTCGGAAGTCACTATTGGAACTCGGAGACGAATAGAGCTAGGTGTTTCGAGTTAGGGCTCATTTTCTTAGTCATGATGAGATCTTACCTCCGGATTTGTGGAGTGACCTGATGGTATACCTTGGAAGTCACTATTGGAACTCGGAGACGAATAGAGCTAGGTGTTTCGAGTTTGGGCTCATTTTCTTAGTCATGATGAGATCTTACCTCCGGATTTGTGGAGTGACCTGATGGTATACCTCGAAAGTCACTATTGGAACTCGGAGACGAATAGAGCTAGGTGTTTCGAGTTTGGGCTCATTTTCTTAGTCATGATGAGATCTTACCTCCGGATTTGTGGAGTGACCTGATGGTATACCTCGGAAGTCACTATTGGAACTCGGAGACGAATAGAGTTAGGTGTTTCGAGTTTGGGCTCATTTTCTTAGTCATGATGAGATCTTACCTCCGGATTTGTGGAGTGACCTGATGGTATACTTTGGAAGTCACTATTAGAACTCGAAGACGAATAGAGCTAGGTGTTTCGAGTTTGGACTCATTTTCTTAGTCATGATGAGATCTTACCTCCGGATTTGTGGAGTGACCTGATGGTATCATCGGAAGTCACTATTGGAACTCGGAGACGAATAGAGCTAGGTGTTTCGAGTTTGGGCTCATTTTCTTAGTCATGAAGAGATCTTACCTCCGGATTTGTGGAGTGACCTGATGGTATACCTCGGAAGTCACTATTGGAACTCGGAGACGAATAGAGCTAGGTGTTTCGAGTTAGGGCTCATTTTCTTAGTCATGATGAGATCTTACCTCCGGATTTGTGGAGTGACCTGATGGTATACCTCGGAAGTCACTATTGGAACTCGGAGACGAATAGAGCTAGGTGTTTCGAGTTTGGGCTCATTTTCTTAGTCATGATGAGATCTTACCTCCGGATTTGTGGAGTGACCTGATGGTACACCTCGAAAGTCACTATTGGAACTCGGAGACGAATAGAGCTAGGTGTTTCGAGTTTGGGCTCATTTTATTAGTCATGATGAGATCTTACCTCCGGATTTGTGGAGTGACCTGATGGTATACCTCGGAAGTCACTATTGGAACTCGGAGACGAATAGAGCTAGGTGTTTCGAGTTTGGGCTCATTTTCTTAGTCATGATGAGATCTTACCTCCGGATTTGTGGAGTGACCTGATGGTATACTCTGGAAGTCACTATTGGAACTCGAAGACGAATAGAGCTAGGTGTTTCGAGTTTGGACTCATTTTCTTAGTCATGATGAGATCTTACCTCCGGATTTGTGGAGTGACCTGATGGTATCATCGGAAGTCACTATTGGAATTCGGAGACGAATAGAGCTAGGTGTTTCGAGTTTGGGCTCATTTTCTTAGTCATGATGAGATCTTACCTCCGGATTTGTGGAGTGACCTGATGGTATACCTCGGAAGTCACTATTGGAACTCGGAGACGAATAGAGCTAGGTGTTTCGAGTTTGGGCTCATTTTCTTAGTCATGATGAGATCTTACCTCCGGATTTGTGGAGTGACCTGATGTTATACCTCGGAAGCCACTATTGGAACTCGGAGACGAATAGAGCTAGGTTTTTCGAGTTTGAGCTCATTTTCTTAGTCATGATGAGATCTTACCTCCGGATTTGTGGAGTGACCTGATGGTATACCTCGGAAGTCACTATTGGAACTCGGAGACGAATAGAGCTAGGTGTTTCGAGTTTGGGCTCGTTTTGTTAGTTATGACGAGATTATACCTTGAAACTTGTTGGAGTGCTCTGAAGGTATACTTCAAAAGCCACTATTGGACTTTCGAGTCGAGTAGAGTTAGATGTTATGAGTTTGAGCTCGTTTTGTAAGTTCCAATAGTGACTTCCGAGGTATACCATCAGGTCACTCCACAAATCCGGAGGTAAGATCTCATCATGACTAAGAAAATGAGCCCGAACTCGAAACAGCTAGCTTTATTCGTCTCCGAGTTCCAATAGTGACATCCGAGGTATACCATCAGGTCACTTCACGAATCCGGAGGTAACATCTCATCATGACTAAGAAAATGAGCCCAAACTCGAAACACCTAGCTCTATTCGTCTCCGAGTTCCAATAGTGACTTCCGAGGTATACCATCAGGTCACTCCACAAATCCGGAGGTAAGATCTCATCATGACTAAGAAAATGAGCTCAAACTCGAAAAACCTAGCTTTATTCGTCTCCGAGTTCCAATAGTGACTTCCGAGGTGTACCATCAGGTCACTCCACAAATCCGGAGGTAATATCTCATCATGACTAACAAAATGAGCCCGAACTCGAAACAGCTAGCTCTATTCGTCTCCGAGTTCCAATAGTGACTTCCGAGGTATACCATCAGGTCACTCCACAAATCCGGAGGTAAGATCTTATCATGACTAAGAAAATGAGCCCAAACTCGAAACACCTAGCTCTATTCGTCTCCGAGTTCCAATAGTGACTTCCGAGGTATACCATCAGGTCACTCCACAAATCCGGAGGTAAGATCTCATCATGACTAAGAAAATGAGCCCAAACTCGAAACACCTAGCTCTATTCGTCTCCGAGTTCCAATAGTGACTTCCGAGGTATACCATCAGGTCACTCCACAAATCCGGAGGTAAGATCTCATCATGACTAAGAAAATGAGCCCAAACTCGAAACACCTAGCTCTATTCGTCTCCGAGTTCCAATAGTGACATCCGAGGTATACCATCAGGTCACTTCACGAATCCGGAGGTAACATCTCATCATGACTAAGAAAATGAGCCCAAACTCGAAACACCTAGCTCTATTCGTCTCCGAGTTCCAATAGTGACTTCCGAGGTATACCATCAGGTCACTCCACAAATCCGGAGGTAAGATCTCATCATGACTAAGAAAATGAGCTCAAACTCGAAAAACCTAGCTTTATTCGTCTCCGAGTTCCAATAGTGACTTCCGAGGTGTACCATCAGGTCACTCCACAAATCCGGAGGTAATATCTCATCATGACTAACAAAATGAGCCCGAACTCGAAACAGCTAGCTCTATTCGTCTCCGAGTTCCAATAGTGACTTCCGAGGTATACCATCAGGTCACTCCACAAATCCGGAGGTAAGATCTTATCATGACTAAGAAAATGAGCCCAAACTCGAAACACCTAGCTCTATTCGTCTCCGAGTTCCAATAGTGACTTCCGAGGTATACCATCAGGTCACTCCACAAATCCGGAGGTAAGATCTCATCATGACTAAGAAAATGAGCCCAAACTCGAAACACCTAGCTCTATTCGTCTCCGAGTTCCAATAGTGACTTCCGAGGTATACCATCAGGTCACTCCACAAATCCGGAGGTAAGATCTCATCATGACTAAGAAAATGAGCCCAAACTCGAAACACCTAGCTCTATTCGTCTCCGAGTTCCAATAGTGACTTCCGAGGTATACCATCAGGTCACTCCACAAATCCGGAGGTAAGATCTCATCATTACTAAGAAAATGAGCCCAAACTCGAAACACCTAGCTCTATTCGTCTCCGAGTTCCAATAGTGACTTCCGAGGTATACCATCAGGTCACTCCACAAATCCGGAGGTAAGATCTCATCATGACTAAGAAAATGAGCCCAAACTCGAAACACCTAGCTCTATTCGTCTCCGAGTTCCAATAGTGACTTTCGAGGTATACCATCAGGTCACTCCACAAATCCGGAGGTAAGATCTCGTCATGACTAAGAAAACGAGCCCAAACTCGAAACACCTAGCTCTATTCGTCTCCGAGTTCCAATAGTGACTTCCGAGGTATACCATCAGGTCACTCCACAAATCCGGAGGTAAGATCTCATCATTACTAAGAAAATGAGCCCAAACTCGAAACACCTAGCTCTATTCGTCTCCGAGTTCCAATAGTGACTTCCGAGGTATACCATCAGGTCACTCCACAAATCCGGAGGTAAGATCTCATCATGACTAAGAAAATGAGCCCAAACTCGAAACACCTAGCTCTATTCGTCTCCGAGTTCCAATAGTGACTTCCGAGGTATACCATCAGGTCACTCCACAAATCCGGAGGTAAGATCTCATCATGACTAAGAAAATGAGCCCAAACTCGAAACACCTAGCTCTATTCGTCTCCGAGTTCCAATAGTGACTTCCGAGGTATACCATCAGGTCACTCCACAAATCCGGAGGTAAGATCTCATCATTACTAAGAAAATGAGCCCAAACTCGAAACACCTAGCTCTATTCGTCTCCGAGTTCCAATAGTGACTTCCGAGGTATACCATCAGGTCACTCCACAAATCCGGAGGTAAGATCTCATCATGACTAAGAAAATGAGCCCAAACTCGAAACACCTAGCTCTATTCGTCTCCGAGTTCCAATAGTGACTTTCGAGGTATACCATCAGGTCACTCCACAAATCCGGAGGTAAGATCTCTTCACGACTAAGAAAACGAGCCCAAACTGGACACATCTAGTTCTTCTAGTCTTCAAGTTCCTGTCGCAGCCTTCGAAGTTCACTATCAGATCACTATCATGCTCAAGAAAAAATCCAGCTAACGATAAAATGTGATAATAGGTACATAATATTATCATTATTATCTTACCTTGCCAAAATATCAGCACAATCACGGAATAAGTACCTATAAATATCAGTTAGGGTTTTGTCGAACTATTTTGTGTTCGTACAGCGATCTTTTCCACATCAAAAAATTATAGCAACCGACGCAGAGACCACCCACGAAGGCGGCTGGCCGCTGACTGATATAATTTTGAAATCATACCATTGCCTGCCCAATATCAAAATAACCCTTAGTGCACTGTATTAAGGTTTGCGGTTGAAGCAAAATACGTGAAAAATTTATACACGATGTTTTTATTTATTTTTATACTATTATTAATATAATAATCCTATTTTTTGAGGTGCACATTATGTGCTAACGGAAAATATTTATTAGAAGAATAAAATCCGTACGTAAACTGAGAAAAATGTACCTAAACTTGACCCTAAATCGTTAATTCTGCGTGGAAGAGGTGAAGGAAAATCGTTCTTATAGTATCAAAATTAATGATTTTATCAAAAAATTACTCGATCTCTGGAGATAAAGGACCAATCTATTTTTAGCAATCTGTAGTTCCAATTTACTTAGTATATTTTAGCCACAAAGCGTACCGAAAATCTATACAAGTGTGCAAATACGTCCTTAAATATGATAAAAATAAAACAATTGTAATTTATTTATTTATGTTCTAAATAAAACAATTAAAATATTATGTTTATAATAATTTCTTAGCCACTAGATAATAGAGTATGTCCAAAGATCAATGTGTAGGTAAAACTTAAGTGTAAATGAAATATTTTTTTTTTATTCACTATAGGCAAGCGCTTGACCACAATCACACCTGATGGAAAGTGATGATTGTTGACACTTGGAGCTTAGTCAAGAATTTAAGAAAGATTTTTTCAGCTTTAGGGACTCATAAAAATTAACAAATAATTAATGCCTGCATTAGGTATTTTTGAATTTTGTTTACTCAAAATCTTACACTAGATAGATTACTTAGAGAAATCCGCAGCGCTCGCTACGCTGTCGTCACGCAGTTTCTTTGCTTTAAAAGCGCATTCGTTGCCCTACTATAAAATTGCTAAACTGTGATATTGTCGTTGTTCAGAACTGCTGAGCTTTCCGTTTATGACGTCACGGGATGAACGTTAGCAGGATGTAAACTGTTATTATGCAATTTGCTTTTCGCGTTAATCTATACCTACCTACATTATTCTGTACTTGCAAACTTCAACACCCTCTTTGTATCTTTTAGGCTGTATGCTATATTATTATGTAAAGTTTTAAATATTCTTCTTATTTTATGGGCTGAATGCTCATGGAAGCATTTTCTACGAGCAAATTTTATTTAGACCACTAGCTTTTGCTTACGACTTCCGTCCAATAATAATACAGCCAATCACAGTAATATTATAAAGGCGAAAGTTTGTGTGTATGTCTGTATGCATGTTTGTTACGACTTCATGCAACAACTACTAGACGGAATTGGCTGAAATTTGGAATGAAGATCGATAATATCCTGGATTAGCACATAGGCTACCTTTGTAGCAGCCATGCAGCGTATGATAGATAACTTGATAAATAAGAATACCGCTACATATTAACTTGTATTACTTGGGCTGTATTTACAATATGTGCTTTGGTTACAATTAAAACTGTGGTAGAATAACGAGGTCCGGAGCTTGATGCTAGACCGAGGTGTTTCGGTCTTGATGATCTGAAGTGAATTGGTTGAATGCGCTGCCCGGGGTTCGTCCAGGCCAGCAAGATATTTTGAATCGCTCCGAATTCAAATTGTGTTCTCTAAGTGACAGCTGCAAAGTGTGTTGCTTTCTTCGCAGCTGCCGGTCTTAAAAGAGGCTGCATGCCTCTACATCACCCCCCTACGGAGTGAAAAAGAAGAGAAAATAAAAAAATTAATAAATTATTTGCTAAGCAGCTTGATAGGGTACGAGGAAGCGAACCCTACGACCGGAACGAGTAGTGACAGAAGGTTGAGACGATTGCGAAGGGTGAGAAGGTGGAGAAGGATGAGAAGTTTGAGAAGGCAAATCAGCTTGTTGAGGTTGAAAGATATAAGCCGGTTTTAAACGATCAATGGTTACTGCCATTGGTTTGCCTTTCACTTCAATTTTAAAATTCTTCTCACCACGTTCTAAGACTTTGTATGGGCCAGCGTATGGTTGTTCCAAGTGCCCGTGAACTTAGCAGAGCATATGCCAGCAGATCAAAAATAAAAAGGAGTTCCCTTCGCATGCAGAAGAGTTCTATAGTTCCTGATACTTTTTAAAGATAGTTCTGGCGTTTTTGCTAAAAAAATCGCAGTTGAAATAATGCTCTGCTAACTTCCGGTAGCAGATCATTTTCGAGCAAAGCGAAAAAAAAAGAGTTCTCTGTACGCACGTATCTCAGTTCTATAGTTCCTCATACTTTATAATGATAGTTCTGGCATATAAACCTAAAAAAAGTCAAATGAAAAAATCAATAAATTTTCAAATTTAGTCATCATAAGTAATTTAAAAAAATTCTAGCAGCTAGAACTCAAATCTCAGAACCTAGAACTCTACGATTTCTTATATCTCATTAACTAAGCTATAAAATAAAGCTATTAATTAGCCCAGAACTCACAAAGAAGTCCCAGCAGAGCATAGAAGAATAGTTATAAACAATAAATTTTCAAACTTCACACCAAAAGTTGTTAAAAAATTTCCAGCTGCTAGAACTCTCATCTCAGGGGCTAGAACTCCTCGATTTATTATAGATTATTAACATAGCTATAAAATAAAGCTATAAACTAGCCCAGAACTCTCAAAAACGTGCCAGCAGAGCATACCAGAAGAGTCATGATGCACTAATTTTCAAACTTATTATCATAAGCCATGAAAAAAAATCCAGCTGATAGAACTCTGATCTCAGAGGCTAGAACTCCTCGATTTCATTAATATTATTGATAAAGCTATAAAAGAAAGCCATTAACTTGCCCAGAACTCTCAAAAAAATGCCAGCAGAGCATACAAGAAGAGTCATAAACGATAAATTTTCAAACTTAAAAATCACAAGTTACTAAAAAAATTCCAGCTGCTAGAACTCTCATCTCAGGGGCTAGAACTCCTCGATTTCTTTAAGATTATTAACATACCTATTAAACAAAGCCATTAACTAGACAAGAACTCTCAAAAAAGTGCCAGCAGAGCATACAAGAAGAGTCATGATGCACTAATTTTCAAACTTATTATCATACGCCATGAAAAAAATTCCAGCTGCTAGAACTCTGATGTCAGAGGCTAGAACTCCTCGATTTCTTAAATATTATTGACAAAGCTATAAAACAAAGCCATTAACTAGACCAGAACTCTCAAAAAAGTGCCAGCAGAGCATACAAGAAGAGTCATAAACGATAAATTTTCAAACTTAAAAATCACAAGTTACTAAAAAATTTCCAGCTGCTAGAACTCTCATCTCAGGGGCTAGAACTCCTCGATTTCTTTAAGATTATTAACATACCTATTGAACAAAGCCATTAACTAGACCAGAACTCTCAAAAAAGTGCCAGCAGAGCATACAAGAACTGTCATAAACGATAAATTTTCAAACTTAAAAATCACAAGTTACTAAAAAATTTCCAGCTGCTAGAACTCTCATCTCAGGGGCTAGAACTCCTCGATTTCTTAAAGATTATTAACATACCTATTAAACAAAGCCATTAACTAGACAAGAACTCTCAAAAAAGTGCCAGCAGAGCATACAAGAAGAGTCATGATGCACTAATTTTCAAACTTATTATCATACGCGATGAAAAAAATTCCAGCTGCTAGAACTCTGATGTCAGAGGCTAGAACTCCGCGATTTCTTAAATATTATTGACAAAGCTATAAAACGAAGCCATCAACTAAACCAGAACTCTCAAAAAAGTGCCAGCAGAGCATACAAGAAGAGTCATAAACGATAAATTTTCAAACTTAAAAATCACAAGTTACTAAAAAATTTCCAGCTGCTAGAACTCTCATCTTAGGGGCTAGAACTCCTCGATTTCTTAAAGATTATTAACATACCTTTTGAACAAAGCCATTAACTAGACCAAAACTCTCAAAAAAGTGCCAGCAGAGCATACAAGAAGAGTCATGATGCACTAATTTTCAAACTTATTATCATACGCCGTTGAAAAAAATTCCAGCTGCTAGAACTCTGATGTCAGAGGCTAGAACTCCTCGATTTCTTAAATATTATTGACAAAGCTATAAAACGAAGCCATCAACTAAACCAGAACTCTCAAAAAAGTGCCAGCAGAGCATACAAGAAGAGTCTAGCAGCTGGAAATTTTTTAGTAACTTGTGATTTTTAAGTTTGAAAATTTATCGTTTATGACTCTTCTTGTATGCTCTGCTGGCACTGTTTTGAGAGTTCTGGTCTATTTAATGGCTTTGTTCAATAGGTATGTTAATAATATTAAAGAAATCGAGGAGTTCTAGCCCCTGATATGAGAGTTCTAGCAGCTGGAAATTTTTTAGTAACTTGTGATTTTCAAGTTTGAAAATTTATCGTTTATGACTCTTCTTGTATGCTCTGCTGGCACTTTTTTGAGAGTTCTGGTTTAGTTGATGGCTTCGTTTTATAGCTTTGTCAATAATATTTAAGAAATCGAGGAGTTTTAGCCTCTGACATCAGATTTCTAGCAGCTGGAATTTTTTTCATGGCGTATGATAATAAGTTTGAAAATTTATCGTTTATGACAGTTCTTGTATGCTCTGCTGGCACTTTTTTGAGAGTTCTGGTCTAGTTAATGGCTTTGTTCAATAGGTATGTTAATAATCTTTACGAAATCGAGGAGTTCTAGCCCCTGAGATGAGAGTTCTAGCAGCTGGAAATTTTTTAGTAACTTGTGATTTTTAAGTTTGAAAATTTATCGTTTATGACAGTTCTTGTATGCTCTGCTGGCACTTTTTTGAGAGTTCTGGTCTAGTTAATGGCTTTTTTTTATAGGTATGTTAATAATCTTAAAGAAATCAAGGAGTTCTAGCCCCTGAGATGAGAGTTCTAGCAGCTGGATTTTTTTTAGTAACTTGTGATTTTTAAGTTTGAAAATTTATCGTTTATGACAGTTCTTGTATGCTCTGCTGGCACTTTTTTGAGAGTTCTGGTCTAGTTAATGGCTTTGTTTTATAGGTATGTTAATAATCTTAAAGAAATCGAGGAGTTCTAGCCCCTGAGATGAGAGTTCTAGCAGCTGGAAATTTTTTAGTAACTTGTGATTTTTAAGTTTGAAAATTTATCGTTTATGACTCTTCTTGTATGCTCTGCTGGCACTTTTTTGAGAGTTCTGGTTTAGTTGATGGCTTCGTTTTATAGCTTTGTCAATAATATTTAAGAAATCGAGGAGTTCTTGCCTCTGACATCAGAGTTCTAGCAGCTGGAATTTTTTTCATCGCGTATGATAATAAGTTTGAAAATTAGTGCATCATGACTCTTCTTGTATGCTCTGCTGGCACTTTTTTGAGAGTTCTTGTCTAGTTAATGGCTTTGTTCAATAGGTATGTTAATAATCTTTAAGAAATCGAGGAGTTCTAGCCCCTGAGATGAGAGTTCTAGCAGCTGGAAATTTTTTAGTAACTTGTGATTTTTAAGTTTGAAAATTTATCGTTTATGACTCTTCTTGTATGCTCTGCTGGCACTTTTTTGAGAGTTCTGGTTTAGTTGATGGCTTCGTTTTATAGCTTTGTCAATAATATTTAAGAAATCGAGGAGTTCTAGCCTCTGACATCAGAGTTCTAGCAGCTGGAATTTTTTTCATGGCGTATGATAATAAGTTTGAAAATTAGTGCATCATGACTCTTCTTGTATGCTCTGCTGGCACTTTTTTGAGAGTTCTTGTCTAGTTAATGGCTTTGTTTAATAGGTATGTTAATAATCTTTAAGAAATCGAGGAGTTCTAGCCCCTGAGATGAGAGTTCTAGCAGCTGGAAATTTTTTAGTAACTTGTGATTTTTAAGTTTGAAAATTTATCGTTCATGACTCTTCTTGTATGCTCTGCTGGCACTTTTTTCAGAGTTCTGGTCTAGTTAATAGCTTTGTTCAATAGGTATGTTAATAATCTTAAAGAAATCGAGGAGTTCTAGCCCCTGATATGAGAGTTCTAGCAGCTGGAAATTTTTTAATAACTTGTGATTTTCAAGTTTGAAAATTTATCGTTTATGACTCTTCTTGTATGCTCTGCTGGCACTTTTTTGAGAGTTCTGGTTTAGTTGATGGCTTCGTTTTATAGCTTTGTCAATAATATTTAAGAAATCGAGGAGTTCTAGCCTCTGAGATCAGAGTTCTAGCAGCTGGAATTTTTTTCATGGCGTATGATAATAAGTTTGAAAATTAGTGCATCATGACTCTTCTTGTATGCTCTGCTGGCACTTTTTTGAGAGTTCTGGTCTAGTTAATGGCTTTGTTTTATAGGTATGTTAATAATCTTAAAGAAATCGAGGAGTTCTAGCCCCTGAGATGAGAGTTCTAGCAGCTGGAAATTTTTTAGTAACTTGTGATTTTTAAGTTTGAAAATTTATCGTTTATGACTCTTCTTGTATGCTCTGCTGGCACTTTTTTGAGAGTTCTGGTTTAGTTGATGGCTTCGTTTTATAGCTTTGTCAATAATATTTAAGAAATCGAGGAGTTCTAGCCTCTGACATCAGAGTTCTAGCAGCTGGAATTTTTTTCATGGCGTATGATAATAAGTTTGAAAATTAGTGCATCATGACTCTTCTTGTATGCTCTGCTGGCACTTTTTTGAGAGCTCTGGTCTAGTTAATGGCTTTGTTTTATAGGTATGTTAATAATCTTAAAGAAATCGAGGAGTTCTGGCCCCTGAGATGAGAGTTCTAGCAGCTGGAAATTTTTTAGTAACTTGTGATTTTTAAGTTTGAAAATTTATCGTTCATGACTCTTCTTGTATGCTCTGCTGGCACTTTTTTGAGAGTTCTAGTCTAGTTAATGGCTTTGTTCAATAGGTATGTTAATAATCTTAAAGAAATCGAGGAGTTCTAGCCCCTGATATGAGAGTTCTAGCAGCTGGAAATTTTTTAGTAACTTGTGATTTTCAAGTTTGAAAATTTATCGTTTATGACTCTTCTTGTATGCTCTGCTGGCACTTTTTTGAGAGTTCTGGTTTAGTTGATGGCTTCGTTTTATAGCTTTGTCAATAATATTTAAGAAATCGAGGAGTTCTAGCCTCTGAGATCAGAGTTCTAGCAGCTGGAATTTTTTTCATGGCGTATGATAATAAGTTTGAAAATTAGTGCATCATGACTCTTCTTGTATGCTCTGCTGGCACTTTTTTGAGAGTTCTGGTCTAGTTAATGGCTTTGTTTTATAGGTATGTTAATAATCTTAAAGAAATCGAGGAGTTCTAGCCCCTGAGATGAGAGTTCTAGCAGCTGGAATTTTTTTAGTAACTTGTGATTTTTAAGTTTGAAAATTTATCGTTTATGACAGTTCTTGTATGCTCTGCTGGCACTTTTTTGAGAGTTCTGGTCTAGTTAATGGCTTTGTTTTATAGGTATGTTAATAATCTTAAAGAAATCGAGGAGTTCTAGCCCCTGAGATGAGAGTTCTAGCAGCTGGAATTTTTTTAGTAACTTGTGATTTTTAAGTTTGAAAATTTATCGTTTATGACTCTTCTTGTATGCTCTGCTGGCACTTTTTTGAGAGTTCTGGTTTAGTTGATGGCTTCGTTTTATAGCTTTGTCAATAAAATTTAAGAAATCGAGGAGTTCTAGCCTCTGACATCAGAGTTCTAGCAGCTGGAATTTTTTTCATGGCGTATGATAATAAGTTTGAAAATTAGTGCATCATGACTCTTCTTGTATGCTCTGCTGGCACTTTTTTGAGAGTTCTGGTTTAGTTGATGGCTTCGTTTTATAGCTTTGTCAATAATATTTAAGAAATCGAGGAGTTCTAGCCTCTGACATCAGAGTTCTAGCAGCTGGAATTTTTTTCATGGCGTATGATAATAAGTTTGAAAATTAGTGCATCATGACTCTTCTTGTATGCTCTGCTGGCACTTTTTTGAGAGTTCTTGTCTAGTTAATGGCTTTGTTTAATAGGTGTGTTAATAATCTTTAAGAAATCGAGGAGTTCTAGCCCCTGAGATGAGAGTTCTAGCAGCTGGAAATTTTTTAGTAACTTGTGATTTTTAAGTTTGAAAATTTATCGTTCATGACTCTTCTTGTATGCTCTGCTGGCACTTTTTTGAGAGTTCTGGTCTAGTTAATGGCTTTGTTCAATAGGTATGTTAATAATCTTAAAGAAATCGAGGAGTTCTAGCCCCTGATATGAGAGTTCTAGCAGCTGGAAATTTTTTAGTAACTTGTGATTTTCAAGTTTGAAAATTTATCGTTTATGACTCTTCTTGTATGCTCTGCTGGCACTTTTTTGAGAGTTCTGGTTTAGTTGATGGCTTCGTTTTATAGCTTTGTCAATAATATTTAAGAAATCGAGGAGTTCTAGCCTCTGAGATCAGAGTTCTAGCAGCTGGAATTTTTTTCATGGCGTATGATAATAAGTTTGAAAATTAGTGCATCATGACTCTTCTTGTATGCTCTGCTGGCACTTTTTTGAGAGTTCTGCTCTAGTTAATGGCTTTGTTTTATAGGTATGTTAATAATCTTAAAGAAATCGAGGAGTTCTAGCCCCTGAGATGAGAGTTCTAGCAGCTGGAATTTTTTTAGTAACTTGTGATTTTTAAGTTTGAAAATTTATCGTTTATGACAGTTCTTGTATGCTCTGCTGGCACTTTTTTGAGAGTTCTGGTCTAGTTAATGGCTTTGTTTTATAGGTATGTTAATAATCTTAAAGAAATCGAGGAGTTCTAGCCCCTGAGATGAGAGTTCTAGCAGCTGGAAATTTTTTAGTAACTTGTGATTTTTAAGTTTGAAAATTTATCGTTTATGACTCTTCTTGTATGCTCTGCTGGCACTTTTTTGAGAGTTCTGGTTTAGTTGATGGCTTCGTTTTATAGCTTTGTCAATAATATTTAAGAAATCGAGGAGTTCTAGCCTCTGACATCAGAGTTCTAGCAGCTGGAATTTTTTTCATGGCGTATGATAATAAGTTTGAAAATTAGTGCATCATGACTCTTCTTGTATGCTCTGCTGGCACTTTTTTGAGAGTTCTTGTCTAGTTAATGGCTTTGTTCAATAGGTATGTTAATAATCTTTAAGAAATCGAGGAGTTCTAGCCCCTGAGATGAGAGTTCTAGCAGCTGGAAATTTTTTAGTAACTTGTGATTTTTAAGTTTGAAAATTTATCGTTTATGACAGTTCTTGTATGCTCTGCTGGCACTTTTTTGAGAGTTCTGGTCTAGTTAATGGCTTTGTTCAATAGGTATGTTAATTATCTTAAAGAAATCGAGGAGTTCTAGCCCCTGAGATGAGAGTTCTAGCAGCTGGAAATTTTTTAGTAACTTGTGATTTTTAAGTTTGAAAATTTATCGTTTATGACTCTTCTTGTATGCTCTGCTGGCACTTTTTTGAGAGTTCTGGTTTAGTTGATGGCTTCGTTTTATAGCTTTGTCAATAACATTTAAGAAATCGAGGAGTTCTAGCCTCTGACATCAGAGTTCTAGCAGCTGGAATTTTTTTCATGGCGTATGATAATAAGTTTGAAAATTAGTGCATCATGACTCTTCTTGTATGCTCTGCTGGCACTTTTTTGAGAGTTCTTGTCTAGTTAATGGCTTTGTTCAATAGGTATGTTAATAATCTTTAAGAAATCGACGAGTTCTAGCCCCTGAGATGAGAGTTCTAGCAGCTGGAAATTTTTTAGTAACTTGTGATTTTTAAGTTTGAAAATTTATCGTTTATGACAGTTCTTGTATGCTCTGCTGGCACTTTTTTGAGAGTTCTGGTCTAGTTAATGGCTTTGTTCAATAGGTATGTTAATAATCTTAAAGAAATCGAGGAGTTCTAGCCCCTGAGATGAGAGTTCTAGCAGCTGGAATTTTTTTCATGGCGTATGATAATAAGTTTGAAAATTAGTGCATCATGACTCTTCTTGTATGCTCTGCTGGCACTTTTTTGAGAGTTCTGGTTTAGTTGATGGCTTCGTTTTATAGCTTTGTCAATAATATTTAAGAAATCGAGGAGTTCTAGCCTCTGAGATCAGAGTTCTAGCAGCTGGAATTTTTTTCATGGCGTATGATAATAAGTTTGAAAATTAGTGCATCATGACTCTTCTTGTATGCTCTGCTGGCACTTTTTTGAGAGTTCTGGTCTAATTAATGGCTTTGTTTTATAGGTATGTTAATAATCTTAAAGAAATCGAGGAGTTCTAGCCCCTGAGATGAGAGTTCTAGCAGCTGGAATTTTTTTAGTAACTTGTGATTTTTAAGTTTGAAAATTTATCGTTTATGACAGTTCTTGTATGCTCTGCTGGCACTTTTTTGAGAGTTCTGGTCTAGTTAATGGCTTTGTTTTATAGGTATGTTAATAATCTTAAAGAAATCGAGGAGTTCTAGCCCCTGAGATGAGAGTTCTAGCAGCTGGAAATTTTTTAGTAACTTGTGATTTTTAAGTTTGAAAATTTATCGTTTATGACTCTTCTTGTATGCTCTGCTGGCACTTTTTTGAGAGTTCTGGTTTAGTTGATGGCTTCGTTTTATAGCTTTGTCAATAATATTTAAGAAATCGAGGAGTTCTAGCCTCTGACATCAGAGTTCTAGCAGCTGGAATTTTTTTCATGGCGTATGATAATAAGTTTGAAAATTAGTGCATCATGACTCTTCTTGTATGCTCTGCTGGCACTTTTTTGAGAGTTCTTGTCTAGTTAATGGCTTTGTTCAATAGGTATGTTAATAATCTTTAAGAAATCGAGGAGTTCTAGCCCCTGAGATGAGAGTTCTAGCAGCTGGAAATTTTTTAGTAACTTGTGATTTTTAAGTTTGAAAATTTATCGTTTATGACAGTTCTTGTATGCTCTGCTGGCACTTTTTTGAGAGTTCTGGTCTAGTTAATGGCTTTGTTCAATAGGTATGTTAATAATCTTAAAGAAATCGAGGAGTTCTAGCCCCTGAGATGAGAGTTCTAGCAGCTGGAAATTTCTTAGTAACTTGTGATTTTTAAGTTTGAAAATTTATCGTTTATGACTCTTCTTGTATGCTCTGCTGGCACTTTTTTTAGAGTTCTGGTTTAGTTGATGGCTTCGTTTTATAGCTTTGTCAATAACATTTAAGAAATCGAGTAGTTCTAGCCTCTGACATCAGAGTTCTAGCAGCTGGAATTTTTTTCATGGCGTATGATAATAAGTTTGAAAATTAGTGCATCATGACTCTTCTTGTATGCTCTGCTGGCACTTTTTTGAGAGTTCTTGTCTAGTTAATGGCTATGTTCAATAGGTATGTTAATAATCTTTAAGAAATCGACGAGTTCTAGCCCCTGAGATGAGAGTTCTAGCAGCTGGAAATTTTTTAGTAACTTGTGATTTTTAAGTTTGAAAATTTATCGTTTATGACTCTTCTTGTATGCTCTGCTGGCACTTTTTTGAGAGTTCTGGTTTAGTTGATGGCTTCGTTTTATAGTTTTGTCAATAACATTTAAGAAATCGAGGAGTTCTAGCCTCTGACATCAGAGTTCTAGCAGCTGGAATTTTTTTCATGGCGTATGATAATAAGTATGAAAATTAGTGCATCATGACTCTTCTTGTATGCTCTGCTGGCACTTTTTTGAGAGTTCTGGTCTAGTTAATGGCTTTGTTCAATAGGTATGTTAATAATCTTTTAGAAATCGAGGAGTTCTAGCCCCCGAGATGAGAGTTCTAGCAGCTGGAAATTTTTTAGTAACTTGTGATTTTTAAGTTTGAAAATTTATCGTTTATGACAGTTCTTGTATGCTCTGCTGGCACTTTTTTGAGAGTTCTGGTCTAGTTAATGGCTTTGTTCAATAGGTATGTTAATAATCTTAAAGAAATCGAGGAGTTCTAGCCCCTGAGATGAGAGTTCTAGCAGCTGGAAATTTTTTAGTAACTTGTGATTTTTAAGTTTGAAAATTTATCGTTTATGACTCTTCTTGTATGCTCTGCTGGCACTTTTTTGAGAGTTCTGGTCTAGTTAATGGCTTTGTTTTATAGCTTTGTCAATAATATTTAAGAAATCGAGGAGTTCTAGCCTCTGACATCAGAGTTCTAGCAGCTGGAATTTTTTTCATGGCGTATGATAATAAGTTTGAAAATTAGTGCATCATGACTCTTCTTGTATGCTCTGCTGGCACTTTTTTGAGAGTTCTTGTCTAGTTAATGGCTTTGTTTAATAGGTATGTTAATAATCTTAAAGAAATCGAGGAGTTCTAGCCCCTGAGATGAGAGTTCTAGCAGCTGGAATTTTTTTAGTAACTTGTGATTTTTAAGTTTGAAAATTTATCGTTTATGACTCTTCTTGTATGCTCTGCTGGCACTTTTTTGAGAGTTCTGGGCAAGTTAATGGCTTTCTTTTATAGCTTTATCAATAATATTAATGAAATCGAGGAGTTCTAGCCTCTGAGATCAGAGTTCTATCAGCTGGATTTTTTTTCATGGCTTATGATAATAAGTTTGAAAATTAGTGTATCATGACTCTTCTGGTATGCTCTGCTGGCACGTTTTTGAGAGTTCTGGGCTAGTTTATAGCTTTATTTTATAGCTATGTTAATAATCTATAATAAATCGAGGAGTTCTAGCCCCTGAGATGAGAGTTCTAGCAGCTGGAAATTTTTTAACAACTTTTGGTGTGAAGTTTGAAAATTTATTGTTTATAACTATTCTTCTATGCTCTGCTGGGACTTGTTTGTGAGTTCTGGGCTAATTAATAGCTTTATTTTATAGCTTAGTTAATGAGCTATAAGAAATCGTAGAGTTCTAGGTTCTGAGATTTGAGTTCTAGCTGCTAGAATTTTTTTAAATTACTTATGATGACTAAATTTGAAAATTTATTGATTTTTTCATTTGACTTTTTTTAGGTTTATATGCCAGAACTATCATTATAAAGTATGAGGAACTATAGAACTGAGATACGTGCGTACAGAGAACTCTTTTTTTTTCGCTTTGCTCGAAAATGATCTGCTACCGGAAGTTAGCAGAGCATTATTTCAACTGCGATTTTTTTAGCAAAAACGCCAGAACTATCTTTAAAAAGTATCAGGAACTATAGAACTCTTCTGCATGCGAAGGGAACTCCTTTTTATTTTTGATCTGCTGGCATATGCTCTGCTAAGTTCACGGGCACTTGTTCCAATGACCTTTTCATTGTTCCTCGACGCAAGAAAACGTAATCAGCGGAGGATAAATCCTTCGGAATGTAGAAAACTGTTTTACCACGTCTCGACGATGGAGTCGGAGATAACTCTGACATATAATTGCGAAGCCTATCAGCGAAGTACGCTGGGTCAGAAACACGATCATTAGTAGGCGGGTTGAAAAATTCACCCGGTAATCGCAAAGGTTCTCCGTAGACCAGCTCCGCACTGGATAATCCAAGGTCTTCCTTCCATGCGCTCCTAATACCTAGGAGTACTAATGGTAATACCTCGGTCCATTGTGGGTTGGCATGGCACATAATGGCTGCCTTGAGCTGTCGATGTAACCGCTCTACCATACCGTTGCACTGAGGATGGTACGATGACGTCATCCGATGCTGTGCACCGGTCAACTCGACGATCTTCGTGAAGAGATGCGAGCTGAATTGAGAACCCCTGTCAGTTATAATGGTTATTGGACACCCTAGTCTCGCCACCCAGCCAGCTAAGAAAACGCTAGCACATGTTTCTGCAGTAATGTCTGGCATTGGGAATACCTCAGGCCATCGCGTAAAACGGTCAATGACTGTGAGGCAGTACTTAAAACCAGAGGAATAAGGTAAGGGACCTACTATGTCTAAGTGAATTACAGAAAAACGTTCAGATGGTGGACTAAAGGTTGATAATGGGGAAGATGTATGACGAGTGATCTTCGAACGTTGGCAAGCTTGGCAAGCTCGTGCCCACATCCGACAATCCTTCTGTATAGATGGCCATACATAACGATCCATGACTAGACGAGCAGTTGCTCGAACACCTGGATGACTGAGGTTGTGAAGTTTTTCAAAAATGCTCCTCCTAAACTGTGGAGTTACGTAAGGACGGGGTTTTCCCGTAGAAACATCACATACCAGTTTGATATTCGTACCAGGTACCGTTATGCAGTCTAAATTCATGGAAGTTTGATTGCGCAGGCTCTTTAATTCTTCATCGGAAGCTTGTGACTGCGCGAGTGCAGCTAGGTCGTCTTCTAAGGAGATGCTCTCCACACGCGAAAAAGCATCGGCGACCAAATTGTCAGCACCCTTTACGTGCTGAATATCCGTAGTGAACTGTGAAATAAATACTAATTGATTCAATTGTACAGGCGGAAGTTTCTCACGCCGTTGAGTGAAAACATATAATAAGGGTTTGTGATCAGTATAAATGGTGGCCTGTTGACCTTCAAGAATGTGCTTAAAATGTTGCACGCTTTCATAAATGGCCAGAAGCTCTCTGTAGTAAGCCGGCCATTCGGATTGCTTTACAGTTAGCTTTTTGCTAAAAAATGCAATTGGTTGCCAACCCTTATTAACTTGTTGTTGTAAACAAGCGCCGACGTGTGAGCTAGATGCATCGGTAAATAATCCGAGTTGAGCGTCGGCGACTGGATGAGCTAACAGAGTTGCGTTAGCTAAACTCTCCTTGCACGAGTTGAAACTACGCTCTAAGTCAGGCGTCCAAATAAACGGCTTAGCGCCTTTACCTTGAATGGCTGACAGAGCATCAATGAGTGGAGCCTGGTACTGGGCTATGCCCGGTAAAAACTTACGATAAAAATTCACCATACCGAGGAATCTTCGAACACCTTGTACCGTCTTCGGCAAGGGAAACTCCTGAAGATCCTTGATGCGTTCAGCTGGTGCGCTTACGCCAGCGGCGCTGATTTTATAACCTAGGAACTTTACTTCTGAAACATTAAAACGGCATTTATTTTCGTTTATTACAACGCCGTATTGTTCTAAGCGTTTGAATAAAATATGTAAGTGATCCGCGTGTTCCTGTGGATCTTTAGAAAAAACAAGAATATCATCCACGTATGCGAAACAAAAATCAAGACCTCGGACAACTTCGTCAATGAATCGCTGAAATGTTTGCCCAGCGTTACGGAGTCCAAAAGTCATGTAAGGAAACTCGAACAGACCAAAAGGAGTTATAATAGCTGTTTTACAAATGTCGTCTTTTGCAACGGGAATCTGCTGGTAAGCTTTCACTAGATCAATTGTGCTAAAGACTGTTGATCCACGTAAATTTTGGTTAAGATCGCCTATGTGACGCACGGGATACCTGTCGGGTATCGTGCGCGCGTTTAAAGCCCGGTAATCACCGCAGGGACGCCAATCAGCGTCTCCTTTTGGAGCCAGGTGCAAAGCTGAAGACCAGGGACTATCGGAAGGTCTAGCAGAGCCGCATGCAATCATATTTGCGAACTCTTTCTTTGCGATGGCTAATTTGTGTGGGCCCAGGCGGCGTGGACGACACGATACCGGCGGACCATCCGTCGTTCGGATGTAGTGCACCGTGGTATGTTTGATATCACGCACAGGGCCTGGAGGCCTTAAAATAGCAGGAAACTTAGATAATATTTCATGCTTACCATTTACGGTCTTTACGCTAACATGGCCATCTGCAGTTATGGATGCCATATGAGAAAGACCAGTAGTGTTGTCGATCAGCCGACCGCTTCTGCAATTTGGCAATAAATTAAAATATGATAAGAAATCGGCCCCTATAATAGCGGTGTTAACATCGCATATTATAAAGTGCCACTTGAATTCACGGCGAAGGCCTAAATCTAATACTAAGGTAATTGTACCATATGTTTTAATATCGCTGCCATTAGCGGCGCGCATGGTAAACTCGGTAGCCTTAGGAGGTCGATCAATCCAAGTCACCGGGTAGCACGAAAGATCAGAGCCAGTGTCTATTAAGAAACGCAATTTAGATTTAACCTCAGTGACAAATAAACGGCGAGTATCAACTGGACAGTCAGGCATCGCCCCTACTGACTGTCTTTGGCGTTTTCCTGCCCTGTATAGGAACATGGTTTGATGCACTTCAGGGCACGTGAAGAAAACCTTCGATGGTACCAGCACATCTCTCCACCACCATTGCTCTGTGATCTGTGAGGAGAAGTTGATTTAAAATTGTTATTAGAAAAACGACCTCTAGATCTACTCCTCGTACGTCTATGATCCCTATTCCTGCTAAGCGCAGCAACTTGTTCAGTTAACTCCTCAATGCGTTTAAGAAGCGAAGACACACTGGGATCAGACAAACTAGCAGAAGTAGAAGGTGCCCTGATGTCAGGGGAGACCTCTAAAATTTTGTCTGCCAATTCGGCAACCTTATCTAATGAAATTTCGGACTGCGCAGCTAATATGGCTTGCAAATGTTGTGGCAAGCGGCGCATCCAAAGTTGACGCAAAATATTCTGGTCGGTAAGTACGTGACCGGCCAGGGAACGCAAATGGCGAAGAAACTGGGACGGCTTACGATCTCCTAGTACTTCGTCATTAATAAGCTGTCGGACCCTCTGCTCCTCTGACGTCGACAACCGACGGATGAGCTCCTTTTTTAAGAAAGCGAAACGGTCAGTAGGCGGGGGATGAGTTATAATGTCTTCGACCTCACCAATGACACGTGAGTCGAGCTGAGCAACAACATAATTAAATTTTGTTTGGTCTACCGTTATCCCTGAAATCTCAAATTGCGCCTCTACCTGGGCGAACCAAACAACGGGGCGATCCACCCAGAAAGGAGGAAGTTTTGCCGTAACCTTACAAATTTTAGAATGCTCCGTAGGGGTTTCCGATACGTTAGCCAATTTGGTACGGAGCGATTCGTTTTCCTCCATCAGAGGTAGGGCGGTTCCTGCTAAGTCCTTAATTTTTTTTAACAGAGCTGCCTTCTCCTCCTCTAACTCTTTGACTTTTTTATCCATTTTATGCAGCTGAAAACCTTACACGGAAAAGAAAAGAATCACAACATAAAAAATACACAAAATAAAATTTGAAATGTTTACAAATATTATGACACTAATTTAACGTTTTAATTTAGTTTTTAAGTTTTTGAAAGTTCGAAGTCACTTAATGTCTCTATTGTTTATGCGTGTAGATAGAAGAGTTCTTATAAGGATTTTAAAATTTAAAAAGTCAATTGTCACTCCAAAATGTCTTTCACCAAAAAAATGAAAAATAAATGACACAATAATAATAAATAATTGTTCGAATATGTTTTGCAGCACAGAAGAATAAAGTAATGTTTTTATAGAACCTGGATCCTCCTTAGAGCGCCTCGGATATGTCCTCACGAGGCATGTATGAAGTATGAACCAGCGTGTCGGGTCCAAAAGGTTCAAAGGTTCAGTTGTAGCGAGCCAACTATTATGGCAGCAATACTCATATGCTTACGTGTTCTTGTTGTGGGTCACCAGAATATGTAGCAGCCATGCAGCGTATGATAGATAACTTGATAAATAAGAATACCGCTACATATTAACTTGTATTACTTGGGCTGTATTTACAATATGTGCTTTGGTTACAATTAAAACTGTGGTAGAATAACGAGGTCCGGAGCTTGATGCTAGACCGAGGTGTTTCGGTCTTGATGATCTGAAGTGAATTGGTTGAATGCGCTGCCCGGGGTTCGTCCAGGCCAGCAAGATATTTTGAATCGCTCCGAATTCAAATTGTGTTCTCTAAGTGACAGCTGCAAAGTGTGTTGCTTTCTTCGCAGCTGCCGGTCTTAAAAGAGGCTGCATGCCTCTACACCTTTTATCCCGGAAAATCAAAGAGTTCCCACGGGATTTCGAAAGACTTAAATCCACGCGGACGAAGTCACCGGCATCAGCTAGTAATCTATATACGAGTACATAAAAGGAAAAGCTAACTGACTGACAGACTGACCAATTGACTGATTTATCAACGCACAGCTCAAATTACTGGACGGACCGGGCTGAAATTTGGCATGCAGATAGCTATTATGACGTAGACACCCGCTAAGAAAGGATTTTTGAAAATTCAACCCCTAAGGCTGGGTTTTTATTCTAAGCCCTAAGGGGGTTAAATAGGGGTTTGGAATTTTCGTAGTCCACGCATTGAAGTCGCGGGTATAAACTAGTTAGCAATTAAAAATGGAAAAATTTAATTTCGCTAAGTTACTTGCAGTTGCACTGTGTAAACACTAGCAGAATTAATGTCTCGTAAGGGGGGGGGGGGGGGGGGGGTTTATCGTCTAGTGAAAAATAAAAGAAATCAGTGATGAAAACGTCAAACAAGTTACAACACGTTCGGAATATTATGTATATATTTCTAAAACAGTAAAAAGTTAAGTGTAATTCGACACTAGTTATGAAAAACAAAAAGTTAAAATGTAGGAGCTTGTTATCGTAGCACACTTGAAATCCGAGGCGTAAGTGGCCTGCCTTATACTAAACATGTGCCCGACGATTGTTCGATAGTATACTTCATATAAAAGTAGGTAAGTATAATTTAAAAACAATAAAAGCTATGTTAGGTAAGTACATTAAAAATATTATATTACGTAGAGAGTGTAGAGATGATTCAAACCTTATTTTTAACCCCCGACCCAAAAAGAGGGGTGTTATAAGTTTGACGTGTGTATCTGTGTATCTGTCTGTGGCATCGTAGCTCCTAAACTAATGAACCGATTTTAATTTAGTTTTTCTGTTTGAAAGGTGGCTTGATCGAGATTGTTCTTAGCTATATAATCCAAGAAAATCGGTTCAGCCGTTTGAAAGTTATCAGCTCTTTTCTAGTTCTTACTGTAACCTTCACTTGTCGGGGGTGTTATAAATTTTTAATTTACACTTGTTTCGTTATAAATAGGTACAAAATTAAAAAAGAAAATCATGTAAGACAGCTAATGTATCTTTATGGTAGGTCTACAAGATATTAGTCCTTACTAATACGTTAGTATTATTACAAAGTTCAATGCTTATTAATTAGTAAGTATAGTAATTTTTGTTAGACCTGGAATAGGTACCTACGTGGAAATGTTGTAAGATATTTACCTAGATGCTAAGGGAAACAAGAATATAAGACCCACGAATTCGAACACGTGGATTTAGATTTTAAAAAATCCTGTTTGAGCTCTTTAATTTCCCGGGAGAAAAGTAGCTTTTAGCATTTTTTAGGCTTTTATGAACTATAATATATATCCATATAAAAAACTACGTAGATTCGTTGCTCTATTGCCACGGGATTGAAAGACAAACCATTAATTAACCAAGTAACCAAGTAATTAACCATCTTCGCATTTTTAGTAGTTCTAGGACCTAGATATTAAAAATGCGATGCCGAAACCCAAAGCTAGTGAAACTATTTAATAAGCGTGACCTCGGCAGATTAGCCAGGTCAATATTCTTTTTACGAGGTATCTAGCTACCTATAAATAGGTGTGATCAACACCTAATACATATTTTATTATTATGTAGGTATATATTTTACTACTTTTGAATTAAAAATAAGTCTATCAATGGCATACCTAATTATCACAATATAACATGTGACAATATCATAAAAGCTGTTATTAAGCTGCGTCTACACTACGCTTGGCGAACCGAACACGAACGGAGTATATTACAAATAAAATTCTCACAGCCATTTGAGTGAATACTCACTCGCTCTATCCCATTCTGTTTAATTCTCATTGTATAAACAGAAACAGAGCAATACTCCATGTTCATCCAAAGAATATTTGATAGAACGAGAATAGAGCTTGCTCTATCATTTGCCCCTTTGGTTTCTAAATCAAACTTAAGAGTACGTTTAGAATTCGTATCAAGCGTTCGACTTGCGGGCTTCATCAATTGTCCGAGCTTATAAAAGAGTAGTCATACGAACTTTAAAATTTGATACGATATTATGGGCCCAAAAAAAAAAGATTTCAACGAATTGAGAACCTCCTTCTTTTTTTGAAGTCGGTTAAAAATAGGGATTATACTACGAAAACTGCATCCAAGGACAGTGTTGTAAGCTCCACTCACAAGTGTATACGTTGCTTTAGAATTCATGGTTCTTCTATTACGATGTTAATAATTTACTGCTTTACTATTAATAACTAAGGTGCCTTATCATAATTAATGTCAACGTAAAAACCTGTACGATTCACGTCTCAGTCTAAGCTTAGTAGATAAAAAAACTTTGATCAAATAAATTATTTATTCTTCTTTTTTTCCTTTCATTTGACTTGAATTTCATTTATATATTATTTTGAAACAATCATACGACAAACATTGTTTTATTCAAAGTCTGGACACGTTTAAAAACCAACAACATACCTAATTCAAACCCTAGGTACACAAACCAATTCAAATGGTGATTAATAAAAAGTTTCGGCTTTTGACTAGGTCCTGACCTATGAAGAATTTAAATTAAATTATTATACATTCTGTTCTGTTACTAACCCTGCTCAATAACAATTATTTCAAAACGAAATCCTTTGACAAGGGGTTTAATTACTGTTAGGTACTAAACTTAAGCACTAGTCACATAGCAACCCATATCGTGGACGCACCTTTGATTTTGTATAGAAAATCTCATACTGTAGGTACATTATCTTGCGTATCAGCTACATGTCTGAAATTTCTAAAGCAATAGGTACGCAAAACAAAGATATACAATCGTCTTACTAATTCTCTAGTATCCGCCGAAGCAGAAAAATTTGTATGTCATTAGTTCAATTGCAAATGCGATATGCACCGTCTTTCCTTTCACTACTAAAGAAGCAGGAAAAGCAAGCCATACACGTCACCAACACCACAGTATACGATAATCTTCTACGTAACACTCTCAACGTAGCTCGTTTCACTGCGACACCGGTAGACTCCACAATGCACAATTACAGAGGCTAGAATTTCTATCCAAGAGCAGAAAACATAAATAGAATAGAATAGAATAGAATAGATTTTTATTCAAATAAACTTTTACAAGTTCTTTTGAATCGTCAAATAATTTACCACTGGTTCGGAATGCCGTTCCTACCGAGAAGAACCAGCAAGAAACTCGGCGGTTGCTCTTTTCAATTGTTCAATTTACAATAATATTCATGTCTTTATTATACATAATAAAGACATGGTCCCAGCTCTATTATAGCTCTTGGTGTTTATAATATTATAATTCTAGTGTGTGACTAGTGCTTTAGCCTCTAGTATCGTATACCTAAAACAGGTAAATATTTATAATTTAGGTAAACATCAGATCCATAGCCCGAATTAATATCACCTTGATATCGTTTTATTTTCCGATAATTCCAATATAAAATTCCTGTCTCCAAACGATCACTAATTAAGTAATAGGTACCTACTAAATATTATTATCCCAACTTCCTTTTGAGTCTGATACGAAAATAAAAATAAAAGTAATTAATTTATTCAATGCAAATTAGACAGGATGTCAGGCTATACAATTCAAGTATTTTTGTTATAAGACTTGTTTATTTTGTTGTATTATTGAAATTGTATGCATAAACTTGTCAAAATACCTTACCAATTAACTAACAAATAATAATTTAAAGGATGTGTTTGAGTTATACCTATTAAGTTATCTTTTTTCTCCGAGCGATTTAATTTACAATATAACCATTGACTTAGGTACGCAAACAAAAATAAAGTTACATATTAGTAGGTAGGTACGTGTTTATTTTTAAAGATTTTGATTTGATTTATTAAATACGTATGCTTACAGCAACGCGACGGCAAATCGCATACGGAGTCAGAGATTACATGGACATAGTTTGTTGAATTCATAGATACTAAAATACATATTAACAAGTGTAAATTAAAAAATTTGACACCCCCAACAAGTGAAGGTTACATACAGTAACTAGAAAAGAGCTGATAACTTTCAAACGGCTGAACCGATTTTCTTGGATTATAGCTAAGAACACTCTCGAAACCACCTTTCAAACAAAAAAAAACTAATTAAAATCGGTTCATTAGTTTAGAATCTACGATGCCACAGACAGATACACAGATACACACGTTATCACGTCACGTTAACTTATAACACCCCTCTTTTTGGGTCGGGGATTAAAATCATGGAATTCATGGTGCTGAGCAATCAGGTAGAGCAAGGTAAGTGCTCGCAAGGTATATAATTATAATTTTTAAATCTGTTTCCAGGGTAAGGTTGTAATCTCTAGAATTCATGTACTTAATTAGCGGTCATCTAACTTCTTTATAAACAAAAGTAATTTTTAGAGTAAGTACTTAAGTTATTACGTACCCATGCTATTATGTGTTCTAGTTTTATTATACTCGTAGGTGGTAATGGTAAGTATTCAAATGCGAGAGTAACTCGTAATGGGTTGATAAATTCCACGGAGCAATTACTCCAAATACAAAATCACATGTCATCAGCCATCACTTCGCGTTTAGTGTGCAAATTGCTTATGCTTTCACTTCGCGGTTTTGAAAATTATGACCATTTATTAGTGTGAAGAGATCACACTGGCGAAATGTCTTTTGATAAAATATTGATGTACGTAAGAACCTACGACACTTACGTACATTTACTTACGTACCTATGATAGCTTCAAGAGTGAATAGACAGCTTTTAGGCTAGCGCGTTCCATCTTAGGCTACATCATCACTTGCTAGCAGGTCTGATTGCAGCCATGTCTAGTGCTAGTCTGTAAATAATTAAATATAACTTATGGAAAAATCATGTTAATAACTAAGCAGATGATGCTCGCGGCTTCGTCCGTGTGGTTTAAGGTTTTTAAAATCGCGCAGGAACTCTTTGATTTTACGGGATAAAAAGTAGCCTATGTCCTTCCTCGGAAGGAAATCGTTATATATATCTCGTTCCCCGTCAAAATCGCTTGCACGGTTGATCTGTAAAAAGCTAGCAGACAGACATACTTTCGCATTTATAATATTAAGTATACATAATATAGGTAGGTACAAATGCGAAAGTTTGTCTGTCTGTCTGTCTTTTATTTATATTTTCAGAACCAACCTTTTACCCGATTTTTAGGGGAACAAAAACAGACCTTGGCTTCTTTTTATCCCGAAAATTAAAAAGTTCTAACGGGATTTAAAAATCTGAATTCTTGCAGAAGAAGTCCCTGCATCATGTTGGTTATTTCTAGTGGACAAAAAGTCGCCTGTGTGCTCATACTCTTAAAAATCCAAATCGGACACGCACCAGTAGGTAGGTAGATAGTGTCTCTAATATGCTTTCACTCGATCTTAATATCACACGTTTTGTACTTTCATTAAGTAATTACAATAACCTTTCACATAAAGCTTCTTTAAATGCGGGTATGCCAATGATTTATGATGATGCTTCTATTTTTAAGCCTGGAGCTAAACGATAAAGCTCTATTAAAAAAAATCATTTGCTATATCTAAACCAGATTAAAATGGTCTGATTGATGCCCACTGTATAGATCTCTTGTAGGGACTTCTTTCTACACGCCAAGATCTTGCGACTCCAGAATTCAGCGGCTCCCTCGTTTGAAGTTGTCTATTCTCCTAGTGGGGGTGTCTACCAAACGTTGCGCGTTACGGTGTTTACGGTGAGAGGTCGCCATTAACCTTGGGATTCAACGTGAATCGGATCTTCGAACTATGCGTCCCCATTGTCACTTTAGCTTATAGAGAGAGAGCCAGATCGCTCCAGACCTTCGTTATTTTATAAAAGCTAAAAGGTTCTCTGCGTATTGCCCTCAGCACAGGGAAGAATGATCAGCGACTACGAAGTTTGGGTCATGGAGGCTATGGAAGACAACAGGTAATAAAGGTGTATAAAATCTTAGGTCCCTTCCTTACTTCCCTGTGTTCAGAGAAACTTTCAGCTTTTATAAAATAACGAAGGTGTGGCCCTCACTGGGTCTAAATCTATCAGTTTTAGGTGTGAAAATAGTGGCGTGCAGGTCACAGAGACATCAAAGCAGCCTTTGCCTTCCAATAAAAGTCTGGTGGGTCTCTTTATCCGTCTTTCTAAAAAGGTCTTTCCACGATGGGAAAGCAGTAGATTTTTTCCCTTGCTATAAAAATAAAAGTTGAATTCTGAGATATTTTTATGAACTTCTAAGTTTTTATGGAACAGATCAGTAAGTAAGTAGGTATGGAAAAGAAAGTAAAATATTTATACTGTCATTTTACTGTGACTAACACAGTCACGGATCACGGGCGATTTGAGATCGGGCGACGGGCCAAACAGTATTGATACTGTGCAATGGAACGAAACAGCTAATCTTTTGTCGCCCGAATAATATAGGAAAAGGAGAAATTTCAATAAAAACTCATAAAACGTCGTCGAATACATATTCGAATTCGAATACATATTAGAAGAGAAATAATTTCGCGAGAGAAAAATTAACATAATATTGTTTTGAAGTAGAAACTTGATGTCTTATGATACGTAAGTATGTAACTCAAATGAAAATCTGGAGTCAAAATCTTCGTGTTTGTGTGCGTGTGTGTGTGTGTGTGTGTGTGTGCGTATTTGACATCATTTTCATCTCCATTTGGCGGACGCGACTAACTCCATTAAAGAATTATACGTGTACAAAGTGCATCTCGGGCGGACGGACGGACGGACGGATGGACAGACAGACAGAGGAGGTTCCTTTTGAGGTACGGAAAAAGCTTAAATTCACGATCGCGTTCGTCACAACTTTTTGCCACGTTCGCCGCGTCGACATCTAACTTAAACAATTGTCCGTAAAATCCATCCTAGCTACACGCCCCTTAAAAAAAAAGAGAAAGCCGTTCCGTTCTAATGACCCGTTTCTTCGAACATTACGTCTTATTTAAGATACAACTAAAAAAAAAGTAAATAGCTCGCATCGTGAAAGCATAAAGCGAAATGGGTCATAAAGACCATGGCCGGCCGAAATCTAAAGACAAAAGTCTCACAGCTACCGGGGGTTATAAATGTTATAACGTTAAAATGTGAAAATATTTGGGGACGTTGTAAAATGCCCCCAAATTTATTGCGACATTGTAACGCATTTTTTAGGGTTCCGTACCTCGAAAGGAAAAAAGAACCCTCCGTTTTCTGTCTGTCTGATCAAAACCTATAGGGTACTTCCCGTTGACCTAAAATCATGAAATTTGGTGAGTAGCACAAGTAAAGGAAAAAATCCGAACCGTGAATTTATGGTTACATCCCAAAAAAAATGTTTACGACTAAATAATATGTTTACTAAATCATATCAAGATGGTGTTATCTGTGTTGTACAGCAGCTGTTGGAACGAACTTATTATATTGGTTTTAAGTTCTTGTACGATGGTACAGAATCCCTCGTGTGAGAGTCCGACTCGCACTTGGCCTATTTTTTCTTATCCGTTGAGTTTTGACAGCGAGACAATGGTAATTCTAGCTTCTGTTCCATAATAATGAGCGAAGGGACAGTAGCCTGCGATGTTTCAAAGGCCGTATTGTAATTTTATACTTGTTTTGCATTACGGGGGCCTTTGTCGTCTTCGTTTTAAGACGTTGCAATTAAAGACTTAACAGTAAATTAAAACTCATTCGTTTCTTTTCGTTGGCGATATTGGACGGTCGGGAGAAAAATGTAGACCAATAAATTGAAATTTCATTCAAGTCCAAGCATAAAACAAAAAAAAAATAGAACAAATAGTACTTACCTACCTTTTTATTACTATGGATGTTTGAGAAACCTAGGTATAGTAAAAGCTATAAATAAAAAAAATTGTAGCCTAGCGGTTTCTAGGTATTGTTTTAGTGAAGTACCAGTGCCCAATCCACTCATCAGCATATGACGTAATTGAAATAGGCACATTTTTTTTTTTTTTTTAAAGAATATTAGCCATGTTAAATGACTAATATTCCCCTTTCCTCTCCAACTAAGCGTCAGGCTTGTGCTAGGAGTAGGTACGACAATAGTGCAACGGGCGGGGTTTGAACCGTCGACCTTTCGGTTTTCAGTCCACTCCTTTACCGGTTGAGCTATTGAGGCTTAATTGAAAGAACTGTACCTACTTAATTAGAGCTTTACATGACTACGAGAAACTCATATCTACGCTTTTAGTGAATATACCTACTAGACATAGGTACTAGTCTAGTATATCCGCAAGACGCATTGTAGATAGATAGGTCGCCTAGGATCGGATTATTTTATGTTTTTGGCAATATAAAGATATGTACTTGTGTCTATCGGTAAAACATTAACACAAATGCTAAGCATTTTTTTAATACACACTCGACGTCAGCACATGAAAGAAAGCGCCGCCGAAAACGCAACAAAAAACAAAAAAACCCAAGGAAGGGTTTGTTTTAATCGGTTTTTTGCTTGTCGGCACACACGCGTCCAACAGAGCAGTACAACCAGTGCTTAGTATGAGATTTTAAATCACACCAACGTTGTTAGAAATCGTTTGTCGAACCACTTCAACGTTAAAGTAAAATTGACTTTAAACGCCTTGCTAAAAGCTCAAGTTCGTCCATACATCTACAGTCAGCACTCGAAGCGGAAACGTTGCGAAATTAAAATCGTGGTTGAGACTGGCAGACTCAACCGCAACGCGCAGCGAGCCGAGTCTCTATGAAAAAGGACCCCCAAATGAGTTCGAAATTAGTAGGGCTTACATCGAGCAAAATCTAAATACGTTAGTACAGCTGGTACATTATATTGAAGTCGAAATACTGAATATTGACTTGAAATCAATGAGCTTTAGGTCCAATTTTCTCTGTTTATCTCTGTCAATTATTGTGTTTCGATTTCGAATTCTATCGACGCGTCGATCGAACGTCGCGACGTTGGGAGGGATGTAAAAGCTCATACTAAGCACGCAAAATGCATTCTGCTCGCGTCCACATACGATGCGAGGTTTATGTCCCAGTAGCGGACTTCGTGACGTCCTGTTTATGCCTCATTGTTTCTAACATCCCCAATAAACAGGCTATAATACAGGACGGACACATCGCGACGTATGGGCAAGTGTGTTTCAGCCAATTTTTAGATGCAGTTGGTTGGATGTCAAGTTGTCGACTCTATGGAGCACAATAATATGTATAAAAAATTATTACTGTGACTGTATTAAAAAAACCGGCCAAGTGCGAGTCAGACTCGCGCACTGAGGGTTCCGTACTCGGGTATTTTTTCCAACATTTTGCACAATAAATCAAAAACTATTATGCATTAAAAAATGAAAATCTGTACTTGTGCTATAAGACCTGCCTACCTGACAAATTTCATGATTCTAGGTCAACGGGAAGTACCCTATAGGTTTCTTGACAGACACGACGGACAGACAGACAGACAGACAACAAAGTGATCCTATAATGGTTCCGTTTTTCTTTTTGAGGTACGGAACCCTAATTATCACTGCATCATAAAGTGTGTTTGTTTATCTTTCAATTACTAAGTATATCTACCTATACATTCTCAACCTGATGATTCTCGTTAGGTAAAATGAAAAATTATGTATAAAAACTATAGGAAGTTCAACTTAGTATACTTACCTAATATTAATGTAAACGACATTGATAAATAAATAAATAATTGATAAAACAGATAAATAATTTTTCTTTTACCCGCAACTAAATAAAATAATAAGCCCGTGTGAAAGCTTTTCAAGAATGTTGGTGCTATAATAGGCTGCATTACGAGTGAATAACTTAGTTATAATGCGCAAAAAATATAACTGCCCTTGTAAAATAGGAATACCAAAGGTACATTGACATAACTAATTGGCTGCTAAGCGGCATCGTACCGGAACGCTAAATTGCGTGTTAAAACGACCCTTTAAATGATATTCTACAATAAATATCGATGTAAAATGCACTGAGCTACTTCAGTATTATAGTTCAACTAGAGGATGCCCGCGACTTCGTCCGCGTGGATTTAGGTTTCCCGTGGGAACTGTTTGATTTTCCGGGATAAAAAGTAGCCTATGTCCGTCCCCGGTATATAAGCTAACTCTTTACCAAATTCCGTCAGAATCGGTTAAACTTTTGGGCCGTGAAAAGGTAGGCATACAGACAGACAGACACGCTTTCGCATTTATAATATTAGTATTAGATGACCCGCCCCAGCTTCACTCGGGTTGAATTTAGAAAATCGGCGTGGGGGTTGAATTTCTGAAAACCCTGAAAAGCGTATTTCTTCAATTGTGACAGAAACTCAAATACCAATTTTCATGGAAATAACTTGAAAAATGAAGTACCTACTTTCATAATTAAAATTCGCTATTTTACTGCCTTGGTAGTAGAATTTTCAAAAAACATGCAATACGTATTTTTTACTCTCAACCGAAAGCCTAAATACATACTTACAAACTTTAAAAATGACGAACTTTCATACAATTTTCCATTCCCCCTTAGGGGTAAAAATGCAAAAATACCCCGCGACAGGGGCTTTGCGGGTTTGCGGGGCGTCATCACTTCGATTGCCATCTCCACTTGTCGCGTACTATACTTAAAAATCTTAGGAGAAATTGCAGTTTTATTGTTGTTTGTTGACAAAGGTTCAGAATAAGACAAAGTTTGAATAACGCAGATTTTGTATTTGATCGCAGAGATTGTATTTGACCTAATTTGTATAGCGTCGTATCGTATGGGTTTTCTATCTGTTATATACGAATATTTTCTTCGAGTCTCTCTTCCTATTTACTTATCTTTAAACATGTGCTTGAGACTATTCTAAGCTTGTTTATTTAAAAAGTTTGGAAGCTATTGTCCCAAGCTGGTCGTAAATCATTGAAGCGCTGGTGCTTGCTACCGTTGTCGAATGTCGTACCATTTTATGATCCTTTTGTTTAAAACTTTTATTGACTTGTCCGTTCCAAAAACTAATTTATTCAGCGCTGAGAGGCCTTGAAAGACATCTTCTTAGAGGACATGCCAGTTTAGGCTGGTATCACACTACCGACTTGTCATTCTACAAAAAGTGGCTAGGTATGCCCCATTTTTATGTAAAACTAGCTAATTCGGCTGAAATTCTTAAAAATTGTTGTCCTATAACGTAAACTACGTTACCCTTGTACCTACTTGCAATATTCAAAGTTCTATTCAGTTTTAAATCTTTTTTTTATATATGAAAGATATACGTAGCGTTTAACGAGGTTTTGCTTGGTCCAGCAGTGTGATCAATGTGGAAAGTGGATGAACCATCCACCGCGCACTGTGGTGCTTCTATCAAGAGATGTGCGTTTACCTTAGGCTATCTTTACACGGGCAGCTTGAAGTCAGGATTAACTGCTTCAAGCTGCGACTGCATATAGTCAACTACAGTTTTCTATTGGCATACATACATTTGGAACCACTTGAGCAGCTGTGACTGCAGGGCGGTCAGCAGCAGCTTCAAACTGTTGATAAATGACTGCTAGCGCGGTCCATGTATTTTAATCGCTGGCTAACTGATCGAACTGCCCGTTAAAGGTGAACTTAGTCAAGTTACGGGTGTGAACCGTGTCATTACAAAGATTATGTTCAAAACTATCTCGCGCACATTGCAACTGTGTGCATTGCATTGCGAAATTTCTCCAAAGCACATTATGCAGTGCGTGCCTGAAGTGAACTGTACGAAAAGCTCATACGAAATGTACGAAATGTACGAAAGTAATGCATTTTTTCAATGAAATACGGATTCACAGAATACGGATACGGATACAATAGAACACGGCCAGACAACTTGCCCATTACTATACGTGGTTGTGTGGCTAAACCTTTATCAATTTATATTGTGTGCAGTATGCTACAATACATATATTTTTAAGACAAAAAATCTCAAGTGTGGTCGTAAACTAAAAGGACATCTCAGTTTGGTGTTCAATTTACTTCTTTCTTTACGATATTCTCTGTTTTGTGAGTAAACTCAGTTCTGATCGTTTACCGATAGCTGAAGTAGGCTACCGGATTAGACTATGAAGTATATACACTTTTTATTCCTTTTTTACGATTTGTAGATATAAACGTAGGTATAAACGTTTGAATGAATAGGACAATGAATTTAAATGGCTGCCGGTTATATTGGTAAACCGGGTGTTTTTAAATCCCGTCAGAACTCAAATTTTTCGGGTTAAAAGTAACCTGTCACTACTCACTCGCGTCTTTAATCATATCTGTGCAAAACTTATGTTGCTCGCTTGTTAGTAGTGTTGAATTGGGGATCCTGTATCAAAATCCATGGGGATTTTGGATCACTCTCGCTAACGCTCGTTCGCTACGCTCACCGTGATACAAAATCCCCATGAATTTTGATACAGGATCCCCAATGTAGGCTACTGTCCACAACAACACATTAAATAAATGGAGTATTCCTAAATCCAAGCAACAATTAATCACTATCAACAGTGAGACAAAATCCTCAATGACTAGTTATTGCGGATCCTATATCATACGCCCGCACCGCACAGTGGATGATATAATACGATGAGTTCGACGAGACTGCGGCATTCATAAGAAATGCGAACGAGCCCATATGCATGATAATTTTACGTCTAAAAGTTTGCTCTCGCATAGTTAACCATTTGATTTGTTGCGCTCAAATTATTTTTGTATATTGATCGTGTTTCTGCTTGATCCGGCATTGCTGTATTCATTAGTATGAATTTCGATCGATTGATTCGAGGCTTGCGCATACTTATAATAGGTTGGATAAAGGTAGACTCTTTAAATGTTTATAGCTCATCAGAAATATATTCGTATTACATTAACGATTGCTTTTCCACATATCGGACATAACATTTTATCCAACGATAAAGCACATTTAGTACACGTTATAGCATGACCACATGGTATATAACACGCAGCTACTTCTTCTACAAGACAAATTTTGCAGCAAAGTGTTTCTTTAATATTTTCAACACATAATATGTTTCTGTCTGCAAAAGAACTTATTATATTGTTATTTACAAATTGTTCAGATACTTTTGATGCACCACAAACATCTTTGCTATCACTTTGTAGGTATGTTTCACCCTTCACAAGTAAAACATAGGGACAGGACGGAAACCAGCGTGCGTGCTCCGACCATGGATGATCTTCGATGCCCCAGTCTTTGAGCCTGCCATCACAAAAGTAACAAATCACGCGATCACTATCTCCTGTATAAAAAAAACCAGCATCAGCCATTTCTTGAGGTTTTTGATTTAAATCTTGAGGCCAGGTATCAAAACTTCGCAATCTTGCGATTTGAGTTGCATAGCGAGGATATTTAGGATATATTAACTCCATTCTGATCTACAAACAATGAATTTTGGATAAAGATTTATTAGTAAAAATATATTATAGCAGATTTCTAGTAAGGTGTGCAAGCTTATCATACATTATTATTTATCGAAAATTAATTCTTTAATGATGAATTTAGACACATTTCCCGCTATTTAAATATATTTCGATTGTTATAAATACTTTGATAAATAGAGATTAATGGACGAAAAAAATACGTACAATGCGTACTAATATAATAAATTCACTGATGCCCCCACGACTTCATCTGCATGGATTTAGGTTTTTAAATCCTGCGGGAACTCTATGATTTTCCGAGATAAAAAGTTGTCTATATCTCTCCAGTTCTTTTACTATACCCACGAAAAATCATGTCGATTCGTTGCTCCGTTGCGACGTGATTGAAGGACGAACCAATAAACAAACAAACAGACACACTTTAGCATTTATAATAAGTATGATTAGTGATGCAAAAAGGCGTCTGTCTAAACTAAAGACTAACGGCTGAATCTTGCCGAAATTTGATACACAGACAATTCACATCTTGGAGACGGATCCAGGATATTTTTTGACGTCGAAAATTAAAGGATTTCCACTCAAGTTTTAAATCAAATTCGCAAGGAAGAAGATTGAAGCATCAAATAGGAGCAAATATTATTAGACCTTTCACAAATTTTATACCTACCTATGGAAAGTAGTAAAATGTATAACCTTTTAACATTTTAACTATCGCGAGTCCGACGCATACCATTCCTTTTACGGTTAGATCTCAATTCACTGCGTAACTATAAACAACAGCGTCTTCCATGCTTCAAAATCGAACACCTATAGCTGATGCGGCAATAATTTATACGTAAGACAGTGTTCATACGAATGTATAAATCTAGTCTGATTACTTTCGCAAATATAAGTTTTATGTTGTGATGATTTAGTGTTTAAAGTTACATGCGCAAATGTTTAAATCTAATTTATTTCAATCCATTTCGTTTATTATGAAAGAGGTTTTAGAATTCGAGCGTATAAATAGGTCGATCCTAAGCGTCACCATTCCTTTCTTTCCGAGTTTTGGATACGACGACAACAACAGTCGAAATAAAGTATGTAAGTATTTTTATTTTATATGTTTATTTTTGAATTAAGCAACTAGGTACCTATTGAATTTTTATTTGGAGTTTTCATGTTGATAGTTACTTAAATTGTTTTTCAGGGCCTCTTCATCTTTCATCAATCCATTTGACGAAGACGAAGACCCCATCGCTTTGGTGCAGCCCCCATCAACATCGAAGTCTCTTAAGAAGAAACGTGAGGTGAAGCGGAAGAAGACGATCAAGAAAAAGGAGGTGACTTCTTCTGCTCCGAAGAATCCGTTCGAATCGAGCGGATCGGAATCTGAACCCGAAACGTCTCCAAATACACCTACGAGTCCATCTGTTAAGCGGAGGAGGTTTATTACCGAATCTGAGGTGAGTTGTCTTATTTATATTTTATTGGATTAAAGCTTTTAAAAGACTTCCCAATAAGAATGTTGTTAGGCAATTGGTCTGTATATAAATTTATGAATATAGTTTGTTAAAGTTATTATTTTGTTAGGGATCATATCCGAAGGGTACCAGTGGGATCCTATTACTAAGCTACCGCTGTCCGCCCGGACGTCTGTCTGTCAGCGGGCTTTATCTCATGAACCATAATAGGTAGAGAGTTGAAATTATCGCAGATGATACTAAATTGAATATTTTTCAATTTCAGGATGAATCTACTAGCAAGCCAGTGCGCGCTGCGAAATTGAGAAGTTTTCTCAGTCGGCGCGTTGCGTCGGGGTATACATCCCAATCAGACCCATCGAAGAAAGGCAGCTACTACTTCGAGCTGCGCGTCTACAACTCTGAAGAAGTGGAGAAACTCGCGAACAATGAGCGTTGGAAGCATGCCATCTGCACACTAAAACTTGCAACTGATTTAAATTCGGTGGTATGGAAGTCCCTCACCAAATTAATTGATGATAGTAAGGCTGAACTAAAAAATATTCAGCCCATTTTATACCCTGCAAATGAAAATAATTTCTAAGATAAATTTTGTAAATTAAATTTTGTAAATCTTAGAAATTATTTTCATAAATAAATTCAAAAAATATTTCATCTGCAACATATTGTATATAATAAGTATGACAATTAAATTACTATCTTTATGTTTGTGCCTGTAAATATTTTTTAACGTGTTTTTTTTACAGAAATTACAAAGCCTAAACCATACAAAGCCTAGACCATACAAAGCCTAGATCATACAAAGCCTAGACCATACAAAACCTAGACCATACAAAGCCTAGACCATATGAAACTAGAAATATAAAAACTAGAACCATATGAAACTAGAACCATATAAAATTAAATTAACGTGTTTTTTTTACAGAAATTACAAAGCCTAAACCATACAAAGCCTAGACCATACAAAGCCTAGATCATACAAAGCCTAGACCATACAAAACCTAGACCATACAAAGCCTAGACCATATGAAACTAGAAACATAAAAACTAGAACCATATGAAACTAGAACCATATAAAATTAAATAAAAATGTCTAAATGTTCATATCGAAAGATTTGAAGTTGGGATATTAATAACGTGATACTTACAGCCCTTATACTCTTACTAAGTCTGCACATTGTCTGAAAATAACTAGATTACTTTATTTTAATACAGTCATCTCATAACTATCCAAAATTTAAAATCTAGAACTGAGAAACTAGAACCATACAAACTAGATACTTGACATGTTTGAATGTTGATATCGAAACATCGCATTACTTCCATTCTATTAATAACTGTTTACTGTTTATTAGCCAATAGCTTGATTTATTATTTAGCTGTATTTCCTTACCGATTTTTTATACGCAGAATATTAAAACCAGAACTGAGAAACTAGATACTAAATAGATAAACAAGATAAGCAATTCTATGAAATTGAAAATGTTTTTCTGCAAAGAGTGTAACCTTTATGTTAAAACATCTATATCGTCACATAACAGAACAAATACTCATAAATCTAATAGTTTATTTCAATCTAGATATGAGAATGTGCAAATTATAAAAACGGCTTTTAGAAACAGAATAATCAGTTACAAAGTAAATCCGACCTCTACAACTTTAGTTCCAGAGAGTTTTTTTTCACAAATATTTAAAACCACACGCGAGATCATAAATATATCTCTAAAGAAACACACTGCCATTAAAGTAAATTTCGAGTTATTTGTTTCGTATATTTTACCAAAAAATTTTGAAAAGTCTATTAAATCTTTCAGTACTAAATATGGTATTATAGTCCAAAGTACTGATATTGATAATTTTTTATTACAATGTGCTCAAAAGTTAACTTGCAAATGCGCAGAATTCGAACAGTCAGAATCTGGTTGGACAATTGATTCTATCAGTCATTTGGAGATAAATATTAATAAATATAATCCTCTGAAAGGTGGATCATATTTGGCATTACCATCACATATAAGAAATACAAAATCATGTCTAAATATTCATAATTTCGATGATTGTTGCTTTTTATGGTGCATTGCTGCTAAAATGTATCCTACAAAACTTAATTCCAATAGAGTTTCATCATATCCTCATTATTCATTGCTTTTTGACATAAGAAATATGACATTTCCTCCGGGAATTGAAGATATTAAAACCTTTGAGAAGAACAATCCAACTATTAGTGTAAATGTTTATGGGTTAGAAGCCAATAATACAGTTACAGGTCCTTTGTATGTGACTTTAGCTCGAAAACTTACCCATGTTAATTTATTATATATTACTAAAAATGACAAAGCCCATTACTGTTTGATTAAAGACTTTGGCCGACTTGTGCGAAGGCAATTAACAAAACACAAGTCTAAAATATTTTTATGTGATGAATGTTTTTTATATTTCGCAAATGAACAAAAACTACACAATCACGATTGTGCTAAAAGACAAACTGTACTTCCAGAAGATGGTAGTAAGTTGCATTTTTCAAACTATGAGAGAACTCAAAGAATTCCTATCGTGATATATGGCGATTTTGAGAGCTTGCTTTGTAAATATTCAAACGAAAATAAATCTCTTTATACTGAAGATATACAAACACATGAACCATCTTGTTTCGCTTATTACATATGTTGCCATTCTAAACCTGAGCTTAATGACTTTGTAAGCTATCGCGGACCAAACTGTGGTAAAAAATTTGTTGAAAGCATTACGCGAGATGTAAAAAGATTGCACGGTATTTTAAATACAAATAATCCAATGTTTCCTCTTACTACCGAAGAGTTGACTTCATATAATGAAGCAAAAATTTGCTGCATCTGTAAAACAATGTTTAAAAAATATGATATAATAGTAAAGGATCATGACCATTTTACAGGTAAATACCGAGGCCCTGCTCACAACACTTGTAACATAAATGCAAAAAAATGTACGTTTATACCGATCATTTTTCATAACTTGAGTGGTTATGATTGCCACTTATTTATTAAAGAATTATCAGAAATTACCGGAAAAACGAGCTTGATACCAAAATCTAAAGAAAAATATATATCATTCACAAAATTTTTACCTATTGATAAAACAAATGCTGCTCAACTGAAGTTTATCGATTCATTTAATTTTTTGAGTTCGGGTTTGGATAAACTGGCAAAGAGTCTTCATCCGAATGATTTTCAGCATATGCGTGTATTTATTAAGGATGAACACTTATTAAATTTGGCCTGTAAAAAGGGTGTCTATTGTTATGATTATATGGATGCATGGGAGAAATATAATGAAACAAAGTTACCAAAACATTCGATTTTTTTTAATAAACTCACAGGTGAAAATATTTCCATTGAGGATTACGAACACGCTTTAAAAATATGGAAAACTTTTGGTATAAAAAACTTAGGAGAGTATACAGATTTATACTTACAATGCGATGTCTTATTACTATGCGACGTTTTTGAAAAGTTCAGAAATATGAGTTTAGACTATTATAATTTAGACCCCTGCTATTATGTATCATCTCCATCTTTAAGTTGGGACGCAATGTTGTTATATACTAAAGTTGAGCTTGATTTGATTTCTGATGTGGATATGTATCAGATGTTAGAAAAAGGTATTCGAGGTGGTTTAGCCCAGTGTTCATTGAGATATGCTGAAGCAAACAATAAATATTTACCATCCTACAATAAAAATGAGTCAAGTACGTACTTAATTTATTTAGACTGTGTCAACCTTTACGGTTTTGCTATGATGCAAAAAATGCCAATGCGTGACTTTAAATTTTTAAATGAAAATGAAATTAAAAATTTTGATGTAAGGAACATTTCTAAAAAAAGTCAGTGTGGATATATTCTCGAGGTAGATTTATGTTATCCGGATAATATTCATGATGCTCATTCAGACCTACCATTTGCTGCGGAAAAATATTCTCCTGCTCAAAATCAAAGCAAAAAATTGGTGGCAAATTTATATAATAAACATCGTTTTGTTATTCATTATATGCACTTGCAAGAATGCTTAAAGAATGGTTTATTGCTTTTAAAAATATACAGAGTGCTATCTTTTTATCAGGACAACTTTTTAGAGCCTTATATTTTTTTAAACACAAGTCTCAGACAAAATGCCAAGTCTGATTTTGAGAAAGACTTTTTTAAAAAGCAGAATAATTCTATTTTTGGAAAAACGATAGAAAACAAAAGGAAGCAGGTTGACGTAAAACTAGTAAACGTTTGGAGAGATACTACAAATAATACTAATAAATTGAATGGAGCGGAAAAATATATTAGTGCACCACATTTTCACAGTTTATCAATTTTTTCTGAAAACTTAGTAGCTATTCAATTGAAAAAAACAAAAATTGTCTTAGATCGACCAATATATATTGGATTCACGATTCTTGAACTGTCGAAAACGCATTTGTATCATTTTCATTATTCGGTCATAAAAAGAATCTATGGAAATAATGTTCAGTTATGTTATACGGATACTGATAGTTTACTATATCTTGTAAAAACTGATGATTTTTATGAAGATATGAAAGATAACATTCATTATTTTGATACTAGCAATTTTGAAGATGATAATATTTTTAATATGCCGAAAGCTAATATGAAAATACCTGGATATTTTAAAGACGAAATGGGAGGAGAAATCATTTCTAAATTTGTTGGTTTACGCGCAAAATTATATTGTTTACTTTCTGAGAAAAAAACTATCAGTAAAGCAAAGGGTATCACGAAGCCTGTGACAAAAAAATTAAACTTTGAGAAATATAAGAAAGCCTTATTTTGCAATGAAAATATAAGAGATGATATGTTTGTCATACGATCAAAAAATCATCAGGTTTTTACTCAGAAAATTAATAAATTAGTATTAAATAGTGATGATAATAAAAGGCAAATAATGGAAAATGATTTTAAAACTTTGCCTTGGGGGCATTACAGCACGATTCTTTAGTAAAAATATTATGCTAAGTACCTATGTATTTTACAAATTTTTATGTGTCTAATTTTAATATTAGTTTTAATGGTAATTTAGCATTTAATAAATTTGATTAAGTTTACCACAGTGTTTTATTTCAAATAAAATCACAACATATTTTATATTCCCTTTATTAATTCAACCAATTATTTACATTACTTCATAAACTTAGTACTTAACATAAGATTAACGTATTATAAAAACTTACTACTTAATGGAAAATATTCGGACTACAACTTACTTGCATGATATGAAAATATAAAATATACTTTATACTTTAATTAGAACTCATTTATGCTTTTTATTTTTACAATCGCAAAATAACAATAAAATAATATTAAATTTAACTATTCAGGCACACTTAGCTTTTGTATAATCCTATTAATTAAATCTTCTGTAGCATCCATCATATTGTCATAATTATCACTCACTATGTACTGTACACTCAAATTAGTCTTTGCACTGTTCTCCTGTTCTTTACTATCAATTTCAAGTATTTCAATTTTTATAATGTGGCTTCCCTTTGCTTTATTTTTCCGTATAACAAAAGATGAATCTGGAGCTGGTGAAATCACATGATCTATTTTTGGAAGCTTCTTTTTTAAAGACAATTTATTTTTCTTTTTTATGGTTTTCAAACTGGTGTTATTTTCAAGTGTTTCATTATTTTTTTGCTCACGTAAAGCTTTCAATCTATTCTCTTCTTCTCTTTCTAAAATAGCATCCAAGTCTTGAGCTCCATAAAATGGATTATTCATACTTGTGTTTCTTTCGTCATCCGTGAAATAAAAGTCCGACATGATGCTGTAACAAAATACAAAATTTTATAAATATAACAATAAAACAACATTTATAAAAATATCAATAAACAAATTCTAAAATAGAAAAGAATACAGTCAAAATATTATATAAGTAATTTTTTTCACTAACCAGAAGCGAGTGAGTTCCTTGCGTGAGAAGATCTGGGAATGAAAATTGTTTAGTAACAAATCTATGGAGTCAAGTTTTCAAAACAATTGTATATACTTGTATGACATTCGTCCGCATTATGCAATCTCTAGCGACATGTTAGAACCTGTTTAGTATTAAGTTCTTACGAATTTCAATTTCATACTATTATCACAAGGTTTAAATTAAAATGTATACCTACATTTTAATATAATCATCGACAAATAATAGTGCGCTAGACAAGTGCGAAGTGAAACACGAATGTGATACCTACAAGCAATACCTTAAAATTTAAATCAACTAGCAATAATATGAAGTTATTTAATAAGTTGCATTTTTAAAATTATCATCAATCAGTAATATGAAGTTGATAAAACAGGCTGAATCATTAAAAATAAATTATATAGATGTTGAAACACCACCACCATGCTTTAGCCGACATAGTAAACTTCTACCAAACATAATTCGATGCATAATTTGCGGACCCTCCAACTGTGGGAAAACAAATATTATGATAAACTTATTATTGCACGAAAATGGACTTAAATTCCAAAATGTTTATATTTACTCAAAGTCCACTTTTCAATCTAAATATTGTTTCCTACAAAAAGTTTTTCAAAATACTCCAGATGTTAAATTTATTATGTTCAAAAATAGTGAAGAAGTTATTTCGCCAACTGAAGCCTTAAGAAATTCTATTTTCATTTTTGACGACGTGACTTGTGAAAATCAAGTTAATATTCGAAATTATTTTTCGATGGGCAGACACAAACAAATTGATTGCTTTTACTTGACCCAAACATATTCAAAAATTCCTAAGCAATTAATACGTGACAATGTTAACTTTTTAATTATTTTCAAGCAAGATGATATAAACTTAAAACATATATATAAGGAACATGTTAATTCTGATATGAGCTGGCATGTCTTTAAACAATTGTGTGCAAGTATTTGGAAAGATCCGTTTATGTTTTTATCAATCAACAAAGATTGCGAACTAAATAACGGTCGGTACAGAAAAACATTTGACATATTCGTGAAATTCGACTAACAATTTTACAATTATATACCACATACGAGACACAAATTTAGTCAGTCAAATGAGAGCACTGGTAAGAATACCTACCCATATTTAATTTAAAAATGGAAGCCGTTGTAAAGAAACAATTAATTAAATCAATTGAAACCATCAAAAAGAAAGCAAAACAAATGCGTGAAGAAGAAGATGATTTAGAACTAAAAAGGCGCAAACTTTTTAAATCCATAACGGATCCATTAGAATCCATAGTATTGCAAAAAAAAGAAAATAAAAACAATAGTCACCATGATTTACCAGATACATGTTCACCTTCAACTTCTGATAAAATTAAAAACATAGAAAATGATGATAAAAATTATGTAACACCAAAACCAATAACTTCTACCCAAAATTTTGAAGAAATCGAAGAATTCTATACTCCATCTCCAACGCCTGAAAAAAGCAATGAAATCTATAATTTGAATGTACCTTTTGGTGTACGTAATGAAAATAGTAATTTAATGATTGGAAATACAAAAGTAACATTTTCAGATGGTGATGCTCATAGCAAAAATATGATGGCTAAAATAGGAAATAGATCCTATGAAGTAACCCCAGGTTTGGCAGAATTATTATTTCAGAGTAAACCAGATGTAAAGATTGTATCTGATCAAGATAAATTAGTATATAAAGATATTTTATGCAATACTAGTGCACATAGGAGAGATTATAACCCTACGAATCAGATTAAAGGCGATAAAGGGACAAAATATACTAAAATTGTGAAACCTCTCTTTACTGATAGTGAATTAAAAGAAAAAAAACAAGGTGGTTTTATGCCAACTCTTAAAACTTTGAAAAAAAATACAGATTTCATATACTGGGATGATCCGAATGAGTTAGTAGATAGATTGAAAATTTTAATTGCTTCAAAAGATGCTGGCAACACTAGTCATGACAATGAGATTATATCAATAATTGAAGAACTTAAAGAAGCTGGTATAATAAAATAAGTATATAAAAATAAAACCTGGTTACATTTTTGCTTAGTTCTATAAACACTGTTGAACATGAATGTCAACAAGTTTGGTCATCATGTACACAAGAAACTGAAAATGGATAGCTCTGCCTTAGAAAATATCTTTGATGCTCAACATAAAATCATCAAACATGTTGGTACACCCATTGACCCAAACGACTGTGCTACTAAACTATATGTTGACAAATTCTTAGATGGGCTCTATATACGATTAAAAACAGTAGAGGAAACATTGTTGCAGTTAAAATCAGAAATAAATAGTCTAAAAAGGAATATAGAAGGTGTAAGTCGTAAATTCAAAAAATGAGCAAAGATAGTGTAGTAAATGAAATACATAAAAATGTTAGGAAAAATTTTCCTCGAAGACATGTTATACTTAAAGACATTGATGATGTATGGCAGGCCGATTTAGTTGATATGCAATCATTCTCAAAAGATAATTCACAATATAAATATATTTTAACAGTCATCGATGCTTTTTCAAAGTATGCATGGGCATATCCGCTTAAACTTAAAAATAAAGAAACTGTGACTGAAGCATTTAGTAAGTTACTAGAAAAAGGTCGTGTTCCCAAAAATCTACAAACTGATTTAGGAACAGAATTTTATAATAGTTGTTTCAAAAAATTATTACAAAAATACGGTATAAATCATTATTCCACTTATTCCACTAAAAAGGCGTCAATAGTAGAAAGATTTATAAGAACGTTGAAAACTAAAATGTACAAGCAATTTAGCTTGCAAGGGAATTACAAATGGAATGATGGAACCCTCGAGCACATCATGAAAAAATATAACTCCACATTTCACAGAACAATTGGTACAGCTCCAGATAAAGTTAATGAAAAGAATAAACAAAATATACTAAAAAGATACAGACTACTACAATTATCAGCACCATCGCAGAAACGTTCAAAATTCAAAATTGGAGATTATGTAAGAATAAGCAAATACAAAGGAACTTTTGACAAAGGATATACTCCCAACTGGTCAACTGAAATTTTTAATATAGCTCAAGTTCAAAACACTCATCCAATTACTTACCTTCTAAAAGATGCAAGACAGCGACCTATTTTAGGATCATTCTATACTGAAGAATTACATCATATATCTTATTGAAAAGGTTTTAAAAACAAAAGGAAATAAATTATATGTCAAATGGTTAGGTCTGCCGCCTAGTGAAAACAGTTGGATAGATAAACTAAATCTTTTATAAACACATTTTATGTTAACAACTTTCAGTCTCTTATTATCTACGATACTGAGCAGAGTTCTCTTTTATTAAAAATGGAGAAACAACCATCCAAGCGTAAAATGACTTTGAGAAGAAAATCTAACAATTTGAAAACAAGTAATTCTGGTGCTGGTTTTAAGAAAAGCTTTAAGGATATTGTATCTCGCGCGAAAAAACATATCCATAAATTGAAACCTAAATGCAAAAAAGCTGCAATCGAATTAGCTCTTGCTGCTGCTAAGGAATTAGCAGCGACATCTTCAGTTAATGTACCGCGTATAATACCCATACCAAAGACAGGTGGGGTTTTGCCACTAGTCCCCATATTTGCAGGATTGTCTGCCGCGGGCAGCTTAGCGGGTGGTACTGCTAGTATAGTGAAAGCAGTCAATGCTATTAATTTAATGAAAAAAAAATTTCAAGAACTAAAGAGACATAACGAGAAGATGGAAACATTGTGTATCGGAAAAGGATTATTTATAAAGCCCTATGGTAATGGTTTGGGAATATACACAGCAAAGGAAAAAAACTGATTCGGCGGCTACCTAATCGTGCTCTAAGTAACTTGGATATTCTAAAAATTTCAAAAAATATTCCTTATTTCAGAGGTGTATTTATGAGAAATGAACTTCCAAAATATCCTTTTAAAAAAGAGTGTGGTATCATCAACTTAGATAGCTCTCAAAATCCTGGAACTCATTGGGTAGCCTATGCAAAAATAAATAATTACATTGAATACTTTGATAGTTATGGTAATTTGAAACCGCCTAAAGAATTTGTAAAATATGTGGGAGCGAATATTAATTATAATTATGACAATTATCAAGGATCTAATTCTTATAACTGTGGCCATCTATGTATCAAATTTCTTATTAATTTTTGGAATAAAAATTGAAAATAAATAGATGATACAAAAATATGTAAGCTCATTTAACCATCATGTCTATTACACTCACGATCGTGGGTGAAAAATCTATTCTAGAATCATTTTACGCCCCTCCTCTTATTTTGGAAGACGAATATGAGTGTGGCTTAGTATATTTTTCTGCATTTAATTCAATTCCAAATGTAGACTATAATAATAATGTGTTTGAATATGGAGAAGAGAAAAAAAGAATTCTTATTCAACCAGGTGCTTACGATTTACAAGATTTGTATGAATACCTAAAAGAAAGAGTTGAAAATTGTGAATTACAAATAAAATCTAACATCAATACAATGACATGCTCTTTGTACTGTACTGAAACTATAAACTTTAATTCAGAAAATAGTATTGGACCTATGCTAGGTTTTTCTAACGAAAAACTAAAAGCAAATAAATGGCATGAATCTACAGAATCCGTTAACATTCTACCACTGTCTGTCATAAGGATCGAATGTGATCTTGTACAGAGTTCGTACACTAACGGTTCTCCTTCACATATTATTTATGAGTTTGTGCCAAACATTCCTCCAGGTCATAGATTTATAGAATCTCCAAGTAATGTGATATATTTTCCGGTCAAAAGAAAGATAATTTCATCAATAACAATAAAAATTTTGGATTTGGAAGGCAATAATATAAATTTTAAGGGCGAAACTATTGTTTTGTGTCTTCATTTGAAAAAGTCAAAATGATCGTATTTAACAAAAGTAATTATTATAAAGAGTATAACCCAACTATTAAGAAAGTTATTACCAAGGAAAGTGTAAAACAAAGAAGACGTGTTAGAGTATATAAAAAAATTCATCAGAGTAATAAACAATTTCTTAAAGCCCTCGGCTTCAAAGTATGAGCCTCCTTCAGATCAACGAATTACCTGAATTCGATAACTCTATCGAGAGTTATGAGGTTCATACATATAATCCATACAATAACAGTTTCAATGAAAATGATGAAATTCGGATACCTATTCACCAGCAAGATATTTACGTGTTACCATCAGCCAGTTCCATTTACATTGAAGGAAAAGTTTCGGTGACTCATAAAGATCAAGCTGGCAAAGTTCAAAAGAAAAGTGTTGACTTCAGTAATAATGCAATTGCATTTCTTTTTCAAGATATCCGATACGAAATGAATGGTGTTGAAATCGATCGTATTAGAAATGCTGGAATAACTACAACCATAAAATCTTTCATTTCAATGAATAGCGGTGACAGTAAAGCGGCTGCTGCTTGGGGTTGGAATATAGACGGATTTAAAAATCAAAATGGAAATTTTAATGCTTTGATACCCTTAAATAAGATTTTAGGTTTTGCTGAAGACTACAATAAAATAATAATAAACTGTAAACATGAACTCATACTTAACAGAGGTAGTACTAACATAAATAGTGTTGTCATGGGTAGCGATGATATTGTAGACATTGATATACAGAGAATCCAATGGCGAGTACCACATATTAAAGTATCAGATCAGCAAAGATTAATACTTTTAAGGAAATTAGAAAAAGATAATCCCGTACAAATAGCATTTAGAAATTGGGATTTGTATGAATATCCATTATTGCCAAAAACTACCAAACATTCATGGGCGTTAAAGACTGCTTCTCAATTAGAAAAACCTCGATATGTTATATTTGGTTTGCAAACTAATAGAAAAAATGTTAAAAACAGAGACAGCACAATATTCGATCATTGTACATTAACCAATGTCACATTATTCCTGAATTCCCACTATTATCCGTATGATGCTTTAAATCTCAAGTTTGAGGAAAATAAATACAGTATATTATACGACATGTACACCAAGTTTCGTCAGTCGTTTTACAACCTTCCTATTGATCCACTGCTTGATCTTCATACATTTAAAGAAATAGCGCCTTTATTTGTCATAGATTGTTCCAGACAAAATGAAAATTTAAAAACTGGTCCAGTTGATGTTCGTCTGGAAATAGAAACGTCTCAGGAAATTCCAAGCAATACCAGCGCTTACTGTTTAATCATAAACGATCGTCTTGTGGAGTATAGGCCGCTGAGTAACATTGTTCGAAAACTATCATGAAAATTATTGTGGACGTTCAAGGTTTTAAAAATGATCAAAATTACTTTCTGCCTAAAGAGATTGCTATAGTGTATAGTGATCGAGTTCAAGTTTTGTTAATAAAACCACCATATCCCTATGAATGGCTAACAGACACAGAAAAGAAACAAGTTAAATGGATTGAAAAGAATAGAAAAATATTATGGAGCGAGGGAATCGTGCCTTACGAGACCTATAAATACCATCTAATAGATATTTTAAAAAATAATGATATTTATTGTAAAGGCCTTGAAAAGCAGTTATGGTTAAAAGATATATTAAGTAATCCTAACGTACATAATTTAGAAGATAAAGGATGTCCTCGTTTATTAACATTGTATGAGTTGTATAATTCACATTCTGACATATATAGTTGTGTTTATCATCCGACCATCTGTGCGCTGAAAAATGTAACTTGTTTAAAAAAGTGGTGTATGAATAATAAAGTTTTAGATGATTAAATATGCTTGTTTAATTTCCATATACCTGCTTCTTTTATTTAATTTACTGATTATACTCGTATTGAAAACACAATATTTGGTGTAGGTTGTTATAGCCAAATAGTTGTTTTTCATGTTGTAAAAATATTACATTTGAAGAGTAATTTTAAAATTCAAGGTTTCTTAGTACCTATCTAGTTTTATCAACATATTTGCTCGTGCAAATAGAATGAATATTTCGTTCTTAAACCATGTGAATAGTTTGTTCAAAATACGGATAGTTGATTAATTTTTGCTTGGATTTAGCTACACTCCATTTATTTAATGTGTTGTTGAGGACAGTAGTTTAGAATTGGGGAATTCTGTATCAAAATTGGTGGCGATTTTGGATCACGGCGAGCGAAGCGAGCGAGCGTAGCGAGAGTGATCCAAAATCCCCACCAATTTTGATACAGAATCCCCAATTCAACACTACTCTTGTTGATTGAAGTATAAATCAACAAATAAACACACTTTCGTTTTTAATATTACCTACTATGTTCGTCAATGTCGGTTTTTTAAGAATCCCTTGGGAACTGTTTGTTTTTCTGGGATAAAAGTACCTAATTAATATACCTATGTCTCCAGGATGCAAGCCATCCCGGTACCTAATGATGCGCGATGTGGATTTAAGTTTTTAAAAATTTCGTGGGAACTCTTTGATTCTTGGGACAAAAAGTAGCAAATTTCTTTCCCCGGGATAAAAGGTATCTCTTTACTCTTCGTCAAAGTTGACGAAGTTGAGTTGACTTCGTTAAGCGGGTTGACTGTGAAAACTTATCAAACAGGCAGACACACTTTCGCATTTATAATATTAGTACGGATTAGTAGGATTATTAATGCTTCTGCATACCTGCCTACCAACAAGTAAGGTCGCTACAAACTTTCTACCTATTATTAAGCGGCTATGGCTATTAGGGAAAATTACCTTTGGAAAGGTAATCAATATGTGTAATACGGAACCACTAGAAATGATTGAGGCTTCCGTTGAGCGATTAGCTTTGATTTAGTGCCTTGAGTTTCTGATTCTACACACGGTTTGGTTGGTCAAGAAGTTTTATAATAAGGTGTAAAAAGGAGAAAAAAGGAAGGAAACCACTTATCGCTATAAGTGATCTCTACCAGTGACCCTTTTGATGTGAGAGAGAAGTGAAATAGAACAAAAATATGTAGGTACTTATCCTATTTAAAGGCCGATTGACACCAAGCAAGTACACGTGACACGTGCGTAGTGACGCGCGTGAATCCGAAGACGTAACTGCACGCATTACGTCTACGCGAACGTTCACGCCACGCAAGCGGTATGCCATGTCTCATACAGTTCCATACATTACAACGAAATGGTACGCGCTACGTCTACGCTTACGCAGCCTGTATGAACGAGCTGTTAATGGTAGAAATAAGAACTGGTTGATTGAATATGGAATCCATATTCAACCAGTTCTTACGATTGATCTTACTGATAGGTACCTACCTACCTACTTACACACTTATGAGCTTAGTACACACTACGCGTAACATGATCTCGAACCGAGTTCGGAGGATAACAATAAATATACTGATTACGTTTGACAGACAGCCTTTCAATCCAAATACCGTTTCATTTGTACATAAATATTATAAAGTCAAGCTCGTTTTGTTATGTTGTATTAAAATATGGAAGCTAAAAATGTAAACAACTTTTTTTACTAAACCCTTGAATTTAATGTAGGCAATACTTACTCGATATAATCATGTTTCAATAGTTTGTAGATGTACAATGTACATAGTAGGTAGGTAAGTACTTCAACATCAACAATAGGTACATTCACAACAGGTACCTACATTATGTAATTTACCTACATAATCTTTAAAAAAGCATAGGTACACATGCTTTTTGCAGAAGCATACTTTAAATAGATTTTTGAAGAGTGGATAATTTTGTTATGAAAACCTAGGTCATTCCTCATTCCCACAAACAACTTTTTGACTTCCTTGAGGCTGAGCGCATGAGTCGCAAATGTATTACGGTTTCCAGTTTGACTATTATTACGTAGATCACCAAATCTCTTGTCGCTAAGAGTATTTTCACACAACATCGTTTTCTTTTTACTCAACGCGTTGTACCTACTTCTACTAAGTCTATAAAGAATCTTCATTAAACCCAATTTTAATGGCACAGCGATGGTTATATTTTAAACAAACGTGTAAAGACTTGACATGAACACTATTTAATACATCGCCCCGCAATCAATCACCGAAAGCGTTCACAGGAAACTGATTCATGTTAAAATAATACAAAGCCTTTATCGATCATCTTCAGGCAGAGCAGCGCCGAAATGGATATTTAATGTGAAAAAAATATAACATAAAACTCTTTTTATTCTATGTTCTGGTCATGACTGTCTTAATTACCGGTTTACTATGATTTATTGTATAATGCTGGAATAATTTTGTGCCTTGGCGGGGCCCGATGACGTATGACGCTCTCTCGAACAGGTTGAGTTGCCGCCGGCGTTACGAAGGTACCGCCGACATAGAATAATATGTGAAACGCAGATATGTCTAAGCCGTAACGAAAGAGCATCATCATCCTAACCATCCCCTTGGCAACCTGGGCGGTCTACTCGGCTTCTGGAGTGAGCTTGGATGGCTGGAGTGAAGACTTCGGCGGCGAGGGGCAACGCACGCACAACAGACGGAAACGTTTAAGTGCGGAAACCGCAGAGACGAAAGAAGAAAGAAACAGAGAGAAGAAAGTAAGAAAGAAGAATCCCAACCATTATCGGCTCACTACTAAGGACTCTCCTCTTCGAATGAGGAGATAAGATAAGATAATTTATTTTCCAGAAAGTTGGTACAAGATTAAGAAAGATGAAAATTTATAATTAGACCCTTTACTTTCATCAGGGTTTCATCTTCTTGTGTATATTGAAACTTAACTACAGGCTATGTGACATTATCTTGCATTGTGTTTCTGTGTATATGTGAGTAAAAAAGAGTTATAAATAAAACAAGTACATACAATTCTGTACAATGTGATACTTTGTATAGGCACAAATTAAATAGAACGCGTAGCTTGGTGCATCTTTATATTATTTGATCTTCGGTAACATGAGCGCATGCAACTTCTTGCCTTCGCGTTATAAATAATACAATAATGACAAGAAATTATCTCGGTTCGACTCTCGCCGCATGCTAGCCAGACCCGCTTATAAACTAGCCTTAGGACCTACTTATTAATGCAACTGGATTCTTAATTAAAGCATACGTTTCGATCTACTAAAGGGGAGCGCAATAAAAATAAATTATATGCCTTTGAAAGCAATTGGCTCTTGACTCACCAGAGTTAGCAGTAAAACATGCTTTATTATATTAAAATGTTATATTATGTTTTACAAATAATGTTGTAAAGCATGAGCAAATGAATAATTAATTTAATATCAATAAAATCAGAATTAATTATGCTGAACTTCATTTTAGTCGTTCTGGTATTAGGTAATTTGAATAATAAGTTATTATGTGAATTCAAATAATTCATAATAATGTTATCTAACATAGAATTTCATTATAAATGTCGTGTTGTTTAGAGAAATTTGGAAGGCCCGTTTTATTTCTAAATTAGATTACCGTAGTAGGAAGGAATTTTATGGGGTAGTATTTGTAAAACCTCGTGAGGAAACCTGTATGCCTGGGAGTTCTCCATAATTTCCCAAAGGTGTGTGAAGTTTGCCGATTTTTACTTGGCCAGCATGGTGGTAAACCCTTTTCATTCTGAGAAGAGACCCGTACTCAGTAGTGGCCCTGGGATGATCATGATGATGATCTAGGTAGTGTTGCTTCATCGAACCTTGCAGAAACTAAAGGTTAAGACAAGATTCTTAGGGTTCAAGGGTTCGATACCCGGCAGGGGCAGTTTAGGAATTTAATCATTTCTAGAATCATCACTGGTCTAGTCTAGTGGGAGGCTACGGCCGTGGCTGGTTTAGCGTTCCGGTTACGACATCTTGCAAAAACCGATAAGGGGTAAGTATGGGTTTAAACTGCCATGCCCATTACAAGTTAGCCCGCTACCACTTTAGACCAAATCATCACTTACCAGTTACCACCAGGTGAGATCGCAGTCAAGGGCTAAGTTGTAATCGAATAAAAAACACACCGGTCAAGTGCAAGTTGGATTCGCATACGAAGGGTTCCATAGGGAATCGTACAAAATGTACGTGCAACACTACAATGTTGTGTTTTTTGTGCTTTATCCACAAATTCACGGTTTTCCCCTTTACTTGTGCTATAAGACCTACCTATGATTCTAGGTCAACGGGTCTATAGATTTGATTCCCTTGAATTGATAGACATGACAGACAGACAACGAAGTGAGCCTATAAGGGTTCCATTTCCCTTTCGAGGTACGGAACCATGGAATGCATTGTCAGTAAGTATCAGGGTGGTCAAAACGAGCCCACCTCTAAATAATACCGCGAAAACAAACAACATCGACGTGTTACATGCTTACGAGAGTACACAATCACCGATTGTTCGCTTCTTGCCGCGGCTCGGCTTACCATCGTGACGTCAGAGCTCACGTTACCCCACAGGAGGATGATATTTATTGAATCTGGACCCGTGCCGGCTAAGACAATGTTCCTAAAGAACATGCCGTTAATTACAAACAAACATGACGCAATGTGATTATAGTGTGAGAGCTAGACTATTAGGATAATGCCTATGTCAAAAATAAATTATTTCTTGATCAACCCATTTCCGCTCCACTACTGAGTATGGGTCTCCTCTCAGAATGAGAAGGGCTTAGGCCATAGTCTGCCACGCTGGCCCAATGCGGATTGGCAGACTTCACACACCTTTGAGAACATGGAGAACTCTCAGGCATGCAGGTTTCCTCACGATGTTTTCTAAAATTCGTGAAATCCACGTCCGCTGTTAGTTTTAAGTTTGCTAACCGTTTTAAATTATCGATTTAACAAAAAAAAAGTACGCCAAATTATGTCAAATGTCTATGACGTCTCATCTGTGAATCATACAAGCTCCCTCACTAAGCGAGCGTTTTGACGCTTGATAAAAAGTCACTGATTTGAATAGTAGTTGCCATCCATATTGAAACAAACGATGTTTATTCTCTTAATCTACTTATATAAGTATGAAGTAGGCTCTCCCTGAAATGCGTTAGAGACGCTCTACTCACGACTCATAGACCTTGTCACTGCAAGCTAACAATTAAATCATGCTATGAGTAAAAATCGATTCCAGAAGGTTTAAAGCGCCGCGCAACTTACGTCGCTTACGCGTTTCTCAGAAGTTTCTGTAATTGTGCATAAGTCAGTCAAGTTAAAGTCATCTAGACATACTAGGTATATTAATTTAATATTTTAACATTGTGTTCTGCATTACGCATGTTCAAAAATCTAATATGTACATCCTTTTAGTATTCTATAAATTTACTACGTAGCTTATACAAACACAATTCGAAATTTTTATCAAACTTTACAACACCCCTTTCCTTCGCCGGGGCTTAAAACGGTCGCGATATTACGTGGTTATGGAAATTGCACGCGTGGGTGAAAGTCCACAAGAGGCAATAAAAGTCAATGGCCTGAAAAAATAGTCCCCAGTTACGTTAACATAGTTGGAACGTTACCCACTTACTTTTGTGACCCGAAATTTTTATTACGTTACGGTACGACTTTTGTAACAATGAATATAGCGATCGGGTTCCGATTTAAATAAATATTTGTTTGACGTCCTTAATTTTGAATTGAGCCATTTATCAGTTCATTTTATTTGGTCCGTTATGTTTTACAATAAATACACAAGCGAACACCCACATAAACTTGACAAGTTCACACTATACTTACTTAGTAAAAGCATTTTCAAAGTTTATGTTTAAAAAAAAGTTTAAAGGCAATTTGATTTTTACTGCTATCTTACCTGGAAGATGGAAAAAGGCTAACTTGCAAGATAGTTTTAGTAAATAATATGTACTCCTAAATACTTCTAATCGGTTTTTACACGGTATCGTACTGGAATTAGGGTATTTTGCCGACGTGTGTTAAAAAATAGATAAAACGAATAAGTACAAAAACTATTTTAGAATTTTATGTTATTTTGTTTGCTAAGCCAAAAATAATAATCATTATGAGATATACACCATAGTACCTTTTTAAAACATAATATTTCACCCTCCTTGTAATTTAAAAGTCCTTGTAATTTTGTTCCGCTTAATTTGTGGATAGCTCTTAGATTAATTACGTTTTGTTAGTGCTTCTGTTTAGACTTGAAAGCGCTATTGTTGAGAGCCCTGAAGAGATATCATTCACGTACTTTTTGTTATACATTTACATACGTATATTGTCTCGAGGGGTTTATCTTTAGTCCTTGGTACTATTTATTATACTGCAAAATTCAAAATTAATTTCTGGATCTTATTGTTAGTAGGTATAATAGTTAGTATAATATAGGTACAAAGTATAAAACTAACAATGAGACGGGTTTTACTTGTTAATCCGTTAATATTAATTAATTTCACTTACTATAGCTGCTTGAGCTTTTTTTAATGATAGATATACATATTAGTTGACTTTAGTTTTGTTTCATCATTATCGTCATCATCATCATCAACCACTCTATTCCTCCAAGAGTCCAGCTGAGGACATAGGTCTCTTGTAGGGACTTCCACGTACCAGGGACTTGCGCCGCCTGAACCCAGCGGCCTCCTGTAACTCACCTGATGTCGTCCGTCCACCTAGTGGGGAAAGATCCAACGCTGCACTTTTTGGTACAAGGTCGCCACTTCAGCACCTTTAGGTCCAACCCAACGTTTATCGGTTTTTTGAACTATGTGCCCTACCCATTGCCACTTCAGTTTCGCCATACACTGAGCTATGTAGTTTTCTTTAGTTTGCTTAAAAGTTAACCTTTCACGAAGAAATACGTAAGCGACACGATTTACCTGTTGCTTTAGACCTTCTGGAGTTAGGTTTTTCACTCCTATCAGGATTATATTGTTAGTTCGCCGTAACAAGGTCGTAAAGGCATCTAGAGCAACTCTTACACATTTCAACGAGAAGCTAGGTTGGTACTGCAAACTAAGGAAAACTAGGGTCTACAGCTGTAGGTAACTGCTAAAGCGGCCAGGCGACAGTAGTTAAAATGAATGCAATCTGTTTGAATGTAAAAAGGTAGTAAATGTTAGAATAGTATCAAAGCTAAGTGTAAAGACAATTCGATTAGAAATTTCCAAAATATTTCGCAATGCTCTTATTTCCAATTCATTCATAACCGCTATTCATTTTTAAACATATTCCTTTTAGCGCTTTAGGTACATTTTGGCTAATTCTGTGATAGGTATACAAATCACTAAATTGACACATTTAAATCTAGTGCCATCCTTTTCCTCAGGGAGTATTATGAAAGGGATTGCAATAGATATAGACCTGTCACTATAGTTTAGTTTAGAGATTGTGCTTGTAATAGACACAGGCAGAACAGGCAAATTGTTTGCTAAATTAAAACATAAAAACAGCAGATGGACATTAATTATTGCAAATGAAAAATTGCACACCGTCATTCGTCTTTTCAAAACCCAATTTTTCTTGAAATTCAGAATTGGAAGTTTCTAAGTGAACAGAGCTTATACGTGAATTGTTTTATTTATTGTACTCCATAGTGGACATCGGGTGAAAGATTGAGAGTCGTTTAATGGTTCGGTTTACTGCTAACAGGCGCTCGACTTACCCTAGCAGCTCTCGGCTGCTGATGGATTATGGACCTGACCGAAGGACGTACCTACCTATAACAGTTAGTTAGTTTTGTCGTTTTATGGTAGGTACTTAGATTAACGATTAGTCTCCGCTAAGCTATCGGAGCGCAGTAGAGGCATTAGCGATGAATATGATTGCTAATTTTCAATCTTTTTCATTTGGTGAAATCATTGTTTTTCTTCACAGTGATTTCAAAGGCGATTTTTCGCGGAAAGAGTATTATTTAATTTTTGCACTTATAATCACTATATTAATATAACTATAATATATACTAGCTGTGCCCGCGACTTCGTTCGCGTGGAATAGTGACTTTTCGCGCTTTATATAGCCACGGACGCTCAGGCGCGAGGCGCCGTGATTCTTTAAATTGACATAACTTTTTTATTTATGAACCGATTGACATGAAATAAACACTAAATCCTAAGTGAAGCTTACTACAATATATTAGTGAAAACCGTATCTAAATCGAATAAGCCGTTTCTGAGATTAGCGTGCACAAACACACAGACAAACAGACAAACAGACAAACAGACAAACAGACAAAAAAAAAATTAATTACAATTTCGGGTTCGGCATCGATATAATAACAACCCCTGCTACTTTTTTTTTATATATTTCCATTGTACAGACACCACTTTTCTACAATTTTATTATATGTATAGATAAAGGAATTATGATCAAGATCAATGACACAAAATTTCACGGGTTGGTTTCGCGGAAAGTGAATTTTCGCACTTATGATTGTAAGTGCGAAAATTCGCTCTCCATGAAATGTAGCAAACGATTGCTTGCCATTTTCGGCTCACTACTGAGGACGAGTCTCGTCTCATGAATGAGAAGGGTTAGGCAGACCGCACTTGGTCACGCTGACCAAGTTGGATTCCATACTTGGCCACGCTGACCAAGTTGGATTCCGTACTTGGCCACGCTGACCAAGTCGGATTGGCGGACTGGTGGACTAGCAAAGTATATTTATAACTAGAACTTTGATCATCATGTATCTCGCTCGATCTCTGAATCTGATGGATTATGGAAAATATTTTTAATTTATTATTTTTTGTGGCACGTAACATGTTTGATTTTTTTCCAGGAACTCATACTTACATCTCTTGCTTATAATTTCAATAATTTTACCGACAAAGTTCAACTAAAAAACGCGTGCAAAACTGTGAAGAAAAACTAGTATCGTTTAGAATTCCCATCAGATGGCGCCGTTTGCTGTAATGGGGCGTAGGAAATATTTTGTTTTTATCAGAAACTTGAAGGAATGTGCGTGTCCTTTAAAAGCTATCTAACGCTGATTTTTACTCGGATAGAGGATTCTACGCGGTTTCAAATTCATGAAAGCCCATAAATAGTGTTTAGTTTTGCATACCATAAGGCGACTCTTTTATTTACATGGCCGAAGATGTTTTATCAATGATAATACGGTGCATTACAATAATCTCAGAATCAGTTAATTTGCTGAAGATATAATGGAAATGTATGTTCGTTAGGTTAAGCAAAGGCAAATATGATATTATATTGAAGATATTTTATGATCATAACATTATATGGCGTAAAGTTTTGTATTAGTATTTCATTTATTGCAAGATTGTAAGTAAAAAAGATGTTACATAAATTTTAAGTAGGTACGTATCACAATCTGCCATGACATGGCGTGCAAAATTTACTATCTTTACATACATTTTCAATAAGTACATAAAATATCATTTTTAATCAATAGAAAATTTAACAATTCAATATATAAATTAGCAAAAGAAGTTGTAAGTCATATTCGAAGAAAATTAAACATTAATAGGTAGGTACTCCTGGAGTCACAATTATAAAATAAATATATGTCACAATGTTACAAGTCAAAAAAATTAAATATAGAAATATAAATGTATTTCTTCAGGTGATAATATAAGAGAGACCTAATTCCGGACAAGTAGAATCACATCAAGTCAAATCAATAATGCTCATTCATACGTCTACTGTGCGATAATGCCTTAGATTGGTTGATCCGCCATCTGTTCTTTATGTCCATCATAGCCTTTAGGAGCTAGAAAATGTCTCGCTAAGTATTTCTGATCGCTCCTAATTGGTTTCTTGGAAACGACTGCAATTCAAAAAATGGTAAGACACTTTTTTTTATAGATGTAGTTACTTAATTATGTATTCGTAGATGAGTAGATGAATTTAGCCTTCTCGTCTTTAGTTCAAGCTTATTCATAACAGTATTTCTTCCATTAATGTCGCCTTGTATATTACCCGTTATGATCAAATTGCACACAGACAGTGTGCAATTTGCGAACACTAGTCCAGAGTCTACTGACTTAACGGTGTCCCGTCGATACCGTTTAGAAGGCGAACCTGTGCACGGCTTATGAAAATGGACATTACTGACTATACCTTCGACATAACTAAAACCAAAGTGATCCTATAAGGGTTCCGATTTTCTTTTTGAGGTACGGAACCCGAAAAATAAATAAGTATTGACTATAAGTCTAACTGGGGCTAGAGAAACTTATGTAGGTACAGTTCCCACTTTCTCACGCACTGCTGACAACATTTTGGACAACTCTCTCAGGTATGTACGTTAAACGTTTCCTCACGATGTTTTCTTTCAAAAGTTAGAGATGCGTGTCCGGGATAGAATTACGGACCCCCGAAATGGAAGGCGCTATATTTTACCACTAGGCTATCATATATACTCGTAAACTATCATATTAAAACTACTTTTTAGGGTTCCGTACCTCAAAAGAAAAAACGGGACCCTTATAGGATCAGTTTGTTGTTTGTTTGTCTGTCGTGTCTGTCAAGAAACCTATAGGGTACTTCCCGTTGATCTTCAAATCATGAAATTTGGCAGGTAGAAGGTCTTTTAGCATAAGTACAGGAATAAATCTGAAAACCGCGAATTTGTGCTTACATCATTAAAAAAAAAATTTAAATGTGTTTATATTTTCGAAGTAAGATAACTATACCAAGTGGGGTATCATATGAAAGAACTTTACGTATACATTCTAAAACAGATTTTTATTTATTTTTATGTATTATAGTTTTTGATTTATCGTGCAAAATGTTGGGAAAAATACCCGAGTAAGGAACCCTCAGTGAACGAGTCTGACTCGCACTTGGCCGGTTTTTGGCTTTGATTTTGGCACACTTCTATTTAACATCTTAAGAACTTAAAATGGTCAACCTTTGTGTGGTCTCATCCATACTAGTAACATATTGATTACAAGTATTATAAGTGAATCGGTAAGACGATACTCACCGGTTGCCAAATGTGACGGAATGTGATTGAGTAAGCTGTAATCGATTTGAGGAACTCCTTCGCAGGTCCGATGCTCTTCAATTAAATTATCTTTATATCTACCTATATTTATAAACTATTCGGTTAGTAAGAACAGCAGTTCAACATTTCAACAGTTAACTAATAAGTATAATTTAGTGATTGCAAATAAGCACCAATGTTAACTGTTATGGGAGCTATATGCCTGTCTTGATAGGAATTAAAAGGCACTTATGTTATGGGAATAACAGTTTTCACTTTTTTGGCAGCTAGAGGTCAATAATAAATAATAATTAATGTATTAAGTGAACTTTTTTTGCAAATGAAGATATTATTATTATTTCGTTGATGTATTTATGTATGTAACTCTGATAACTTCTGTCTTAAATTACTGTCTTGAAGTTTAATAAAATTGTAATAATTAGTATAGTTATAAGTAATACGTAAAGCATATAGTTTTTGTTTGAAAAGCTACCTATTTACTACGTCATTCAGATCAAAAAGTGGTCCTGTCTGTCAGAAATCATCGGTAGAGTGACAGGCTTTTCTGTATTGGAAAATCATTGGAAAATAGATATGTATTGCCATGCACACACGCTTCACAGTATAAACAAAAATTGGAAAGTAGTCTGAAATTATTGGAATGGTGTAAAATGGTAGTATGTATATTATTAAATACATACATGCCTACAAATCTAGTATGTAAACTGGGTTGATGAGTTCTGTGAAAGGCATTAGTCCACCTACCAGGGCATAATACCAAATTAGTAGGTAGTGTTGAGACAGAGACGAGAACCCGAGAGCCTATCCTTCTATAGTAAAATTCTACGAAGTGTCTCGGTAGCTGCATTAACTAACTACCAGGGTACCAGGGCGTAAGAATTATAGGAGAGGTTGAAGATATTAAGTGGCCAATTTGCGTAAGTTGTTACTTGGGAGGCGAAGGGGGAAATTAAACAAAGTGGCAATGTTTAGACACCGGCGTAGAGTCCGCTTGTGTATCGCAAATTAGCTATCCTCTTGACGTTGCTTGTAAAGATCTTTCACTTGTGGGCTGTTTTTTTTTAATAAAACCCTTACCGTACCAATTTTGTTGGCTCTAAATTTTTCTATGGCTCTTAAAATATTTATTAGTTTAATTGGAAAATTTGTACATATATAGAATATCAGACAGGGTTTTCAGGTAGGTACTAACTTTTTTCTTTAACTCGGTACTCTATATAATGCTAATTTTGTATAGTACTGAGAACAGACTCTTTCTAAGGATAGAATATACTAAAAAAGGTACCCTAGAAATTCATAAAAAGCACGTTATCTTGGTACGTGTTTTGCATGAGATTCTGAGGCATGAAAGTCGTAGAAACTCCTCTATGACTTTTATTAAAATATTTCTTTCGAATTCACCCTTCACACTAATATTATAAAGGCGAAAGTTTGTGTGTGTGTGTGTATGTATGTGTGGGTGGATGTGTGTGTGTTTGTTACTCCTTCACGCAAAAACTACTAGACGGATTTGGCTGAAATTCGGAATGGAGATAGATAATATCCTGGATTAGCACAAAGGCTACTTTTTATCCCGGAAAACCAAAGAGTTCCCACGGGATTTCGAAAAACCTAAATCCACGCGGACGAAGTCGCGGGCGTCAGCTAGTTTTATATAAAAGTCAAAACTTCGGGAACACGTGATCTTTTGATATGAAAACCACGGTTCTCTCTACCAGGCTATTACAACTTTACAAGACTATGTATAGCTATAATATTACTGCACCTTGATTAAAGACTGCGTCCCATAGCTCATGACAAAGACCTCTACCTACACAAAGATCAAAGATAAAATTTTAATGTTCCATAATTGTGCAATTACTATGCCTACGTAAACACACTGTCGAGAACAGATAAGAGAGAGCGCAGGCTTATCAATAGAGCCTGGGGCCATGCTACTTCAGTTGATTGCAAACATATACTGCAGGGTAATAGTAATGCTTCTGGTAATGCCTTCATCGCGCACCTGCGTCTATGACATTCTTGATAAGGTTCAAGACATAAAAGAGAGCGATTTATCGTTTTAAAGTTAAAGAAGAAATCATAACCTAATTAAATAGAACAGCCGCTTCTAGGTACATTTATTTGAGTATATAAAGAATAAGAAACAAGTATAACTAAATAGATACATAATTTATGTCTTCTACCTTCCTATATCTATCACTCTAGATGTGATTATGGGTAAAAGACAGAAGTCATCTTTATCAGCTATACCTACGAGAAATCGTATCGATCGTTTTTTAGCTATACGAGAAATCATAATACAGACTTGGAATACAGATCCCACCAAAAACATTTCATGTAAAATGTTGCCAAGACTCACAAGTTCATAATGCTTTCACTGTTAAAAAGTGATGAGATCTCTAGTAGAGCCAAGCCCCTAGCTGAGCTTAGAATTGCGCTGCCCATGGGACCTATCCCAAGTCCAAAGTATATAGCTCTTAAATGCTCTTGAGTATATCACATTTATAACAATAAAGAACAAATAACTCTACTTACAAGCTCTGATTTTACAAACCCTAAATCTTGGTTAAAAAAGGACGGCTTGGCCGTTTAATGTTCGTGGTACTTTTATCTGATATGACATTTAAGCCCGGAATAGCTTGTGCGACAATCATGAAGTATAATAAAAATTAGTAATTGTCGAACAAACTATTCCTTATGACCTTAATATAATATGTTATGCCATGTAATGCTTTCACGAACATTAAACGGCCAAGCCGTACTTTTTTAATCAAGATTTAGGGTTTGTAAAATCAGAGCTTGTAAGTAGAGTTATTTGTTCTTTATTGTTATAAATGTGATATACTCAAGAGCATTTAAGAGCTATATACTTTGGACTTGGGATAGGTCCCATGGGCAGCGCAATTCTAAGCTCAGCTAGGGGCTTGGCTCTACTAGAGATCTCATCACTTTTTAACAGTGAAAGCATTATGAACTTGTGAGTCTTGGCAACATTTTACATGAAATGTTTTTGGTGGGATTTCATTTCTTTTTGGCAGGTGCCCTAGATTTTTTTTTTGGATCTATTTTTTGTAGGTACCTACATCATTTTCATGGCCCGCTCTCTATCGTTACCTCTTTTTTTAAAAGCTTTTATTCTTGCAATGTATGTAACTATGTTTGTTTGGGTGGAATCTTGCAACTCAATTTTAAAGCAGATATATCAAATTTCAGTCTTTTAGGACTTCAGGAAACACATTTTTTAAATGTACAGACTGGGAAAAGTTTATTTTCCTGTTGTTTTAATGAAATCCCTAGCCTACATACCAAATTTCAGTCTTCTAGGACTTAGGGAAGTATTTTAGAACTTTTGACTAGAGGGGTTTTGAATGGCAATAAATCTGAAACCATAACAGGTAGACAATTGATACTTGGCACGTTTGATAAGTCTGTCAAGGACATATTATCCTGAAAATATCAGCATTCTAGCGATAGACTTTACAAATAATTTGCTTCCCCCATACGTGGGAGTGGAGGGGGAAATTTTTAAATTTCTTAATTTTCCTGTAGTTTGTATGCAATTTCTAGTGTACACACCAAATTTCAGTCTTCTAGGACTTCGGGAAGTACCCTAGAATTACAGACTAGAAGTTTTGACTGTCAATAAATCTGAAACTATAAAAGCTAGACAATTGATACTCAATGCGTTTAATAAATCTGCCCAGGACATCTTATCCTGAAAATATCAGCTTTCTAGCGACAGATTTTACAGATTTGCTTCACCCGTAAGAGGCGTAGAGGGGGGGCATTTCCAATTTCTTAATTTTCCTGTAGTTTGTAGTCAATTTCTAGTCTACATACCAAATTTCAGTCTTCTAGGACTTCGGGAAGTACCTTAGAGGTTTTGAGTAGAGGTTTTGATGATCATCAGTGAGGGACGAAATCGGCGTATTTTAGGTATCAATAAATCTGTAACCATAAAAGCTAGATATTTGATATTTAGTATATTTGGTAAATTTGCTGAGGACACCTTATACTGAAAATTTCAGCTTTCTAGCGTCATCCAGACCGAAGTTATGACGGGTCGAAAATACGGCGAAACACTTCGAGAAAAAGGTACGTAGCGCCCCGGCCGCCGTTTGGCTCGTCTTGGCGGGGGCACTGCCGTGCCCCCTGATTAGTAAGTTTCAAAATTACTTAGAATCCATTGTGTGCCCAACTAATATAGATAGTAATTAAAACAGTTATTATTCTATTTATTTGGGTAGTCAAAAAATATAAAATAATAATACTAAAACTGGCTAAAAATATGACTTATTCTACTAGTCTTATCGGTATAAAAAGGTTTGTTTTTCAATTAGATAATACCAAACTAAATAGATACGAGTAAATCTCTTCTTTTCTTTACATACTATTTCAGACGCTGATATCAGCTAAATTGACATGTCATGACCTTGGATGAATAAATACTCGTCATGACATGAATTTTGGGGCTAATTTGTGGCGGAATGCTAAGACGAAAGTAACTAAACATAGTAGCAACAGAATCATATACGTAATTAAGGAATTACAAGGGAACGGATTAACGCACATACAAACATACTCACAATCAAGTATAATTCTAAAATAGCAGCAAAAAATACGCTTTAGTTCTTCCTTTACGCCATCAATTCTCCCTAGTACTGATAAATCTATCTCCAAAAATGGCCGAAGGCGTTTTAGTTGCATAAATTATGGTGATATCATCTTTGAAATAATAATTCTCTAAGTTTTCTTGACACAAGACAGACCCGCACCTTTTATATAGCTAATAAAGTCATGGGTCCAATAACGCCCAACGAGTTTGCTCTAAAATGTAAAATACTCGTTGATATGGGGAAAATTACAATACAGAGCCAACGCACTTTTTGACCACTTCACTGGCCAAAAATCCATCAAAGGATGACGGCCTCTCTGGTGGTGGTAAGCGCTCGCTCGTTCCCACTAGTTCAACTGATTTGTTCAACCGTTGAACTAGTGGAAATTTTCATTCCCACTAGTTCAACTCTTAAGAGGACTTAGATGCAGTTGAACTACTGGGAATAAATAGTTCAACTAAGGTACTTAGTCTGTGGTCTTGAGCTGTGGTCTTATTAGTGGGAGGTTCTGGGTTCGATTCCCGGCTGAGGGGTGAAATTTTATAATTTCTAAATCTCTGGTCTGGTCTGGAGAGAAGTTTTATACGTATAGCTTATATTTTTTTGTGTTCATTTGTTGAAATATGACGATAATTGTGCAAGACGTCGAAAGAAATCAAGCCGACTGAAATCACTCTACATTGATTTGATACCACATTATTATCTACTTTGCGCCCGCGCGAAAAGCTGGGGTGGGTTGCTAGTACTTAATATAATATGCTATGTTAAAAAAAAACTCGGAGATCGAACCTAGCTTATTCCTTTTAAGGGCACAATACACCATACACCACTAGTAGGTATACCCTCGATTGCATACATAAAGTTGCATTATCAAAAACTAGTACACATCTTGTATTAAATTGTGCCTGCGGGTCGATTACCATGAATAGCTTAAGCAATGCTGCATAATAATATGGTCAGTAGATAGCCAGCTTGTACTGCCTTACTGGGTAACTTGCTCTTTGCCTAGTTAAGGCGTGTATGCGGGGACACTCTAAATTAATCTTGTATTCGTATACCAGAATGGAGGTAACCTTAATTGCTAAATGGTCTGAGAAAGAAAATTAGAACACGTACTCGTAGTTCGACTCCTGGCTGGGTTTGTTTGGGAATTCTTATTTTTAGCTGATATCCGCGACTTTGTCGACGTAGATTTAGGTTTATTTTTTATTTTTCGGCATAAAAAGTAGTATAATATGTAACATCTCTTTATCTTCATTAATGATAATAACTCAAGTCGATCTGATGCTCCGTTGCGGCCTGAAATCAAGAAACAAACACTTTCATATTTTATAATGATATGTGTAGAGATTAATAGGATTTGCTCAAATCTGGTCTAAAGGGAGACTTCGGCTAGTTACCATCCTACTGGCAAAGCCGTATAACCAAGCAATTTAGTTCTGGTACGGAGCTATATAAAAACCGAAAAGGGACATACGGAGAGACGGCTGGACGGACAGAGAGATGAGCTGGTATTAAGGAGTTCCAGGAACCCTAATGAAAACCACGGATATCTAGCGAGGCAAAATACTATAGGTACCAACTCTCAGTTTTATTAAATAACGCCACAAAACTTCCTACGGGGTCTCAGGCCATCTTAAAAAATGACTTCTTTCCAGCAGTCCATTTTGTCCATAATTTAAAAACAAAGCATTAATTAAGCAGTAGCATTACTTAATAATCATAAAGCAGTTAAATTAAGCTTTCCTTTTTGTAGGAATAAGCTTTCAAGCTTGCTAAAGCCACTCCCCCCTACATGCGCGAGCGCATAGAGGTTCATCTACATAATGACTCGGAGCTCATTGGCGACTATTAACCTCATAATAATTCAAGAGTCCGGCGGCGTTCTTAATTAATACCGTGTCATGTGGGCTGTCTGATAAGACATAATGAAACTTGATGGTTTCGTTGGTTTTGTTCGAAGACCAAGATACGGTTGAAATATTTTGTGAGGCACGAATACGGACAAAAAGCTGGCGGTAGTATCTGCCCTGGCAAGAATACCTACACGTACTGTTATCCTAGTAAAGAACTTCAGCGTAAACGCTTTCATACAATATGATATTTTTCCTGAAATAAAAGTATTTCAGGTCTTAAGTGGTGATTTGTTTAAAGACCAAGAACCGGCAATAAAATTTCCTCCAGCATGTTTAAATGTAAAATGTTCTCCCACCTGAATTTTGGCCACAGCGGCCAAAATCCAGATATTAGCAACCTGTGCCCAAAATATTGAAGTGCACAAGTTTGTGCGCAAACACAGGTAACTCTCTATCCCCTTACTCTCGTACTTCGATGGGAGACGGCAATTCGACACGACCGGAGAGAGATCAGACGCAGGTGTCAGCTTTAGGTGTTCTCCGAGGCACGTGTGGAACATACCGATTATAATTTTTTAACTCAGTCCTTCCTACCTACTGAACATTTTTTGACAGAAAACCCTAAAACTTAGAACGTCGTAATCCGCAGTTTAGCATGCTAGATCAACGAGGGAGTTATACTACAGTATTTTAGTCAAAGAGACAGTTGCAAGTTTTCGTAAGGCACGAATACACACAAAGAGCTGGCAGTGATATATTCTTTGGCATGAATACCCTTTTATATATTAACTTTTTCTAGACTTGTTTATTGTAAGTATGAGTAAATACATAATTGAAATATAAAAACAAAGAGTTGACTATAAAATCTTCTTTTACGTGAAATATACGAATAAAAAATAGTTTATGTTAAAGGTATAATTAATTTTGAGGTCATTTACTAAATATACCGACGTCTACACTAAAACAAATAAAATGAAAATAAAACAATTTTACTAAAGCATTATTATCATAATAATATCATGAGTTAATTGCGCGCGCAATCGTAATCAGCTTAGCGTTATTGTTAATTTAAGCCAATTGATGGCAAAAAGAACATTCAGACAGTTATTAAAGGTCACTTTTTGAGTCGTTCAAACATGTGTCATGGTTATTAATAGAACAGCAGATGTAGATTGCAAGTAAAGTATGATACTTACTCAATTATAAGCAATTGCACTAAACGCCTTGACGCCACAATAAAGGCCATCACTCACTTTCGCAGCATCGCTCTTGCACCATTTTGTCATTAAAAAAAACTCCTTTTGCACACTGGGCGATTTATCGATCTATTTGGTGGTACGAAGTAAGATGCGACTGAACGGCTGAAAAAATTGAAAAAGTTTATAAATAAGTTCTAGAAAATTGAATTGTGTGTGTAATTACATTAAAAAAATACTTACAAGTTTTCGTTACAACTTTAAATATTTACGTTGTCGTTATTACCATAATATTTAAACCAGTATTCCAATTTAACATTTTTTATTGAGTATCTAAAACCTAGGTTTTGCTTATAAGAATACAATCTTATTGAGTTTGAGTGAGTGAGAGTTGAGTTAAGTTAATTAACTTTACTCAAAAACAATCAGTGTGCTGAAACAGTGTGATTTTCATATTCGTAAGTGAGTGAGAACCTTTATGTTCCTTGATTCTTCAAGTGTTTTAATTAATGTGAGCTCAGGAATGCTTGTGATAATTGTTAATTAATCTGCATATAGGCAATATAGAGTGCAGTCCCCTTGAATCAATTAGAAGTTCCTACTATGAATTTGTACGAGTTACGTACTGATATGAGTTTTGTTTAAAACGACTCAGATGGTTTTATATGAACTTCTTTTATAAGACTAACGCAAAAAATAAAGAAACTTAAACTCTTATTAATTTATTAATTAAAATAAATTACAATACAAGTGTAAATTGAAAATTTATAATACCCCCGACATGTGAAGGTTACAGTAACTAGAAAAGAACTGCTAACTTTCAAACGACTAAACTGATTTTCTTGGATCTTGAATACTCTCGATCAAGCCACCTTTCAAACAAAAAAAAAAAACTAAATTAAAATCGGTTCATTAGTTTAGGAACTACGATGCCACAGGCAGATACACAGATACATACTTCAAATTTATAACACCCCTCTTCTTGGGTCGGGGGTTAAAAATCATTATAATTTTAATGCCCCAAAGCTCTTTCCACAAAAGTACAAGGACGCGTTGAAACGTCGTTTTATTGTTTTCTGTACATCACAAAATACAGATTTGTTTGCTCCATGGTTACCATTCCATAAAATAATTCCTTTCCTTCAAAATACTTTCATTCTATTATCAGTCTTACCACTTCCGTCTTTAGTTCTAAAATAAGTTGAAAGTTTTACATTAAAGTTCCTACGTGTTGTACCGGAATATTTGATAAGCACACAAGTGTAAAACCTATGCACACATAATATTAATTCTTCACGGGAAATGAGATGAAACGTAAGTCAACACTTTAACCAATTAACGGTATGCACACTGAAATAGGCGATTCAGGCGATATTGAACTCTATGGCTATAAAAATAAAGAGCTACACATTTTTTTCAGGTGACTACATTTGATTGGCTGGTATAAAGAACTTTTTGTAGGCGGCCTTTGTTTTGATAAGGAACTTATAAGTTTTTTTCTTTATAATACAACTGTAGTGGGTGTGAACTCTTTTTGTTACATATTTGCGTATTTGTTTATTCACAAATTTTAGAGTAGATAGGTAGTTGTTTATTTAAACAAAATTATTTATTGACAAATTTTGTTATGTTTATTCAAATTATGATTTAAAGCATGAAAAAATAAATATAAAATCCAGGTGATTTTATGCTTATATTTTCTTGCTTTTTAGCGTTGCGCTCCGTCAGCTCACTCAGCTCAAATTGGTCATGGGTTCGATTACAGTGTGCCCAAATCCTACTGCATAGTTAGGGATACCAACTCTTATTCGAGTATTCACACAATAATATGTTTCAGAATTGAACCATAACTATGAAAACACGAGTTTTGTAACCTCTTTACCAGCCTAGTCTACTTATACAAGCACTCTATCTTTAAAAACACCTTAAAAATATGTTTCCTTTTCTTCTATAGTAAAAGAAAGTGAAACATCGAAACATAACACTCGCCTACAAGATTCCTCACACTGTTAAAAGTTAAAACCCTATCTCCAATATCAGTCAAATAATTCTCGATCCAAAAAGGTCCAAAGGTGGTCCGAAGGGTATCGGCGCCTTTGTCGGCCGACAAAACGGCACAGGTTGTAATTTGATAAAGTTGAACCGCCTACCAACGGACCTTTCTTCAAAGGTAACCCACGCAACTTTTAATCCAAGAGTAGTTCCGGGTGAAAAAAATCGTAGAATGGACCCGACCTAATGTATTTAAAATAACATGTACAGACCTTGTACAGACTAACTTACAAAATAATATACGATAAAACTGGGTCATTCTATAAATAGTAAATAGGTACACATTTTGAATTAAGCCCTAAGATTATGTTGGATTAAAAATATGTAATTAAAAAAGAAGGTCTTAATAAGTTTTTGTAAGAAATAAGTTAAAGCCAAAATTAAACAAGTAATTTATTCTTGTTGATCGATAAACTTATTATATATTTCATGACACGAATGAATGACAAATCAAACGATAAATCGATATCACATTCATAGAAATTAATTATATTGAATAAGTAGATAACTGTAAGACAAACATATGATAATTCGATATGAGTATAGGCACCTCTGTTAATTTAACAAACTGTTCATTTAGAACGCACAATGGGTTCAAAACTTCTATTCTAATTCAGCATAATGGTAAAAGTTGTGAAAACTCAAGTACATATACAACTACAGAATAAAGTACAACTACAAAACTATACAACAACTATACAACTACAGAGGTATATTAGACAATTATAGACATACCTACATAATATCCCAACGCAAGTATACATAAGATAATTTCAAGAACAAAAAAACTAATACATGTACAAAACGTGCCTTCTCCGTATCTTTTTAGCCCTCGGTCATCACTCGGCTAGCTTCAAAATTATACAGGTTTAATTAAATCGACATTAATCCGGGACTATTCGGGATAGACGTCGCTCGGAGATGTCATTATGTTGTTACCGTAAGTTTTTGGAACCTGCCGAGAATTTTATCGGAATTCCTCGGATAAGGTCGGATTAGTGTCTTAGGCTGTCAAAGTCTATTTTTTTTCGTGATTGCGTGGAATTTGAAGCTCTTTCTATGTAATTTTTGTTTGTTAAAATATATTTTTAACCTCCGACCCAAAAAGAGGGGTGTTATAAGTTTCACGTGTGTATGAGTGCATCTGTGGCATCGTAGCTCCTATACTGATGAACTGATTTTAATTAAGTTTTTTTTGTTTGAAAGTTGGTTTGATCGAGAGTGTTCTTAGCTATAATCCAAGAAAATCGGTTCAGCCGTTTGAAAGTTATCAGCTCTTTTCTAGTTACTGCAACCTTCGCTTGTCGAGGGTGTTATAAATTTTTTATTTACACTACTTGTTAACCAACTTCCAAATAGGAGGAGATTCTCAATTCGGTGTGGAGGTTTTTGTTTTTCTCAATACTTACATGAATTTGTAGTTTTCAATATTACTTTAAAAATACTTTGATTTTAGACGATCGGACCTACTCACCAATCACTCTACGACCGTCAATATTATTATATCTTGCCTGCCTATCCGCTTATAATAAACAAATTATTTTTGTTAAAATTGCAACAAGCAGCGTCGAATTTTAAAAATGGATTACTCAATTTTTTAAAAATAAGGGCAGATTTTATATCTACTGGTATAAAAAATTAAATTCACCCTATTCAATTGTGGTCTAAACAACGTTAAATAATATTTATATCCGTTGTAATTCAAGTTTAGTTCCCAACAGCTTTTATACGATATCACAATAAGTGTATTATAACGTAAAAGGGTCTTTTGGTACGAAATTTAACATAACAATATAGTGAACTAGAATAATATAACACAATGATAGTTACATACTCGATTCCAACCAAAAGTGAAATACCAAAACAGGTCAGTTATGTTATAATATTTTGTCTCTAGGCTTATTTCTTTTTACTTTATTAACTCGCTGATGCCCGCGACTTCGTTCGCGTGGATAGCTTTTTGAGAATCACACGACAATCCCGTTGCAACATCGTTTAAGGACAAACCAATAAACCAATGAACCAACAAACAAACATACTTTCACGTTTATAATATGGGTAGTGATTTATTCCAAGTATTTTGGCATATTTATGTCGAATATTTCGTTGAAAATGCTAGTGCTTAGAAAAATTAACAACCTTGTTTAGGAAAATAATGTCAGTAGCCCTGTTATTTTAAGTTGGGTTTATTTTGGCTTTTTTAGGATATTTCAAAGCATATTTACCATCAGTTTGCCCTAGAATTTTTAAGGCATCTTTTAACAGTAGGTACTTTTATTTACTTACTGTACTTTTCTTTAGCCTTTTAAGTTCTTTGCTTCTATGCATTATTAATTATTCAAAGCCGGTGAATTAGTAATTCAAAATCTTCTCAAATTCAAGTCCCTTATCTACATATCACGAGGGAACTAATCTGTTTTTAATCGTAGAAACAACAACGTTATCTTCAGAATTTTTGTTTATTTACTGTAAAAAAAGTTAAATGTAGGTTAGGGCGAGTCATTAGCAAATAACTTCAGAACAGGTAAAACTTTGTTTGGCTTGGAATCGAGCTCAACAGAAATGTGGTTCCGTAGATTCTTTTACACACTTATTTAGAAAATATAGAACTTGTCTCTGATTTTATACTTTTTACTAGTTGATGCTACTGACTTTATTCACGTGGATTCAGGTTTTTAAAAATCCCGTGGGGGCTATTTGATTTTCCGGCATAAATGTAGCCTATGTCCACGTCTAGCAAAAGCCATGCAAAAATCACGTCGATTCGTTGCTCTATAGTGACGTGATTGAAGCACAAACCAACAAAATATCATGTATAATATTATGAGTAGGTAGTGATTATGATTTTACGTGTCGATGTGTGATAAGTGGTTCGGTAACTATGGCCACTACTGACCAAAGCTTTCCTTTAAAAAGACCTGAAAGAAATTACCTAGGTAGGTATCATTTTCAAAATTAGTCCAACTGACATTATATGAAGCCGGATGCAGGTCTGGCTTCATCTGCGCCTTGGACGTCAAAAGTACTGAGTGTATATAATATATACTTAGTATTTATGCGTGACTTCTTCTATAAAAAAGTTGGAACCATATGTATGGGGTCCCACTGTGAAATTTTGCCACGGAACCCTAAAACCGAATTTATTGGAAACGCATAAAATTAGGATCATTATTATAATTACAGAGTAAATACACTTTCGGCGCCAATTTCGGAATTAGAACCAATGAGTTTTTTTAATATTTTTTTAAAATCGACCTAATAACATGTTTACCTGAGTCTCTGATCTTTTGGGAACTCGTAACGATTTCCGCTTTAAGAGACCCTTTTTAAGAGTTTAATATTTAATTAGCAACATTAAGAGGGCTCTCTCCGTCACTCGTTTCTTACAATCGTAGTTCCAATTTCATTTGAATATTAAGCAACCAAAGTCCATGAATTTTTGCAGACATATTCTAGAAACTAATATCTATGTCTGTGGTTTTCCAGATTTCTGTTAAAATATTCGGTTTCAAAATTACGCAGTCTTTAAAATTTTCATACAAATCTTTGAGCCCCTGTAATTTTAAAACTACATATTTTTAGAAAAATCTAAAACACCACAGACACAGATATTAGTTTCTAGAATATGTATGCAAAATTTCATGGACTTTGGTTGCTTAATAGTCAAATGAAATTGGAACTACGATTGTATGAGACGAGTGACGGAAGAGCCCTGTTAAGAATGCGACCCATCGTCTTGTCTATGGAAACTGACAATTTAGATCCATAAATTAAACGTTTATTTTTTTATCTGTTATCTTATCTTATTATCATAATGCTTGCTATACAAGAAGTTTCATCTTTCAAGTTCCATCTAGGATAGGGTAGGTGTCTTAACTAATCTAGTGATAAGATTCTAGAATGGCGACCTTGCACCAGAAAACGCAGCATTAAAAGTCCTCCCAGTAGGTCGATACTGTCGATAGACGATATCAAAGGAGTAGCAGGGAGCTGCTGGATTCTGGCGGCACGAAACCGTGGTGGGAAGAAGTTCCTATAAGAGACCTATACCCAGCAATGGACGTCCATCGGTTGACAATGACCATGATAATGATCTAAGTATCAAATCTACTCAACTGGATCTCTTCTGTTTGGGCTCAAAAAGTCAACCTTGTTTATGTGAGTTAAAGTGACTAGTAACTACATGTAGTATGTAAAAAGAGGGGTGTTATAAGTTTGACGTGTGTATCTGTGTATCTGCCAGTGGCATCGTAGCTCCTAAACTAATGAACCGATTTTAATTTAGTTTTTTTTTGTTTGAAAGGTGGCTTGATCGAAAGTGTTCTTAGCTATAATCCAAGAAAATCGGATCAGCCGTTTGAAAGTTATCAGCTCTTTTCTAGTTACTGTAACTTTTACTTGTCGGGGGTGTTATAAATTTTTAATTTACACTTGTGCTATGATAATTAATAAGTGAATGTTCAAACTCTCAAATAAAATAATTTATATGGATAGGTTTGCCATTATATCTTAGACACTAGTCATCCTCTTTTTAAGGCGAGTTAGGTATTAACCTATAAGTAACTGTGCGTTATCCGAAAACTGCATTAGAGACATGTTCTCAGCTTCCTGCAAGCCTATAAGGTTTCGCAATTAAACCTTTTTAGAGCAAATTTTATACGCTTTATAGTTTATGCTATCTAATAACGGTGGTTACCTTCCCCGTATCATATAACGGAGAATCCTTATTGGTTATAGAAAAAAGCATAAGCCATATTTTGTAGTAGGTACAGGTCTATGACACCCTCGCATGCCTAATACAGAATTACGGACTAAAGAAAATATAGGGTGTAAATATGAGCACCTTATTTAGTTGAGCAGGAAGAAAACCAGTTGATGGCCAGCCTGAGAAAATCATAAGATGCCTGTAGGAATCTAAATCATAATTCTTAGCATGACTCTCGATCGGACAGACGCGGACGATAACAAGCACTGCATCGCATTTATTTTACACTTGTTAGATAGAGACGGTTGATGTAACTAGTTTGTCTAACTGGTTAATTAGCTAGAGGTCTTTGTTTAGTGTATCAAGTGCGATAAATCAAAAAAATCTGTTGTATCTTCCTATGTGATCAGAGTTTATGAATTTTAGACTTATCTTTACCATCAAATACAAAATTGTAGGTATCTAGAATAAATCTCTTCATAACTAATAAGAGTTTTCGAAAAGATCGGAAAATCAAAAAGTTTCCACAGGATAACAAGATAAAGTTGAAAACTAAAACCCGACTGCTATCGTCTTAATAAGCGCTGAAATATTATAGTCAAATTGTTTTTCTGTCGCTTGGTATATTTTAATGTTGTAGTACATTTAGATTTGTATGAACTCAGAATTTTCTCCTCTTTCATTTTACACCCAACTTGATACGATAGTAAAAAAAAATTTTGGAGACCCCCACTTTTTTCATGTAACATCCGTTAGGTCGATTTTTTTCATATAAAATGTAGCCTATATGATCCGGACCTTTACGACGAATCGATTGACACCTCATTCATCAAAATCGGCCCAGTAATTTAGGCGCTACGGTGGAATACACAGAATCTGGATACAAACATACATACTTACACACACACATACACACATACATACATAGACTGCTAAAATCATAACCCTTCATTTTGGCTTTGTCCTAGTCGGGTAAAAAAGCAGCAATGCCACATGCACTCAAACGTATGATTACACTAAACCCACACTCTTACAAAGTAAGTACACGGTTATAGAGATCAGTGATACACACACACACACACACACACAAGCACACTCATATCATGGGCATGGGATTAACTCCCTACCCGTTTCCTGTTACCTGCGCTAGAGCAAAAAGCCTCTCAACGAATTAGAATTAATTTTACATTTTCGGTCGAGCTGGCTGTACTTTCTGATGCATTTTTTTCTGTCCAATGAAATTTTGACGTGTCACAAAATATGATTATATCATGTAAGTAGAGAATTTCGTAGAGTAGGGTTGTTGCTTTTAATTAAAGTAATGGAATATGAATACCAAAGAAATTATAAAGCTGCAGATAAGCAAGCTCATACAAAACTGAATGTTAAAAAGTGTATGCTTGTTTGCGTAACACAAATATACGCGTGGTGACACAGTTTTTTTTTGGCTGAATTGTTGTTTCGGCAGAGAACCAGCAGGAAACTTAGTTAAGTATGTATAATTATTGAAGAATGAAAATTATAATATAATAATTCTGAGTAGGTAGGTACCTACTGCGTTATTCTGTCGGCTTGCGTTTTCTCCGCTAGAACATACTGGGATTTGAGACTTCCAAAAAAGAAGTAAATAGGCACCTTCTAGAGTCTAGACAGACGCGCTTCACCTTAGGCTGCATCATCACCTATTTAGTGTGATTAAAGTCAAAGTCATCTTTTACTCATTCGATGTGAAAATATGTATTATTCCACAGGTTTTTGTTCCTAAGCAATGCACCCTTTCTCTTTAATCTAGGTCACAATATCCTCCTAGTTTTTTAGCCAAGACAAAAATATTTCAATCAAATCGTGCCTTTATAGTACATCTATTCAGCCATTTGCTAAGCTTCAAGCTAACAAAAGACGACAATAGGTGTAGGTCTAGAGCTGGTTATAATTCCTACAGAGAAAGAGAAGCCATAAGCTTTAAACTAATTGGTGTAGTACATATTTTTAGGTTCTGGTTCGCTATAAAAAAGATTTTTTCGAAGTCACTGACTTACGCAGAGAATAGTTAAAGCTGCAGTATAGCTCAGGTAAGAAAATCTGGGAAAAAGAGATAGGTAACAAAGAATATTTCAAGCAGTCCACAGTTCGTTTGGGAGTCAGTAGGAGATTCAAAAAAATTAAAAAAAGGATGATGACAAGGAATGGGATGGATCATTATAAGGATACATGAAATACAAGGATAATTTCGTATTAATGTAATGTATACTTATCACGCTAAAATTTCCGAATATAATAAACAAGCTGACGTGTCCAGGTTTGCACTAAAAATTCTTCTGTTCTCGCCTCGCTGTTTTGTTGACTAAAACGTTTTTTGCAAAATGATGATAAGAAATCTGAATTAAAACTGATTACCTAAACTGTATACACAAATAAACGCAAACCGTCTTTTATACCTCGTCATTTTACCTTGTCGTTTTATTATTCGTCAATTATTATACCTACTTAGAGATATTCCTACGGTCTCTCAGACTACTTTTCCTAAACTTTCATCACCTATAGTCAGTCAAGCGTTCTGAAGTCTTTATTTTCTAGCGGGCTCAGAAAACGTCTGTAACGAATCCCCGTCGGACGCAATCTACAGTAAAACAAACAATTACTTTGGGTTTATTTGAAAAGGAGCAAAAAGTCAAGCAAGCAATCGAGTCGTTGCAGCCACCGGGCAAAAAACGGCGCGGGCCAATGTAACGGATATTGTAGACAAGGGAATTTAATTTGGCCGTACTTATTATACCTATTGCTAGGAGATGACTGCGAATTGTCCATTTTTTTTAATTCAGATACGTATTAGCTCTTGATAGCAATCTCCTGGTGGTAAGTGGGTGCAGTTTAAGATGGAAGCGGGCTAACCTAGAAGGGGTATGCCAGTTTTTATTAAACCCATACCTACCCTCTTTGTTTCTACACGGCGTACCGGAACGCTAAATTGCTTGGCGTCACGGCTTTGCCATCCATCCATGTTGAAAAACAGATGAACTCATATGAAGTTATCAGATGATGCGGGCAACGGATATTTATGTATTTTTGAAAAATCTCGAGGGAACTATGATTTTTACCGGATAAAAAGTAGCCTATGTGTTAATCCCAGGTATAATCTACCTTCAGTTTGAACTTAGCCAAATCAAGATCCTGGTGCAAGACTGAGGCGTGTGAAAGCCGCTATATCAAGCAATGGACCACTATCCATACTAATATTATAAGTGTGTCTGTCTGTTTGTCTGTCTATCTGTCTGTCTGCTACGTTTTCACGGCCCAACCGCTGAACCGATTTTAATGAAATTTAGTACGGACTTGGGATACATCCCGGAGAATAGGCTACTTTTATCCCGGAAATCGAAGAGTTCCTACGGGATTTAAAAAAACCCGAAATCCACGCGGGCGAAGCCGCGGGCATACTCTAGTTGGTTGATAAATATGTTGACGAATGAGGACTATAACAACTTTTACTAATTGCACGTAAATAATCCAGTTACCATCTGAATGAAATTAACTACCTAGTCCACGCCCCCTCAAATCATTAATTTTCTTAACTTCGACTATTAGTTCACTATTTTCCAATTTGACAAAAAACAGTAGAGTAATGGGCTTCATAATAGAAAAGGTTGAACGAAATTCGGTAGATTTAGTAAACCAGCTTCTGTACGGCAAAAAATGCAGGCGTGTAACGGATGATAGCGTAGTACGGAAGTTGAATACTGCTACTACTGTATTAGACTTTATAGAATTCTTCTGTAAGTAAAATTAAACTTTATAAAAACCTATGAATTTTAGCGAATACTCCTAGTATTTGCATTGGATGTAGTGTATTTTGGATTATCAAGTATTATTAAAGAAGCATTATTTATTAAGAAGAAAGTAAGCGTATTCATTTTATTGAACAGCAAAACTATCCTAATACCTATATATTTACAAAATCAATATTTATAATTAACTTTATGGATCTTTATCTATTTATTAGATCGATTTAACAACATATTATAATATTACCTATTAACGTCTGGAATAATGTACTCTACGTTTCAAATGGTGAAAGAATGTTTTAAATAAAGGCAATGGTTCGCGAGATTACCCTCCACATAAACACTAACAAAATTCGCATTGTTCCTTAGTATTTTCAATGGGATTAATATTTTGAATATATAAGTCGGAATAAAGTCAAATATAATGACTGAAGACTAATTATATTATTACCTTTATTCTGTGCTTTTCTAAACAAATTCTTCATAACTTTTATGTGCTTTTATCATACTACTATGTTGCATTCTATTTTAAAGACAGTTACTGACAAGCCTCAGAACTGTATCAGACAAGAACTCCAGTTAATAACGGCAGATAAACAAGTACGGCCATAATCACGTCATAGCATAACCGCCAATTACAAATGCCAAGTCCGAAGCTACAATTTGAAATCCCGATAGAAAACCATGCATCAAGAGCATGACTAATTCTAGGCAAGGTGACACACTTTCTTGCCTGTCGACTGTCAAGAATACGGCAAAAACCGGCCAAGTGCCAGTCGGACTCGCATACGAAGGGTTCCGTACCATCAAGAAATGACACCTTTTAAGTTTTTTACGTTGCATGACGGCCATTTTGAATTTTTGAATTATTTTGTGTTATAGCAGCAATAACAATACACATTCTGTGAAAAATTAAATTCTCAAACTATTATTTTTCATGAGATACAATCCGCTTTTTTATTAATTACATAATAGACTAGCGCTTGGCTGCAATCAGACCTGCTGGACAGTGGCTAACAGACAAACAGACAGGTGGACGGACAGACACACAGATAGACGGACGAACGGATGATAGAGGCTAAGTAATAGGGTCTCGTTGGGATTTTTCGAATACGGAACTCTAAAAATGACTAGGGATTTTCACAAAATAACAAGAGTCAAGACACAATAAATAAAATGATTCGATCCGCTTAAACCAGCTGCGTTAAGGAGCAAGACTGAATCGACGATTTGATACGCGCCTCCATCAAGCTGGCTTTGTCAAAAGGCGGGCTAATAAAGTTTAGCAGATGTGATTTTCTAAACGAGACACTAACAAATGGAAGCTCGCACAATGTATCGTAGGAAAGCACCGCTGATCATGGAAGCAATTTTCTATTTTATCCGAAAGATTAATGTTCGCTTCATAAACTGCACGGCTATCCGCGTTAGAGTAATTTACTTGAATATACTTGAGTTTCTACACTGCTAAGTTTATATGATTAGTTTTGATTTTGAAGACCTCCCCGGCGGAGTGATGTGTGCTTCTAAGTGAGACATGCGAAATACGATTATCGATCAGTTTAAGAAATCAAAATTGTCGATCTATAGAGCACTTTTTGACATTGTTCAGACTTAATTCAGAATTAGAACGTTAATTATGTATTAGATATGACCAAGAGCAAAGTTATAGGGCCTAACCTAGCTATAGAGTGACAATTTTAATTTCTAAAATTGCTCGCCAGTCAGCTTTGGTATATCACCAGACTTCGGCCTTAGGTAGTTAGGCCCTACTCAGAAAGCCGAGTCACCAAGTGATTTAATATTTTCATACGAGCGATGGCAAAAAAAAAAAACGATTATGACTGTCATACTTATCAGACATACAACTCGTCGTCATCAAACCAATAGACGCCCATTGTTTTCTCTTGTAGCTGACTGATTTTCACATGCTACTCTTCTGATATGGTCTGTCCAACCAATGGAGGGACAGCCAAGGCCGTCATTTCATCGCCTTGGGACTCCAACGTCTATGCACACTAAGTTTATCCCTTTAAATTAAAATAAGAAGTGGTATGAATTTGCTAACGTAAGTAAAAATTGTTCCATTGAAAGTACAGCGCCAACTTTTCTGCAAGTGAAAAAACGATAGACGGAAATGTCGGACCAGTTTAGAACTTGTTTACTCAAGCATCACACTTTTTCTAGGTAAACGATAGTTTAAACAGAACATAGAAAGGAAGGTAGGTACTTGATGATCATCTTAGTAGAATAGCTTTAATCCGCCAATATTTCCATACTATACTATTTAATCATATGAATCCAAACTTGTATCTGTTTATTTGTTACACTCAATGACTTTCTAAGCAGCAGTCATTGGTTACACTCCACCTCAACTTCTCTGTCAATTTCAATGTGACTTTAAGTTAAAAACTACCTAGAAAACGACATTGAATACCTTTCTGGAAGTCTATGCAAACAGATTGTCCACAGAAGTATTAAAAACCTAAATCCATACGGACTAAGAAACGGCAAACATGAGTAAATGATATGAGTCGTTATGAGGTAGGTGGGTAAATACAAGAACTTATAGCCAAATGCGAAAAACGATGTCCAAACGAATTCCAATGAATCCAAAACACAAATACCTTTAACGAATAAGAAAATAATTTAAATTATGCCATGCTGTTCGGAAAATTTGAAATTCAAACAGATATGCCCTCATTGGTATGTGAATTATTTAGCAACGCAGATTTCGCAAAAACGACGCGGCCCATTTAGTTTGCGTTATCGCCACACGATCGCAGGCTTTTTAATCTGTCTGGTTGAGGTCCATACGTCGGATTCCTCGGGCCCTAAATTTTGATCCGCACAAAGAAGCTGACCTGCATCATTAAAGCCTATTGTAGCGAATTTTAAATTTTCGAAAAGCGAATTCGTCAAACGTAAAACAATTCGATACGCGTTTGAATTTGTTGTTCGGTCTGGCTTCAATTCAATTTCTTCTTCGCAAACGTTCGCGTGAATTGGGTCGCGTAAACGGGCCCCGCCTTTTGGGACCGAAACATTATTTTTTCACACAGATTGCGCGTTCTTTGATGTCGTGCGCATGTGTGCGTTAAGTAGTTCCTACGCTTTATGCAGTTTGTATGTGTGCAGGAGACTCGTCAACGACACTCAGCGGGACATATAAATGAAGCAGAAACGATTTGTGATGATTTTTCCATTCGTTTATAAACATGTTTTTAGTTTGCAACATTGTATTGTAAAATCTAATTATAGTTTTTGCTGGTTGACAAATTAAATACAATGACATTCGGCTGTGATTTTTTCTTCGTTAATATAAACTTCATTCAATTTGTTGACTAAGATTTTATTATTATTGATAATAAATAATGGATCACATTGATGACTTTGATCCATTATTTATTAACGTTGAACATCGTCTATTTTTCAAAATAATAATTAATATTACTTATAGATGTGAATCTTTGTTTTAGTTTTCCTTTTTTAACGCAGCAACAGAGTACGAGATCGATAATATGTTTTTTGTTTAATTAAATAAAATTGACTAAGAGACCGTGAGGGCCAGACCTTCGGTATTTTATAAAAGCTGAAAGTTTATATACGCATTGCCCCAACACATGCAGGAACGGTCAGCAATTTGACGTGATTTCTGACGTATACCGAAGAGAATACATATAAAAAAATTGGACTAATAATTTGACGAAAGATTTGATACATCTTTATTACTTGTTATCTGCCAAAGCCACCATGATCCAAACTTCGTAGTCGCTGATTATTCCTGCCTGTGTTCGGAATGCACAGAAAAACTTTCAGCTTTCGAAGGTCTGGCCCTTACAGACTCTTTCTCTAAAACATTTATCTAGACAAGAGCCAGAATTTGACATAGACTGTAATTATAGAGGTGCCACTGCTAAACTCCCCGACTATTAGTATGCTAACAGGATAAAGTTCAATACTAAAACCCGACTACTCCACATAAAAACGCTGAAAAAATATGTTTTTGTTACTTGGTATATTTTAATACTGTCCCTATTATATTTATATGTATCAACTCAGAACTTTCTCCTCTTTCATTTGATATCCCACTCGATACAATAGCAAAAAAAATATTTTAGGGACCTTTTTGGATGTAGCATCGATCGATTTTTTGGTATCAAATGTAGCCTATGTCACCCGGACCATAACAAAGAATCGATTGACCTCTCATTCATCAAAATCGGCCCTGACACAAACATACATACATACATAGACTGCTAAAATCATAACCCTTCCTTTTGGCTTTGCCCTAGTCGGGTAAACAAATTCTTTCAGGGAAATACATAGGACATTATCGTAAAGATTTAGTATTACGTGTATCATGCTCGTTTCCACCACCAGTGACAAGGCCATGGCGTGTGAAACTACCACTAAGTTAACAGGTAAGGTTCGGAGGAATAGTTAAGAGGGCTCTCTCCGTCACTCATTTCATACAATCGTAGTTCCAATTTCATTTGAATATTAAGCAACCAAAGTCCATGAAATTTTGCAGACATATTCTAGAAACTAATATCTATGTCTGTGGTTTTCCAGATTTCTGTTAAAATATTCGGTTTCAAAGTTACGCGGTCTTAAAAATTTACATACAAATCTTTGAGCCCCTGTAATTTTGAAACTACATATTTTTAGAAAAATCTAAAACACCACAGACACAGATATTAGTTTCTAGAATATGTCTGCAAAATTTCATGGACTTTGGTTGCTTAATATTCAATTGAAATTGGAACTACGATTGTATGAAACGAGTGACGGAAAGAGCCCTGTTAACAGGCTAATTTTAAACACACGTTTGCGTACTCCTGGTGTAATTTGTGGTAATTGATAACAATGTTTTTGTAGCACCTTCCATCTTTGTGGTGGTAGAATGTTACTCGCGTCCAGCGATAGTTTTTGATATGAGAGCAACCGCCGAGTTTCTTGCTGGTTCTTCTCGGTAGGAACGGCATTCAGAACCAGTGGGAAATTATTTGACGATTCAAAAGCACTTGTAATAGTTTATTTGAATAAAAATCTATTCTATATTTATTTCAATATTTAACTAGCTGATGCCTGCGATTTCGCCTGCGTAGATTTAGGGTTTCTTTGAGAATATAGTTTGCTCTTCTTTGAACAACAACTTCATCTAACTACGGTTAGTTTAAACAGTTCAAGCACAGTTAGGTACCTAAGTACAGTTTTGCAAAATGGTTGATGAGAATTACCATATTTATAATCATTAAATTACTTAGTATTTTAATTGCGTACGCCGTCGATAAGCTGTTAAGAGGGGTCTCTCCGTCACTCGTGCGATACAAACGTAGTTCCAATTTCATTTGAATAATAAGCAACTAAAGTCCATGAAATTTTGAATTCTAACTAATATCTGTGCCTGTGGTTTTCCAGATTTCTGTTAAAATATTCGGTTTCAAAGTTACGGGGTCTTAAAAATTTACATACAAATCTTTGAGCTCCTATAATTTTAAAACTACATATTTTTAGAAAAATCTAAAACACCACAGGCACAGATATTAGGTAGTTACAATAATATGTCTGCAAAATTTTATGGACTTTGGTTGCTTAATATTTAAATGAAATTGGAACTACGATTGTATGGAGTAAGTGACGGAGAGAGCCCTGTTAATCCATAAATATTTTGAAATCTAAATAGATTAATTTGGTATAATTTTTTAATAGATGGAAATTTCCTATCTCTGACTCTGACTAAATCATCAACGCCCTTGGATCTAGAACGCTGGCATAGACAATGATCTTACAATAATAAAAGGTAGATACGTTACTTATATCAAATTCGATGTTTACAAATGGCACGCTGCGTCAACGCCGAAAGACTCACACACACAAACGCATGGATAGTATTTTGACGTCACATAACAGAGAGTACAGGACGGTGAACTAATAACCTCAGCTTAATAAGTTGCACACGAAAATGAGACGGTTATATTTTGCACTACCTCGTCCTGCGTAGAAGAGTGGGAGAAGGACGGATATATGCCTAATAATGCGAGCGTAAAAGAGACGGGAGGTGATGGTAAACTAGAAACTCCAAAGAATAAAAAACATTTCGGCTAATGCCGATTTATGCCTACACTGTAGTTGTATCTATACTTATTTTCTATACTAATAAATAAAATTGGAGTGTCTGTCTGTAATTTCGAAATAACTACCGCATATTAAGGTCATATGGTTATTTGAACGATACCATAACTGAATCACACGTTTTTAAAATTTTTGTCTGTCTGTCTGTTTGAAAAAGCTAATCTTCGGAACGGCTGAACCGATTTTGACGGGATTTTCACAGACAAAGAGAGAATTGACCAGGCAGTAACATAGGCTACTTTTTTAACCGACTTTCAAAAAGGGAGTTGTGTTTTTCTAACTATGTACACCGAAATCTCAGAGATTTCTGAACCGATTTGCGTCATTTCTTTTTTAATCGATAGAGGAACTTTGCGACATTGTTTCATAAAAAATTTGGATTCCAACTCTTCAATCCTGATGCTGCAGGGGATCTGAACAATCCACGCGGGCGAAGCTGCGGGCATCAGCTATTAATAAATAAAATGGAGTGTCTGTCTGTAATTTCGAAATAACTACCTCATATTAAGCTCATATGGTTATACCATAACTGAATCACACGTTTTTAAAATTTTTGTCTGTCTGTCTGTTTGAAAAGGTTAATCTTTGGAACGGCTGAACCGATTTTTCATAATATTTTATGCAGCAGTGATAGCCCATTGGTAGGACTTCTGCCTCTCGGAAAGGGGACGGCGGAAAGAATCTCGCGCAAGCACCTCTGACTTTTAGAGCTGTGCGCGTTTGTAGAAACTGAATTTCACTTGCTTAGCGGTGAAGGATAACGTCGTGAGGAAACATTTGTTCTGCATGGCTGAGAGTTAGTTTACCATTATGTTCTCAAAGTTGTGCACCACCAATCCACACTTGGCCATCTTGATAGGCTTTAGCCAAAATCCCCTCATTGTATGAAGAGACCCAGCAGTGGACCATAAAAAGATGTTAAACCATAGTTAATTTATCCTTCCCTAAAACAGGAAATACACACTCTATTTGAATTGTCAATACTCAGAAGAGACCTATCTGTTTATTTTATATTCTTTGATTGGAAACTTTAAAATACGTACAATGATAACTTGATACCTGAGCAGAAGACAGCCGCGTACTTATGGCATGTGACATAAGGTCGAAATTGCAATGAGTTGTATTCTACACGAACGCGCAGTTTGTAATTGTTAAATAAGTGAAAAATACGTAATAATTATAAGAAAATGTTTTACTTACGAATGAAATGTGATTCCTTCACTTTTGGACACCTTGCTTGTGTAGTTTGTGCAGAATCTCATCACACACGACGGCATTTCCAGTTGTTTTGGGAGACAAAAACAAAATACACATTACTTTCAACGACGTTGTGACTGCGCCACGACAGGGCGGTGACTGAGCTCAGGTTTGCGAATTAGCCTAGTTTTAACGTGCCACTTGAAGTCCACGTATAACGTATCTACTTCTTTTTATTAACATCATTGGGCATAGAGGTACCTTTATAATATGGGCAAGGAATAAGACCGGATTTTTCGATATTACCACGGTATTGAAGATAGCGAAGATTTCCGAGCAAAGCCGTCGGCGGTCGTTAGTCATAAATAAATGACAGAAATCAACGGGTTTTGCTCTTAATTTCTATTGAACAATTCTTTTAATACAAACAAAATAGTTAGTTTAGTTATTTTGGTTATCGTAGAAGGTACGAGGTACAATAAACGCATTATTTACGTGAAATTAACAGAAAATACAATTTCGTTTTTGCTAATTTAGGTGATGTATAGGTAGGTTGTAAATTGGAATTGATGACTCAATATAACATAAAAAACAATTGATCTTACAACTTATTTATTCAGTATCCAAACAATGTAGAATCTTTTGAAATTATTTAGCGTAAAATTCGACGCTGTACAAAATTTTATTATATCGGTCTCATTTTTATGCATTGTAAGTATTAGGTAAGTAAGTATCATATTAGGTACCTATAAATAAATTCTAAATCACGGGTCTGGTCTGGGTGGGAGGCTGCGACCGTGGCTAATTACCACCCTACCGGCAAAGCCAAGCCACTTGCACCGGTACGATGCCCTGTAGAAACCAAATGGGTATGGCCAATGACTTCTATGTATACTGCGGTATGGCTTAATAAAAACTACCATACTCCTTCCAGGTTAGCCCGCTTCCATCTTAGACTGCATCTTCACTTACCACCAGGTGAGATTGCAGCCAAGGGCTAACTTGTATCTGAATAAAAAAATAACATTGATATTCTTGCTGGTTCTACTTTCCTTGTTTTCCATAAAATGGAAATTCCCTGCTATTTTGACTAAATACCTAGTCTAGATAGATCTTCATATTTTATCGCATCGATAACGTATCTAATTTTGTGCGTAGATACTCGTACCTGTCTATAAACTACGTTATACGAGCACATAAATAAAATACAAAGACACTTCGTACAATATTCTAATTATAAAACGAGCCGTGAACGGCATTTAAAATGTGCCTTTTGGTCCTAAGCGTACTGTGGGGTCGAATAATAATTCATTATGCTCACTAAATGGTCACTATTGGAAACCAAAATATGTACCTTTGTGAGGTCCCTTTAGGATCCTTTCGGCTCAGGTGACACCGTGGCGTTACTAATTCGGTGCTGTTGGAATAGATCGCACGGTCTATAGAAAATACGAAAGAAAAAAAAATTGTATACCCATTTTGAGAATTCGTAAGTATAAAACTCAATTTGATTCGCCTGTACCAAAAGGCAGAGTGTAAAATCCTGGATATCTTGGATTTTTCTTTAATTCTAAATATTTTTTGCTGTCTATTCTATATAGGTAAGTAAGGAGTAAACGGGAGTTATGATAATAATCCGGAAATAGATCTCTAAAGAGATATATAAAAGTACCAAGCGGGCGCGGGACTCACTAGGACTAGGTCATGTGAGAAATGTACCTACGGACTACGGAGGCCTGCTCCTTCCACTAGAGAAAGAGGATAAGAGTTAACGTAATAGAAAGAGAAGCATTTGTTAAATTTTAGGCCGCAGTGCTGTGCATGTTAAATTGCACTTTATTGCGTCGTAAAAAAGTCGCTATTTATTTAAACACTGTGGGGCAATCCTTCTGTACCTAAAAGGTAAGTATTCTGTAGTACTGAGCAAAATTTTCCTCCGTTGAACTGAGATTTTTATTAGTTTAATATCTAGGTTTATAGTTAGTAAGTTTCAATCAAAGATTTTTTTATTAAATATGAAATTAATATTAAAATCGTTAATCGCTATAACTGTAGTTCGAAAAGCAAATGTTTGATTTTAACCTTTCACAAGAATTTAGTATTCAAAGGTATGTTATTCAAAGCTCTTTGAGTACCATGGAAGAAAAATCTCAGGCTGATGTCATGTGGAGCCCGGCACGCGCTCTTTCAACGAACTTTTTCCGAAACACTACAAAAGCAATGACGCTAAACACTGGCATTATGACGTTTGTAATAGACAAAGCGGCTCTGTCCGAGACAATAGAGTCGAATAGACTCGAATAAAAGGTTGTTGTCATTAATTTCATCGCTTTTGACATTTGTAACGGTGCATCCTTTGTGTGGACGTGAACGTTTTTAGGGTTCCCTAATCAAACACGAGAGATAATTTTTCCTCAGGGGCCAATTTTTCAGTACCTAGCCAAATAACATTTAGATCTAAGAAATAAAGACGTTTTAACAGATTTTCACATTCAGAACCGTCAGAACGTTAAAATTCGTCAGTTAAAATTCGATGATTGTAAAATTAACTCTTTATCTGAATTATTCTAAAGTGTGCCATAAGTAGGTGCTAATAGAGAAAGATTTCAGAGTTCCCAGATCTACCTAAGTACGTCATTTCAGCAAATCAAATCAAATTATTTTTTATTCAGTTAAACCTTTACAAGTAGGTACATACTTTTGAATCGTCAAATGTATATACCACTGGTTCGATAAGAACCAGCAAGAAACTCGGCGGTTGCTCAAAGCTGTACGAATTAGTAGTCTATTAGTACCGGTGGTAGGTATGTGGTTAAGAGAGTATGGATACTTGCTAACTTGAAAACGGGGTCTTTTCACAGGTAGTAGCTTCTAAAGGTACAAAAAAACTTTACTAACGCTAAAGTAGCAAAGCCAGTTTTTACAATAAGATGTCAAGAGCAGATTAGTAGACTTCACATATCTTTGAGAACACTCAAGCATCAGGTTTTCTCACGATGTTTTCCTTTGCAATGATGTAGCGCTTAGGCACGGGATTGAAATGTATTAAATGAAACGAAAATTCTCATTTCATTTTGAATCGCTGACGGAACCCTATGCAGTCCATGACTTGATACGCGCTTGACGAGACGTTTTTAGTTTTTAAAGTCGAAAATTTAGCGCGCAGCGTGTGAGCATAGTGTGAGTTAGTCGGCAACACGGAAAGCAAGGCGGAGGTACTAAAAACATTTTCACAATGCATTTTTAGATCCGATTGTCTCTTTTGTTCTTTGATTTTCCGGTCCCTAGACGTGATCATGCTCGCTGAGATACAGTAGAATAGAAACATCCTGGCAGTTCTTTGAAATCTGCTAACTGAAATTATTTATTTTAACTCCTGCAAAAAAAGGTTATATCTACTCGTATAACTAGCTGCGAAAAGAGGTTATATTATCTAACTAGCCGATGCCCGCGACTTCGTCCACATGGGTTTAAGTTTTAAAAAATCTCGTGCGAACTGCTTGAATTTTCGGAATAAAAAGTAGCCTATGTCACTTTGCAAAAAATTGGTTGTCTGTAAAGTCGGTTTACTGACGATAGTTGAACGTGACAACAAAGGCCGATTGTGCTTCTTTGTCGCTCGTTCCGCGCTCTCGCTTGCACTTCAAGCCTTACATGGAACGCCTCAGAGCGAGGTAACGCCGCATGAGTCATGTTTTTTCGTGCGTGCAGCCGGCTCTATCGAATTATAAGACGTTGGCACGTCAAAAAATCACATCATGCTGTTGCTCCATTGCGACGTGATTGAGAGACAAACCAACCAACAAATACCTACTTTCTAATATGATATGAGGTAACTTATACCTACCTACGCACCGACAGGATGTCTGTTTGTGAAATCTTATCTCTCAAAAGGCGCCAAACTGGATTAATTATTCTAGCTATAGCCTAATTATTACACCTACCTGTGGTATTATTATCATTATTTATCCCAACTCATCGCCGCGTTACTTCTGAGATCAGGTGTCACGGGAGATTGAAAAGGGTTTAGCAAGGCCATACTTACCACACTGTCCAAGTGCAGATTGGCAGACCTTACCATTTTACGAGCGTAAAGTGGTAAGGTCTCCCATTTTTAACCCCCGACCCAAAAAGAGGGGTGTTATAAGTTTGACGTGTGTATCTGTGTATCTGTGTGTCTGTGTATCTGTGTATCTGTGTATCTGTGTATCTGTGTATCTGTCTGTGGCATCGTATCGCCTAAACGAATGAACCGATTTTAATTTACTTTTTTTTGTTTGAAAGGTGGCTTGATCGAGAGTGTTCTTAGCTATAATCCAAAAAAATTGGTTCAGCCGTTTAAAAGTTATCAGCTATTTTCTAGTTTTCTTGTAGAAAAGAAGGTTAGATAACCCTTAGGTTCATAATATTCAAGTGTCAATGGTGTCAATTGACAAAATAATGTCAAGCTGTCAAGATGGACGTTGCCTAGATATACATAATTATTTATTTGAAAATGATTTGTCGGGGGTGTTGAAAATTTTTAATTTACACTTGTCTAATTAACCATCATTCACTTGACTTACACCAATTAACGTAACTTGACGTGAACTATCGAACGCAATTAGTTTCGAACAAAAGTCGTAAACGTTATGAATGTCATGTTTATTATGAGTTCATTTAAAACCTGTCACATATTAAATCATTTTTATAGCGCGGCAGTTAAAGCGGTGGACTTGAAGTCGATAAATAATATCTGTGATACGCGGAGATGACCAGCGCCGGTGTGAAATGGGAATTAAATAATCTTAGAAAGATACGAGAACTGGAACTGGTTTGTGAATAGCCAAAGAGCTGACGTCCGAAATTATTGCCGTCATTACTAATAGTTTGCTTATTTGTTGGTTTGTCAATAGCCCCACAATGGAGAAATCTTGGAGCAATGGATTGACCTAATTTTTTGCATGGACACCCAGACAAGTCGACAAGACTTAAGGCAGTTAAGTAGGAATCTATGTAAGAATTAAACAGTTAAAAGTCTGGGAGAAACAAAGGCTACTTTTTGGGAAAAAATTGAATACTCTCGCACGAATTGAGGGCATTATCTAGTATTGTATTACATTAAAAAATGTGTTAATCTATTTGAGACGTACCTACTTCTATTTTATAATTTCTCGTAAATTGAATCGTGGCAATTTTGAAAATGTTTAGTATATGTTGCCGTGGCGTGTCTGTGAAAATGTCAACTCTCTATCTATTACGGTTCATGAGATACAGCCCGCTGACAAATAGACGGACGGACGGACAGAAGGACAACGGAGTCTTAGTAGTAGGTTCCCGTTGGCACGCTTCGTGTACGGAACCCTAAAAAGGAGTAAACCATATTAAATAAATAGATAGACTTAGGAAGACGTGTAAAAAGAAGTTTTATAAGCCTCAGCTTTAGTCGTTCTTAGCTCTTAGACTAAAAGGAAGTGCGTGCTATAAATGATAAACATTTGCGTTCTTGACATGATTACTGGTGTGCAATTTACTAGTTCTTTGTAGCAATCTCGCCGTAGAAGACATCGATTATCTTTTCACTAAACGTTTACTAACCGTGTGAATTAAGGGCTATAAACATGTGAAACTTCATTTTGCATTAATTCTCCTTTAATCTACCTTTAATTATAATTCTAATTCATACCATAGGTACTTAAATTTAGAAATTCAAAAGTGTGTTTGTATTGATCTACTAACTTTTTAGGGCCCATCCATTTATCTGATTTTGATGTTTGGTACAGAGATAGCCTCGGGATGCAAGATCCTAAGGACTACTATTTATCACAGAAAATCAAAGAAAAAAGGAAGATTCCGGCGAGATTAAGAGGGCTCTCTCCGTCACTCGTTTCCACTCGTTTCATACAATCGTAGTTCCAATTTCATTTGAATATTAAGCAACCAAAGTCCATGAAATTTTGCAGACATATTCTAGAAACTAATATCTATGTCTGTGGTTTTCCAGATTTCTGTTAAAATATTCGGTTTCAAAGTTACGCGTTCTTAAAAATTTTCATACAAATCTTTGAGCCCCTGTAATTTTTAAACTACACATTTTTAGAAAAATCTAAAACACCACAGACACAGATATTAGTTTCTGGAATATGTCTGCAAAATTTCATGGACTTTGGTTGCTTAATATTCAAATGAAATTGGAACTACGATTGTATGAAACGAGTGGAAACGAGTGACGGAGAGAGCCCTGTTAAGCTTCGGTTTGAGCATCCGATATATTGAGTCTATTGGCTCCCAGTTCTACACTCACGACGTCCAACCAGGGGTTTTTTGGGTGACCTCGAGATTTAACCCCAGAGTCGGCGATTTTCAGACATTTTTGATATATTTGCCACGCCATTGCATGGCAAATATGGTGATCACAGAATTAGGAAGTGGTGATACTTTGTAATTAATTGTAAACCTGCATTTACAGCAACTTTGTAGGTGTATTGAAATCGTTTCCTGGACATTGGCTTAGGAACTCAGACTATTTAGTAGTATAAAAGCTAAAAAAGTTCGCTTTTATAATATTCGAATACCAGAATTTTGATATAAAAATACTCAATAATCTAACCAAATAATATTTATTAGTTTGCATATAAATATTATAAAGTAATCAATAATACACCGATGAAGTTGTAAAATAGAGATTATCATACACTTTCGTGTTAACACGTTACGCCATTCTGTAGCAATAAAATTTGAATAACAATCACAATGAAAAATGGCTCTTAATTTTCGGCATCGCCATGGAAATAGCAATAAAAGAACATCTTATTAACAAAACATAAATAATGATGATTTCGTTTTCGAGGAAACACGTTGACAGAACAAAGATCGGTAACAAGAATTAGGTAAATCTAAGATTAACAAACGAACTCGTTTGGAGCCAGATTTTGAATTTTTATTTTTTAATGATCTTAAGAGGGGTCTCTCCGTCACTCACTTCATACAAACGTAGTTCCAATTTTATTTGAATATTAAGCAACCAAAGTCCATGAAGTTTTGCAGACATATTCTAGAAACTAATATCTATCTATGCCTGTGGTTTTCCAGATTTCTGTTAAAATATTCGGTTTCAAAGTTACGCGGACTTAAAAATTTACATACAAATCTTTGAGCCCCTGTAATTTTAGAACTACATATTTTTAGAAAAATCTAAAACACCACAGACACAGATATTAGTTTCTAGAATATGTCTGCAAAATTTCATGGACTTTAGTTGCTTAATATTTAAATGAAATTGGAACTACGATTGTATGAAACGAGTAACGGAGAGAGCCCTGTTAAGGCCCAATTGCTCTCGTGCGAATCAGGCCTTAAGGCCTAGATCCTGTAACTAACGGTTCTAACTCTAGAGTTAAGACCTCCTTAGAGCTCCACGTCCATTGTAATCTAAAGCTGTGTACACATTAGCGTCAGTGGTCACTGATATAGAAATAGAAAGACTTTTATTTAAATAAGTAAACTTTTGTGTCATCGAGTGAATCTACTACAGGCACTGGTTCGGAACGCCCTTCGTGCCAGAAACTGTATCTTCTTAAGAGAAACATCAAGAAACTCGACGGTTACTCTTTCATAGATTCTACTCAATTAGTTTATTATAGAGTACAACACACACCGGCAGAGTGAAGTGAAGCCAATATACGGCATCACTCAAACTAACCTTTGTTTAATATGGTACCTATAGGGCATAAAAGTGGCAGCGTGCCGTATCGTTTGAGTTACATCCATGTTATGTTTTCAGAATACAAATTACATAAACATACACAACGCTCAGTTTATGTAGATTATTGTCGTAGTAGTATAAAAATCGACTCTACTTTACTTCATCGGTATAAACTGACCCTAAAAGTTTCACTAGAGCCTCTAAACTACTCGTAAGAACTCCAAACCGTTGTCTGTGAATCGACGTTTAAATCATTTCTATATGACGTTCTTGGAATCTTCTAACTTCAAGCTCCTCTAAATTACTAAAACGTCTCCATAAAAATAAGGACGGATCTAAATTATATTTTGACGTGACAAACGAAATAGATTTCTTTTTAAATCGCCCAATAAATTTCTCATGCAAATTTTTCGCTACATTCCTGCTGGGGTTCGGCGTATTCGGGGGACCTTCTCTGCGAAGCGTTATCCAGGTATTTTATCAGAATTCTTTTTATTCTACTCGTATAATAGATTTTGATAAGTTATTATTTTAGATCTATTGTGTTTGTCCATGGTATACCTACTTATATCTTTTCACTTAAGATTGCACGATATTATGGTTCTCTTGTTTATCGTCATTTCATTCAGCAGTGTTTTAATTTTAATCAATTAACCACTTTTATGACGGTGAAGTGAAACATCGTGAGAAAGTCTGTATGCCTACGAGTTTTCCATAGTTTTCTCCAAAAGTAAACTTCACACATCTTCCACAAGCCAACCCACACTTGGCCTAAATACTTCTCACCTGAAGGAGACCCGTGATCAGCAGAGGGCATCGAATAGTAGAGGGCCGGTGATGGGTTCAGACTTCAGATGATGAAGATGATGATTGTATTAGTCAGTATATTTCCATTCCATTCCATTTCATCAGCCTGCGTATGCATCCACTGCTGAATAAAGGCCTTTCCAAACACGACCCTCTGCCTTCCTTATCCACCCGTTCCTCGCCATCTTACCACCATACCAGTAGGTATACAATATACATATTCAAATTTTATCTTAGAAATCTTCCAAAATATAATAGTTCTCTTGTTTATCGTCATACCATTTAGCATTGATGCATCCACGATGCCGAAATTCCGATTATTTAATGAATGTCTGTGTTTAAAATCCAAAATTTGAAAAAATCCTATCCTCAATCAGTCAACGACCATCATGCATTTTGCCCTTGGGCAGTGACCGTTTACTGTCAGTCTGACAGTGTCAGGTGGTTCGCCTGATCGTCTGCCCTCTTCAAATTTAAAAGGATATCTAATACAACGAAATGTTTCAATATGCAAGAATGGGACTGCCATCAAACGTCACGCAAACTTTTCTTCGCTACGTGGCCGGTTATAAAGACCCCAGTACAATAAAGAATAAACTCTTCAGAGTTTTAAAAATCGATGTTCCTTACTCATAACTACTTAACTGCTACTTGTGATAAGACTTCACGCAGATTTTAAGTTACTGCAGAACTCGAAGTCCTGCGAGTATGAAACAGAAAATATATTTGCATAGGAAGTTAGATTAGCACACATCACATTAATATTATAAAGGTGAAAGTTTGAATGTGTGTGTGTGTATGTTTGTTACTCTTTCACGAAAAAACTACCGGACAGTTAAAAAAACGATCGTTTTATTTCCATATGAAACAGGATCTTTAGCAGGAAACCGTGGCATTAGCATAATGCATTCAGTTGTCTAACAAAATTTAAGACGCCCGCCGTTCGAATATTTTATGGTCGAAATCTTTTCGGCGCCGGAACCGATAGTAAAAAACCAGCCAAGTGCGAGTCAGACTCGCGCACTGAGGGTTCCGTACTTGGGTATTTTTTCCAACATTTTGCACGATAAATCAAAAACTATTATACATAAAAATAAATAAAAATCTGTTTTAGGATGTATAGGTAAAGCTCTTTCATATGATACCCCACTTGCTATAGTTATCTTATTTTGAAAATTGAAACACATTTTAATTTTTTTTAAATGATGTAACCACAAATTCGCGGTTTTCAGATTTATTCCCGTACTTGTGCTATAAGACCTACCTACTTACCAAATTTCATGAATCTAGGTCAACGGGAAGTACCCTATAGGTTTCTTGACAGACAGACAGACGGACGGACGGACCGGACGGACGGACGCACGGACGGACGGACGGACGGACGGATGGGCAGACGGATGGGCGGACGGACGGCCAGACAGACAGACAGTCAACAAAGTGATCCTATAAGGGTTACTTTTCCTTTTTGAAGTACGGAACCCTAGAAACTCTTGTAAGTAAATGCGGTCGTCTCAAGTGTTATTGAATCGAACGACCATATGGACAATGCTGCGTCCTGTTTAGATAAGTCAAATCTTTCCGAGGGATTAAATTTTTGCGCTTCCAAATTGAACTGAGTCATACGAACTTCCTTACCACATCCATACGACCAGAAACTAACATGTCCAGAATGTGTTGCAATTTGCACTTCAACTAGAGCTCTGCTTATTGTGTCTCAAAAACCTTTCCATAAGTCCTAACAACAACTGTACAATGTTTCAACTCAATCGGATCAACGGTGCGTGAATGCATTGGTAACGAACAGAATATAGAGACAAACAGACAAACTTTTATAGTATATTATGTTTGAGATTGTAATTATAAAAGCTTACATTGATCTCACTAATTTATGTTGGAAAACTATAGTTCATTTTATTAGAAAGAAATTTAAATGATTGTATTGACTTACAAAAGGACCTAGATTCACTCTGTCGTTATTGCTCCCAAAACTCACTATTTTTGAACATAAAAAAGTGCAATCTTATAACTTTCACAAGAAAACGTAAACCTATCAACTATGATTATAAACTAAAAGATGAAATCTTAACCAGGGTGTCCTCGGTGAAGGATCTTGGCGTTTTATTAGATAAAAAGTTGCTTTTCGATGAACACGTCAGCCACATATCTAGTAAAGCTTATAGGATGCTGGGATTTGTCCTAAGAATTTCCAAAGAGTTTAAATTGCCGTCTACACTTGTACTACTCTATAACTCGTTTGTTAGGTCTATTCTGGAGTATGCTTCCACGGTATGGAGTCCTCAGTATAAGGTACATAAAGAAAAAATTGAAAGAGTCCACAATCGGTTTCTAAAACGACTTTCATATTACATATCTCAAAATAGTAACAGTAATGACATTCCCCCTTTGCCAGTTTCACCCGATGGCAGACGTATTCAAAGAGATCAAACCCTTTTATATAAGCTCCTGAACAACGGCGTTGACTCTCCATACTTAATCTCTAAAATATCCTTAAGATGTCCACGGATTAACTCTAGGCATCGGAAATTGTTTTGCATAGCACCAAGTAAGACAAAACATGCTACCAACACATTTATCAGAAGAAGTTGCAACCAGTTCAATCAGCAATTTTCAAAATACGACATTTTTCATCTCTCTCTTCAGAAATATAAATCTGCAATTAGGGACATTATATCCAAAACTGACTAGCTTCACTAGTCAGTTTTTTTTTCGTTTTTGTTTTTACTTTATTATTTATGATATCCACCTATTTTCTGTTCTTTTTCTATGTACCTTCTTTTCCCGACTATTGTGTGTTTAATTCTGTGTTAACTTTTCTTTGGAGACTGTTTTGGTGTGTGTGCTTTGTATCTGTTTTGTTTATTGTTTACTGTTAATACTGTGTGTCTCCAAAAAAATAAAAAAATAAAAAATAAAATAAAATAAAAAGTGAATAAAGTAAAAGTAAAAAAAGTATTTGACTTTTTGTTTCGTAAAAATAAAAAAAAATGTTTTCCGGTACCGGGAATCGAACCCGAGCCTCCTGGGTGAGAGCCAGGTATCCTAGCCACTAGACCATACCGGACTTGATAGCAGTTCTGAAATTATTGTACATTTTTATTACGAGAAGTTAAAAACTTGGCTCTGACCCAAAACAATTTTATAGCGGAAAAATATAAAACTTTAGTAGCCGTACTTTTAAAAAACAAAATAACGAGTTAAAATAATATTTAATATAAGTGAGTTTTATTTGAAATAAAATAATATATTGTCAATAACTATTGTCATGTGTTTTATGTAGTTTATTATAAAATTAAAATTAGCAATAAGTAATTATAATTAAATATTAATTCATTCATTTAAGGGATCCGCGTGGAAATTTTAAGTAAGCCTTAATATACCTACTTAAATTAAACTTAAAATATCTATTACTAGCTGATGCCCGGGACTCCGTTCGCGTGGATATAGGTTTTTCAAAATCCCATGGGAACTCCTTGATTTTCTGGGATAAAAGGTGGTAGCCTTTGTATCCATGGTGTAATTTCCATTCTAATTTCAGCAAAATCCATCCAGTAGTTTTTGCGTGAAAGAGTAACAAACATACACACGTACATAGACTCAAACTTTCGCCTTTATAATATTAGTGTGAAGAGTGTTTTAAGGACAATTAACTCACTTTGGTCACTACTCATTTAACGCTATCGTTATTTGGTATGAGCGACTCATTGTGCTGGGTACATGCGACCACCCACTTAGCTCAGCCTCTTTGAGAAGTATTGTGAGATCATTGAAGGTAAGAAGGGAGACGCGATTAGATTACGTGCAATGAATGCCAATTATTACGTACAATAAACTGTTAAATAGACTATTATCCATTCACTCCAGTGTGGGTTTTGTGTAACTAATACTTACATGTAGGAGTTATGCGTTTATGTTTAATCTATGTATGGTTATTATAAGATAATGGGCCAGCAACTTAAGTTGAAATCTGTAGATCGTACTTTGACTTTGATTAGAGTTAAGTTTCAGTTAAAACGAGACAGATTTATGCCAGCGGTATAACGCTGTCTCGTTTTAACGGTGACTTAAATCTGCATGAGCAGTCAAGTGCGCTCTATGGATCTTCGCCTTAGTTCTCCAAAAAACGAAGTGTTTCAACTGTCAACTTCACCTGCTTATTACACGACCACCCAAACAAAAGGTGTTAAAATGTTTTCGGGTTCATATTATATGTATGTAAGTTGCTTTATTCCAACAATAACTTATAAATGTCGGAACAGGAATCAGGATGTATGGGGTATATCGTTAGTTCCGTGACATGATCCCGCGTGACACTGGCTATAATTAAAAAAGAAATATATAGCTCAGTAGTTTTTAATCTTTTAAATTATTATTACTTACAGCTTTTTAGCGAACCAGGATTTTTTTAAATGGCTTCATTTGATGGTGGGAGGCTTGAGCACGCTCCAGCAAAGACGTGCCGCCAAGCGATTTTACGTTCCGATACGTTGTTAGTGCTACGAGTACGTAAAAACAATAGGGGTATGGGCAGATAAAAACTGCCGTACCCCTTATTACCCCACTTCCATAGACTACTTAATTTTTCTCCAAGTAGGATCGCAATCAACGGCTAACTTTCCACCGAATAAAAAAACGAAAGCTTTTAATAATGTTCAAAGATATGAATCTTAAACACAACACAAAAGTACTTAATCGTAATAGCAATAGTCATTAGTAAGTAAATCTATTTATGAAAAGCTTAACTGAAGGTTCGAAAACTGTAAAGCTGGGCATACACTTTACGGTTATTAATCTAGTTAGATCGGAGCACGAATACAAGTGTGAATTAAGTATTGTAAGAATTATCTCAAAATCCACACAAAACGTAACACAGATGTGGCATCAATTTTTACGTTCATCGCATTCACGAAACATGCAATATAATGTTATTGTACTAGAATATAGATGATACCCGCAACTTTTCCGCGTGGTTAAGAACCCCGTGGGAACTTTTTGCTTTTCGGGGATAAAAAGTTACCTATGCAAATTTTCGAAACGCAAACTACCTCTGTAACAAATTTCAAACAAATATATTAAACAGGTGAGCATTTAAGAATCCCGTGGGAACTCTTTGATTTTCGGAATAATAAGTAACCTATGTCAGTCCCCGGAACATTTTAAGCTAAATCTGTACCTTTCATCAAAATCGGTTAAACTGTTGGGCCGTGAAAAGCTAGCAGACAGACAGACAGACATACTTTCGCATTTATAATATTAATATGGATGACAACTTAAAGACAGTGACTTGAATGTAAAGTATAAATCAAAGATAAACAGCTGAGCCGAAATGAGAAGCACTGTTCTGCGATAGACCGTAACGTGTAAGTCCTGCTTAAAATATTCATAACAACACATAAGTCAATGGAGCCATTAAAGCTGTTTTATTTATAAAATCGTATCATTTTTATAGATGCCCATAAAACTTAATTCCATCACCGCCAAAAGAAAAGGATCGCTTACCATTCCAAAGAATGTTACGACATTTATTAGCTATAATGAATTACTTATAGGATGATAAATAAACATCTGTCTGTATGTTACTTAAGACTAAGAAACCAGACGTCACGTCAATCAATTGAGGATCCCTCTTACATTAAACATATGCTGCAGGCGTGAATAACCACATTATGGGAGCCACTACGATTGTTGTACGATTCTTTCTAACCGTGAGTTTTCTCCAAAAAAAAAAAAAACCCAAGGGCGAGTCCAACTCAAATACGAAGGGCTCATTGTACAAAAAACTCAAACCAGTTTAAATTTGCAAGTTAATGACCGACAACGCTATCTTGATGTGATTTAGTAAACCAAATCTTTCCCTCTGTGTGAAGAAAACCCAAAAAGAGGTGTGTTTTAAGTTTGACGTGTGTATCTGTGTATCTGTCTGTGGCATCGTTGCTCCTAAACTAATGAACCGATTTTAATTTAGTTTTTTTTTATTTGAAAGCTGGCTTGATCGAGAGTGTTCTTAGCTTTACTAATCCAAGAAAATCGGTTCAGCCGTTTGAAAGTTATCAGCTCTTTTCTAGTTACTGTATGTACCTTCACTTGTCGGGGGGTGTTATAAGTTTTTAATTTACACTTGCAATATTGTAATTCTTTATGAAAGAGTAACTGCCAAAACTCTTCACAGCTTTTCTCATTAGAATCTCCATTCCGAACCGGTGGTACCTACAAACAGACGTAGAGATACTAGTTGTCCTATGAAATAAATAAATTTAAATTTTTTTTGTTTGTATTATATTAGGTAGGTGTTTATATCAAAAAATATTAACAGCAAGAAATTATTATAAATACTGACATCTGTTCCGAGGCGTGAAAACCATGAGACTTGAACAACTATTAGGGGCCACAAGATTAGGTATTAGTATCGCAACCTATTTATCAAAGTCGAATTAGTAGATGACATTGAGGCGTAAAACATATGGCCTATTAGTTTGCGGTTTGCTATAGTTGACTGAAACGCGATCATTATATCCAAATTAGGTGCTAAGTAAATTATATGATTTGGATAAAGGAAGTAGATTTTCTGTTTGTCATTTGTCACCTGTCGTAAGATTTTATTGTATTGAAAGTCACAAACGTAGAAGTTGAAAAGTTTTTGGTGGTCGACGAATTGTATTAATGTTTACACTGCACCCATATTGTCTCCTATCACGTAGCACGTAGATTATGACATTTTTAACCCCCGACCCAAAAAGAGGGGTGTTATAAGTTTGACGTGTGTCTGTGGCATCGTTGCTCCTAAACTAATGAACCGATTTTAATTTAGTTTTTTTTTTTGTTTGAAAGGTGGCTTGATCGAGAGTGTTCTTTGCTTATAATACAAATAAAACGGTTCAGCTGTTTGAAAGTTATCAGCTCTTTTCTAGTTACTGTAACCTTTTTGTCGGGGGTGTTATAAATTTTTAATTTACACTTGTTTAAATTAATGTAATGGAGATCGACTTCGTTTAGGGTTCCGTACCCAAAGGATAAAAACGGAACCCTAATAATGTCCCTGTACTGTCTGTCTGTCTGTCTCCGCGTGTCACAGGCCCCAGTTGTTGACGAGGCGTCCGTGGTCGATTCAGGGCATGGACAGTTTGGGAATCTATAATTTCTAAATTCTCTGTCTCTTGTCTCTGGTAAGGTCTGGTGAGAGGCTTCAGCCGTGGCTAGTAACCGCTCTATCAGAAGAAAAGTACCGCCAAACGATTTTATTTCAGTATGAAGCCGATTGGAGGTACGGGTTTAATTAAACTAGTTTTTAAAGTTAGATCGGTCCTTTCTAAAACTGTACCGTCACTTACCACCAGGTGAGACAGCAACTAAATTGTCATGGAATAATAAAAATTGGGGCAGAGCCTTCTGGAGTAAAGACTGCGTACCGGTAAGCACAGGTTGGGACCTCTAGCTTACTGGACTGACGATCTTCAAAATGGCGGAAGACCGTGTTTGGAAGCCCACTCTTCCAAAGGTTTATATCCAGCTGTGCCACTTAACTACGGGCTCATTAATGGATCATCACCAATATCATCATCAATCTTCCTCATCCAGCCACTTGCCACCAGCCGCCAGATAGATGGGTGGATGGAATAAAACATTCTGCGACCGATTCACAATAACTTTTACTACCTCGGTGACTTTATGATATCATAAAGTTTGCATTATAATGTTGGGTTCTCAAAAAAATCTCCGTTTTCACATCAATGATTTATTTAAAAACCAAAAACGAATTTATGCCTCTTCGGGGAGCTACGGTGTACATTACACGGTATCCTACTTGATTTATTGAACTGGTATCTCGACGCGAATTGGAAATAATAAAAAATCTGCCTGACCTGATTGCGCAATACCTAGTTACATAACGAATAAATAGGAATTTAAATAAAAATCCTTTTCAAAAACCGGCCAAGTGCGAGTTGGATTCGCACACGAAGGGTACGTCTGATATTACTATTTAATAAATCAAACCAAATCAAATAAATCAAATCTGCTTTATGTGCTTTACTGCAAGTTAATGATGTAAACCGTCATCTACATATCAATTAAGTAAACTAATTATTTTGTCGTGAACATAATTATTTTAATTTTTTTGGTGATATAAACACAATTATAATATTTTATTGCTTAAAACGCGAAACTGGACCTTAGGTGTAGTACATAAATTTTGAAAACGCACTCGCAGTATTTGTTCTGTGTATCACCTGTCATGCCTAAGGTACCTACGGGGGACTTAACTCTTACTTTTGACATGGTAGTTGACAAAGAGCAAATATAGCAAGTGCGTTCTCAAAATATATGCACTATACGTGTAATATGTTTCTAGCGTGCGGTCTAGCCTGTAATGTGGGTGGCGGCGCTAAGGGCCCTAAGCGCGATACAGGACTGCAGGTTGGTCCTTATTAGGGCATGCAGATTATCCTCTCAAGATTTGAGCCTTTACTAGCAGTTGAACATTAATAAAATTATAGTAGGTAGGCATGAATTTGTTTATTACTAGCCTAGCCGATGCCTGTGACTTTATCCACGTGGATTTAGGTTTAAATAAATCCCGTGGGAACTCTTTTACTTTCCCAGATAAAATGTAGCCTATACCACTCTCCAGGTCATTATCTATATCCATGGAAAAAATTACGTCGTACGTAAATTATTAAATTACGTAATTACGTGGACGGACAGACAGACAGACAGTCAACAAAGTGATCCTATATCCTATAAGGGTTCCGTTTTCCTTTTGAGAAAACGGAACAGAACGCTAAAAATTCTTATTTCTATAGAAATGGCGATAGAAAGAGTTTATTAAAACGAACTTTTTTTATATACTTTTGAATCATCAATTAGTAGGTAGTACTGTTCCGAAATGCCTTTCAGTTAATAAATACTTAGGTTTAATAATTCCTAACATTTAACATTAAATAGATAGGACTTAATATCTTAAGAGAAATCTGCATGTCCTAATATGGAGCGAGCTTGCAGGCTGCAGCTCTCTATCCCGCATGCATAGTTGTAGAGCAGGATCCCAGGACCACCAGACGTTACTTATTTCCTCAACAACCTTAATTTATGTCAGCCGCTTTAAAGTTCGCAAATATAACATATTTAATGATACTCAGGAAACTTACATAGGAATAAAAATCAGCACTCAAATGTTAAGAAAAGTGGGTTTTTCGTTTTACGTAACTTGCAACTAATACCTTTAATTTACAGTCGTCGGCACAAGCTAGCAGATATGCGCATGTTAAAGTATTTAATAACATTTCTTACATTTTGTTTATTAGACAAGTGTAAATTAAAAATTTATAACACCCCCGACAAGTGAAGGTTACAGTGACTAGAAAAGAGCTGATAACTTTTTTGAAAGTTATCAGCTCTTCTATCGGCTGAACCGATTTTCTTGGATTATAGCTAAGAACACTCTCGATTAAGCCACCTTTTAAACAAAAAAAAACAATTTAAATCGGTTTAGGATGTCACAGACAGATACACAAATACACACGTCAAACTTATAACACCCCTCTTTTTGGGTCGGGGGCTAAAAATAAGTAACGTCTAGCAGTCCTGGGATCTTGAACCATTGTAAAGGGGACTTAGTTTTGCCACCCACATTTCAATATCGACTGGACATGGCCAACATGACATTAAGTTAGTACTCACGCTTGCCTGTAGGTTTACTTTACTAACTTAGCCTTTGAAGACTGTAACGTTGTGTGAATACCTACTCGATAGGTACTAGAGTTCTTGGAAATGTTAATATTATTTTTATGTACAGATAGAAAAATAAGCAGTGTCCTTTGCGGCTTGCACTAGAAAACTTCAGTAAAGAACTTTTATATTATTTTTATTTAGTTTAAACTTTGACGAGCTTAGTGCAAGTTGCAAATAATCGAAAGTTTTAAAACTGGAACTGAAGTGAGTATAGCCGTAACAATTTATACTTTAAAACACCTGCCAAGTGCGAGTCGGACTCACACATGAAGGGTTTCGTAGCATCGTACAAAATTTTTTATTTTTTTTTGTGATGTAAATACAAAATACTCGTACTTGTGCTATAAGATGTACCTACCTGAAAATTTTATGATTCTAGTTCAACGGGAAGTACCCTATAGGTTTCTTGACATACACGACAGACAGACAGACAGACAACAAAGTGAAATTGTTATGGGCTCTTCTCAGACCTGGGAGCATTTGGAACTCTCGTATATTTAACTTGAAGTTTACGGAACTATTTATCACCACTATAATATCATCTTACAAATCTAACAATTCCGATCATTAAAAGGAGTACAATCGTATTTACCTACTTTGAATAAATGATTTAAACTCAAATCTGAAGTAATCTTATAAGGAATCCTTTTCCCTTAAAAATATGTAAATTGTAGTTTTACAGATAACAAAACATAATTCAAATGACTTTACTATCATGCACTACCGCTATCATATCAAAGGCGATACGTAATATCAGTGTTGCAGTTTTCAATTAAAGTTGAAAAGGGCCATCGTTTTATTGCAATATTTTTATCTCACAAGCTCGCCGCTTCTTGCAGCTACGCTGTAATGAAAATATGTTATCTATTGCACTTCTATCTAAAAGTATCTTTGTTTGTCGGCAAACCTAAATGGATGAGTTTTATTTTTAACTTTATTTATGTAGCTTTTTCACTGTAAACGTACATGCAATAAGATCATATTAAAACTTTATTTATGTAGCTTTTTCTAGCTTCTACTGTTACTGCGCATGCAATAAGATCATAATAATTTTATGATCTTTGGCAAAAAATTTACGAGTACGTTTTTTTTGAGTGGAATAAATAGCATTTGTGTGCATGGCTCGCGTGAAATTCGGGACACGTTTTAGCTCGGACTTTTTTGTAATTTTATTGATTTATTATTATTTATTGGATCCCTACCTACTATATACTATGAGTAGGTACGTAGGTATTTCTTAAATCTATCGATGTGGCAAATGTAAAGAAAAACCTTAAAAGAACACTGTCTTTACGAAACAATATGAACCCTTGGAAGTAGACTTTCTGAAGACAAATTCTTCAGAAAGTCATTATACACCTACATACATAGATTTTTTAAAAAACAAATCACTCCTCGAAGCAATACATATAAAAAACCTCGAAGAAATGGCTGTCTGAGTCCTAATGGATTAATGCTAAAAAATACATCACCGGCTTATCAAATGATGGGGGTCGTCTTTCAAATGAAATGTTCTATTCTAATGCCTTGGCATTGGGCATCTATCCCTTTCCCCAGCATACATTCTGAGCGGGTAGATAAAGATAGAAAATAATTTGAAGAAAAACATAATACGAGGTTAGACGCGCCTCGGTCCGTGTCACCTCGCAGGTAGATCAATAAAACCGGCCGTTTCATTAACTTCATGTCAGACAGCACTTATAAAGACATTAAAAGTCCAATTTGTGATCAAAGTAATTCGGATAGTTCAATAATTTTAGCCTTTTTTTATAAATTCCGATGAGGCTTCATACGATTTTGTTTCTATGAATTTTTAATCGTTCACTGCTCAATGAATGATCATGTCTTGTTTTACCAATACTTTATTTCTTACTAGATGGAAGTGGCGAGTTTAGGTTTTGTAAATTCCCATGGGAACTCTTTTATTTTCCGGGAGAAAAGTAGCCTATATATCCGTTTCCAAGAACACGCTATCTTTGTACAAAATATATGATGCCCGGGGAATTGGTCCCCGTCGATTCCAATTTTTTTAATCCTAAGGAAACTCTTTATTTTTTCGGACCTCTAACCTATGAGGCTACGCGTATGCCCGTCCCCAGACTGCAAGCTATTTCAGTATCAAAGCTCATAATCAATTAAAGTGATATTCCTTATAAAGCCAGCAGTTAGATAGGTTGACAAACTTTAGCCTTTGAAATATTAGTATGGATAGTGTAAAATAGCTGAGCTGTACAACTTGCCAATTATCAAGCTAATTTTAGTATACAAACTGAAACCTTAAGAAATAATGGAGAAATTAATGAATCAACTTTCAAAACATGACTACGAGTTGACCTTAGCCGTGAACCTCAAACAAAAGACAGCTCGATGTCTCAGGCATACGGATCATCTCAAGCTGAAAGCTCTTGAGTAACAAAGCATGTTTACTGTCTGAAAACAAAGACGCTAGTTCAAGGCTTAAATGAACGTGTACTTTTTGATACAATTTGGCAATTATCAAGCTAATTTTAACCCCCGACCCATAAAGAGGGGTGTTATAAGTTTGACGTGTGTATTTGTGTGTCTGAATATCTGTCTGTGGCATCGTAGCTCCTAAACTAATGAACCGATTTTAATTTAGTTTTTTTTGTTTGAAAGGTGACTTGATCGAGAGTGTTCTTAGCTATAATCCAAGAAAATTAGTTCAGTCGTTTGAAAGTTATCAGCTCTTTTCTAGTTACCGTAACCTTCACTTGTCGGGGGTGTTATAAATTTTTAATTTACACTTGTATTATATAATCTGAACTAAAATCGCAAGGAATAACAGAAGAAATGAATCAACGAATTTCAAATCGTGACATGTCGACCTTAGCCGTGAACCTCAAACAAAAGACAGCTCGATGTCTAAGCCATACGGATCATCTCAAGCTGAAAGCTCTTCAGTAACAAAGCGTGTTTATTGTCTGAAAACAAAGACGCTAGTGCCAGGCTTAGTGACAGCGTGTACTCTGTGATACAACTTGCCAATTATCAAGCTAACGTTGTTTAAGCACGCTAACGTTCGAGTCAATTTCGTGCCTTGAGAACTCCGGCTTCCCTATTATGCGAACGGTGCAGTCGTTTATCTCTGCAATGTACTGCTTCCTCCATTGCACGTTTTGTTTGATCATATTTATCGTGGCCCGCTCCAGGTCCCATTACTTAAGGAGCTTTATTCCATAGCATCTCATTAGGGCATGCATCCAGAGCGGTAAGTTCCCGGTATCTCAGTTGCATCGTAAGTAACTGATAACGTTTTGTAACACTATTGAATTGGATTTCTATGATATCTTTAATCTGGCTGTAAATCTGTCGGTAGCTTCTGATACTGGTGCGAGTATAAGGGAGCTAATCTATTCTGTTTTAATTAAAAATAACAGGGTCCAGCGATAAAATATGTCTTTAAGGTCTTCGCACATTACACTTAACGCCGACTCCACTTCGACTCGACTCACAGAAAAGTTCCTTACGGTAGTATCGTACACTTCTTTTTAAATAAAATGAAAAATCCACCATAAGGTAGGTATACGGTCAAAAGCTCATATTTCCATGCTTTACTGTGAGTCGAGTTGGAGTGGAGTCAGCGTCGAGTCTGAGTAATGTGTGAAGACCTTTGTATAATGCTATACTAATAAACAGTGTTTATTAAACGTTTTTTTAAATCTTAACTATTTGATGCGCTGTTTTAATAATATTTTTCATAGCTGAAACTAAATATTCTTTTAATAAAGAAGCCACGGAGTGAATTTCAAATCGGGATTTAAAAGAGTTCAGCAAGTATAAAGTGTGCTTTTAAAAGCACTAATCAGTCGATCCAGTTCGAGTAAGGGTTCACAGTAAAGACTTTTTGTCTGAAAACTTTCATCATCACTATCTTATAGTCATCGTAAAACAAGTGGTCCAAAGGTGAAGATTTTCGTAGATCATAGACTAAGGATAAATATAAGACACAAGCTTGGCTGAGATCAGTTTTTGAACAACGTACCTAATCATACGCTTTGTGTTCAGATTGGACTACTTGATTTGCGGGCACTAAACTACTTTAGGCTAGTCATTTTCCTGTAAATAGTTGACATTACAAAATAACTTTACATCTATCTACAAATCTTTATTAAACTCAATCCGAGAGGATTAGGTTCAAATCCTAACCCTTGGAATATTGTTCCCAACCCTTGAAATATGTCATACCTACTCACTTCAAGAGGTAAGCTTTATGCTAATGCCATGTTATAAAATATGGTGCATATTATTTAAAAAAAATTATAACATCCTTTTTATGTGGATCTGCGAATAAGGAAGATTATACGAGTACAACAATAATTAGGTAAATAGTTAATCTGATCCTGTCACAATTTTATTACCATTGTTCCTTCATTGTAACAATTTGAAATGTTAAGAAGCAACATTTTGACGTATGACATGTCGCTAGTTAGGCCAAGCCCTAACCCATCGAGCCACTCAGACTGCGAATGAGCATCTAGGTCGCAGTTTTCGCAACTTTTTTCAGTAATTAATACTGTATTGAACCGACTTCAACAAGTTTAAGTGGGCCTGAACCACAAGTCAAATATTGTTGATTTTATTCACAGTGTTACTTGTTAGTACTAAAGATAGATTGGTTAGCTATTAGTTAGTTTTTATAGTTTGTGACCGTCAGTCACAAAATACATTGGAATAAAACTACAAGCCTGAAACGATTTTCTTGGATTATAGCTAAGAACAGTCTCGATCGAGCCACCTTTCAAACAAAAAAAAAAAACTAAATTAAAATCGGTTCATTAGTTTAGGGGCTACGATGCCACAGACAGATACACAGATACACATGTCAAACTTATAACACCCCTCTTTTTGGTTCGGGGGTTAAAAAAGACGCCATTATTACATAAGTAGGCATACCTAGGTAGGTAGGTACCTACTACTGAAAAAAGTACACGTTTTGCATATAACTTATGTAATAATTGAAAAAGCTCTTGTGCCTATGAATAATTTAGTTGTACTTTATTGCCGTAGGCCAGAGGTAATCAACCTAAAAACAGGCATGAAATTACATATTCTTTTGCAAATATTTTTTTCCATCTGTTTGTAGGTATGTAAATGTTTGCGTAGGTAGCTGGTAACAAACTTATAACACAACTTTTGTTTTCTTTGTCTTTTCTTTCATGAATGTTAGTTAGGACGATAATATGACGATATAAATTTTATATAAAAATTAATGTTTGTTCATTGCCTATGCGGTCGCATGTTGTACAGTTGTTTTTTGCATATGAGGGAAGTGAAAATCACCTGGATTCTCCATTCTTCTTTCTGCCGGTTCACCAGCTTACAATCAAAGCCAAGTAGGCTCTGAGTGTTGAGGAAGCATTCCTCTCGATTACCAGCGAAAAATGTTTCGTGCCAAAGATTCTCAATCCATGCCCTAGGCAATCGCAGTAACTACCTATACAACAAGGCAGTTATTTATAACAGGGGACTTCGCCCGCAGGTTCAAAATAAAATTATCATTGAATAGCGACTATTACAATAATTCGGTTGCGGTCAATGCAATTATCCCGTTTTACTCACCCCCTGAAATCTCATTGGCGATGATTGCATCAATTGTCTGGAATGCGGGTGGCGACAGCTTGTTGATCTATTAATAATTTTGGGGATATTGTATTTTTTGGTTGGTGTATGAATGTTGGTGTACGTATTATAAGCTATCGATACGTACCCTTATCTTCACTTGTTTGATTTGGGTTCAGTAATGCAAATTACATTCCTAAGTAGTTGTTTTATAGCCTACCTACGAGTACATCAAGTTTTCTTACAATTCGGGACTAGACTTTGGTCTTATACCTACGTGCGTCCTTAGAATGGGGATGATGACTAATAGTACAATTATTAGCGACTTTTTATCAAAAGTCAAAACGCCTTAGTAAGTGAGCCTGTATGAAATACCTACACAAATGTGATAACGTTTAACATAAACGTGTAACTTAATTTGACGTACTTTTTTAGTTAAATCGACAATTTGAATTGGTTAGCAAACTTAAAACTAACAGCAGACGTGGATTTTACGAATTTTGGAAGACCCTCTAAGTATATTTTAATAGTTCGCAAGAAATAATTTATTTTTGACATAGTCCTCATCCCAATTAGATTTGGCTAGCACATTCAAGTCAGCAATTCCCTGCGACTCGTTTGATGTCCTGTGTAAACCTCTTAGAATCTGTCAACGCTGCGATAGCTAGTGTGAGGCCTCCCTGCCAACACTTTGGTACCCCAACGTCTACCTCGAAATGAACCTATAATATGCCCCACCCATTGCCACTTGACATAATAACCTTGTAGCGTTTGAAGTTCAATTCGACACAAAAATCAAGTAAATCTCAAGTATATTTACAACCCACGAAAATAAGATGTAATAAATCAGTAACATATTGTTCAAAGATAAAGAATGTTCTTATCTAGCGACAGTGTGCTTATAAATCAAATTGCTGTGAAAAAGGTTAACTTGGTTCGAATAAGATAAAACGGTTTTAGTGCGTTTTTATGTCGTCATTGCTATATATAAACATGTAACAGTTGTTACTTGTTATGGAATATTATCTTTAATAGTGATAGAGCATTGCAACGACCTTCTTAGGAGGTCTGCATCATAACTATGCACATAATATTATTAAGTAAGTAAATAAAAAATTTAAAAAAACTCAAAATTGTTTATGACAATAACTAAGTTGTCTTATAGACAACAAATCGTATTTAGAGTACTAGTTTTATCACTGTGGAACGGGGGTAACGGATTGTAATAACTATTACTTTCATTTTAATTGCATATAAAAGCTATAATAATAAAATTTTATACTCATATTAAATCGTTGGATCTTTTAATCTTTTAGGTACAAATTAAACTTACTTTAAAAGCACTCAAGGAGGATGTTAGCTAAGGAAATAAGAGGGGAACGCAGTACATTCGTTGTTGCTAGCCCCGAAATGTGGATACGTTATTGTCTCCAAAGATTTATACACAAACACACCGTAATCTTGTTTCCCGTGGGTGGAGACGCATTTGTTTAAAACACAGAGTTAGATCATAGAGCGGCAGACTTCGTTCAGCTCTTAAAAATACAATATGTATTTGCCATGTAAAACTTTCTTCATATGTATTCTTCTTTTCTCGCTAACAGAAGAGTACAAATTATAAGACACAGCTGGCAGTACAGGCGGATAGCTCGTAAGATGACTGTGCACATCTAATGAGGCTTATAGACACATCCCATAGTTTGACGTGAAAGCGGTAATACCGATCGCCATCGAATTGCTGTTACCCGTTAAGAAGTTCCACCCTCCGGCTCCGAAATTAAACATCAAATTTTCACTTTTACAAGAAACATACCTGAACAAGAATAAATCAAAAATTTATAACACCCCCAACAAGAGAAGGTTACAGTAACTAGAAAAGAGCTGATAACTTTCAAACGGCTGAACCGATTTTCTTGGATTACAGCGAAGAACACTCTCGATCAAGCCACCTTTCAAACAAAAAAAACTAAATTTAAATCAGTTCATTAGTTTAGGAGCTACGATGCCACAGACAGAGACACAGATTCACAGATACACACGACAAACTTATAACACCCCTTTTTTTGGGTCAGGGGTTAAAAACATAACAAACAATCTTTGTAAAAAACAGGAAGCCATTTTACTCGAACGTCGAATCGAAACACAAATCTAGACGCTCAAATTAAATCAACTTCGCGGGTGAGATGTAAAATCTCATCTCATACTGAGCACACAGGTCATTGCTGCTCTAGATACGACTCTCACGAACTCTCTGGTCCAGAACGTTAACAGAACAACTCACCCTTGTTGTATATTTTCGGTTAAAACATCCTTGATAAAGCCGGGTCATATTACTCGATAAGGGAAAATATGTTAATTTAGCCTCTACGAGAGCCGATATGACCTACTAAGTGATTGGGTTCCCGGTGAGCCGGCGTGTTTTGAATTTGAAGTCGTCCGCCAGCCTAAATATCAACCCAATGTTTACAAATTGCTAGATGGTGAGTAAACAAAAATTTACTCGAATCCGCCTCGAACGAAATGCTTGTTCTGGAGAGTTAATGTATTACTAGAAACTCAAAACTCAAACTCAACTCGACGACTTCCGTTGCGTAGTGGTAAGTGCTGTAGTCTTATTTGTGGGAGGTCCCGGGTTTTGGGTTCCGGTACGATGCCGTGTAGAAGTCAAAGGGGTTTAAAAAAAACTGCCATACCCCTTCCAGGTTAGCCGCTTCCATCTTAGACTGCATCATCACTTACTACAAGATGAGATTGCAGTCAACGGCTAACTTGTATCTGAATTTAGAGAAAAAACTCAAATCATTTATCTAGATAGGTAAGTCCGGTAAGTCCCAAGTTGAATTTTGTAAACTTAAAACTAAAGCTATGAGGGTTTTCAGCTTAGTTCTGAGCTAGAGGGGAAAAGGTACGAGGGTACGCGCCCAGTTCTGAGAAGAACTTTACATAACGGCAACTTCAAATCATATTTGTAAGAATACGAATCGATTTTATGAACGAGTGCACAAATACCCTTACTCGTACATCTTTGAAGTTATGAGGTGGAGGCGCTTTTTGACGCCAAAGTTTTCGTCTCTAGTAACAGGATATCTCTATTGCTTATTCGGATACCGTGCAAATAAAAATTTCTCCCTTCGATACGATCGGATCAAAACAGAATGAGGGATTATGAAGAAGAAAATATTCCTTTACTTATTAAAAGGCTCCTTTCATAATTAAGGCTCAAGGTGTTTGAAATTGAAACGGCAGCAGTAAAAAGTACAAAAAAGTAGGTCAGATTGTTCCTAAAATATATCCACTTAGGGATGCAAAATATTGCCGAAATGAACGCCTTTCCTCACAATATGGCGCCACTAAGATTTCCATCTTTTATGAAATATTACGGATTGCCGAGACGGTCGTTTGGAGGAATGTAATTTTAATTAAAAAATAAGCAAACGACAATTAATTCAGTTTTCAGCATTTTTTTATTGTAATAGCTTTTTAATGTTTACCCATAGTCTAGACTGTACAAATGTAGACAATGAATGACTGTACCTATACCTAGCTGTCTGTTGAATAAAACTAAACAGAATTTAATAGTATATCTACTAGGTACTAGACGCTATTGTAATAGTAGTCTGAGATACGTAATAGCCTAGTGGTTAAGACGTTCGCCTCCTATTCGCGAGGTTGGGGGTTCGATCCCGGGCACGGACCTCTAACTTTTCGGAGTTTTAAGCAATGACTGCTGAAGGAAAATATCGTGAGGAAACCTGCATACCTGAGAGTTCTCATGATGTTCTCAAAGGAGTGTGAAGTCCGCCAATCTGCGTATGGCTAACGTGGAGGAATATGACCTAAGCCCTTCTCATTCCGAGAAGAGGCCCGTGCTCAGTACTGGATCGGCGATGGGTTAATCATGATGACGATATAATAATTCCAAGGAGCTAAAATGGTGACTTTACATCGGAATGCGCATCGTGGGCAGACCCTCCACTAAGAGGACGGATGATATTAAACGAGTTGCAGAGAGTCCCTGGTTTCAGGAGACCGTGGCTTGTGGAAGTCCCTACAAGAAATCTATGTCCAGCTGTGGACATCTGTCGGATGTTAATAATGATGATGATGGATATAAAAAGTGCTGAATTATCTACCACCAGGTAAAATGCATAAAAAAAGGATTATCTGAACTGTGAGTGTTTATTAAATAAATGATTAAGTGCTTAATTAATATTTACAATTCATCCTGCGACGGGAAAACTGTTCAATAAATCTGCAAACTTCCAACAAAATTCTCGGACACTCGCTGACCAATACGTCACTAAACAGTTCATTCATCATCATCAATCCATTGCCGGCTCACACTACCACGCTGGCCAAATGCGGACAGGCAGATTTCTCAAACAGGCTATGTATATTGGGTGTAACTAGACCGCTTGCAAAAACTAAGCGTTATCATTATACTACCATAACACAATCTAATGCCAAAACCATTTGCCTTATCTTGTTTTAGTGATTTAATATTTCTCAAACCCGTAATGCATAGTGTGCAAAACTGAGGCCAATGCCCGACCTACGAAGTGGCATTGACTCCGACTGGCCTATTTATGCAAAGTTCGTTAACTTCTAGCGTCAGTCAGATGTTTTATTTGGACTATTGAACTTTTAGAAATACAAGATTTTTTAAAATTCTACGCGGGTTTTATTGTGGCACCTTATCAGTAATCATCAGTAGCTACTATCACGTGTCCTCATTTTTGCTAGCGTTCTGGTTATAACTTTTGTATACTGTTAAACCCGAGTAAACACGGGGTGGGCTGCTAGTATTCTTAATATAACACCCGATTGAAGCAGGACTCCCTTAAATCATACTACGATGACATCGATAAATTTCGATTCTAATTATTTTAAAACGGCACCCAAACGATAAAATAACACACCCAAGGGCGCTCTGAAATTGATAGGTCTTAAATCAATTAAATACGAAATTGACTTGTCAGAAGGTTCACGTTTTGTTTGAATTTCACGAAGCTATTACAATAAATATGTAGAGCATCGATAATTGTCTGCGTGTAATTAATTGGTGGTGTGATAGCCTAGCGGTTAGGACCTCCGCCTCCTGATCGGAGGTCGGAGGTTCAATCCCGGGCACGCACCTCTAACTTTTCGGAGCTATGTTCTCTATAATGTTATCGCTTTAGGTGATAAAATTGACTTCGAAGTCAAAACTTCGAACTACACTGAGAACGAGTTTTTTAAAGTTTGCGAAGAACAAAATTCGATAGCAAGTTCCTTCATACATCGACAGCCATTGGGACTAGAGTAAACTTTATAAGTATCGGTAGGTAGGTAGGCAATTTAGAGTACCGTTCCCGAAAGGTGCCAGCGGAACCCTTTTACTAAGCCTCCACTATCCGTCCATGTGTCTGTCAGCGGGCTACCCATAAGGGTAAGACTGCACTGCGAATTTTATCTGCCGAATTCTATGACATATGGAAATTGTATGGAGTTGCACGCTCTCGCGATAAAAATACGTTCGCATAACTTCTACAATTTCCATGTCACCGAATTCTGGAGAAAAAACCGCGCGGTGAGACTACAGGCTTATCCTAACTTTAAATATTTGGGAAAAATCGGATAGTCTTTAAGAAGTTGCCGATGGGCAAATTATTACATTGGGCACACGGTTATCTAATAATAATTTAATGTAAAAACTATTCTTAAAGAGCAACATTAACGCTATTATTTTCCACTCGGATTTAAGAACGGACGTGTTGGTCGTAATAAATATAAAAGTTATAGCGTGCGGGAGCCTTAACCCTTCGCTTAAGGCTCGCCACAAGCGGATTACCGTCATTACTCATTTCCACGTAGTACAAGAGATGACCATAAGATTTCTTAAGCACAATACTAATGTTAAAATCAGCTGGGTGCTGGTTTAGAAATAACTCTACAAGAATAAATACATACTTAACATTATAAATGCGAAAGTGTGTCCGTCTGTCTACTAGCTTTTCACAGCCCTACAGTTTAACCGATTTTGACGACATTTGATACAAAGTTAGCTTACATCATGGGGAAGGACATAGATTACTTTTTATCCCCAAAAATAAAAGAGTTAATGTGGTACGGAGGTTGCTTGCATCCCGGAAACTGACATAGGCGATTTTTTATCCCGGAAAATCAAAGAGTTCCCAAAGGATTTTTGATAAATTAAAATCGATGCGGATGAAGTCAATACATAAATTAATAAGGCGTTAGTGGTGACAGCCTAGCGGTTACCTTTTAACTTTTAAGAGTTAGGTATGGGCATTTTAAGCAGTTAAATATCACTTGCTGTTACGGTGAAGGAAAACATCGTGAGGAAACCTGCATGCCTTAGAGTTTTCCATAATGTTCTTAAAGATGTGTATAGTCTGCTAATCAATACTGGGCCAGCGTGGCAGAATATGGCCTTAATACTTCTCATTCTGAGAGGAGACCTCTTAGAATGAGAAGTAGGCCGGGATGGGGTGATTATAATTTATAATGATGTACATAATTTTTAATTTTCTAACACGTTTTATACGATCTTAGCTTAGTCAATATTTCACCCAAAATACTTATGCAATTACTCCTTAGGAAATCACAGTGGTCTCTTACACTACACCGTCTAGAATGCCTCGGGCCTGAGACAGAATGTACGTCCCGTTTTTTCTTACCTGTTTATTTATGTGGAGCTCTAATTGCGTTTTTATGTTGTGGGGAGACGAGTTTATTAGAATTTTAACATATAATTTTATTTTTCTTTGTTATTTTCATTCACGACGAGAAGCTCTTACGAATAATATGATACTTACTCTTTTATTTGTGACGTATATTTTTTGGGTCTAGAAGGATTTTAAATACCTAAAGAAAATTTCGAAAGATTTCAGATTATGACAAATTCTTTTTTTTAATAACATAATACTTACCGGTTTGCACTAAGGAAAAATTTACATAAAAATATGTTAAAAAGCCTATTTTCTGTGTATGTATCGAATGCATTTGAGACTTGAGATCTTCAAGTCTTCTTTCAATAATCTCGTAATCTATCATAGAATTTACCCGACTTTTGCAGTGCGAACTGAAAGAAGCGTCCATAAATATAGTCCTTTATGAGTATATGTACCATCCATTATTTATCAAACCATAAAATGTAATTTATAAAGAACCAATAACTTTTATCTCTAGATTTTTTTAGGATCAATATGAAAAAGTCCCTCAAATTCATAAATCAGCGGGTCAAACTCGGTCAGGGAATAAAAATCCTACCCAAGAATCTTTCACCCATAAATATCAGCATTTATTAACCATATTATAATAGGGGTTCAAAGATTCAGTACCCTTTCTGGCCGATGATGAATAAATTTGGATTCAATTCTACTTAAGCTCTCTTCGTGTGTGAGTGTAATAAAATATCAAAATTGTACAATTCTAAAATGAGCTGAAACATTCCTTTTACATAGCTCTTTGTGTTGTGTTTCTTGCAGACTTTTCTCAGTAGAATCAGCTGTAGTAATCTTGATGTCATAAAAATCACAAATAAATCAATATTTTTCAATTTTGAAGACAATCGATGACATCAAGTGAATCGCAGGCTGCCGCTGGATTCAGGCACAGATCGTGGGATGTGTAGATCTTCGTTAATATTTCCGTAATCTCTGCTACTTTAACACTACATACGTTTCACTCCCCTAAGCGCGCATTCACAGGTAACGTGATATCAGCAGCTGACTGTATATTAAGCGTTACGCAGTTTACTGCTTTTCTATACATATTACGTTATGCGTAGTCGCAGACTCTCGGCGTTACATGCTACGCCACTTCGCACCGCGACGCAGATTGGCTCCGAAACTAAGGAGACGAAACTAACTATCAGGAGGTCTCGGATTCGAGACCTCCTGATTACGACGACAGCGCTCATTACTGCGCCAGTGAGGTCGACAAAGTGTGAACGCTCTCTAACGCTCCGGCTACACGCTCCGTCTTGCCTGCGCAGTTATAACTACACAGTCCAATCTTTAGCAGCTTTAAGAACTGAAAGGGATACTGTCTTGCCGTCTAAACGCAAGCATTAACTGCTCAAACTGGCTTAAGTAGATAAGCTCTCAGGTATGACGGAGCGTGTAGCCGGAGCTTAACACTAGTGCGTTCATACGTTTCGCTCCCCTAAAAAGGTTTTTATTGATACATTGGCCATGTCCTACTTTTATATTGGTACTAAAAGCGTATAAAGGAGTATTTGAGTAAAGGAGTTTACTTACCCTTTGATTGTTTGCGATACGTTTCCTTCGGACTTGCGGAGGAGGAAAATTTCCGCAAATTCCTTCATTTTCATGATTTATTGGCCCGACCCAATCTTTTAGCGATAATAGCGAAGGTTTTTTTCTGCAGTATTTATATAAAATGTCTTATAATTCATTTAATGGATATTTTAGTTAATTAAGGCTGAGGGTTTTTTGATAGTCCCAATAACTCAAAAGTCAAAAATGGTGGATAAAAATGATAGTTAAATTTTGCGAATCAGATTCAGAGATAAGTAATATTAGGTATAATACCTAGTTAATAGATCTTTGGATCTGAAATCAAAATTAAACCAACCGAAAACTCGTTGAACAAGCAGCTATCGTAAGCTTGTCTTTGGTAATTTTAGCGTTGAGAAAATAGACTTTAAGCTCCACATGCAAGATTTAATCCTTTAAAAGCATTTCCGTGTGCTCTCAAAATATTTTCTAAATAAATTGGTCCCTTTAACTTTGCAACAATACTGTCCATTTGTGTGTGGTATTAGACTAAACAAAAGTATGACAAAACGAGAATTTACGATGTTTATTCTGTACAAAGACACACAAAAGCGCGTCATTTGCGGGGTCTCTTTATTCGGCAAAGAGCTGTAAACAATTGGCAACTTTGACAACCATTTCGAACTGACAAAAAGGATTAGGCGAAACCCATGCAACTTTAACTTTGCCGAAAAATAAGCTTTTTTCGCTTAATAATAAACTCTGCGCCTTTAGGAATAAAGGTGTGATTGCATTTAAACTAACGCAAATAAATTGAGATTAGTATGTAGGAATAAATGTTTTTTTAGATGATGCTCTCGAGTTTGCAACAGTCCTTGCTCTGTTGGAGAAGTTTTTTAGGGTTCTGTAGGTTTCTCAATATCCTTATCTTGTCTGGTCTACCAAACGTAACATACCATACCATACCACCAAGCATACCACCACTCAGGTACCTTTGATTACTTAAGACGCACTTAGCTAAAGAAAAGTTAGAGGTAGGTACATGTCCGGGTTCGAATTCCCTACTTACCTCCCGAACTTACTAAACTATCAGCAGGGCGGTGATAGCTTAGATAGATAGATTATAAGGCCCAATAAACAGGGTATTTTTTGAACTAAAATCTTCATATCATAAGAGGCATATACTTAGAGGATAAGTTGACCTATATGAAATACAGACAATTTCTTTTATTTTATTTCAAAACGCACCTTTGGAAAGATGAAAGCGAAACCTTTTTCATTTCTCCTTAGCACAATATTAAAAGTGGTTTATAATTCATGTACAGAACCCATTGAAAACCTCCCCGAGTTTATTTTATCTTAACCAATAATCCTCGAGGATTTCGCGCATTGTTGATTTGTGTAAACATTTCATTCAATCCCTTCAATATTGCTTTTTGTGTAATAATTTCAATTTGACGTTTTGTAATCTGCTAAGATAACATTCTGTAGGATTGAAATAACATCTCTTCTTTATTATCCTTGAAGATTTGCTCGTCAAAGCCCTGGTACTAGTTTTATTATACCTTAGTTATATTTCATATTACATAGCTACATAGCACATAGCTATGCTAGGAGTTTCTCTACGTGGTCGAATCAGAAATGAGATCCGTAGGGGAACCAGAGTAACTGACTGACTGCAGTGCATGGACGATACAAGAACTCTGAAAAAATTGTTAAACAGCCAATCAGAAGGCCGCAGAGGAAGGAGCAGAAGGAAGACCTAGAGGTCACTGGATTGAAGTAGTGGAGGAAGACATGAAGGTTTTGGGGGTTCGGAGCTGGTAAAAACTGCACCTGACCGCCTTCTATGGAGAAGTTTGTTCAACCAAGCCAAGGAGCACCCTGGGTTGGAACACTTTGATGATGAAGTTATGTTTTGTGTGGTTTGGTTGATTTGAAAGTAACTCAGATCATTTTTTGAACTGAAGTAACGTTTGTGTTACTTCTGTGTATTTAAAACTAAGTAAGTAAGTAGTTGGCCCACTTCGGCTTCGTTCGAGAGGAGCTTTTGAAAATTGGTGAGAGGTAGAATTCCTAAAAGTTCTGAAACGCGTATTCTTTAATTCGTAGGCCAAAATAACAATATAAATTGATATACTTGAATAGACGATGCCTACAACTTCGTTCGCGTGGATTTAGGACTTTTAAAATCTCAAGGGAACTCTTTGATTTTTTGGGATAAAAGCCTTTATCCGTATATGAGATGCAAGCCATCTCTATACTTTTTGTCAAATACTGCTGAACGGATAGGCCGTGAAAAACTAGCAGATAGACCGACAGACTGACACACTTTCGCATTTCATTCCATTAATTGGATTTGAAAAGTTACAGATTTTCATCTCCTTTTAGAAGTTCATCCTCTCAAGACTACGGATCAACAAATTATCTTCATCATAGCATTAAAGATGTCGTCAAACATATCACATTATGTGTGAGTTACAAACTACAAATCAATCAATTCAGTTTGAACATACAAACTAAAGAGCTTTTCCTTTCTATTATCTTTATTACAGCGTTTTATTCGAGCGTTATACAAATTTAAATCTTACTGACTTGTAATATGGTTAAATTTTCGTTAGCATTATCGTGGAATGTTGCACCAGTGAAATTACTTAATACCCAAGGTATATTTTTCTTGTGTTTGTCTCTGGAGAGGAATACAAACAGAGAGAGCACATGTCGTAATCGAGTACCTACCTACTCATACTATGTAGTGCGATAAGTGTTGTTTGTCTTAAAAATGTCTTCACTTTGGAGCCTTGTTATGTTTTCACTTGTAAGTTTTCAATGCATTCGTGTAGGAGAAAATAAGTCTGAAAGTATCGAGTAAAGTATATGTAACGTGTTTTTTCTCGTGCCAAACGGAACAGAACGATTTCTATACATCGTTGCATATAAAAATATCTTTCATCAATTCAATCACACTTTACTAAAGTAAAGAAAAGAAACAAAGAAATTCATAGGCGTTAAAAGTAAAGGTCAAATAGATATAAACTGTTACAACTACGAGGGACGGAGTGTAGTGGAGATTCAGAGGCGATCATTAAAAACGCCATGCTATGTCATTATTCACGAAACAAAAAAAAAGACTAGTGAATCGTACCATCGCTACATATCATCGCGGGCCCTGGCACTTATGCGCGTAGTTTCTATCGTAAATCAAAGATATTAAAGAGGACGGCGGAACCTCTTTCGAGTTCACAGTATAAATCACTAAAGCGAGGACCTACCAATACTGCCTTTGCATACGTCCACATAAATCGTAGAAAAAACACGCCTATATATCTCACGCTGATGCCGGAGTTTATAGACTTGAAAATACAGGTGGTGATGCATCACTTGATGCTAAAGTTGAAGTAACCTTAAAGTAAAAATTGAATTTAAAGCAATTACTTAATTAAGATCAAATATTATTAAACATATCAACAATTTCAGAATGTTTACGCCATGATACTCTATTTTACTTCTCACTACTTGACTCCATTTTCTTTAAGTTAAAACGTATAATATTTTAATCGTTGAATATCACTTGCTTTATTGATGCAGGAAACTATTGAGAAGACACCTGCATGCATCATTTTTACAAAGGTTTGTGCTGTCTGCTAATCCACACTTGGCCAGCGTGGGGGAGTAAACCCTACATCTTTCTCATTCTGAAATGAGATCTATGCCTACTCAGTACTGGGCTGATGACGAGTTGAAATGATGATGAAAAACAGGAAAGATAATAATTTATGATGATTAATAGTTTTATCTTTTAAGGATGTCCACAATTCACGCTCTTTTCCCACTTTATTTCGTCTCATGGATGTCAAAGAAGTAGTCTGAGATTTAATCTACTTTTCTAGAGGATGCATGCCCACTAGGAAAGATATGAAATAAATTGAATTTATTTCAAAAAGGAAAATAAAATGTACTACATAACTTGACCTAGATCTCCTTTGTCGCAACGCATTGAAATATTTCAAACGTTTACAATCAAAATACGTAACAAATATTTCGGACCTTTTTATTTTATTTGCAAAGCCGACTATAAAAGCATCCGAAATAAAAATGCTTCCTATCAAAGAGTAATTAAAACATGTATGAAAAAAATACGAGTATAAACTGAGGTAGTGAAAGATTTATTCACTACAAAGATTTCAAAATAATAATAATTATTATTGACGAAATTTATTTTCAGCTCTCTAGCTCAAATAGGACGCGTTTGCTGCCAAAACCAGTGAGCAAAAGTCGTTTTTGCTCACCCTTAGATTAAAAATGTTTATTTATGGTTGTGTCAACAAGGTCAAAATCTTAACCATTAGAGTTAGACTATCTCTGCTTCAACCGCATCACAAAAAAAAAATTTCAAGCACATTAAAGGCCAGCTCTTAAGCTTTTGTAAAAAAATAGTCAACTTTCTCTACGCACGTGCTGCTACAAACGTGATCACATACAATTCCAATTTTACGTTGGCACCGAACTTGTGCCCAACTTTCGTTTTCCGCTTCCACAATAAATAATATTCGCCTTGTATTCGCCCGAAATTACTTTCTTTGTGTGAAACAAACTAAGATATCCATACTAAGATAACGTGAAATTCACTTTCGTCATCACGTTTCTGAATAAAGGCTTTACAGTATACGGGGTCGGTTAAGAAAGGCTTATTTAGCGTATGATCACACAAACGGCATTTTGTATCAAAACAATTTATCCTTAATACATGTATAATAGTAATTGGTGTAAAATACCGTCGCGTTGCAACGACAATAATGGTTACTGTATCCGGCGAGATTAGTTCGTGTTTGTTCGAGCTAAAAGAAACTACTGTACAGATTTTCATACGGGTTTCACTAAAATATTCAAGGATTATCTAAGAAGATAAGCTATAATTTATGAATATTTTGCGAAAATAAGCTACTGGTATGAGGATAATTTATTGAATTAAGTTGTAAAAAATCGTCCCATCTCAGCAAAGCACTGAGAGTGTACTGAAAGTGTTTGAAGTGCGTTTTAATATAATAATAATTATAAACAAGCTGAAAATGCTGAAAAATAACTATTGTAGTTAATTTTGTCGCTAGTGTATGCTCCTGCTAAAGCTTATTGTATCATAACCAATATCAAAGCGAAACGGCGAGTCACCCACCATTATAGAAGTGTTACTGTTTCATAGGAATGTGTTGTTTGGTTCGTGACGAGATGACGCCCAGATAAACTTCAAACAAGGTACAGTTGATGCGGAAACAATATATATTGTTGAGTTTTGTATAAAGACACACAATCGTTTGGGAATTTAATCAATGGTTTTCTTATAACCAGCATTTTTGTTGGTAATATTTACCGTTGTCAAGTAAACATTGCTGTGTAGGTACTTATTTCTTTTCTTCCTCAAAAGTTTCGGTAAACCACAGTCTTATTACTTAAACAACCACGATTTGGCAAAATTAATTGGGAATCTGGAACCAATGTCAGTCGCTCTTAAGTAAATATACTTATTAGGTACCTATCTTCAGGACTTCAAACTTCATATAAAATAATAGGTATACCTATTCAATAAAACTTAAATTGTCTCTACCTTCATCACCTTCATTATCACTATGGAGATCAACGTTTTAGGAAACGCGGATTCGAGAGAGTATTTAGTAAATAAAAATATAAGATGAACAATACCAAAGATAATAAAGACAAAATGTGCGCACCAAATTAAGAACCTAAACCTATCTTAAAAGTTAGTTAAAGAAGAATAACGTTTCTTTTTGGAAATACTGAAACAACGCGTAATAAATTCAAATACTAACAGTTATACAGCAAAGTTATTGAAGTATTTAATTAAAGAGTAAACCTTAACTGAAGCTAAATAAGCTTCCAAACTATGTTTACTTTATCGTCCGGGATAAAACGCATACAGTTTTATATTTTATCCGGCGAAATTTGCAAAGCTGCTTTTTAGCACAAATCGGACATGTTGCTGCGAAAATTTCAACCGAGAATCCCGGTTATATTTGTTTTTAACCATTAGTACAAAGTAATTCCGTACGCTCTAGTGACTCTTTTCAACAAGACCGGCTATAGAGAACCATTTGTGTTAATCCCTAAGCGAGCTAGTTTAGTCAGTTTCAGCAAATGAAAACATTCAAGTAGGTTTCCACTCAGACTTCGCAGTTAAAGAGTTGTTTTCTCGAAAACTTTGCACTAATCCCGAGAGGCTGCTCCTTATTCGCACCAAATGCTAATTCAATAAAACCTTATAGTTTTTAAATGCTACTAATTTTTCTATAATTTTAATTATTTTAAGTTTCTGAAAAGTGAAAGTATCAAAATTAATTGTAGGAAGAAATTAAGATATTGAAGTTATATTTTTTAACACCAACTTGGACAAATTTAAATGAGAAATACTTCATTGAAATCTCATTGCTTAGCGCAATACTATCAGAAAAATATGCATTTTAAATTCTAAGTGTGATACAGTAATAAATATTTGAGTTATTTGTCAAACAAATCTCTAGAAAGATGAAAGGATTATTTGCGAACTCGTTCGGCGCAAGTAAATTGAAAAATATGTGAACGCCGCATAAATTGAATGTGCCTGAGAAAACAGTCATTTCTAACGCGATAGATGGTTTGGCGCTAACGTAGATAAATCGGTCGGATGTCGCCCCGCTACATCGCCTTCCTTAACGACCGATGGATCGGAATCAGTTTAGGGTTAAAGGTGATTTTGCGTGTAATATTTTGCGTTACGTGAAATTCTGTAAGACTTGATGATCACACTAATATTATAAAGGAGAAAGTTTGTATGTGTGTGTGTGTATGTGTGTGTATGTTTGTTACTCCTTCACGCAAAAACTACTGGACGGATTGGGCTGAAATTTAGAATGGAGATAGATTATACCCTGGATTAGCACATAGGCTCCTTTTTATCCCGGAAAATCAAAGAGTTCCCACGGGAATTTTAAAAACCTACATCCACGCGAACGAAGTCGCGGGTTTCAGCTAGTATTGATATAAGCCTCAATGGGTAAAAGAGTTGCAAATAAGTAACAAGATTAGCTTCCGATTACAGTTTAGTCTTTCGTGTAACCTTTCATGTTAACGTTAACTATCGTTAAGAACTAGGAAACCATACGGTAATTTACACCTTTACGTTAATTTGCACCAGAGGTTTTGATTAAGACGTCTATGCCAGTGGTCTGTAATTATTTAGTACGGATGGGAATGTTACGGGAAAACTTGCGTTTGACATACCCATACAATTTTGGCAGATTAACTCAAAGTTTACGTTAATTCGAGAAATACTGCCTCTAATGAAGATGGTGAATGGTTTTGATTTTCTTTAAGCTGGATATTTTATAACACACTAATATCACACTGATTGTAATGCTAGTCTGGCAGTGATTAGGATTACCTATATTACGCGACAGGTCGAGTTGGCAATCGGAGAAGCGACGCCCGCACACCCGTACAGCCCCTGCGCTACCCGGTGCGAGATAGGGCGGGTGTGCAGGGCGTCTCATACCTCGATTGCCATCTTGACCTGTCGCGTGTGCTGGACAAATTAACATCCAGTATCGTGATCGCTATTCTTGTAACAAAAATAAAAAAGTACGAAGAGCTATACTTTTCAAAGATTCCATGAGAGATTTCTAAAAGCTCGTGAATATAGAAAGTACTTAATAACATAGTTTTTATAGAAGGTAAGTATATTTAACGTACATTTAAAGAATCATATTATAAAAAAAAACAAGGAAAGTAAATCCCGTTTTGTATGTCACAACAGCGATTAAAAATCAACAAAAGCAAACATCTGTAGTACATAATAATGTTTACTTTATATCATACTTCGTGCCTATTGCATGCATTGAAGGATTAGACGCATGCGGAGGAAAGTGAAGTATTAAAAATGAAATGATGGGTTAAGTAAGATTTATATCTATAATATGATGATTTTTAGGGTTCCATACCCGAAGAACGGGACCCTATTACAAGGGTCCGTTGTCCGTCCGTTTGTCCTTCCGTCCGCCCGCCCGCCTGTCTCACGAGATCGGCTGGATCTCGTGAACCAAAATAGGAAGAGAGTTTTAGAATGTCTGTTTTATTGCTGCTATAACAAAAAATAATAAATATTTTAAAAATGTGTGTGTGAAAATTAAAAAGTTTTATTTCTCGTAGGATGGTACGGTACCCTTCATGTGCGAGTCCAACTCGCGCTTGACCGATTTTATTACAAGATACTATGTTAAAATAATTATAGATACACAATTTTAACAATGTCTATTTAACAGGGCTCTCTCCGTCACTCGTTTCATACAATCGTAGTTCCAGTTTCATTTGAATACTAAGCAACCAAAGTCCATGAAATTTTGCAGACATATTCTAGAAACTAATATCTATGTCTGTGGTGTTTTAGATTTTTCTAAAAATATGTAGTTTTAAAATTACAGAGGCTCAAAGATTTGTATGTAAATTTTTAAGACCGCCTAACTTTGAAACCGAATATTTTAACAGAAATCTGGAAAACCACAGACATAGATATTAGTTTCTAGAATATGTCTGCAAAATTTCATGGACTTTGGTTGCTTAATATTCAAATGAAATTGGAACTAGGTTTGTATGAAACGAGTGACGGAGAGAGCCCTCTGAAATAAATGTGCGTGCCGCGTCGAACGTGAAGAAATATCATTGTGGGAACTGCTTTTGGAAACGGAGTAAATCTTGGGACAGACGGGTACTTATTATGTGAAGCAATAAAAGCGCGATGAGATGCAAGAAGTGCGCTCTTGAGAGACATATTGCAAACTAGCTGATGCCCGCGTGGATGTAGGTTTTTTAAATTTCCGTGGGAACTCTTTGCTTTTCCGGGATAAAAAGTAACCTATGTGCTAATCCAGGGTATAATCTATCTCCATTCTAAATTTCAGCCCAATCCGTCTAGTAGATTTTGCGTGAAGGAGTAACAAACATACACACACACACACACATACAAACTTTCTCCTTTATAATATTAGTGTGACTAGAGGATGCTCGCGACTTCGTCTGCGTGGATGTAGGTTTTTAAAGATCCCGTGGGAACTTTTTGATTTTCCGGGATAAAAAGTAGCCTATGTCCGTCCCTTGGATATAAACTAACTCTGTACCAAATTTCGTCAGAATCGGTTAAAATGTTAGGCCAGACACACAGACACACTTCCGCATTTATAAGTATATTTCGCATAAGTATGGATAAGACGACAACTAAAACACAAATAACCCCTAGTTGTTGATGATGAGGGGAGCAGCCTAGGATATACAGTGACATATTATATTTGAGTAATTTTGTTGTTAGGGTAAGTGTGTACACGTATTAGGTGTGTGTAAGTAAAGAGTCATGCTAATTACTAAAAACTTGGTCGACCATCATTTCTTAAATGGTTATTTTTCTACAAAAACTATTAAATAAACCTCATAGTGATTTCTTATTATCTATTTTACAAGGTGTCTTTCGAGAGAGAAATTCAACCTTTTTCTTTCGACTTTTTATGGTTAAGTTAGGTTAAATAATATGCTTCTGTGTATAGGTTTCTATAAAGGAATTAAATTGCAAGCTTACAGTATTAATAGTTGAATTAAAATGGTTGTGATACCCAGACAGACTGGTCCCGTCTGGAACAAAGTTTCTAATGAAGAATATGTTACTTTTAGTTCTTAGCTACGCTGTTCCTAGATATTCTTGATGAAATCTTAGTCTGGCAAAATTTACCTTTGAATAACGAAATTTCCTGCCTCTGTAGTGTAGTAATTAATATTTAACGAGTGTGCAGCAAGCTTAAAGCCCGTATGTCCCAACCATAGCTTTACGTTATAGTCCTTTTGTCTCTGACACTCCCTTACTATTTGATTTATAGATTCGTCCGTTGACTGGCTGTCTAGAGCTTTATTAATGAATTTATTTAAACGCTAATGAACAACTTACGTTCAGGACAAGTGAAGCCAATTTATCTGGATCTCAAATGAAATTATATTTTGAGGCCATAATTAACTTTACTCTGTGTACTGTGTTTCCCTTTAATTTTGTGTTCTACGCAATACTCTACCGGTTGCCGTGACTTCGCTTTAGATTGCAAAATGTTTATAAAGATGACGTATTAGTTACCTATTTATTAACCCCCGACCCAAAAAGAGGGGTGATACAAGTTTGACGTGAGTATCTGTTATCTGTGTATCTGTCTGTGGCATCGTAGCTCCTAAACTAATGAACTAAATTTAATTTTTTGTTTGAAAGGTGGCTTGATCGAGAGTGTTCTTAACTACATATAATCCAAGAAAATCGGTTTAGCCGTTTGAAAGTTATCAGCTCTTTTCTAGTTACTGTAACCTTCACTTGTCGGGGGGGGGGGGGGGCGTTATAAATTTTTAATTTACACTTGTTGATACTCAAGCATGTCAAAATTGAGTATCAAAAAGCGTGACCTTTTTCGCAGATATAGGCATTAAAAAGCTTTCGAATACCGCAAGAGAGTTGTCGCATAGATTGTGCTTGGACTGCAGGTGAAAGCCGTTAAAACATTATATTTATTATTACCATCAAAATTTGCATTATAAAACATAAACCTTTTCATTACACATTCATGCTTATTATCTTAAGTACCTACTTATCAATAATAATGAATTAACATAAAAAAAACTTTAAAAATACTGGCTTACTTTGCCTTCCTGTCTTGATTATGACTGTTTGCGCCATTTCCCTCTCTCTCTCGCACTCCTTTAAACCTAATTATCCATCGCACTCCGTCCCTTCGCGCACATTCGAAAACTCACACGCAAGATTCAACGCCAGTCGCATAAACCGCATGTCACCGATCGATCGTGTGTAAACCGCAACGCGCTGCGCGCAAATAAATAAACCCACGTTTTTCACGCAAAAATCGAGCCAAAATAAAGTGGAGTGCTGTGCTGTGAACCGTAAGAAGGGAAGACTGAAGATAAGAAGCGAAGAGACTTGTCCTGTAAGTGCTTTCTTTGTTCCTTTTTTATCCAGCAACAAGCCACGCCCGTCCGCCATTATTCTAAACCACGCCACTCGAATTTCCTTTGTCTCAACCCGCTAACGCAACCAAAAGTTTGGTCCTTTACGAACCGGATGGAATCAGTTCTTAATCATAATATCCAAAAGTTTGGTCCTTAACGAACCTTGGATGGAACCATTTCTTAATCATAATACTCAATTTTGGCCACAAATATTGGCCACTTCAATCTCGCTATAATATTTCACGCAATTAACGCAACGCAGGTCCTTCGGTAAAATCTCTTGATTAAAGTATACTTATACTTATTTCGCATACGCAAATTACTTATTTGGCAATACTTACTTATTTCGCATACGCAAATTACAGGGAAAATCGAGTGTACCTATTTATTATAGTATTAATTACTACGCAACGCTATAGAACGATATTAATATATCGTATCATTTAAAACGCAGAAAAGACTTTCTTACAGTGCAGTAGGTACCTATATACAGCGCAGTGCATTTAAATCGAATCACAAAACCTAAATTAGTTCGCAAAAAAGGTTAAGTGAATCACATAAGTTATAAATCGAATAGGTAAATTCCGTACGCCAGGTTGCTTTTACCTACCTACATATCATAATTTTATTGCCAACCGTAGGTACGCCGTGTTCTATTCAGAATGGAATAGGTACATGTTGTTTACGCTAACGAGCGACTTCAATAAGTTTATACCTACTTGTTCTAAGGCGTGATATTATACTCGCTTACCCACTCAAGTATAAAATTTAATTTTTACCTACGAGTACGGGTCGTATGAATTGAATCGGTAAGTAAGTACGTACGTTGTTCTCGTAAGCTGGATATTTTATTTCTATCTACCTACTTAGTTTTATTTTATTATTCACTTTACGTATTGTATATGAATTGAATACCTACTTTGTGCCGCGGTTAATCTCGAGTTAAAAACATGTCGAAAGGAGAATGTTCAACCCCGAAAGTGAGTGCAGAGGTGTTAATTTTGGAAGCTCAGGTTGGGGCTTATTTTGCAAATATGCAGTCTATTTATAACGCATCGCAACATACGAAAAGTGAAGATGAAATTAAATACTTTTTGTCGAAAGCCGCTAATATAAATAATTTACGCACAGAATACATAAACCTTGTTAAAGATTTAAATATGGCTCGTATCCGCAATAATCCAGAATATGTCGCGAATTTTCAATCTTTAATTGCATTCGAAGATTTGTTTTCGTCCGTTCAATATAAGTTGAATGAATGTGCGCCTTCCACATCAACGCCGAATAATTACCCAGTTGTGACGTCATGGAAGCCTAAAGTGAAATTGCCACCCATAACTTTACCTAAGTTTAATGGAGATATAAAACAATGGACTATCTTTTATGAATGTTTTAATACTACAATTCACAAAAATAAAGAACTCAGTAATTCTGAAAAATTGCATTATTTATTAGGCCAACTCTCGGATACCGCCTTGACGTCCATAGCTGGAATCGAACCCGCTGGAGAAAACTATGAGCTTATTTACTCAACATTGGTGGATAAATATCAGGATATCCGCGCTTTAGGTTATAGCTATCTAGATCAAGTGCTTAACTTTAAACAGTTACAATCATCGCATAATTTAAACTCGTTTTTAGATGTTTGTGGGACATCAATCGCAGCGTTTGAAAAGTTGGATATAAAGAATAAGGCTGACTTTATTTATTTATATTTAGCTTTAAAAAAGGTAGATAAGGAGACTGCCCGCTTGTATGAAAGTTATATACGCTCTGAAAAAGTACCTACTTTTGATAATTTTATTAAATTTATAAAGGAACAAGCTAAAATAAATGATAGAATTCCTGAGAACACTCATCGCACGCCAAGTGAAAATAAAAATTGGCGCCAACGCACAATCCCTTCGCCACGAAATATACCCTCTTCAAGTACATCTAAATCATTTGTTATTTCGGTTGATAATAAGAATCAGTATTGCCCGCTTTGTAAAACTGATACGCACAAACATTTTTACCGCTGTCCTAAATTTTTAAAATTGACGCCGCAAGAACGATATAAGGTAGTGAAAGCTAACCAATCCTGCACAGTTTGTTTGTCATTCCTGCATAAAAACCGGTTATGCCGTTCGGGTAAATCCTGTTTTTCCTGTATGAACCCATACCACCACACTCTGCTCCATATGTCTAGTCCAAACGAAACTTCTGGACCTAAGGGTGATCGCACACCTGCAGATAAGGGTGATCGCACACCTGCGGACCCTTCAGATACAAAATCACAAAGTCAAACTGCAGTCTCGCTTTGCTCGCTTAATACTAGTATACCAATGCGCACAACCGTTTTGCTGGCAACTGCGTGCGTCCGCGCTTTAGACTCACGTGGGACAGAAAACACTCTCAAATGTCTTATTGACAATGCATCGCAACACAACTATATAACAAATGATTGTGTCAAACGCTTAAATTTGCACATAGAGAACCTGACACATCCCGCGTCTGTGAACGGGTTTGGGGGTACCTCTAGCAAAATTAAGGGTATAAGTCGCATAACAATATTTTCACGCTTTAATAATAAATCATACTCGCTCACGCCGTTGATTGTTGACAAAATCACAGATCACTTACCTACATCGCCAGTAGAAAGGTCGCTGCTCAATTATTTAGAGAGCGTACCACTCGCAGACAATACCTATCACCTTCCAAGTAAGGTTGATATGATTTTAGGCGCGCAAATGTTTACGCAAATTCTGCTATCAGGCCGCGTTGCGGCTCCGCCTGGTATGCCTCACGCTTTACAAACCACGCTTGGATATATTTTAATGGGCACAGCCCCGCTAACGCAATCAGTTCCCCCTTCGCAAACGCAAACGCTATGTGCTATTACTAATGAACGCTTAGATAATTCTTTACGCAATTTTTTTGAATTGGAGGATGTACCTTCCCCTAAGAGTAATTTCCTTAGCACGGAAGAACAAGAATGCGAAGATATTTATAAAAAGACGACAGAACGCGATTCTCACGGTCGATATATCGTAGCTTTGCCGTTTAAGTCCGACCCTAGTGTGTTGGGCAACGCTTCGCTAAACGCAGAAAAACGCTTTAATTATTTAGAACGCAAATTAGAAAAATCACCTTCTTTACGCGACGCTTATAATAATATTATTGATGAATATCTGGAGAAAGACTACTTGAGTCCAGTAACACAAACTCGCTCTGACGTACAATACGTTATTCCGCACCACGGCGTTCAACGCGACGATAAAGTTTCTACTAAAGTCAGAATCGTTCTGGATGCTTCTGCTGTTGAAAATGACACAAGCTTAAACTCGCTATTACATAAAGGTCCTAATTTACAATCGGATTTATTTATGCTATTACTAAATTTTCGCTTATTTAAAATTGCTATTTGTGCAGACATCAAACAGATGTATTTACAATTAAAAGTTCATCCAGAATTTTGGAAGTTTCAAAGAATTTTTATCGCTTTTGCAAAGATGATCCTTTGCAATTATTTGAATTTAAACGCGTCTGCTTTGGCCTCGCTTCAAGTCCCTTTCTTGCGCTTCGCACATTAAAGCAGTTAGCTGAAGACGAAGGCAAAAAATACCCTTTAGCTGCTGCCGTAATAAATGCAGGTCAATTTTACATGGATGACGTCATATGTACAACGCACACCGTAGAAGACGCAATTGAGTTGGCCGACCAATTATCGGAAATGTTCGCAGCGGGTTGCTTCGATTTATTAAAATGGTCGAGCAATTCATCGCAATTTCTTGAACATTATCCTAAAGAACTTTTGCACCCTTCGCTTGCTATTAACTTTGAACCCGAATCTAGTCAGAAGGTTTTAGGGGTTAAGTGGGAACCTCATAAAGATTTGTTTACTTTTGACTTTGCACCTAAAGAAATGAAATGCACTAAACGCAACATGTTGTCGGTCATTGCTCAGTTATTTGACGTTCTCGGATTTGTAGCACCTGTAATATTATTCGCAAAATTACTAATTAAAGAGCTTTGGCTTTTGAAAATTGACTGGGACGAGGAGCCTCCCGCACATATTGCACAAACTTGGCTAAAATTCCAAAGCGAGTTACACATTTTATCTCAAATATCGATACCTAGACATGTCGGTATAACGCAAAACTGTGAAGTAAATTTAATTGCTTTCTCGGATGCAAGTGAAAAGGCTTATGGTGCAGTCTTATATATTCACGCAAGCACACCAAACGGAATCGTTGTTAGTTTACTCTGTGCCAAGTCCAAGGTTGCACCAATTAAAACAGTATCGCTTGCTCGCTTGGAACTATGTGCAGCTTATTTGCTTTCTAAGTTGGTACGCGCTGTGTTGACAAATTATTGTTCTCGCATTACTATTGCTCGCACATACGCATTCTCGGACTCGACAGTCGCTCTCAATTGGATAAATTCCAGTCCACATAAACTAAAAACATTCGTCGCTAATCGGGTATCGAAAATTCAAAATAATTTAGCCCCGGAAAACTTCTTCCACGTTTCTGGTAAAGAAAACCCAAGTGACTGTTTGTCTCGTGGTTTAACTCCCGCTCAACTTGCTTCTCATCCTTTATGGTTTAGCGGCCCAACTTGGATGCGCGAAAGCTGTAAAGATTGGCCCGTTAAGCAATTCGCTCCAGATTTAAACGATTTACCTGAGACTAAAACAGTCGTATTAAATAATGTCTTACCAGAAAAGCCTCTTATATTGACTATCGCGGAACGCTCGTCCAATTGGTCGAAATTGCTACGTATCTTTGTGTACATTTTACGTTTTTCTAAACGCATAATTACTCGCGGATTAATAACCGCGGAGGACTTAAATGCCGCTGAATTGTTTATCATTCGCTCGCTTCAAGAAGTTTATTTCGCTGAATATATAGAAGCCTTAAACAAAGGTACGGCTTTACCGCGCGCTATAAGAAAATTACGTCCCATATTAGTAGACGGAATTATACGCGTTGGTGGACGTTTATCTGTCTGCAAGGATATTTCGTTTGATCATAAACATCCCATTTTGCTTCCTAGCAAGGATCATATTGTTAATTTAATAATCGAATACGTTCATCGCATTAGTTGTCACGCTGGTTCGCAACTCACATTATATTTATTACGCAAAATATATTGGATCCTTTCCACACGAAGAATCGTCCGCGCTCGCATACTGAATACAACACTTCTCCAAGTTCTGCCAGCTGCAGACGTCACCAACGAAAATTCTCGCTTACTCTCACGCTTTTCGCTTTTAGATAAATTAGTACAATCATATTGGAAACGCTGGCGAGAAGAGTATTTACAAACGCTACAGGTTCGAGCAAAATGGAATACGGAATCTCGACCAGTAAAAGTCGGTACAATAGTCTTAATCAATCAGAATTGCGCACCACTGCACTGGCCGTTAGGCAAAGTAGAGAAAGTCTTTCCAGGCCCAGATGGCCGTATTAGAGTCGCTTTAGTTAGAACAAAGAATGGTACACTCGAACGACCTGTAGTGCGCTTATGCCCACTTCCTGTTGAGCTTAATAATTAATCTTTTCTAAGTTACGCAATTTATATTTTTTAGTTTCTAATTATTACTATTTAGTTCCTCTTAGATAATTAATACTCAGTAAGGTTAATCGCTGTCCTAGTAATGGATATTTTAATTTTATATACTCTTTATTTAATAGTGCTTTCTTGAAACAACGTTTCAAGGGGCGGGAGCTATGTTTGCGCCATTTCCCTCTCTCTCTCGCACTCCTTTAAACCTAATTATCCATCGCACTCCGTCCCTTCGCGCACATTCGAAAACTCACACGCAAGATTCAACGCCAGTCGCATAAACCGCATGTCACCGATCGATCGTGTGTAAACCGCAACGCGCTGCGCGCAAATAAATAAACCCACGTTTTTCACGCAAAAATCGAGCCAAAATAAAGTGGAGTGCTGTGCTGTGAACCGTAAGAAGGGAAGACTGAAGATAAGAAGCGAAGAGACTTGTCCTGTAAGTGCTTTCTTTGTTCCTTTTTTATCCAGCAACAAGCCACGCCCGTCCGCCATTATTCTAAACCACGCCACTCGAATTTCCTTTGTCTCAACCCGCTAACGCAACCAATGACCAATTGACCAATATGATATTTTTTATTAATTTATGCTTAAAAAATGCACTTGCCGGTAATAGTAGTCTGATAATGCTCGTGAATTCGTCCGAATTTAGGTTTTTTAAAGATCCCATGGGAACTCCTAGATTTTCGGGAATAAAAAATAGCCTGTGTCCGTTTCCGGGATACAGGGTATTTCTGTATACGTTAAAAACGGTTAAACCGATGGGCATTTAACAGTCCGTGGGAACTCCTTGATTTTTCAGGATAAAAAGTAGCCTATATCCGTCTTTGGAATGCAAGCCATATTTGTACGTGAAAGGTAAAAGACAGACAGATAGACGGACAGACAGCCAACCACAGTTTCGCATTTATTATACCTATTAGTACGGATTCTCTCTTGAAGGTCCTCCATATTTTAAGTACAGGGAATGGTGAGAAAATTCCACTTTTTAATTTTTTCATGAATTCTTTTTTTAATTGCGTCGGAAGACAGTCCACTAGAGGGATCACAGAACACAAATCGCGGAAGAGTATTCCAAACTTTAGCCATGAGGAATGATGATACAAAAAGTTTTGTGCGTGTAGATGGAATGTAGACGACATAAGGATGGAAACTTGCCCGACGCTCTGCGGTTCGGTGGTAAAATGGTGAATTTCCTAAATGGAAATAGAAAATCTGCATTAGATATATCAGTCATATAGGCTAGGCTTTTATATTTATGAAAACCCATTGAAAGTAAATAAAACATGAAACAAAGCAAAGTACTCGTAACTATTATTAGTTACGGTTGAACCTTTCGCAGACTCGCTTCATCAATTTCAAAACATAGTGTAGTTTTGCAGCGGAGCCTCATTGAAAAGGCCGGGCCTTTTTACTAATGCTCTCAGGGGCTTAATTAACATCCCTCTCGTGAAAAGGCGGAGTGCTTAATTCCAGTTGCCAGATAGAAGCCGTGCGCGTAATAGAGTCGGGAACGGGGAACTGCAATCGGGTGTAGTGCAGTTTTTTGTGAATTTTTAGACATCGATACCTGAAACCACTGTTTTTGAAACTATTTCATGGTGTTTTATTGTCTGGAATAGTATTTTTAGGGTTCCGTACCTCAAAAGGAAAAACGGAACCACTAGGATAACTTTGTTGTCTGTCTGTCTGTCTGTTCATCGTGTCTGTCAAGAAATCTATAGGGTACTTTCCCGTTGACCTAGAATCAAGAAATTTGGCAGGTAGGTAGGTTTTATAGCATAATTACAGGAATAAATCTGAAAACTGCGAATTTGTGGTTACATCATTAAAAAAAAAATTAAAATGTGTTTCGATTTTCAAAGTAAGATAACTATACAAAGTGGGGTATCATATGAAAGGGCTTTTTACCTATACATTCTAAAACAGATTTTTATTGAGTTTTATGTATAATAGTTTTTGATTTATCGAGCAAAATGTTGGAAAAAATACCCGAGCACGAAACCCTCAGTGCGCGAGTCTGACTCGCACTTGGCCAGTTTTTTTGTGAATTTTTAGACATCGATACCTAAGTCACTGCTTTTGAAACTAATTTATGGTGTTTTGAATACCTAGTATTTTATTCTATTGTCTTCACTCCACATCGCGTATTATTAGATTTTTTGTGAACCTATTTCTATATTATATACTTTTTTATGCGCCTATTTTGTAACAATAAAAACGCATTGTTGGCAGACAGACGACACATAATCCGTATAAAACCACTGGTCAAGATTGAAAGGTGAAAATGCAGTCGTAATCATTTAAAACGACGATGATCACGAGTATGAAAATTTATTCTAATTGAAATTTTAAATGCGAAAGTGAATCGGGTGTCTGTCTATTTGCTTATCTGTCTGTTAACATTTCACGGTCCATCGGGTCAACCTATTTTGACGAAATTCGGGACAGAGATAGCTTACATCCCGAAAACAGATGTAAGCTACTTTTCACCCCGGCAAATCAGAGTTGCCACGGGGTTGTTGTAAAACTTAATCCACGTGGTCAGAGTCTTAGGCATCACATCTTTTTAAATAACTATAGGTACGTCAAGTATTGGACTAATAATAACGAAAATGTTACTAAAAGGAAATACTACACCTTAAAATATGTCAAACAACGCCAGATTAGAATTTAACTTTTCAAATCTTATAGGAATTTAAATCAATCGGTGAATTTATCAAGATCTTGATAGAACATAATCGATTCTAGTGAAGGCCGAGTAATTAGAAATGTCATAGGCAATGTTAACTCTTCAAATATTACCACAAAGGAACAATACGCTCCAGAGATTCCCCAATGATTGAAGAAGCGAAGTTAATGGAATTTCCAATTTCAGCGCATAAAATAACATTTCAATTTAAAATCACACCAGATGTTCACGAGCGAATAACTTGCGACTAAAATGAACCCTAAATCTTACTTGGCTGGTTGGTTCCGCCAAGTAGTTTAATTCTCTAACCACAACCATACTTTCATCGCTGATTCAGCGATGAAATCAAAAAAAGGTTATTTTGTGTGTATTGCATTTGCGGTACGAGACTGATAAGTGACCGATAAGAACGTGCAACAAGCGTCGCACGACTGTAAGCAAAGTATCGTGCGTCATGGTCGCTCACCTTAATAATGCTCTCCATACATTTCCAAATTAGGCGATCGTTTCATAAAGTTGCCCCATCTTTTTTAATTAGGGCTTGCATGCCTCTGAACCAGCATAATTAAACGTTATATCAAAAAATATTTTTTCACAATGCACTATTTTACCAACGAAATTAGCCTGATTTCAGCGCTAGAAGTCTATTGATCTTAGTCTGCTGATAATAATTTTGATAGCGAACTCAAGGACGACAACTGTATGTCAGAGAATACATGCCCAGTATTGAATTCGCCTTGCATTCTGTCTGGAGGTGTTCCGACTTCAGTTTTATACAATTTACACTGCGATGGAGTTGGTTTTTGAATAAGAAACACGTGTGGTGAGAGAAACGGAATCACATAGCTATTTTAGGTTTTGCACGATTGGATTTTGTCTTTACTTGCGAGTTGGAAGACTTTATTTCCTAATCTTATTTGAAATATTTCAATTCCAAACATTTCCTTCCTACAGTTTACCAGATTCTTTACAGAGAAACTCTTTGATTTTTTTTGGGATAAGTGGTAGGTAAACTATATCTTTCTCCGAGCAAACTAGCTTTGTACCTTCGAAATTAGTTAAAAAGTAGATAAACAGGCAGACAGACTGACATACGTTCGTATTTGTATCTAATCTATCGGTTCTTCTCGGTAGGAACAGCATTCCGAACCAGTGGTAGATTATTTTGACGATTCGAAAGCACTTGTAAAAGTTTACTTGAATAAAAATGATTTGATTTGATTTGATTTGATTTAATAAAACCTTTGTTTAGATGAATTTACTACCTTGCTCATCTTTAACTTCCTGCACAAAGCAGTCACTCAGTGTTTTATAGACTGGGCTGTGTTGGTTGCATCTCTGAAATATAAATGGCCGTAATAATCAATCTATCCGTGATCTGTCGATAAAGTTATCGACGTTAACAACGTCTCTAAGTAAGTACTTAGAGACGTTGTTCATTGTCAAAAAAGACCATACAAATATACACGTTGCTAACTAACCTATCGACAGATTACAGATTGAAGCGGACAGAAGCAAGGCGAACCAAAGTAACTACATAGCCCAAAGATTGGCCAACAGGCGCATTGCGCCAGTCATCTCTGTTGCAGAACGGATGGCTGCTGGGGCAAACACGTTCTGGGGTAGACTGCGTATACCAATTAGCATAGTGTGGGATGTTAAAGTAAAAGGGTAAATGGGTGGATGAGGAAATCGGAGCGCCGTATGTGGTGGCGCGCTCTCCAGAGACCCTATATCCAGCAGAACTTGCAGCAGACTAATGGGTTATGAAGGTACGGTCAGCCTCAGAATTCGAGTAGCAATTCCGCGAAACTATTGCATCAAAAACCTGTATAAACACTCCACACTCACCTAACGCATGTGCATAACTATGCCACGCGAATATGATCATAAAGGTGTTAACGACTTACGGCCTTTGACTGTACAAGCTTCAGGGTACCCGTCGTAGATAATGACTTGTAAGTAAAACATATTCCTGGCTCATAATCCTTTCATACCCAGATATGATTTATTCATTCATAGGAATCCTCCTTTCATCAATGCAAAGCGATCGGTCAAGCGTTTATTATAACCGACTCCAGCTTTGACATTTATTTACGTAACTCCTCGTCGCACACCACTGATACACTGAACCGAAGATAAAGTCGCTGAAATACAAATTATGTGAGTATACAATATACATAGTTCCAAAAGCAGGTATTATTATCCTTTTAACATAAAGCAAGTTTTGAATTAATGATACAAATGTAGATTAATTTAAATCACACCCGACAGGTCAAGACAACCAATTGCGTTGTAGTCGAAGTCAGTCCATTAGACTAATGTAAGAAAAATGGAATATCGTATATAGTGTTTATCTTATAGTCTAGCTGCTCTGATATGATTAATTAAGATGTTATTTTTGAGATAATGTTTTACAACCAAAATAAGTACAGTACAGTGATATTACTCGATCGTATGTTGTTTTAGGTTGTAGTATTTTACAATCTTGTTATTTATGCGCAACACAATAAATACTGCACACTGTCAGAAGTATTATATTTTACTGACCAACGTTGTATCTTTGGATATTAGGTGAATCAATGTCTCACACATAAATTTCTCTAAAATGAAACATAAACAGTTCGCAATTCGCGCTATAAAGAGAAACATCAAAGAGGTAGTTCAAGGAAACCTCAGCTTAACACTTGCGTTCAAAATGTTCTTTTTCACCCGGTTTCCTTTGCCAATTGCTCGCGCTATTAATTGAAAAAACCGATAAAGTAAGAATAAGACATTGACGTGTCGGTTCCGTAGCTAATTCACCTACACGTACAAACTTTTTACATGTATTTTGAACTAGCTGATGCCCGCGTCTTCGTTCGCGTGGATGTAAGTTTTTAAAAATTCCTGTGGGAACTCTTTGATTTTCCAGGATAAAAAGTAGCCTATGTGCTAATCCAGGGTATAATCTATCTCCATTCTAAATTTCAGCCCAATCCGTCCAATAGCTTTTGCGTGAAGGAGTATCAAACATACACACACACACACACACACACATACAAACTTTCTCCTTTATAATATTAAGGTGATGAAAGACAAAAAACGACACGCAAATTATTCTTAAATCTACGTTTTCAAAATCTTGGAAAACCTGCGTTTCCAAGTTTTATTTCAGTGAAGTAACTCGTAAACAGAAGCCATCTAAGTTAGTAAAATAATGCATTTGTTAACAACAATGTGTCTAATTTCAGGTTCTGCGTTGCAAGTGTGATAATCAAAATTATGACCAATGCAGAGGCCTTTCTATTGTATCAAGAACTTGCTTATTATTATTACCTAGAGGATGCCCGCGGCTACGCCCGCGTGAATATTGGTTTTTATAAAATCCCATTGGAACTCTTTGATTTTCCGGGATAAAAAGTAGCCTATGCCCTTCCCCGGGATGTATCCCATGTATGTACCAAATTACATTAAAATCGGTTCAGCGGTTGGGCCGTGAAAACGTAGCAGACAGACAGACAAACAGACAGACAGACAGACAGACAGACAGACACACTTTCGCATTTATAATATTAATATGGATTAGACGCAATTTTGTAGGTGATATGAATTTACTCCGTATTAGAGGCATAGTAATACTACTGGTGATTAATAGTTACAATGGAACCTAGTTATAAAATTAAAACCAGACCTAATGGGGTTTGGTAGAATAAAAACGTAAAATAATTTTCAGGGCATATTTCACCACGGCGGGGGGTCCTTTTGCAATTCTCTCCGTGGAACCCTATAAAATAACTGCAGCACTAATAGTCACATTATGATAAGTTGAATAGCGTTAAATGAACTGCCATTCTGCAAAGTAGGTCGTAGGCTTCGCCGGGAAGTCTCTTAATTGTGAGGCTGAGGCTGTGGCCGTTAGGACTGCACCAATTTTAGGTTCATTGTTTCGATAATTGCTCGGGGGAAATCTGTGTGCTTAGTATGAGATTGTATATCTCACCAACGTTGATAGAAATCGAGCATCGAAACACATAAAAGCCAGATTAAAATGAAAAAACTTTTCATGTGGCTAACTGATAAGTGCTCTTATTCTTTAAAGGATTTTTGACGATAATATAAAGTAGATGACATTACACCTTTTGCGTAGGTATAATATATTATTCTATCTCTAAATTATTGACATGGTTTTCATTTAATTATTAGGTACTAGTTTATACCCACGACTTCATCTGCGTGGATTTACGTTTTTGTAAGAATCCCGTAGGAACTCTTTGCTTTTCCAGGATAAAAAAGTTGCCTATGTCAAATTCCGGCTACCTCTGTACTAAATCGATCATATATAATTTTACAAGTAATATACATATACAATTATAGTTACAAGAATAGTTTAGTAAGATAAGTAAATAATTAATGTAATTTTAGTATGGATTGGTTGTGAGCTTTTAAAATTATTCACTCGATCAGAGTATTTAGTAAATTACTATAGTAATCAAGTGTATATTTTAGTAAAGAATGCAGTATGTAGTTTCAAATATTTGAAATGTACACTGGAAAGGGTAAAATATTTGGAACTTTATTTACCATCTATTTATAAAGTATTTTCACAAAATTGACCTTGTTTTAAAGACCAAGTTCATTAATACATCTAGATTGTAGAGCTAGTGCTCCAAGCGGAAACCTGGTAAAATTAAAGTCGGGTTTTTTAAATTTTATATTAAGGAACTTTGCGTCCATTTTACTTGTGTTTTGACGCTCGAATTCTATCAACGTTGGTAAGATATAAAATCTCATACTAGGCACACTGTTGAGTTCAACGTACTGCTTTTTGTAACTTCTCTCGGTATTGGTAGAAATTCCCCGTTTTGTTAGGTTTTAACTTTTGCCCGTTTTATATTTTATGTTGAATGCAGTTCCTTATTTAATGCTAGGTTTATTGTTTCAAGAACTGCTGCTGCAATGCTTTTCTCTGATCGTAAAGCCTTGGTTTTAAATTAGCGCAGCAAAGAAATAAGTTACCACTACGAATTAACACTACTGAAATTCTTACTTACTCTCTCATTAAATAGAATTATTCCTTCTCACGTAATATTATATTAACTAAATATAATATATATATATTATTATGTTAATATTATGTTATTAAATATTATTTTAGCTTCTTTATGTTTACTTATGTTATTGGCATAATGGTGCATACCTTACTTAGTAGGTGCATGTGGATACTAGTACAACTATGCACTTAGATATATTATTAAAATAATAGGTAATATAATCACACTATCACTCTAATATTATGAAGGCGAAAGTTTGTGTGTATGTGTGTGTGTGTGTGTGTATGTTTGTTACTCCTTCACGCAAAAACTACTGGACAGATTTGACTGAAATTCGGAATGGAGATAGATAATTTATCCTGAATAAGCACATAGGCTACTTTTTATCCCGGGAAATCAAAGAGTTCCCACGGGATTTCAATAAATCTAAATCCACGCGGACGAAGTCGCGGGCGTCAGCTAGTTAGTAAACTTCACTGAAATGACATTTATACCTCATAGTTGACTCAAAACATTTACCGTGAACAAACCAGTATCATTAGTTATTGTCACTAACGTCTCCTTACCATTCCAAGATTACTGTTACAAGATTTAAATGAGTACAAGCACTATCAGAACTTCCACATTAAGAAGAAAAAGCGATAAATTGTGCCTATTTAATATCTTGCGACGATCGATTTAACTTCAGGGCTACCAACTTTACAAGATGCCCGCGATTTCGTCCACATGGATTTTTAAGGATCCCGTGAAACTCTTTGATTTTCTGAGATAAAAAATAGCCTTAAATTGTCTGTCTATCTCCACGTTTTAACTGCATGCAAAAAATCATGACGATCCGTTGCTCCGTTGTCGCATGACTGAAGGACAAACCAACAAAACAATAAACCAACAAAGCTTTTACTGTAATGTTATGGTATGTGTTATGGTAATATTACAGGTAGGTAGTGATTCCAATAGCATGCACCATTCATTATTATCAGTGTTTGTATTTCTTCCATTAGCATTATTTTCATTCTTGATTTAATTCGTCTTCTTTTTGTAATTTCAAGTCTGTGTTACTTTCAACAAGGCCAGCCAATAATCTGTAACAAAAAAGTTACAAAATTAATATACTTTTTGTGTAAATATAAACTCGTTCCGTATATATATGCCTAATACTGTTGACATAATAATATTAATTTATACATATATTGTATATTACGTGTTATATTATTAAGAAAATTCACAGGCTAAAATCGCATTTTCATATACCTATGTTTAAAAGGCTAACTATGTATTTATATAAAACATAGCTTTATCACACCATTATTAAATCAAATATCAAAGCTGAAAATGTTGTCAACCCTATAAAATCATTACCTTAACATCAATACCGTTTGACGAAACGTCTCAGTAGATTTAACTCGAAGAGATTAGGGACACCCACGTATCTTCTTTATCAATAATCCATTATTAAAACGCAAACAATGAGGTGCTATCAGAAGCCTGGCTATCTTAGTCCGGAATGATGAATAGCGAAGCAGGTACATTAGAAAATGTCAATAAATAAAAAGTAAATATCCAGATGGTATCGCGGGCTGCCCGGTGGAAACTTGAGATAGAGTTATGTTGCCCGTTAGTACAATTGGGACGAAAAGTTTTACAAAATGACACCTACCTAATTTAATTAAACCATATTTTAGTAGTTTAACAAAGTTTGACAGTAACCGTAACGTAACTTTAACTGCTTCCATGCAACTGGACCTAAGCTATGCCAATTTGAGTGTCAGGAAGCTTTTCTTGCGATTTTTACTCGGTGACAATAGCTTTTGTCTACAATCTCATCTAAGTCACAGCCTAATAGTTGTTAGTGAAGATGTGGTTTAAGATGGAATCTGCTTGGGCCGGAGGGGGTATGGAAGCTTATTAAAACCACCCTCCAGATTAGGTTTGCTTAATTTAAAGCTCAAGGCAGACCGGCAGAGCTGAGGCAAGGTGACTTTTGTGATAGCAATTACTATAAATTTAATTTGTGCATAGATAGACTTACCTAGGCACGTGCCCTTTAAGTTTTATTTCCAGTATACCAATTTTAACTTATATCAAATAAGTAACTTAGCTTTAGAGCTTAGTTTAGGTGGTTATCAAAAAATAATTGAATCTACTCTAGAATTTACTACTAAGAGAACTGGACCGACTATAAAATCCTTTGATACAAAATGTTTTATTGACGACTGTACTTCTGATACAGCCTATTAAATACGTGATAAACAACAATATCTCATTGATAATTAAAAAAAATGATGCGTCCAAAGTAATGAAGCGTACGCAGTCCGAACCGGTAGCTGGCGAGATAAGTAGCGTTCACTTAATGATGCTTCGATTTACCGGTAGGTATTTTTGTTCTGTTTGTAAAAGAATTATTATGAACGGATGTACCTCCCTATATCACCAATCGCGAATACTAGGGCCGGCGCATACAGATGGAATGGAAATAAGTTTTTTAGTTAAAATTTAAACTTAGCTTTATTTACACTGGTTGAAATTGTGTCATTGAATACCAAACACGAAGGACGGAATACTCTTGAATACTCAAAGGACGAACCTAGGTCGCCTGGGTGATCCGCGCACCGTCGCTTTTATCCCGAAGTAAATAAAGGTTAGTTAGAGTTGTTATCAAGAATGACGCTCTACCTTGGCTTCTATTCACTTATGTTGGTATGCGTTGCCCGTATGAGTTAGATTTGAGTTTCTTATAGTATGAAACTTCATAATTATCTTGTAGATTGGGAAAAACGTCAGTATTTGTATGGAAATATTATGATAATACTTACTATACCAAACTCATAACAAGATGAATCTATGATATATAAATGTGTTGCCCAAAGTTGCTTGATAGGGAAGACTGAGGATCGCATGTGAGAGCACGACGTCTGTCCAACAGTGGATGTCCACAAGCTGATATACTTAATATTGACGATGATTTTTGGAAGTGACCCGATCGAAAAACAAAAGGGACCATTTGCTTGCAGATAGCAAAGTATACCACTGCTGTGTCCACAGATAACCAGAAAGCTGTGTCAAAAACCTTTTTAGCCCTCGCATACACGTAAGTCTTACCTACTCACGTAAATAGCTTACATAATTAACTTACGACACTAATGTAAACACTCTTATAAATACAAATTTTACCTCAGTAAATGTATTGTCTTTAGGGAAGGCCTATGTCCAGCTGTGGACGTCTACAGGCTGATGATGATGATGATGATGATGATGATGATGAAATGTATTGTCAATTGGATGCCCATCAATTATGTAAGCTACTTACGCGAGTAAAACTTACAGGTGTTCTCGCAGCCTTAGGACAAGATATTAACTCCAAATGAGTTGAGTTCGCAAACTATTGAACTAATATAAGACTTAATAATATAAGACTAGACTTAGTTCTCTAATGAGGCAATTTGACTCTGGCCGTTCCGATGCTGATTTGATGATAACAGTAGAAAGCGTTTAGGGAACTAATGTTTAGAGTTAGAGATGGGACTGTAACAAAGTCGATACTTTTCTAGTAGACAAAAAAATTGATTGGAACGCTGAAAACTTCACCTGCAAAATATTTAAAATACTGTTGTGAGTTGAAATCGCTCAGGAATTTCATAACAAAGTGTAAATTAAAAATTTATAACACCCCCGACAAGTGAAGGTTACAGTAACTAGAAAAGAGCTGATAACTTTCAAACGGCTCAACCGATTTTCTTGGATTATAGCTACGAACACTCTCGATCAAGCTACCTTTCTAAAAAAAAAAAACTAAATTAAAATCGGTTCATTAGTTTAGGAACTACGATGCTACAGACAGATACACAGATACACACGTCAAACTTATAACACCCCTCTTTTTGGGTTGGGGGTTAAAAAAGAATTTTTAGCCAACTAATAGCCATAGGTATACCAAAATTACAGGATGCCGCTCTTGACCGGTTAACTTGATCGTGTAAGGTCAGCGCAAGGCTGGCGCATGTAGTGTGGACCCACCTTATAAAATGGTAACCACTGTTCATTATCTTACGATAATCAAGCACGTTTCCAGGATAAAACGTATTCTGAGCAAGTCCACGTCTTATCAAAGTGCAAACGGTGAAGATAAAAAATTACTGTGACAGTTTGCAAAGATAAAGAAGGCTAAACAGATTAAAGACTGGTCCGACGGTTCGTCCGTCTCTTAAGCGACCGACTAATTAACGCCTTGAAAACACGTAAAAAATATAAAAAGCCGGCCAAGTGCGAGTTGGTCGGTTCCGTACTATCGATCGTACAGTCAGCAACATAGTCGCTTGTACCGGCGCGGCGGGTGCAAACCTAGCTTTATTGCTGACTGTACAAGACTTTCAACTTATTTAAATTTTCATGGCGGTAATTTTGAGTTTTTTGGTATTTGTTGTTATAGCGGCAATAGAAATACTATATTTCATGAAAATTTCAAGTCTCTACCTAATATGGCCACAGACAGATAGACGGATGGACAGCGGAGTCTAAAGGCCGATCCACACCAATTGCGTATGCAGCACCTACCCATGACACGTACGTAGTGACGCGCGTAAACCCCTAACACACCGGGTTACGCATACGTCCACACTTTACACTTTACAATGCAATGGCACGCGCCACGACTATGCTTACGCAACGCTTACGCAGCCTGTGTAAACGAGCTATTAGTGATACGGTTCCGTTGGCACCCTTCGGGTACGGAACCCTAAAAAGAAGATTTTATGATAAATAAAAACATCCGTTTACACAGTATTACGCCGCTAAAGCAAAAGCTCGTCTTATTTGCCGTCGTTATTGACATCGCGAATTAAAAAACTAAAGAAAATCCATTTTTATTACGCTAAAAATTTCATTATTTACCTATTAAACATAATACCTAATAGATAGGTAACACCACACAATATGTTTTCAACTATTGGATAAGTTAGTGATACAGAAACCCTACCAACACCAAAGAAATACACAATACTTAAATAATTAGGAATTTAATAATTTAGGAAAAAGCACAGTTTTTATCTCGTCACCTGAAAATTGAAATCCATTAAATAAAGTTCAGGAAACATTGAATGTGTAGCATCTTGTTTATTGTTTAAAAACTGTCTGGGACTTTATTTCTTTTTACCATGATTAGATCTAGAAATGCCAGTTGACACTTCCAGAAAACGACAAAATGGCTTTTATTCAACGTAACATTAACAACTCGTTCACATAGGCTACGTAAGCGTTGCGTAAGCGTAGACGTAGCGCGTACCATTGCATTGTAATGTATGGAACTGTATGAGACATGGCATACCGCTTGCGTGGCGTGAACTTTCGCGTAGACGTAATGCGTGCAGTTATGTCTACGGGTTCACGAACGTCACAACGCACGTGTCGTATGTGCTTGGTGTGAATCGGCCTTAAACCCACAATTCAGTCAAATTGAACTTAACAATTCGTCCAAACTCACTTTTATGGATGACTCGTAACCTTATCGAATAAAAATCTCGATATGAAGAATGTCCCTTCCTACCCCTACGCGGCACGTCGTTAAGATGTTATCCCTTCAACGAGGAGTAATCTGTACGTCGAGTGTTGGGACTACTACAATAGTGGGGCCGGATAATGGGCGAGCTTTTTTATAGTATTTTATTACTTTAACCCTCTGGAGACGTGACAGATCGATGCTGTGACTAAAAAGAAGTATTCTGTGACATGGATGTTCTATCATATGACGGATTTTATATAATTCATGGGTGATATTTTCTCTCGTATTGAGTTTTTACACGTACTTTTGAATCGTCAAATGAATCTACCTCTGGTCCGGAATGCCTTTGCTACCGAAAAGAACGACGGACGAGATGTAGGTAGGTACCTACATCTCGTCCGTAACGCCAGTGTGGTTCAGAAAAGGTGGTTCAAACAGCTACATACTCTAAATAAATTGAGTGTAAAGCAAGTGTAAGATAACCTTAATTTTTATCGCACAAAATTTATTAGTGCGATTTTTCACGCGATATCGGAATGAGCGTATATTTCTACTTACTTAAATTTTATTACATCCTGTAAATTAACAGTTTTATCGTTAAAAGTCTGGGTTTAATGTATTTTTCTTTGCTAAGTCCATAATAAATTTATCTTCATTAAAAATATCCTTACAGTTAATTCGTGTAGTTATTAGATGAGATAATGAATTAGTTTGATGGAGAAAAGATACAAGCATGTTTTGAGATTTTTTAAATACCTATGTACATATTTAGCTCCTCTGAGTTGGTCTCTAAAAATATAAACATATCATGTAACCTTTTAGCTAAGATGCCCACATTGTTTAACGTTATAGTATATATTAGTCCACACTACTGAAAATTGTTTTACAATCTATTTTTAACCCCCGACCCAAAAAGAGGGGTATTATAAGTTTGACGTGTGTATCTGTGTATCTGTCTGTGGCAATGTAGCTCCTAAACTAATGAATCGATTTTAATTTTTTTTTTGTTTGAAAGATGGCTTGATCGAGAATGTTCTTAGCTAAGTATAACCCAAGAAAATCGGTTCAGCCGTTTGAAAGTTATCAGCTCTTTTCTAGTTACTGTAACCTTCACTTATCGGGGGTGTTATAAATGTTTAATTTACACTTGTGTTACATCACACTAATATTATAAAGGAGAAAGTTTGTATGTGTGTGTGTGTGTGTGTATGTTTGTTACTCCTTCACGCAAAAACTACTGGACGGATTGGGCTGAAATTTAGAATGGAGATACATTATACCCTGGATTAGCACATAGGCTACTTTTTATCCCGGAAAATCAAAGAGTTCCCACGGGAATTTTAAAAAACCTACATACACGCGAACGAAGTCGCGGGCATCAGCTAGTATATAATATTTTCTGGACGCATAGTACTCGTAGGTAGACCTGAAAGCAATGTTACTACGCACTTAAGCACTATTGAAACGATATACAAACAAATATTTATTTACAAATGGTAAAGCTTTAAGTACTTACTTATATTTAATCCTTCAGAGAAATATGTATGCAGTCAATAACCCTTAGTTCATTAAGAAATCATTAATCGTACAAAATCACCATCCTAGACAGAACAGTATGTAAACGGTGAGCACGACTCCTCATATCCAAACTAGATGACCTTCTTGTTCCGATATACCACACACAGTGCAATCCTAGACAAAAATCCTATTTTCTTACAAATAAAGACTATTTTCCCATAGCAATTCTTCATGTAGCTCGTTGTACTTAGAATATGGCCGTAGCTAATTTAGGTAGCATTGTGCACCTCACAAGAGGCGTCTGAATAAGATTATCATAGAACCCGTTGGGAGTCATTGGTCATAAATCATAACCCATAAAACATATCTGACAATAACCTCTTTCTTTCATGACGCTTCCTAAACATTTTATCCAACAAGCAAATATAAGCTTTATATTAATGTTGGTAAAGCTTATTTACTTTTGATGGAGGGTTAGAATTTTGTGACGGGGCAAATGCGGATCGTTAAAATGACAACCGAACTTAATATTCCGTCTGATCGGCCCAATTGTTCGTATTGTGCTGACGATTTTAGAAAGCCAAAAAATGATTTTTTTTTGAAGGACTGGCATCAATCAATATGGCTGTGTAATCATTGACAGGATAATCTAGGTATAATGCGTGGATGATGTATAAGCAATTCGCCAAATTGAATATTCGGCTTAGTACCTAAATTGAATTTGGGAATTTATATAGGTTCCATTTTATTGGTCGTTATAGAAATTTATTTGTTCATGCGGAGCTTTATTTGGTAGGTATTAGGTAATATACTAAAATTTTATTGATATCATTAAAAATTAAAAAAGTTGTAATAATAAATAAAATGATAACTCTAACTAAAAGTTTACACTATAAAATATTTACAAATCTAGGCAAGAAAGATATTTAAAATTCAAAATATTTTTATTCAATTAGACTTTTACAAGTACTTTTGCAAGTCAAAAACATCTACCACTGGTTCGGAATGCCTTTCCTAACGAAAAGAACCAGCAAAGAAACTCGGCGGTGGCTCTTTTTAACCGCCCGACCCAAAAAGAGGGGTGTTATAAGTTTGACGTGTGTATCTGTGTGTCTGTGTATCTGTGTATCTATGTATCTGTCTGTGGCATCGTAGCGCCTAAACGAATGAACCGATTTCAATTTACTTTTTTTTGTTTGAAAGGTGGCTTGATCGAGAGTGTTCTTAGCTATAATCCAAAAAAATTGGTGCAGCCGTTTAAGAGTTATCAGCTCTTTTCTAGTTTTCTTGTAGAAAAGAAGGTTACATAACCGTTAGGTTCATAATATTATGTCAATAGACAAATGTCAAGCTGTCAAGATGGACGTTGCCTAGATATATAATTATTTATTTGAAAATGATGTTTTGGAAAACTCAGATTCTTTGGATCGTAGGCGCGGAATAGTCCAAGAAAATCGGTTCAGCCGTTTGAAAGTTATCAGGTCTTTTCGGTCTTTTCTAGTTACTGTAACCTTCACTTGTCGGGGGTGTTATAAATTTTTAATTTACACTTGTCAAAGATATATAACACATTTCATATTGTTCACTGCAACACAGTACTTGTAAATATTCATATAATAAATACATAGTGACGTTGCAGTTCATAATAGACAAAACATGAACTAGAGATGGTTGATAAAGTATCCTTACAAAATGCTGCAATTCATTGATGTCCCGACTAAATTGGAGTCCCGATTATTGCGGCCCGGGGAATTAGATCTGGTGTATTCAAAACACCGCACTATTGAGACCTCGGGAAGGGAACTGGATCTGATAAGGCAGATCGACGATAGGGCCTTTTTCTTTGCGCGACACCTTTGTCCCAACAAAGGGGCTGTGCGGTTGGACTGTGGCATGTGAATGGGCTTGCAATAACGTCCTGGCTTTAGGGTTGTCACTTGACAGGTTTTAATAACAAAAATATGAAGTCCAGGGTCTTAGTAAAACCTTAGTGCAGGTCTACAAGTCGTACTGTTGAAACTTGAAAGTTCATCTTAGTATTTGAATAGGTCTCTTAGGTTTATTTAGTTTATCTACATAGGTACGTAATTATAATAACTACTTACCCATTAAGCGCAAAAGTGTGTTTGTTTCTTGGTTAGTTTGTTAGTTTGTCATTCAACGCCGCAACAGAGCAAATAGTTTTTGCGTGAATGAGAACATAATACACACACGTACAAAATATCTGTTGCCTTTATAATATTAGTGTAATTATTATTTAAGTTTGATAAATAAGTAAGTTTCAGCCTCAATAACTCAACGGTTATAGGAGTGGACCGAATTCCGAAAGGTCGGCGGTTCAAACCCCAGCCGTTGCACTATTGTCGTACCCACTCCTAGCACAAGCTTTACGCTTAGTTGGAGGGGAAAGGGAATGTTAATTCATGATTAAAATGGCTAATATTCTTTTTTTTTTTAAAGTTAACATTTGGCAACCCTACCTGGCCCGAAGCTCGGATCCCGCGAGATCGGTCGCAGATATACGCGTTCTTCAGAGATTTATTAATCTCCCACTGGAACAATGGGTTACGGTAGGCACCTGGTAGTTTTTTCACATAGGTGCGTGTGCGTATTAAATTTTTGCGGGAAGCGGGTATACGAGCGGCTGTGGCTAGTGGATCTATAGGTTTTAAGGAACTTTCTAGTTAACAATACATATTTTTAACCCCCGACCCAAAAAGAGGGGTGTTATAAGTTCGACGTGTGTATCTGTGTATCTGTCTGTGGCATCGTAGCTCCTAAAATAATGAACTGATTTTAATTTAGTTTTTTTTTTTGTTTGAAATGTGGCTTGATCGAGAGTGTTCTTAGTATTTTAGTTTCTAGAATATGTCTGCAAAATTTCATGGACTTTGGTTGCTTAGTATTCAAATGAAATCGGAACTACGATTGTATGAAACGAGTGACGGAGAGAGCCCTGTTAAAGGTGCATGCCGGGATAGAACCCCGGATCTACCGATTAAGAGGCAGACGACTTAAATATGTAATTTATATCAAGTTCAAAATATGAATATAAAGTAAATGACATTAGAGTTGTTATTTACTCTATAAATCAACAAACTTAACTATAATTTTTATTAACTACTTAGATTTCATACATAAATTCAAATGTCAAGTTAATAGTAAAACACCGTTTTATTACCCACAGCATAATTATTATTCAGTGCCTATGTCTAGAGATAGGAGTGAGCTGTAAAAAGCTCCGCTCCTAATTAACGATATTCTTCTAAGAAGGTCACATAGTCATAGACTGTTCAAAGCCCCCTCTTGAGTGATCAAGTTACGCGTTTAATTTGTCTAGATCGTGTGATGGAGGTGTAATCATAGACTAAAGGAAAGTTTAGATAGAACCCTCACGAATAACTTAAACGTTCCTGGGAATATAATCCATTATTTTTACACAAGCTATTTAAGCGGTGACGTTTATCTTATCAGCATCTTTTTATAAAGTCATGATAACAATACAGTAAAATAAAAAGTACAACATTTTACAATCAATTTTATTTGCAATAATAACATACGAAATATCCATTGACACTGACTAGTTAATTGAACTATAATATTCTAATACATTGAGATTACAGTTGTGAATGAATGTATAAATTAATGAATTAATGACAGGAGCAAAGGATAATCAGGTATAGTTGCATATGTTAAAAGTAAGCAATATTAGTCACAATCAACGTACAACAGCATCGCAAACACAAAATGGCTAGACGCCATCATAATGTGATCGACTTCTTTCGTTGCCACTAATCTCTCCGGATTGGCTTCATATTCTGATAAGAATATTTACCGTCTAAGATTTTCCTCAAGTCTGAGGCTGTAATAAATAATGTTTTATCTCAACATCAGAAGGCAGAAATTCTTACACGTCCTTTCGCTGAATCTCTTCACTTTATTATTTAGGTTCTATCTCACGTTTGCAGTAAATTTTAATTATTACGATAGACGCGTTCGCAGGTAAAGGTTAGAGCTACATGATATTTATTAAATTGTTCTTCTTTTGAACATAAAACCAAATTAATTCAGGCGTAAGGACACAATACACCAAAGTATATAAGTTTTAAACTTGGTTAAAATTAGAAGATTTTCTTGGCGTACTACCAAGCTTGAATTCAAATTTTAGAATTAAGGATTATTTAAGAATAGGTATAATTCAATAACCTGAAATAAAATTAATAATTAAAGTCGGAATTACCTATTAGTAGGATGTTATTAAGTGGTATACATCAAAATTACTCAATATTCAAACTTATTTGCTGTGTTGTTGTCAATATATATTATTTGGGTATTTGAATACTATAATAATTTTAAAAATTAGTGTTTTGTTTTTGTTTATTAAGCACACAATACAGATAATGACAATAATAATACAATATTACAATAAAGCCATGAAAAAAAAGACTAGCCACTCTCCAAAAAAAAGTGTGTACATATGCAGTCAATAAGATAATGGACGTGTCGCTTAGAACAGCTATACACCAAAAACTAAAATTTTAGAAAACTAGAAAACAGTGATAAAAGAGTCACGCAAACAAAATCACGAGTAAAAGCTATATCAACATAAACAACAAGTGTAAATTAAAAGTTTATAACACCCCCGACAAGTGAAGGTTACAGTAACTAGAATAGAGCTGATAACTTTCAAACGGCTGAACCGATTTTCTTGGATTATAGCTAAGAACACTCTCGGTCAAACCAAGCCACCTTTCAAACAAACAAAAAATAAATCAAAATTAATTAATTAGTTTCGGAACTACGATGCTACAGACACAGTCACGTCAAACTTATAACACCCCTCTTTTTGGGTCGGAGGTTAAAAATGAACTTATCAAAGCTGTTGTGCAGTTTGGTAATCTCACAATCTAACCATTATGTCCGAACCAACTGTCACGTAACTAAATAGAAAGAAATTGTTCTTTTATTGCACTCAATGAAGTCAGCTGTATATTGCCGATACCACATCTTGATAACACACCCGCATTTGCCAAATATACCACAGCGGGATGCCGTCACAATATTTTAGTGGTATATATCTATGGCCATTGAGTTAAGACCATAGAGAAGCCAATCTCATACATCAGACGCCGAAAATTCAGAAAAGCGATTTCATTAAACTGTAAGCTTCTAAAATAAGCTATATAAACGTCATAATCATCAACCTTTTTTTTTCTTCGGGGGAGGAGAAAATCTCTACGGACTTCTGCCGGCTGGCAGGGTGTGTCCGACTTGCACGGACTAAAATAACCTCCCCATGTCGTCCAAGGTGAGCACGGAACTGCTAGGCTACTTCATGCTGACCTAATAAATCTCGATCTTCCTCTTTTCTTCTTTTTCTCTTTCTTCTCTTCAAACCATTATAGCCCTCAATATTTAGCTATATCGTTGCCAGGCGTCTTCGCTCGAGCGAAATGTTTCTGCAAATAAAAATCTTGAATCTTGAATCTTGAAGATATTCATCAACCTATGGCCGGCCTATTACTGAGCAAGTGTATCAGTGTGAGAAGGATTTAGCCAGTAGTCCACCACGCTGGCAGAATGCGGATTAGCAGACATTACATATCATTGATAAACTATATTACAATATATTTTTAACTTTTATTATACCTACTACTGTAAAAGTTGAGCGAGTTTATGGACAAACAAGTAAAAACAGGTTAAATGGCAATTATTGAATCAAAAAAGCATGACTTGGTTTCAGTCAGGCCCTCGATTATGGTAAAACAACAGTGTAAAGATCGCAATTACTTCTGATTGGCCAACAACTCGCTATGGGCTGAAACGCATTGTTGCAGAAATAATACCGCACATTCAGCCAATCATAGCAATTGAGATGGTAGCAATATTTAATACAGTTTAAATGTAATCGACCAGCTGTGTGAATTTTTGAAACCACTTTGTGGGCAATTACTGCCTCTAGAATTATTAAAACTCTCTGTCTATTGCTTTGACACTTTTTGCGACCATAAAACCCACTAATAAATCTAGGAGAGCAATAAAATTGGGTTTGACAACCAGTGGAACTTTAAAATTGAATAAAAATCTTCTACCGCCGATTTTCAGAATACTATAAAACTATTCCAGCTTTTACATGGACGATAAAAAAGGTTTTTCACCGATATAGACGAACAATGCTCCTAGTATGTGTTCGCACATTTCGATTTTTTTTTGTTTTATGAGTTTGGTATAACAACCTACCGCCCGAACAAATTCAGTAGGTGTGACACATTTCCCTCGTGGCTTTTGCCTTGCAATACTTTGTCTATGAAAAATTGCGATTTGAAAAAAAAAATATTCTAATTTATTTTGTAATCAGTGTTAGAGGTATTTCACTCAAGTAGATACCACTATGAACGATGACGGCTGAAAAAAATTATGCCATGCTCATCTCCGAAACCTATAGTTAATTGATATATAATATATAGCATTCCTTAGAGTAATTATATTATGCTTAGTAATTATAATACTTACTTACTTATAATAATTCAATGAGCAAACTTTTTATTTATTTATTTAACATTATACTCAATATAATGCACACATGCAGCATGCAAGACTTAAACAATGTTTTTAACTAGACCTGTAAACTATGCTAGAATGCCTGTCCGGGCTTTCAATGGAATCTCAACTAGAAACTACCAAAGCCTCCTTGACATTTACAATGTGAATACTCCACAAAATATTTATTGGGTAAAATATGGTCTACCATTCTGCGACATTAAATCGGTAGCTAAGTAGGTAAGTCGAAACCGGTTTTCTGTACTTGGACATTCTAACAGACAAGCCAAAATTAATGGCACTCTTCTATTACCGACGGTCATGGAGTTTAAAGGTCCTACAGTGGATCTCACGACTTAGAGACCTGACCATTACTATTAGGTCCCACAGTGCACTCGAACGTACAGTGTGGATTCCACCAATCAGATTATTGAAAATTGACGTGACACCAGTGATCTGATTGGTGGAACTGTGGGTCCGAGCGCACAGTGTGATCTCATAGTACCTACCTAATGAATACGAATACGAGTGTGTGATATTTTATAGAGCGTAGATACTTTGATATAGTCAAAATGAGACCGATATAATCTGTCTTGTTTTAACTTAGTAAAGTCTGAGTAAAAGATAGGTACGGTATTGAAAAAGATCTTATTAATTTTAATTAGTTACGGAAAGCGCGGGACTTTGAAGCCCCTGACTCCTTACGTAATAAATAGATTGCAGTTATATTTGCGCCATCTATTTAAAGGTAAATATAATTAGCTCAAAGAATACCTGAATGAATTTTTAAATTAGCCTACTATTTCAAGCACTTTTGAGAGGCACTCAATACTAAAAAGGATTAGAGGTTGTATCCGACTTACACGACTCCGCTCCCACCTAACCAAAATATGGACTTAATATTTTCAAAATAATATCTGTAAGTATAGGTACATCGACGGCCCTATGCCATGTCATATACTTACCATGCTAGATCTATTTATTTATTTATTAACCCCCGACCCAAAAAGAGGGGTGTTATAAGTTTGACGTGTGTATCTGTCTGTGGCATCGTAGCTTCTAAACTAATGAACCGATTTCGATTCAGTTTTTTTGTTTGAAAGGTGGCTTGATCACTATAATCCAAGAAAATCGGTTCAGCCGTTTGAAAGTTATCAGCTGTTTTCTAGTTACTGTAACCTTCACTTGTCGGGGGTGTTATAAATTTTTAATTTACACTGGTTCTATTTCGGTACACCAACATCATGTTCACATAGTATCTTGCAGCTCACAACGTAAATTACCAAAGAGAGCTTTTCAAAGCACATAATGTGCGTATGTCTTTTTGTAGTGATTAGTCCATACATTGTAGTATTTCTAACTTTCTCGAAACTAATCCTCACTAGAAACGTCGTAAACTTGTGGTCGTAGAAGATGATATATATCTTTTCTAGTAAGTTACAAGATTTGATATCTCTAGGAAGTCCTTAGGACCCAAATACGAGTAAGCAACCTACTCTTAATATATTTTTAGACCGTTATATTACTTTTGTATACCAATTATGAAAATCGGTAGGTTATGCAGTAGGTAGCTGTTTTGATGACCTCTATGATTGCCGAGGGTGTTATTGGCCTTGGGTTCAATATTCCGAATGAGACGTGGTGTGGCGTGAATGCCCGGGTGGGAAATCATAAGTTAATTACCTCAGGTCTGCTGTTGTGGGTGGTATTTTTCTGGATTTGATGGGAAAACAGAAGTTCAAAATTAGCTCTGGTCTTGTCTTAATGGCATGGCTGTGCGTCTTACCGCCGAATTACATAGCGTTTCGGCACAGAGAGTGGTTCCATCAGTACTCTCTGATATAAATCAACTGATAGGCATATGAACTTACTAACCGCTATTGGTATCCTTATCAATAATGCTTTTACCATTTATCGTTAGATCAGATTGCAGAATAATTTATGGGCTATTTGGACTGGAAAACAGTTTTTCACTTATTTACAAATTTAAATCAAACAATGTACAGTAAACTTTCTGAAGTCAAGTTATATTATTCCACTCTCCGTGGTCAAGTTCAAATGTAAATCAGAACAAACTCTCCCAACAATTACACACAGACGAGGTGAATAAAATTAACTTTGCGAAGTTTTTGAAAAACCATAAATTGTGTGGAAGTTTTATAAACTTTCTGGTGTTTTGATCACTCCCCCTTGTCTGAGGACAGAAGAATTGCACAAAGGTCTCTGGGCAACATCGAATTCACTCGAAAAAACTTCTCGTGGTCCCCAGAAAGGCCTTTTGTGTTTGTGTATTAAACCGCCCTTCTCGAAATTTATTGTCCTGGAATGATATGATGTCTTTATGTTATGGTTCCATTGTCAAACACTTATCTGATCGTTTCTTGTGTTATGTTTAATGGTCAGAGCCATACCACATTTTTAGGGTACCATGGAATCCCAATAAATGAAGCAATTTATTCGTCTACGCTAAATCCTTCTTGCATCCGGGTCGGTTCATTTTCCTGAGAATCGTGGTTCCTATTACATACCTATCATTCACTTGATGATATTCTTTATCTATTCAAATAGATAAAGATCTCCACCGTTATCAAATGATAATAAACAAGATAATATTGGTATCCTTGGGTCTCGGGCTAACCTCTAACCAATCTCGGTTTTTTGATATCCTGTCTTTTTTTTGAGATATACCTAAAGGCTTGGTAAGAGGCCGTTAGTTATTATAATTAGTCTCCATTTTTTAAAATATAATAATTTGAGCTTTTTAAATTTGGAATTTTTCATTAGCTTTTAATAGATATAAAAATGTTTTTTTCCATTCAACATTCATTCATTACATAATGTTCCCACCCACTTCGTAATTAATCTTGCATTTTTAGACATTTTTCCGGAGTTGTTTAAATCTTCTAACCTGCCTTCTTCTTGAATCCAATAACCTTACATTCTAATTTCATTGATACATAAAAAGAAAAAATGCATGAAAAAGTCAAGCTATTTTCAAGCCTCTATAAAAAGAAATACATATACTCATAAGCTTTTATCAGCTACGCAAAACTTTTTGATGACGCTATGTACGGAACCCTCAGTTCTAGGTGCGAGTTCGACTAATGCTTAGACAATATTTTTGAATGTAAGCATTATCCCTTTTGTTTGCGTGGAGTTACATTATTTTTATACATTATAATATCTTCGTTTTAGGAACCTTGACATTTATGGCTACTTCTTATTATCAACGTAAACTGATATTGTGACAGTCCGGTGTGTTATTATTTTTTGGTTTGTCCTTCTTCAACTCAGCAATGGAATTAGGAATCTAAGCGCATATCTATCAGTCTTGCATAAGTTTAAAGAGTAGCATACTTTACGTCCTAGTGAAATGGCTTTCTAAGGGTTAAGCGAACCTAATCGAATCTAAGCGAACGAAGACGTGGACAAGAGTTATTCTACACTTAATACTATAATATATAACTAAAAATATATACCTGTTATCTTTCACAACCCACCCGTTTAAACGATTTTGACGAAATCCGGTAAAAGTATAGCTTGTATCCCGGTACGGACATATGCTTTTTATCCGGGAAAATCAGAGAATTCAACCTAAACATAAAATCATAATATTTAATCAAAGATTTTTGAAAATTGTAAATCTACGCGGATTATAAGTCTTATAACGTAAATTAACGATTTATTTGGCACATAAACTTGTTTGTTTACGATTTGTCATTTGTCTGGATAATGCGTTTTTGAAATCTGATAGTTCTATAAGCTGTTTTTATATTCGACTCCACAGATACGAAATTGCACAAAAATATTTTAGTGCTCAATATAAATTTTACGAGACCTAACAATTCATGGCTATAAAAATGCCTGTATCTCGCCGCTTGGCAATTGATTTTTGCAGCATGAATAGAAAATTTGAACTATGCCCCTATAAATGCGATTAGTTAAATAATCCAGCAGACAACCCTTCTGTTGGTGGAGCATTTTGTGCAGGTTTCCCCTTTGTTCCAAAAAATTGAAAATTCTTTGTTAAACATTTTAGTGCTATCCTAAAAATGACGTGAATTCAATGCAATAGATATACCTGTGCCTATACTTTGGCAGGTTTTTATAACTGTGTTTAGTATGGACACTGATGGAGGCTGGTTTGCTGCTTAAGCGATTTGAAGTAGGTATGTTGTCGTTGGAATATGTAACAAGCCCTTCTATACAAACTGTTTGTTAGTGTTTTTGGCACATACACTAACGAACAAAACTAGTTTTACAGTAACAAATGAAATTTTCCTAATTGCCGTATAACATGTTCAATCACAATTCAAAGTGAGTCGGCTTGATGTAAATAAATGCAAACTTGCCAGGGTTTCAGGCCGCGGTCAGCGGGAAATCTCTCGATTAGTATTCTGCGGTTGCGAAAACTGTCCGAGCGGTTTGCTGAATAGTTTGTATTGGCTTTGTTTTAATTTTTCGGTCAATCTAGGCTTTGTTGTTCAATTGATGGACGGTTTTTAGCTCAATTCAACTTTTAATTGTGCGCAATTTTGTTTGTGGTATTTTTTACCACGGTACCCGACTATCCAAATAAAGGAGTGTAATGTTTTTAGGGTGCATGTATGTATGATGAATTCGCCCGGCGATTGGTGGACTTACCTATTCTCTGTAGGTTCATACGACATATTTAATTTTCCTAAGAACCTACCTTCTTATAAAACTATGAAAGGATTATTGTGTATATTATTCTTTAAGTTTTAAAATCGTAGATTACTTCGGACACAAAGTGAAGCTATTATTAAAAAGTTGTAAGTACGAGATGACCAACATGACCTAGCTTTGTTTACGAATAGTTCCGTACAAAAGACCCAAATGCTATTTAAAAATAAGCCTCACCAATAAAATAGTCTTTAACACATAGAAAACAAGAGCTATATAGTTTCAAAGGTGAAAAGATGGCTGAAGAAGCGCATTTGAATAATGTAACCTGTCTGAGGATGGGAGACGCAAGATGACTTGGCATAATACCGCACGGAACCTCGCACGGTATGGTATCTATTTTCCTACGATAGAAAATGTGGATATTCTCAATACTTAACTATTGTTCGTAAGATAAAGTTCAAAGCATACAGCCAACATCTACTACCTACCACGTATTTGGTCGATGTCAGCCCGACTATTTTTTTAGTTAGTTTAGATGGGTTTGAAACTAGCCGGCCTTACATCGACTAAATACGACTATTTTTTTAGTTAGTTTAGATGGGTTTGAAACTAGCCGGGCTTACATTGACTAAATACGTGAGTAGGTACAGCTGGTACATTACATACTTAATACACACACACACACACACACACACATTTATTTATTTACACAGCTTATTAGATATTTGAAATGTTAACAATATTACAATGTAGTGCGTTATTTTGGGTCCAATCTGCGTACATAGAGAAATTAATTAAGTATAAGGTGTCGATTTAAGAATAGGAATAGATTAGATAGGATCTAAGATAGGAAAGTACAAAAATTGCTGTGGTTATGTCCACACACATACATCGTTCTATGAATCCATGAATCCTCTGACAGAAGCACGGGGGTACAAATTATTCCTCCCACGTTAGAGTAAGTGCATCTGAATCAATCAAAACACGGTTCGTTCCGGTCTTTATGCGGCCATTACACGCGTTGCGCTTATTGATACCAAGTTTATTGCCTGTGAAATGCTAATGCTATCGTTTGATGAAGATAGCATTGAGTGTAAATATGACTTACGTTTCGGATCGGTAGCCCAAGAGAGTTACGATTCAGTAGCTAAGTTTATGAAAAACAGGTAAGTAAATAGTTATTATTCACTGGCATTTGACACAATACTGAGTGATATATTTTTAGAAAGTTTTAGTTTGTAGACCAAGCTTTTTTTTATACGAAATCATAAGTAAGCCTATAATTTTAATTAAGAATATGTTTATTAATTTATTTTGTTTTTATTATTTTTGTTTATAGTATCTACCTGCTCTTTAACACGTTTTTATTTTGTTATAATCGTAAACTTCACTAAACTAAAGCACTTCAGAAAATCCTCTGACATAAATAGTTCCTAAAATATCGTCTGTCTATGGTCTCTGTTCGGATCTTTCAGACCACAAGTTTGGAATGCCTTTCCTACTGAGAAGAATCAGCAAGAAACTCGGCGGTTGTTCTTTTCAAAGATTTAGGCCGATTTGGTCATGCCAGTCATAGTTAATAGTTATCTTTGTTTATGTATAAATATTATGTGAATTCAAATCATTCAACATTCAACAAGCTAATATACCTACCCGTGAGTTATCTAACTTGAAATTTCAATAGGAAAGATACACGTGTAACGCATTACCCCCCCTTTTAGTGAGATCTTTAACCGTGGAAGCTTACTCCGAACAGTTAAATTGAATTTTGTGTGGCATTATGCATGATAATGGCTGCTTAATACGATAAAACTAATATTTACATACACGTCGTCTTGGGTTTTATTAGTTACTAAATCCATCTAGTAGCAGTAAAAGATAATTATTTTGGTCTGTTTGTTTAGAAAAATACGGACCGAATTGAAAATTTTTTGGAAGTCAATTAATTTGAAACCAATGAAATCTACACATACTCATAGATACATTGTTTTAAATGCAAAATGATGTCTGTCTGATTGTTACCTATTCACAAACGTCTTGAGGAGATTCGGTAAAACAACAGTTTTTTTGGAAAATCGAAAAATTTCCACGGGATTTTGGAAAAACATAAACCGACGCAGATGAAATTGTAAGCGTCAGGCCGTAATTATTTATACAAATTGGTTAATCTTTTTTTTAATAATTTGAATTTAAAATACTTAGATGAAATATTTATATATGACGTAAAAATGAACAAAATTTTGATACTTTGAAATCATTATTTGCTTTCTGTACCTATTACAAAATTGAAATAATGCAAGAAAGGCCATAGTAAAAGGCTGCATGTAGAGTAATACAGATAACCCCTAATGTAAGCTTTTTGGGAGCACTCGACTGTGGATATTAAGGTAGTAGCAGATACATTAATTAAGGAAATAGACTCGTCAACCTCGCTTCTCGGTCGGTAGCGTTTTAATTACTTTAGTGCACTCTTACACCAAGGAATGTTTTGTTGGTTAATCGTAAATTTACATCTTTAAAGCGGCTTTATGAATAGAAATAGCTTTGATAGTTTAATGTTTTAGAGCTTACAATATACTATCTCTCAAAACCACCATGATCCATAGTCATAGTCGCTGATCGTTCGCCCCTACGTTCAAATTCAAATTCAAAATATTTTTATTCAATTAGAATTCTACAAGTTGGGGACAATACGCAGAGAAACTTTCAACTTTTATAAAATAATGAAGGTCCTTCACGCGCTGGCTCTTTCTTAATACAACAAGTAACATAATTAAACCTTTGCAGCATAACATGTGGGTACACATTATTTAACATTGTTATAAGTACTTAATTATACTATTCTATAGCGTCCACACTACTCAAAATTAACTTAATAAAACTCTTACACTGACTGACTGATAAACAACGCACAACCTAAGCCGGCAGGTCTAGAATTATTGAATTTTGCACAGAAATTCTGTACGTAAGCCGTAAGAAAAGATTGTCAAAAAATATTCTCCTTCTTCTTAAATAGAAAATGAAATTTTGCATAGAACTTCTTCTTTTTAACCCCCGACCCAAAAAGAGGGTTGTTATAAGTTTGACGTGTGTATCTGTGTATCTGTTTGTGGCATCGTAGCGCCTAAACGAATGAACCGATTTCAATTTAGTTTTTTTTTGTTTGAAAGGTGGCTTTTTGAAATTAGAAATATGTATATGTGAACATTGGTTTTTAGGGTTATGTTTTAAGTATAAATAAAAATAAGTTTCATGAATAGATTTCAATTTTGAAATTCGCCCTAGTTATACTACGGCTTCACGTGGGTACAATACCTCCTTGAAATCTTTAATCTATTTCAATCTAGATAAAGTTTGCGAGAGTACCCAACTTATGGTTTATTTTCAGTACAACAAAAGAGTAACTTAAAGCTAGAGCATTTCATTAAATTTCTTTTGCGAGTTTTTCGAAATGTTCTCTGGACTCCAGTCTTTGAAAACAATCCCTTTACTGCAAATGCAAGACTCGAATAACAAAGTAACATCTAGAGATCTTCAACAGACACTCCGGTACATCCTTACCAGTTCTGTAGAATCATTGTTCTCGGGGGATTGGTTTGTATTGTCTCATCGATTGAACTTATTTATAGGTGGATAACGTCATACCAATCTTGTTTTGTATGGTACAAGCCATAAGAAATTGCGGTTTTAATACGCTTGTGAGCTTTTAAATTGAATCAAATGTACTAACAATAGGTAATAGGACAATTATCAAATTAATGATTAAATTATCGTATGTGAAATTTATTATCATACAAACTACTATCAGATCGTTCTGGGTCTTTGTTCATAGGCCTAGTCATGAGACGTGGCGCAAAGCAGATCTTTCAATATACATATTTGTAATTTCTATAGTAGTAACTAGATGTTACCTGCGGCTTCAATTTTCCGGAATAAAAGTCTGTCCATCCCAGAATGTGGCTATCTCCGTACCAAATTTCGTCAAAATCTGTTAAACGGACGGGCCTTTAAAAATCCATTGAAAATTCTTTGATTTTCCGGAACGAAAATGTAGCTTATCTCCAACCCTGCCATTATCTTATTACTCTAGCTAACTGCCCCACTGACCTAAGACGTCTTGACACTATGAACCCAGGTAGATCTCTTGGTATACATTATACGCCTATGAACTTGCTTCCGCTTATGACTTATCTCAGCTTCAAAGAAACCATGTACATTTGACTGTGTAATATGTAAGTAGCTATTCGACACATGGCAGGCATGGGTGGGTCCAGAAAAATCTGTAGTGACAAAGAAGTAAAGTGTGTCTTTTGTTTTTGGAACCGTGTATTGACATTGGGAAACCCAGGCAGGTCTCGCGGTAAACACCTGTGAATTCGCTTCCACTTATGACTTGACTCAGCCTCAAAGAAAGCACATAATTGTACATTTGACTGCGTAACATGTGGGTATTCGACACATGGCAGGCATGGGTGGGTCCAGGAAGATTTGTAGGTGACAAGTGAAATAAAGTGTGTCTTTTGTTTTTGGAACCGTGTCTCCGATGCGGTAATAGTGTTGTTGCCCTGAGTTAGAAAATTATCTACATTCATGTTACACGTATGTTACGAATGAAAATAAAGTAGATATAATAGCAGAAACAGTATTATTGGAACCAGTGGGTGTGTCTTTTGAATTAAATAGGAACAAGTGTAAATTAAAAATTTATAACACCCTCGGCAAGCGAAGGTTGCAGTAACTATAAAAGAGCTGATAGCTTTCAAACGGCTGAACCGATTTTTTTTGGATTATAGCTAAGAACACTCTCGATCAAGCCACCTTACAAACAAAAAAACTAAATTAAAATCGGTTCATTAGTTTAGGAGCTACGATACCAGAGATACACAGATACACACGTCAAACTTATAACACCCCTCTTTTTGGTCGGGGGTTAAAAATGCCTAGTAGTAGTGTTTTTTGCTGTTTTATTGTGTGTTTAGATTACTTTGCTGGCCGGGATTATAGTGCACAAGTGTATGCACAACACAAGGAACTCTATTCCTTCACTCTCATATTCCGTTGGGACAGCAAATCCGACACGATTGAAGAAAGTTTAGGCACAGGACTGACGGGCTTACGTGCTCTACAAGGCAAGTCGGTGAACAACACAACTATTCTAACTCCAGATTGGAACTGAGAATTTCTTGGTTCAGTAGACTTATCTGCAATGAGTCGATTTCGATAACAGAAGATTTTCTGCATGGGTCGAGATTGTTGAACAGAAAGTTAAGCCACCGAGAAGAGTCATCATTTCTTGCTGTCTCCAAAGGACAGTTCTTCAACTTGCGATCAAAATCAAGTACTTCTATGTTAGAAGTCGAAATTTGTAGAAGGCAACATAGAATGTTCCAATATGTAATATTGGCACCTTTTATTGTTTTATTGGTATATCTAGTACACTTCTGTAACTAAGCTGCCAGGTCTTACAAAATCCCACGTATACTGTAGCATCTTTAAATCCATAGCTCTCTTCTAATCATTGTAAAAACATCTATGTCTCAAATAGGATTTTTAAAATTAGCGTGGTAACCTCATTTCCTTTTTCGATACATCTGGGATGAGAGTCATCCAAACTCACAAAAAGCTAACAAAAGCTGATACCATTGTTCATTTTTGTGAATTTATTTTCAAATTTGGATGGTTAGCAGCTGGCTGTAGGTTGAGTTATTGGTAAGGATAAGTCGTTTTTCTTCTATAAATTGAACTTAGATACTTAGATGGCGGGGTTTTTTCATCAATTGAACTTTCAGCTTGTCTACTTTGAAAATACGGTTGAAATTGTTGCTGACCTACCTCAGTCGCGACTCTAGTGAACAATATAAACGCAAACATTATAGGGAACAGTTACGCGCATTGACCAATCACACCCATAGTGCGTCCTTTTCACTTCCATACAGTCGTGCAAGAGAGAGCGCCGTATGTTAGCTATACTCAGCGAACAAGGGAGTAGATATGTATAGGTGCGCTCGGTCTGTGCTGACCTTTTGTACATACGCCGCATGTTGCACCATGTTTACGAAAAAAGTGACGATAATTCCTTAACACAATAGCACTATGGCATTCAAAGCATGTTCACGCAAACCTTTGTTTTGATCGTTACCACAGAAATCTTCACATTGTTCCGTTGTAATTCTTAGGACATACGTATTAAAAGCCACATTTCTTCCGCGGGCGTCCGCAAAGTCTCCATCAAAGAAAGCGGCTTACCTGACTCGAGGCAATTTCGCCGTCCACTGGCTCTGGTCAAAGGGAACGTTAAGCTGATGAAAGTCTTTGTACAGCGTCGTGTAATAGTGTTAGGCTACTACGTACAACATCTGAGATACAATCATTGTTTGTGTGAAAATAAAATACTTACGGCGTTTTGTTTTGATGGTAAAAAACCGGCCAAGTGCGACTCGGATTCGCACACGAAGGGTTCCGTACCATCGTACAAGATATAAATCATTGCTAGGAAATCTGCACGCCTGAGAGTTTTGCATAATATTCTCAAAGGTGTGTAAAGTTTTCCGAACCACACTTGGTCAAACCCTTCTCATTTGAAAGGAGACCCGTGCTCAGTAGTGATCCGGGTCGCCTACCTAGGATCAACCTATGTTGATGATGATGACTGTCCCTAAGGCCGATAATATAAAAAAGTAACCCAATTTTTTTTCTTTCACCTAACTAAAGATCTTCGAGTGCTTTATACCATTGCATAATATGGAAATGTCGATACTTTATAGCTGTGAATCTAAATACACAAAAAGCCCTGTAATTGTCGACAATCGTGTTCCCAAATAAGCATTTAATAACGCATTACGACTTGAAATAGAACTGAGGTGATTAGGGACAGGCGCCTTGACCGCTAAATAACATATAATTTGATTTTCTGTGAAAGTTGCCGAGATTAGCTTGGTTGCTATAAAAGTGTTGAATTAAACTGTTTGTGTTTATTAAGTTTTTATGGCTGTCTAGCGGAGAGCCATCATTACAATTTTATTTTTTATATTTATTCCGATACAAGTTAGCCCTTTTCTGCAATTATAAGACGTGATGATGCAGTCAAAGATGGAAGCGGGGCAACCTGGAAGGGGTATTGCAGTTTTTATTAAACCCAATACCCCTTTTCTACACGACATCATCCCGGAACGCTAAATCGCTTGGTGGCATGGTTTTGCTGGTAGGGTGGTAACTAGCCACGGCCGAAGCCTCCGACCAGACCAGAGCAGTGATTTATTTAGCTAGCTGACGCCCGCGACTTCATCCGCGTGGATTTAGATTTTTCAAAATCCCGTAGGAACTTTCGGGATTAATAGTAGCCTATGTGTTAATCCAGGATATAATCTATCTCCATTCCGAATTTCAGACAAACTTTCGCCTTTATAATATTGGTGTGACATCACATTAATCCATGGAATAGATAAGCCCACTAATAAGTTTGTAATAATATAATACTGGCTATAAAACAATTTAACGAAGTTAATGCCTAGTTATTTGATTCGAGTATCTAATCAATAACCGACTCAATGTAAATCCGGTATGAAGACCATCAAGCAGGAGGGTCCACAGTTGAGGCAGTTTTAATTATAACACCCACGATAACAATCTCACCCACCAGGTGTTGGGATGATATCAACAACAATGCGTAATGACTTTCCGATTCTGCGTCTATTAAAACAATTTAGTAGCCCTTTGTTGGGTTGTAGACAAACGAATGTGGCGCCCCGTGGCTAGCCATAATGAGATAAAATGCGGCCCGCTGTAACAAATGAAGCTATCACCAACATGTGGTTGGCAAAAAATATTATGCAGATTTTTGACGATAAATTTTTCTTCAGCGACTACAATGTTCTAAGCCGCTTTTTAGGGTCTCATAATAAAACAAGAAACCCCTCATAACTATATTTGTTATCCATCTGGCTGTCTGTGTGTCCATCTATAAGTTTGTTCGTGTATCACAATCATTAAAAAAATAAATGCATATTAGAGCTGTGCACAGTTAAAGAAACTTGGTATCGCTACATACTCGTAGAAATGTATGATTCTTAAAATTGAAGATATTTGATTTAAATATTTCCGGCCGGTTAATTTAGGATTTTTTTTATAGAGGTGACAAAATGCTTGTTGGTTTAGACTTAGATCGTTAAAAAAAACCGGCCAAGTGCGAGTCAGAGTCGCGCACTGAGGGTTCTGTACTCGGGTATTTTTTCCAACATTTTGTACGATAAAATCAAAAACTATTGTACATAAAATAAATTAAAATCTGTTTTAGGATGTACAGATAAAGCCCTTTCATATTATGATACCCCACTTGGTATATTTATCTTATTTGGAAAATTGAAACACATTTTTTTTTAAGTGATGTAACCACAAATTCGTGGTTTTCAGATTTATGCCTGTACTTGTGCTATAAGACCTACCTACCTACCAAATTTCATGATTCTAGGTCAATGGGAAATACCCTATAGGTTTCTTGACAGACAGACAGACAAGAAAGTGATCCTATAAGGGTTCCGTTTTTCCTTTTGAGGTACGGAACTCTAAAAAGTAGGTAAATCTACCTTATGCTTAGGTATGGTCACTGTTTTTTTAAATAGTTTTACACGGTCAGCGACGGAATCGCAACTACGCGATCTCTTTACGACTTTATTGCTATACCGCAGAGATATACTCGTACATACTATAACCATATCGTCGCAAAAAGTCGCTGGGGGTTATGACCCTTAACAATTAAGATGTTTTCGAAAGTTTGAACAGAGTTGCGTCGTTAAAACAATATGTAAATGTAAACAAGCCGGAATAACAATGTCCTAAAGTAAACAATGACTGGCCAAGCGCCATTGGTATTAAAAATAACCGTGGCTTAAGTTGCTACTTCAGTTACTTAACCCTCCACTGCGGTAGGCAGAGAATTTAAGCTTTACTTTGTTTAAAATATTATGAGCTGTGATCAGCTAGAAGTTAACGTAGGTAGAAAAATGTATTTTTCAATTATATTAGACCGCGTGGACTACACAAATTGCAAACCTCATTTTAAGGGGACGGTATATTCCAGGTATAATTTCAAATCTAGAGATGGCGATACACATTGTATCGGCATCTCTCTTAGACGCCCCTGAACCGGTTGCGCATCGCCACAGTGTAGATTATTATTTTCACATCGCTCCTGCATTTAATCATTACGTCACCCCACTTCAGTGTTTACGATGGAGTAAAAAGTCAAGTTATGTATAAGTTTAAAATTCAAAGTTATAGTGATAAAAAATATTTATTATGAAATAATTAAAAATTTATTTAAAAAAATTAATCTGTAGGTATCATCAGAATCGATTACATTCGACTTCGCTGGGTTACTTTATTGTAATATATAACATTGCGTATCTATAAAAAATATGTGTACAAGTTAAATATTGTTTTATATACTACTAGAGGATCCCTGCGGCTTCGCCTGCGTTGATTTCGGTTTTTTTGAATCCCGTAGGAACTCTTCATTTTTCCGGGATAAAAAGTAGCCTATGTCCTTCTCCGGGATGTATCCCAAGTCTGTACCAAATTTCATTAAAATCGGTTCAGTGGTTGGGCCGTGAAAACGTAGCAGACAGACAGACACACTTTCGCATTTATAATATTTAATGCACACTGTTGCCAAGTTACTATCATTAGTTAGTAAACAGTCACTGATAAAAAAAAAAAAACAATATTATAATGTACTTTTATTGTTTTGTCAACAACGAGAAATAATGAATGAGATCTATTTACAATCATGCTAATAGGTGTCTTTTTCAACCTGTATGCTTATTATAGTAGGAGATTTAACATTTCACCAACTTTCATAGAATGAGATCACACACACACAGTAACATTAAATTAAAATGGGCCTAAATAACCTTGACTTAAGGTCCTAAATTCAATTACACCGATTTTAATTTCTGGTTCTGTCTGACTGGCTATACATGAATGGATTAATTTGAGCTATAAAACAAGGCGGTTAAGGTCTATTTTACGTTAACGTTCTCATTATAAACCCCTATCTGCCAGTTTTGGTCATTACTATGGTGACCATTACATTTGGCCTTGAAAGAAGATACTTCACATGGATAAAAGATTATAGCATGGACAAGTCCAAGTTTCTGAAATTTTCACTTATTGATAATGATAATACTGTCATTCCTAATTACTTACATTTATAGGTAAATCTTATATTTTCTATATCTTATTGCTATTATAGATGCTGAGATTATAGAAATTACACTCAACTGAAATTCAATGAAAATATAGTTAGCACGGACATTACACAAGTAACTATTTATTGCATTTCACTAATTACCGAGATCGTAAAATCCTATTTTTTCATATTATCAAAACGTTTACAGTAAAAAAATATCACACGCGCTAGGCGTGCAAAAACACCTGAAAGAGATTATATGCACCTGCAGCCATAACAGGATAACATTATAATATATTTCGTGTTGTATAAAAAGCTGTTTTGTTTATAATCCTTGTTTTTGTTTATTCAATATGGTTACAGTCAAACCGGCCCGCTCGGAGCTAATAGCCATAAAAGTTAACTAATTAGGTGAAATATTCCAAAAGAGCATAAGTAGGTATGTACACATTCAATACGCTAACTTAACTGTTTACGTTAAGGTTCAAAGTCAAAGCGCTGGAGAAATGTTTTTATATGATACTGAACAAAGTCAAGACAGAGATTAAAATATTTTATAGCTTTTTTGTTATATTCAGATTCGGGCCATTGATTCAAATTTTAAATTTGTAGTAATTATTTTCTCTAATTCAGAAGCTGAGCTCTTTTTCTGGATGCCTCTCATTAGGCATCCAGAAAAAGAGGTCATTACCTTTTCGCTAAAAGACAATTTTACGTTGACTGACATGAAAGCAAAGTGCCTAGTAAGCCAATAGACAATTCAGCTAGATGACATCAAAGCAGATTACCCAGTCAGCAGAGAGTCAACTTAGCTGTACGCCATAAAAACAGAATGCACAAGTAGCAAAACGTCTGGAAATGTGAATAGTCTGTATGATTAGAACACCTCATTAGCCAGACGTCAAATTACATAGTTGGATGACATAAACGCTGAATGAGATAGTATCTAAAACGTCTGGAAAAGTAAATAGTCTAAATGGTCTGTTGCTTGCTCCTTTTTTAATTTTTAACCAACTTCCAAAAAGAAGGTGGTTCTCAATTCAGCCTGTTTTTTTACCCCATTGCGGCAAAGCCTAAAGGAAGAGTTATGATTTTAGCAGTCTGTATATGTATGTGTGTGTGTTTGTATCCAGATTCTGTGTGTTCCACCGTAGCGCCGAAACTACTGGGCTGATTTTGATGAATGAGGTGTAAATCCGGGTAACATAGGCTACATTTTATACGAAAAAAATTGACCTAACGGATGTAATATGAAAAAAAGTGGGGGTGAAAAGGTACTACCACTAACTAACAATTGTGCCAGGACTGGTCCTGATGGGATTTTGAAGTTTGAAAAGGTGCAGTTGGTTCTCTATATAACGTAGACCCGCACTAAGACAGGATTTTGAGAAATTTGATCTGTAAATTGACCAAATTATCATACAACAATACTACTTCTCACGAACCTATAAAAGCTACAAACAAACGATTTCAGTAGTTACATTTTATTACTGTTCTTACCTTTCGATTCAAAACAAGAAAAATTGATACACTGATTTGGCATTCCAAAACGAAGCAACTCTCGTCCTAATAACAATTTAATGTATACTTTAAGAATAACTACATAAGGTAAGTTTTACAACGAATATTTTAACATCGATATTTTAATGTTAGTATACGTGAGTGAGAACACAAAAGCCACAAAGATCCTTTGTATTGACAAAGGCAAACACAATAGGATCTTTCATTTCTTGTAAATTGAACTAGTTTTATGAGAAAAAGTATTAAGTACGTATGAAATTTTGTTTTGCACATTTTCAACTTTTAAGCTGTGACAATAAGGTCTAAGTTGAAGGAATATTTAATAGTATGATTATTTTTTTGATCTATAAAACATTTATGACACTGCAATTTTTAGTCAAACTTATTATTGACTACTTAGTGACGTATATACATAAAAAAACCAGCCAAGTGCGAGTCAGACTCGCGCACCAAGTTTCCGTATCCGTACTCAGGTATTTTTCCGACATTTTGCAAGATAAATCAAAAACTATTATGCTTAAAAATAAATTAAAATCAGTTTTAGAATGTTCAGGTAAAACCCTTTTATATGATACCCCACTTGGTATAGTTATCTTACTTTGAAAATTGAAACACATTGTTTTTTAATGAACCCATAAATTCATGGTTTTTGCCAATTTTCATGATTCTAGGTCAACGGGAAGTACCCTATAGGTTTTCCTGACAGACACAACACACATGGACAAAACAGACTGACAGGCGGACAGATAGACAGACATACAGTTAGATAGACAGACAAACAGACAGCAAATTGATCCTATAAGCGTTCCGCTTTTCTTTTTGAGGTACGGAACCCTAATAAATGATATCATTGCATAGCAAGTGAAGAAACTAAAAATTATAACACCTTGGATAAACATCTCGGACTTGAAAGTGGATGTCATTTTCATAATAATCATGATCATCATCATCATCATTATGAGCCCGTGGATGTCCACTGTTGGACATGGGCCTTCCCTAAAGAGCGCCAGCCGCTTTATATCATCAGTCCATCGTGCTGGAGGACGTCCTACACTACGCTTGCTTATACGCGGTCTCCTCTCATCCTATTTTCATAATAATTAGTACTTTCCCCTAAAAACCTTTAAATTGATATCAATAAAGTTTTTTTTCCATCTTATCTTCTAATACTTATGCATTTTACAAGTTTGGTTTTTGATCTTTGAGCTACCGGGATAGAGCACTCAGATTAATTAATTTTTATTTTCAAATTATAAGTCCTGGTCTATAAAGACCTAATATTAGCTTCACTACACTGCAATGTACTGTTTACTGCATTCTTTTTAAAATAATTACTTTTTTAATGTAATAAATGCACAATATAAACTTATCTTAAAATCTAGAAAAATCCTAAATAAAAATACTTTATAACATAGTACTGAATTTACTACTCTATGGCATTCTGTACAATTACAGTATGACAAAATGCTTATGAAACCCGAAACAGGTCCTGCCGCGCTGAGGCGACGGGTATGACTGACAAGATAACGTAATTACGGCCCATAAGACTCAACAATAGGGTCGAAAATTCTTTGTACTCGCTCTGTACGCGATTTGAAGAGAATAAGCGAGGAAGCGTGAAATCAAATAATTTAGAATATAATTTGAAATATAGCACTTACTGTGAAATGATCGGACCGAATTATTTATTTGATTGTTTTACACCTATGGTGAAAGTTACGTCTTTAAGAGCTTTGTCATTAAAGAGAAAAACCCAAAAGTCTAAGGTTTTAGACCAAACTTCTGATTTTTTTTCTATCGAGGAAAGTTTGTCCAATCATGTTTTAATCGGACCAAATCCAAGGGGATATAATGAAAAATATTATATATTAATTTCAAATTTTTCGATCCATGCGTTCCTAACTTAATTCCATTTTAGTAAACTTTAGTATCGACGAAAACGGAGACCGCCGCGTTAACTCCTTAGAGGTTTAACTTTCAAAAATCCTTTATAAGCCGATGTCTACGTCATAATAGCTATCTGCATGCCAATTTCAGCCCATCCGTCCACTAATTTGAGCTGTGCGTAACAGACCAGTCAGTCAGTCAGCTTCTCCTTTTGTATAATTAGATTTTAGATATACCTACCATGTATACCTGGAGGATACACAATCCAGTAAGGTAGGTCCAATTTCGAGAAAGAGGTTAGTCGTTGAATCCAGGTCAGCTGACCAGCGTCGAAAAGCTTCGACTGATGTCTTCTCGTCCAAAATTTCTCAATGGTCCGAAGATCAACGTTTTCGAACATTGCGTGTTGCCAGTAATGAGTGATGACATAATATGGATTTGAGGTATGGTGACTAGCTGTAGGCATAAGAAAGCTTAGAACTAAGCGGGCAATGGAGATTCGAGAGCTCTAGGTACTCGGAGATTCTCTACGTCATCAAATCAGAAATTATCTGTCTCGTGGGAAGCTTCGGCCGTGGCCAATTACCACTCTACCGTCAAAGCTGTGCCGCCAAGCGATTTAGCGTTCCGGTATGATGCCGTGTAGGAAACAGGCTAACTCGCTTCCATCTTAGACTGCATCATCACTTACCACCAGGTGAGATGTAGTCAAGGGCTAACTTGTATGAGGAGATCTGTAGGAGAATCAGAGCAACCGACACAATACAACGAATTGCGAAGCTGAAACACATGAGCAGAGCTGAAGTACCAATGCGCTAGCACATACTTAAAACGTAAACATAAAAATGCTAGTCATGAAATATTAGAAAGGATTACTTATACTTAGCGCCCACACACAGCGGCGGTTCGTGCTCAAATAAAAAACGCAACAAAAGGAAATTAAAAACAATTCGCTGCACTAGGAAAACGTCACGTTTTGGTTACAGAAAAGAATAAAGAAACAGTTTTCTCATTGCCGTGGAATTATTTCACTTGAATTCATCATCATCATCATCAGCCTGTGGAAGTCCACTGTTGGACATAGGCCTTCCCTAAAGAGCGCCACCACACTCGGTCCTCAGCCTTCCTCATCCAGCCACTTCCCGCCAGCCCGCTTTATATCCTCGGTCCATCGTGCGGTTGAATTCATACGGTTTTTCAAATTCTATTTTCTAAAACAAACTTGCGCTTGACTAATTTTATCCAAGCCATTTTCAATTTTGGGGTTTTAGGCGTTATGTTTCTTAGCTGGTATTTTGTGTAAGTAATCAATATTTCGCTATCGCAAAAACACAATTTTATTTTCGCTATTGTGTTTTGGCGTTGTGCGTTTGGACTCTAGAGACGGTAGGTAGTTACTATCCGTTTTAACAGGGCTCTGTCCGTCACTCGCTTCATACAATCGTAGTTCCAATTTAATTTGAATATTAAGCAACCAAAGTCCATGAAATTTTGCAGAGATATTCTAGAAACTAATATCTGTGTCTGTGGTGTTTTAGATATTTCTAAAAATATGTAGTTTTAAAATTACAGGGGCTCAAAGATTTGTATGTAAATTTTTAAGACCGCGTAACTTTGAAACCGAATATTTTAACAGAACTCTGGAAAACCACAGACATAGATATTAGTTTCTAGAATATCTCTGTAAAATTTCATGGACTTTGGTTGCTTAATATTCAAATGAAATTGGAACTACGTTTGTATGAAGCGACTGACGGAGAGAGCCCTCTTAAATGTCAAGACTACCAGCAAGTTACTTTGTAATTTTGTATTCAGGACTATTTGTTATTTGTAACTTTGTATACCAGAATGCTAAGCATCCACATACACTCAATGAAACAACAACGCGGAATGTGAATGAAAACAATTAGCTAGACAAGAAAAACGTCACGCAAACGCCCCGTTTTGATTGCGGAAAAGAATCCAGAAACAGTTTTTCTCATTACTGCGGTATTTTGCACTTGAAAACAGTTGCAACTCAAATGAAAAAAATTGTTTGCGTTGCTGTTAAGGCGCGTGTAGACTATACATAACTATAAAACCATGGACCTATATAATCCTATTAATATTATAAACGCGAAAGTTTGTATGTATGCATATATGTTACTCTTTCACGCAAAAACTACTTGACAGATTTGGCTGTGGAATAGAGATAGATTATACATAGGCCACTTTTTATCCTGGAAAAACAATGAATTCCCATGGGATTTTTAAAAACCTATATCCACGGGAACGAAGTCGCGGGCATCAGCTAGTGCTTACTAAAGTTCATCTCTTATAATAATTATTATTTATTATTGAAACATCATCATCATCATCATTGCCGGCCCACTACTGTGTACGGGTCTCTTCTCCGAACTACCACGCTGGCTCAGTGCAGATGGGCAGATTTCACACATCTTTGACAATATTATGGACACCCGCAGGTCTCCTCACAATGTTTTTCTTCGCCGTTAAATTGCTTAAAACGCATATAACTCCAAAAAGTTAGAAAAACGTGCCCGGGATCGAACCCCCGACCACTCGAGTCTCGAATAGAAGGCCGACGTCTTCACTAGACTATCACCACTCACCATGACACAGTATAACCGTGTGGTATAGCCATAAAACAAGAATTCAGACTTACAGGGGAATGTAAACAAAGTTCTATATCTTGTTGTGATTCTTACATCAATGGTCGCGGTCCAAGGTTCAAGGATTTAGGATTAAATACCTCTGCCCCTGGAGGATATTGTTTTGAAAAAAGTCATCTATTCTGATAAGCCAACAAGACGACTGCTCATTTTTATTATGTCCATTCCCCAAGGCTTAGAGCTTCTTTGGACGTTTGGTGTGAGTAATGAAAGTATAGCGAGAAAAATAATATTACAAAGTTTAGGATATTATTAACTAAGTTCTAAGTTAAAATTTAAAGTTTCTCTAAATGGTTTGTCATTCAGTTTTTTTATTATTCTTTATTTATTTATAGAATTATGAAAAGAGAATATTTTACTCTTCCTTACTCTAATTTAGTTACTCTAAATTAGCCACGTGACAAATTTTTCCACAGTTAATCTCTGCTCGATCAATATAACATACATTTAGGTGATGATGTATTATGTAAAAAGTTACAACATCTAAAATGAAGACCTTTAATACTATTGCGTTTTGATCACATTTGTAGAGAGCTATCTTTTCTACTTTTGTACGTTTTATGTCTTCAGTATTTTCATCAGCTGTATCGCATTTTATACGCCGTAATAGTGTAACCGTAACATAATCTATGGTATCTCAGGGTGTAGCGATTTCTTTTTTTTTTATTCTTCCACATTTATCAAGTATTTGGTATTAATTGTTACTATATCATTGTACTCGGCATTGTTTTCACCTATACTTTATGTCTTTCGCAGATCCGATGGCCGTTGGGGCAGACGTGTTCTGGAGTGGAGACCGCGTATCAACAAGCGCAGTGTGGGACGACCTCCAAACCGTTGGACCGACGACCTTAAGAGGATAGTGGGAAGTGGGTGGATGGGAAAGGCGGAGGACCGTGTATGGTGGCGCGCTCTTGGGAAGGGCCTATATCCAGCAGTGGACGTAAACAGGCTGATTGATTGATACTTTATGGTGAACAGAAAAGTCAGAATAACTCGAGCTGGCAGGACAAAGCTTATTGGTTAGTAAGAAAAACTAGCCGTGGCAAAAGCCCGCTGAATTCCTTTCCCATGGACCATTTATAAACGGAGGCATGACGATGCAACCGCTTCCACGGCCTTAATCTTCGTATGATGCGGCCCGATAACGTTGTGAGACGACCAGTTTATGGAACAACTAAATACAAAACATATGTTTAGACCTTTGTAAATGCGTGTTTTTAGGGCATCAGAGTGGTCGGTCGGTATTAAAAACCGTTTTTGTCGGTAATAAAGTTTATTAATTGATCGACCGAGTGCTAAATTAACAGGACTAACTAAAAATCAAGATAACATCCCCCTTTAACTAAACTCGAACCTTTTCATAGAATTCTTCGTGTTGGTACCTTTTTTTTAAATTTAATTCTCACTTATTGTATTTAGGTGCCTACAGTTCTAGTATTATTCTGAATTGAAATTGCACATGCCACCGAATAAAAATCTTATACTGACTTAGACAGCGCATAGCTTATCAGTGGGTCCAGAACATTGACTTAGGTCTAGAAGCATACAATGTTAGACATGAGGTTGTGAGCACTAGGCAAAAAATTTTGAAAGTCGCCTACGAGATTTAAATAGGGATGATAAATGAAAATCACACGGGGCATGTGGCTAGTAGGTACGGCATACAAAATATATTTTTTCATAAGTATAGGGAATACTAGTCATTGCCTTTTATTCGCAAAAAATCAATAAACAGATATTTATTATTGGACATGTGCAATTTAAACATAAGTAAGTGATTAACATTTACCTAGTAAAGTACTAGGTCCTAATTACAACAGAATATAATGCAATATTAATATGGGCAAAATTCAGTATCGTGTCTAAGCTCGTAATGATATTCCATGCAGGACTAATACAAATGGAGGGCATAAATAACGCATCAAAGACAAGCCGCACTGGGGGTTATTAAACAGACGAGGTTTTTGTATCATTAATACACTGTACTTGTATTTACTTTATATTTTACTAGCTGACGCCCACGACTTCGTCCGCGTGGATTTAGGTTTTTCGAAATCCCGTGGGAACTCTTTGGTTTTCCGGGATAAAAAGTAGCCTATGTGCTAAACCAGGATATTATCTATCTCCATTCCGAATTTCAGCCAAATCCGTCCAGTAGTTTTTGCGTGAAGGAGTAACAAACATACACACACACACACACACACACACACATAAAAACTTTCACCTTTATAATATTAGTGTGATAATTACTTATCTACTGCTTAATGTATTTTTCAGTGACTCAGAAAAGGACTATTGCAAATTTTGTGAGACCGATTTGTGTACCTATATGATTATTTGGTGTGGAAAAGCTATCTTTTAATTTTCCTGTAAAAGCATTAACAAGGTAGGAGAGTGGTATAAAAACCTATTTAGAATAATATTATAGAGTGCATTGCTCTTTAATATTGTATTATCTTCTGTGTTTTTGTAGAGTTCAAAGAAAAACCTTTACTGTCTTACAATAATATTTGTCTACATACAGCTCTAACAGAAACCCTGAGAAAGAACAGTCCAAGATTCTACTCGAGTGAATTTTCTGATATTTAAAAGCTGTGTTTAAAAGTTTGATAGTGTAAGGTAGGAACGTCAAAATTCTTTTACCTGTGACTTCTCTAGAAACGGAAGCATTCCTTTCTCAATATTTGAAGCTTTTCAAAGATAAGTTAAAATTCATCAGATAACCCAACCCACCCTCTTTCGGGCATTAAATAATGGAATGATGACCCATTTAATAGCAAATTAGTGCTCTTTATTAATGCAGTTAATATTACCAAATGTTAACGTTGAATTAAGAAAGGGCGCGGCATTCTTTTGGCGCCTTTTAAAACTTTCTGAGCTTTTTCTAAAATAAAATAAAAATATTGAACGTATCGGATGCTTTTAGAGGTTGTTGATGGAAGATAGAATGTTATTTATTTCTTTGAAAATGATTAGGCATTTTGGATTGTATGACAAATAACTCTACCTTTTTGCTAGCTGTGTATTCTACTCTAAAACAACCCTGGAAAGGGTAGGTATTTACGTAAAATTATATGAAATAGGTAGTCTTTCATAGAAAACTGATTTTTGTTTTTAATATGTAAAGAATCGGTAATACGATATTGAAAAAAATGTTCAACGATTTTATTCGAAAAGGTAAAGTCGTTTGCATATTCTCACGCGTCGCTTATCAGTCTGGTCGTATTAAAAAAGGGAATTAAAGTTCACACTGCTTACAACCTTCTGGGAAGGGAGCCAGTAGGTCTAAAAGGCCTTATCTCTAAGGCTATCTTGACATATTACTGTTAAAAGTTTTCTCAAATGAATTTTAATCGTGTCAGATAAAGTTTAACAAAAAAAGGAATCGCATTTTTACACATCTGTATGATAAGAACGTAGACGAGTTTTTTTAAATTTTGTGTTGGACTCTAATTTAATTATCTGGTGTATTAAAGTTGTGTTACAAAAACGATCAGTATTTTTTACATTCTTGTTCATTAAAGAGGCAAGTTTAAAAGATGAACCGATTAGAATAATATTATGTAGGTAGGTTAGATAGATTCTTAAAGCGTAGCATACTTAAATTAAAAAAAATCTTAACGCAAATCCAACGCCAGAGATAAGAAATATTAGTGCCTACTGTCTTGGCATAAAGATCATAACTACGCGGTAATTAATTCCGTTGTTGCTACACCACATTAATTTTTCTTAAAGTTTACCTTCTAGGTAAACGCGTCTCATCTATGGTCACATCATCACTTTCCATCAGGTGTGTTTGTGGTCAAGCACTTGCCTACAATTAATTAAAAAAAATAGCAGTTACAACCATATGACAAAGTAAATAAAGCCGACTTTAAGTAGTTTTTAGTAAAGATGCTGCGCCTTGGATTCACTCTGCAGGTACTTATGCAATACACGTTACTCATAAAATCAGTAGATAACCAAAAAATACAATACCGCTTAAATCCATTATTCCCAACTCACATTGCGAGATTTAAGAAAACAGACATGGACATGGCGCTTTAAAAAATATTTCCATACAATACAATAATTCATGAACACCACACAAAAATACAATCCCGATAAATGGATTCTGTTAGCGATATCCAGCTTCGATCGAATAGTATCGATATCATAAAATTCGCAACCGAAAATCGTTTTCGCTGACAGCGTATTAATTTAATGTTATCGCCACGCCCCCTGCCGGCTGACGCGAGAACCAACAAACTTATAATGCAATAAACTATACGATTTTGAACAATAAATTTGAATTTTAACAGGGCTCTCTTCGTCACTTACTCCATACAATCGTAGTTCCAATTGTTTTTGAATATTAAGCAACCAAAGTCCATGAAATTTTGCAGACATATTCTAGAAACTAGTATCTGTGCCTGTGGTGTTTTAGATTTTTTTTAAATATGTAGTTTTAAACTTACAGGGGCTCAATATTTGTATGTGAATGTTTAAGTAACTTTAACTTTGAAATCGAATATTTTAACGGAAATCTGGAAAACCACAGGCATAGATATTAGTTTCTAGAATATGTGTGCAAAATTTCATGGACTTTGGTTGCTTAATATTCAAATGAAATTGGAACTACGTTTGTATGGAGCGAGTGACGGAGAGACCCCTCTTAACGACTTGCCGGCTTTTGATTAAGAAGTTATGTTTTTCGGGTATGAGTAATGTATCTGTTGGCACTCGATATTTCTCCGATTCTCGAAATCATTATTTTATTTTACGCAACTTTGTCAGTCAATGACTGTATTATTATATTATAGACTAGCTGATGCCCGCAGCTTCGCCCGCGTGGATTTATGGTCTGAAATCCCGTGGAAAAGTAGTCACAAAGTTCCTCTATCGATTAAAAAAAAAATTACGCAAATCGGTTCAGAAATTTCGGAAATTTCGGTGTACATAGGAAGAAAAACACAACTCCCTTTTTGAAAGTCGGTTAAAAAAGTAGCCTATGTTACTCCCTGATCAATCCTCTACTTGTCTGTGAAAACCCCGTCAAAATCGGTCCAGCCGTTCCGAAGATTAGCCTTTTCAAACAGACAGACAGACAGACAGACAGACAGACTGACAGACAGACAGACAAAAATTTTAAAAACGTGTGATTCAGTGTTGGTATCGTTCAAATAACCATATGAGCTTAATATGAGGTAGTTATTTTGAAATTACAGACAGACACTCCAATTTTATTTATTAGTATAGATGTAGTCTCTTGATATTTCTGTCGCTAAGTTATCTACTGCTAAACTCTATTCAAATCAATGACTATTCGTACCTGCTGCATTGATCCAAATTCGTTCTGTGGTTTTGCCATTGCTTAGTATGAATATTGAATAACTACGCATACTTTCCTAGTTTTAAAAGTAATTATAAAATTGAAAAATGTGTATAAATTCAACACATTTTTTAAATTACTCTTTACTCGAAATCAAAAAAAAAAATATTGACTAATATGTCCCTATAACATTTCTTATCGGTCATAGTGAATTTAACAAATACTTCTATCCATAACCCAAAAAATAAACTTTAACCCACAATTTAAACAAGGCCTTAACATTTTGTTTAAACCGCGGTTAATGTTTTTGTGTAAACCAGCACCTATTTAAACTAAAAACTAACTGAATTGAACCGGTAAAAGTCAGAGCAGTTTTCATACGAAAGAAAAATAGTGGAATCCAAAAAGTAGAAAGAAAACATGTCGAACAAACTGGAACTGTAGAAATGGAGCATGTTTGTCGGAAAGTGTTCACAAAAATGGGGAACATCCAGCGAGTGGCGACTGGGCACTAACTAGGTCAGCCGTGGTCATTAGACAAAGCGAAAAGTTACAAAATCGGTCAAGCGCGAGTCAGGCTCACACACGAAGGGTTTCGTACAATCGTATTTTTATTCAGATACATGTTAGCTGCAATCTCACCTGGTGGTAAGTGATGGTGCAATCTAAGATGGAAGCGGGCTAATCTGGAAGTTCCTGCCGGCCATCCTCCATCACTTGGCGGCAAGCCTTTGCCAGTAGGGTGGTAACTAGCCACCACCAAAGCCTCCCCCTAGAAATTGTGTATCCACTTTTTAATTTTTTAAATAACATGGCGGCCATTTTGAAATGTTTATTATACTTTATTGTTTTGCAGTTTTAAGTTTAGTTTTGGTTTTGTAGGTTTTAATATCTTCTGTATGTATTTTTTTCGCTTCCTTGTATGTTCTGTTCTAAATAAACTTATTTATTTATTTGTTAAAGTGGCAATAGATGTATACTCTGAAAATATCAATTCTATACCTATTACGGTTCAGGAGATAAAGTCCGCTGACAGATAGACAGACGGACGGACAGCGAAGGTCAGTAATAGCACGGTAATATTATGTATTTTAATATATTATTATGTTTTATTTGTTTATATAAAAAAGTATATTTACTAGCACAAAACTATGTAGATGGAAACACAAAGTAGGCAAAAATTAAAATGCTGGCGGCAGGCAGCCCTATGGCATGTTTACGTACCGCGCAGCTGTAGGTATTTATTTCAAAGATACGGCCGAGTTAGAATACTGTACAGATAATATTACCGTGGTAATAGGGTCCCGTTGGCACCCCTGGTACGGAACCCTAAAAAAGAGTGGGTACTATCACTGTTAGTGCTCTGTGGACTCTGTGGTTTCTTTGGTTTTGTTGCCAATTAACTAAAAAGTTTCTTAGATATAAAATATGATATTATTCTTGCCACATTTGCTTTTAGCAAACGAACAACAAAATTCTCCCTAGAAATCATAACCTGTAGTTAAGCAATTACAGTCTAAATAATATATAGAAGGAAAAGGTGACTGACTGACTGATTGTCTGACTAACTGACTGTCAATATACAGCTCAAACTACTGGGCGGATCGAGATGAAAGGCATGCAGATAGCTATTATGAGGTAGTGATTCGTTAAAAAAGATTTTTGAAAATGTTACCCCCAAGGGAATAAAAAAGAGGTTTGAAATTTTGTATTCTACGCGTATGAGGTCGCGGGCATAATCCATATACATCACACTAATATTATAAAGGCGATGTATGTGTGTGTGTGTGTATGTTTGTTACTCCTTCACGCTAAAACCACTGGACGGATTTGGCTGAAACTCAGAATGGAGATAGATAATATTCTGGATTAGCACATAGGCTACTTTTTATCCCGGAAAATCAAAGAGTTCCCACGGGATTTCGAAAAACCTAAATCCACGCGGACGAAGTCGCGGGCGTCAGCTAGTTATACATATCAATAAAAAGGCAAGACGAGAATTTCTTCCTCTTCTCAGATTTTAGTGAGGAGTTATGAGATAAATTAATTATTTAGTTATCTTTCATAATTAAAATGGCAAAAAACTATACTTAGGTTTTGGTATAACAAATTGGAGAAAAAATAATAACACAGGTTGATTAATTATATCAATTAGCCAACGCACGTTACTTACTCACCAGTCATATGTCATTCTCAAATATCTCCATATTTAGAAGCGAAATTATTCAAATTTTAGTATAAAGGCTGAAATAAAGAGAACGCTTATCGGAACTTTGTGAGCTTATGTACATAGGAGGTGAGAAGCGGTGAAAGCCTAGTGCTTAGAGACGTCGGCCTTCTATTCCGAAGGTCATGAGTTTGATCTCGGGCACGCACCTCTAACTTTTCGTAGCTATAAATAAATAAATAAAACGTTATTAACTTAACAAAACGTAGTATTTACAAGCTTTAGTATGAAGCCCTGCCTCCTGATGAAGTAAGAACTGTGTTTTAGGCGGCAGTGTCTTCCCATAATATGCTGTAACAACATACACCCACTTATTATAACTTTATTTAAACCAATATAGACGTGGGTTACATGCGGGTATGCGGGGCGTCCCCCGGCCTCATACCCCGATTGCCATCTCAACCTGTCGCGTACTATATGTTGATCCTACCTGTGTAACTGGGACATGAAACCTTCTTGAAACATTGTCGTCTCTCACGTCCATAAACAAAACTTACTGACGAATGTACTGCAGTTTGTCGTCGCGCGATCTGTTTGTTTTAGCCTTAAGAAAGATTAATGTCACACCTCATAGAGCGAGAATATTTATTTACAAGGAGTAATGTAATACACGCCCACGTATTAAATTATTATTTATGCGCTCCGCCCGCTAAAATTTATTGGGATTTAGTTTTATTAAGCGATCGTTTTGCAAATTTGTGGTATACTTAGTCCTTATTTATCTTATGCACGTGAAATCGTAAAGTGATATGTACAATTGTATTGAAATTTATATTTTTAGTCTTCTATAAAGCAGCGGGATGCTCAGTTGATACGGTCTTCAAAGTTTGATTAGTTTAAAAATGGGTAAATATTAAGTATTAAGTGAGGTTAAAAACCTACCTGCTGCTATAAATATGTAAAAAAAGATACGTTCCATATTTGCACATGAAAACTTAAAACTATCGCATTTGAGTAATTTTGTACATCTCTACCTCTTCTATTTTTCGAGCACGCGTTATAAAATATGGATGTTCATTGTTCATCTTGAGAGAAATGTCATCGTAAAAAATCGTAAACTAAACAGTGAGAAATACGAAAACACACGAATTATAGGTATGTACCTACCCGAATTTCCTTCGTATACAAAACACACTTTGTCTATTTCGGGTTTTATTTCAAAAATGGTATGCGGAAGAATAAAATTAGTAAACGAATTTTACGACTAAACATAAAACTCATTGAGGGTACAGATTTGGATGGATAATAAAACGCTGTCTCAATCCCTTCAGACCAGGGTGTTTATAGAAAATGATATAGGGAAGGAAATGATGCTATAACAATATTAAATACTCGTAAGATCGATGCGATGTGTACATATCCAAATGAAACATGAAAATTCTGTTCGAAATTTAAAAAAACGGTATCATAAGCTACCTACGTTCTCAGCGAGTGAGTAGCTGGCCTTGCAGCATATCACATCACATCACACTAATATATAAAGGCGAAAGTTTGTGTGTATGTATGTGTGTGTGTGTGTGTGTGTGTGTGTGTGTATGTGTGTGTGTGTGTGTGTGTGTGTGTGTGTGTGTGTGTGTGTGTGTGTTTGTTACTCTTTCACGCAATGACTACTGAATGGATTAGGCTGAAATTTAGAATGGAGATAGACAACATCCTGGATTAGCACATAGGCTACTTTTTATCCCGGAAAATCGAAGAGTTCCTACGGGATTTCAAAAAACCGAAATCCACGCGGGTGAAGCCGCGGGCATCTTCTAGTGAGTACATATTACAGCTCGCATTGCTTACTTAAATAGGACTAAATAGGTTATATTGTGATTTGTATGCCAGATGAGTTGTGGGAAAAATCTGTTTCTTTCTGGACCCCCCAAAATTAGCAACACCAACATCGTCAAGGTCCGAGACGATGATTGCTGATTAAATGATATTGGATAAACTAAATAAAGAGGATCACCCAGTGTCCATGTAATCGTGGGCAACTCCATCAACACACAAATATCTACGAATACATCTATACTAATAAATAAAATTGGAGTGTCTGTCTGTAATTTCGAAATAATTACCTCATATTAAGCTCATATGGTTATTTGAACGATACCAACACTGAATCACACGTTTTTAAAATTTTTGTCTGTCTGTCTGTTTGAAAAGGCTAATCTTCAGAACGGCTGAACCGATTTTGACGGGATTTTCACTGACAAGTAGAGGATTGACCAGGGTGTAACATAGGCTACTTTTTTAACCGACTTTCAAAAAGGGAGTTGTGTTTTTCTACCTATGTACACCGAAATCTCCGAGATTTCTGAACCGATTTGCGTCATTTCTTTTTTAATCGATAGAGGAACTTTGCGACATTGTTTCCTAAAAAATTTGGAGTCCAACTCCTCAATCCTGATGCTGCAGGGGATCTGACCAATCCACGCGGGCGAAGCTGCGGGCATCAGCTAGTTATGTAATACTTCAGTTCTTCTCGCTTCTGATTTGATCACGCAGAGAAACAATATTGGTACTATTTATTTGTAAATATTTCTTTGAAACACAAAAGTATTTGTATCTACAATTTATCAACAAAGGAGAGCAGCTAAACCGGGAGTCTGTTCACATCCGGGCATACATCACTACGTTATATCCCGGAGGCAAATAGCCCGTAGTGCTAAATCGTGCATCGCACAATATCAATGGAGTTGCAGCCTCATTAAGACCACTAAAGACGGTCGATTGACCACCACATTTACTTTAAAAACAAATATTATTTATTGTTTAGTGTTAGGAAATTTCATTGCACACTTTATTGTAGATACAAAAATGTGTCTGTCTGTTTGTTTGATAAATCTACACCAAAATTTTTAATTTAAGAAAACTATTAATCTCGTATATTTTTCATAGCTGGCAAAAAATATTTTGTGTGGTTTTAAGGCCGCAATATCACCGACTGTACGTTTTACCCAATTAAGTAGCTTACTTAATTAATTTACAACCAATTTACTAATGAAAATGTACTCAAAAGTCGTAAACATACGACTTTTGAGTACGTGAGTAAAACTTATCGCTACCTAAGGTTAACTCTGCAAATTTTTTTATATAACAATTATTACTCCGTGTAGATTCGAATAACTTTGAAAATATATCCACCCGTTACTCAAAAAAACTTCTGAAAACTGCAATAGACTTAGTAAAATTTTGAAAATGGAGTCGATCTCATTTTGTATCATTTTGATAAAATGATAAACACCAATGGGACTTGAATCCGTACCCTTATGGCTACAACAACCAAAATGCCAGTCGTGCTTACTTAATAACTCTCTTACATCGATGCTCTCTCCCAAATAAAGTCGTCTCTCAAATGGAAACCGTCACAGCAGTTACAAGATTAATAAAGAATTATCAATAAACCCACCCCTTTGTTCCAACCGCTCCCCTATCTTGATTTAGGGGCGATAAGTACTATCGTATATTATATCACCACCTATATTGTTCCTATATTTCTCTTATTAAACACCCCAGTCTGGTAGAATTGAGACAAAGTTTTATGGTACACGTGTAGAGATACTCCAAAATCATAATTTTAACTTTAGCATCTTTTCACAACTTTCCTAATGCCAAACTTATACCAAAATAGCATTATTAAGTAGAACATTTTAAACGTCAGTATTAATAAAATATTTGTTTTATGATTCAATATGTCCATGGACTCACAAAATTTTATTTATGTCATCTTCAAAATAATGATACTAATAATAGGTATTTTATAACATTTTTAATTGATGAACGATAAATGAAATGAACGATGTAAAGAGTGGATGAATGTGTGATTCAAAATGTATTTTTACAAAATTGTAGGTACAGTAGCCTTTCAAATTTACAGTAGGTACCTACTTACAAAATTAAAACCACGTAAATATAAACAAACAGTCGACGTTCGGGAATCGGTTTTTACTGTCAATCAGGAATTCCCTAATTTTGCGATGTCACTGTATTTGCGGGGTCCCTACCGAGTTACGAAACCTTAAAGGGGATGGAGTTTTTTCCCGCGCATTCGCCGGCCGAGTATCTACACTTTTTGCTGTCGAACATCAACTCTCCAAGTAGTTTTTACTGGATGCGACGAGTGGAATTTTTTGCAGTCCCTCAAGCTAAAGTACCCATATATTTCTGACGACCAGTGTCCGTCCCCGTAATTGATTGAATTCTTCATAAATAGCCTCCAAGTTTTTTGTTCTTCAACGTTTTTGCTACGTTCGGAATTGACAGGTTCGCGACGTCTTTCGTACACAATGCGAACGTCACTTGCTCGAGTTTATCGATGTTTTTTGTTTTGAAAATTAATGCAATATTTAATACAGTTTTTGTTTATAATTTTTTAAGGAGTTACAATAAAAACGCAATTGTAATTCAAAATACCGTAAGCAAAGTTAAGGGGGATTCGAATAAACATTAAAAAGTGCCCAATTGAAGCAACATTGTGCGTGGAATTTTCGTTTCCAAAGCATCAGAAATTGATTCTTATCGAATGATACAAGAAGCGGAGTTGATGTATCGATAAGCGAGGCAATCATCGAATGCAAGAAGGCGTGAGCTTGACGTATGAGTTATGGAGGCGATAAATCGAGCAAAATCAACAAATTAAACATTCGATGCATCGATTTAGCTCGAGATCTGATTTCTTGCATCGTTCTCGTTGCTGTTTGATTTATAAACTGTCAGTATCACAGTTTATAACTTGTTCCTTCGTTTTTTAACTCACACTAAGTCAATTTTAGAACAAATATATTTTTATTTATTCATTAAAAACTTTGTTTATTTTTTCTATCTTTTCTTTTCTAAGGTTTGAAATACTCTTCCATGGCTGTGTTTTTTACCTTTTACGATCCCGGTATCTTTAAAACAAGAATGAATATACATCTTCTAGGCAAACGCGACCCAACTTAAACCACATTATCACTTTCCATCTGGTGTTATTGTGCTCAAACGTGAGAATTTAAAAAAAGATTCTGAATGTAACAAAAAATAATCACGATACAGTTTTTCGCATGAGCAACAGAGTAAGGCAAATAAATCAAACCAACAAATTGACAGCGCTCGGAAAACTTAAAAAAATAAACTCAAAATCCGAACCCATATTTTTAGTCAACGTCTGCACTAAGCCTTCAAATCCATACGAAAAGTCTGCTGGTAACTCGAAACAAACGGTGATTGAGATCAATATCGCAGTTTTAATAAAACAGATGGGAAACGGCTTCCATATCCGGCGGCTCTTACTTGTTTTTGCTCGAAAAAATCGGACCCCTCGAAAAAGCAATGATAATAGAAACAACGAGCGCGCTGGCAAGGGGTTATGGTTGTTGATATACAATGAACAAGATTATCAGGATGACTTTTTTGGTCTCATCACAGATAAAGATGAAAGAAGAATATTTAATCTTCTTTCAGATTATACTGAGAATGATTCTCAGTATAATCTGCTTTCCGAATAGGTCGTAAAGTCATAAATGTAGCATGATAGACACAACTTGTCCTACATTAAATGAATAAACTGTACTACCTAGTCTGAAACAATATCATATTCCTTATTTTTAGTATTGTCCATTTGAACACTTTGGTATCATAATATGCCTAAATACCAATTTTATTTATTTGTTGCTAAAAGTTTTAGAAACTACAGTTCTTAGGGTCTGTATGTCGTCGATTTTTATATAATCTAAGGGTGTCTTGTTTTTATTTTCGACAAAGGTCTTTTAGAATGCGTTAAAAAGGACCCCGCAATGTCCCTTTTGGTCCCTGCATACGAATTTTGTATATTCACGCCTTATGTCCTTAATACGCTGTTTCGTTTTATAGACATCTTAAAGGCCCGCTCGGGCTTAGTATTTCAAGTTAAATTATTAATTTATGCAAAGACTTTATATGCAAAACTGTCCTTAGGCTGATATAAAATCTTTTTAAGGCGCATTTATGAAGCATTATGTTAAATAAAACATCCTATGAACGCTTCGATGTTTTTTTTTTGTTATTCAAAAATACTTACGCTCACTTTTCTTTCTCCCATGAATTTCATATCTCTTTTTTATATTATAAACTTGAAAATATTTTTCTGTACTATGATCTAGATTCTAGTTAGTGGTTGGTAAGTATAAATAAGTAGGTAGCACAATTACCTAGGTATACAATTACCTACTATACCTACTTGAAAACTATTCCACCTATACCAGGCTCTTTGTGATAGGTTCTTATGTTAAAAATCAAACAATCATGAGCCTTTTATGAGTTGTTAAAGATCCTCGAGTCACAATAAAACCCGCAATTCTTTCAAATAAAAATGTGTTCAGGAGCTAAAATATTACATAGATTTGCTTCTAAAAATCTATAATTTGAGTCATATCTTAAGGACGTATTTGCACACTTGTATAGATTTTCGGTACGCTTTGTGGCTAAAATATACTAAGTAAATTGGAACTACAGATTGCTAAAAATAGATTGGTCCTTTATCTCCAGAGATCGAGTAATTTTTTGATAAAATCATTAATTTTGATACTATAAGAACGATTTTCCTTCACCTCTTCCACGCAGAATTAACGATTTAGGGTCAAGTTTAGGTACATTTTTCTCAGTTTACGTACGGATTTTATTCTTCTAATAAATATTTTCCGTTAGCACATAATGTGTTCCTCAAAATGTGAGATTATTATATTAATAGTATTATAAAAATAAATAAAAACATCGTGTATAAATTTTTCACGTATTTTGCTTCAACCGCAAACCTTAATACAGTGCACTAAGGGTTATTTTGATATTGGGCAGGCAATGGTATGATTTCAAAATTATATCAGTCAGCGGCTAGCCGCCTTCGTGGGTGGTCTCTGCGTCGGTTGCTATAATTTTTTGATGTGGAAAAGATCGCTGTACGAACACAAAATAGTTCGACAAAACCCTAACTGATATTTATAGGTACTTATTCCGTGATTGTGCTGATATTTTGGCAAGGTAAGATAATAATGATAATATTATGTACCTATTATCACATTTTATCGTTAGCTGGATTTTTTTCTTGAGCATGATAGTGATCTGATAGTGAACTTCGAAGGCTGCGACAGGAACTTGAAGACTAGAAGAACTAGATGTGTCCAGTTTGGGCTCGTTTTCTTAGTCATGACGAGATCTTACCTCCGGATTTGTGGAGTGACCTGATGGTATACCTCGAAAGTCACTATTGGAACTCGGAGACGAATAGAGCTAGGTGTTTCGAGTTTGGGCTCATTTTCTTAGTCATGATGAGATCTTACCTCCGGATTTGTGGAGTGACCTGATGGTATACCTCGGAAGTCACTATTGGAACTCGGAGACGAATAAAGCTAGGTGTTTCGAGTTTGGGCTCATTTTCTTAGTCATGATGAGATCTTACCTCCGGATTTGTGGAGTGACCTGATGGTATACCTCGAAAGTCACTATTGGAACTCGGAGACGAATAGAGCTAGGTGTTTCGAGTTTGGGCTCATTTTCTTAGTCATGATGAGATCTTACCTCCGGATTTGTGGAGTGACCTGATGGTATACCTCGGAAGTCACTATTGGAACTCGGAGACGAATAGAGCTAGGTGTTTCGAGTTTGGGCTCATTTTCTTAGACATGATGAGATCTTACCTCCGGATTTGTGGAGTGACCTGATGGTATACCTCGGAAGTCACTATTGGAACTCGGAGACGAATAGAGCTAGGTGTTTCGAGTTTGGGCTCATTTTCTTAGTCATGATGAGATCTTTCCTCCGGATTTGTGGAGTGACCTGATGGTATACCTCGGAAGTCACTATTGGAACTCGGAGACGAATAGAGCTAGGTGTTTCGAGTTTGGGCTCATTTTCTTAGTAATGATGAGATCTTACCTCCGGATTTGTGGAGTGACCTGATGGTATACCTCGGAAGTCACTATTGGAACTCGGAGACGAATAGAGCTAGGTGTTTCGAGTTTGGGCTCATTTTCTTAGTAATGATGAGATCTTACCTCCGGATTTGTGGAGTGACCTGATGGTATACCTCGGCAGTCACTATTGGAACTCGGAGACGAATAGAGCTAGGTGTTTCGAGTTTGGGCTCATTTTCTTAGTAATGATGAGATCTTACCTCCGGATTTGTGGAGTGACCTGATGGTATACCTCGGAAGTCACTATTGGAACTCGGAGACGAATAGAGCTAGGTGTTTCGAGTTTGGGCTCATTTTCTTAGTCATGATGAGATGTTACCTCCGGATTTGTGGAGTGACCTGATGGTATACCTCGGAAGTCACTATTGGAACTCGGAGACGAATAGAGCTAGGTGTTTCGAGTTTGGGCTCATTTTCTTAGTAATGATGAGATCTTACCTCCGGATTTGTGGAGTGACCTGATGGTATACCTCGGAAGTCACTATTGGAACTCGGAGACGAATAGAGCTAGGTGTTTCGAGTTTGGGCTCATTTTCTTAGTAATGATGAGATCTTACCTCCGGATTTGTGGAGTGACCTGATGGTATACCTCGGAAGTCACTATTGGAACTCGGAGACGAATAGAGCTAGATGTTTCGAGTTTGGGCTCATTTTCTTAGTCATGATGAGATCTTACCTCCGGATTTGTGGAGTGACCTGATGGTATACCTCGGAAGTCACTATTGGAACTTGGAGACGAATAGAGCTAGGTGTTTCGAGTTTGGGCTCATTTTCTTAGACATGATGAGATCTTACCTCCGGATTTGTGGAGTGACCTGATGGTATACCTCGGAAGTCACTATTGGAACTCGGAGACGAATAGAGCTAGGTGTTTCGAGTTTGGGCTCATTTTCTTAGTCATGATGAGATCTTACCTCCGGATTTGTGAAGTGACCTGATGGTATACCTCGGAAGTCACTATTGGAACTCGGAGACGAATAGAGCTAGCTGTTTCGAGTTCGGGCTCATTTTCTTAGTCATGATGAGATCTTACCTCCAGATTTGTGGAGTGACCTGATGGTATACCTCGGAAGTCACTATTGGAACTCGGAGACGAATAGAGCTAGGTGTTTCGAGTTTGGGCTCATTTTCTTAGTCATGATGAGATCTTACCTCCGGATTTGTGGAGTGACCTGATAGTATACCTCGGAAGCCACTATTGGAACTCGGAGACGAATAGAGCTAGGTTTTTCGAGTTTGAGCTCATTTTCTTAGTCATGATGAGATCTTACCTCCGGATTTGTGGAGTGACCTGATGGTATACCTCGGAAGTCACTATTGGAACTCGGAGACGAATAGAGCTAGGTGTTTCGAGTTTGGGCTCATTTTCTTAGTCATGATGAGATGTTACCTCCAGATTCGTGAAGTGACCTGATGGTATACCTCGGATGTCACTATTGGAACTCGGAGACGAATAAAGCTAGCTGTTTTGAGTTCGGGCTCATTTTCTTAGTCATGATGAGATCTTACCTCCGGATTTGTGGAGTGACCTGATGGTATACCTCGGAAGTCACTATTGGAACTTACAAAACGAGCTCAAACTCATAACATCTAACTCTACTCGACTCGAAAGTCCAATAGTGGCTTTTGAAGTATACCTTCAGAGCACTCCAACAAGTTTCAAGGTATAATCTCGTCATAACTAACAAAACGAGCCCAAACTCGAAACACCTAGCTCTATTCGTCTCCGAGTTCCAATAGTGACTTTCGAGGTATACCATCAGGTCACTCCACAAATCCGGAGGTAAGATCTCATCATGACTAAGAAAATGAGCCCAAACTCGAAACACCTAGCTCTATTCGTCTCCGAGTTCCAATAGTGACTTCCGAGGTATACCATCAGGTCACTCCACAAATCCGGAGGTAAGATCTCATCATGACTAAGAAAATGAGCCCAAACTCGAAACACCTAGCTCTATTCGTCTCCGAGTTCCAATAGTGACTTCCGAGGTATACCATCAGGTCACTCCACAAATCCGGAGGTAAGATCTCTTCATGACTAAGAAAATGAGCCCAAACTCGAAACACCTAGCTCTATTCGTCTCCGAGTTCCAATAGTGACTTCCGATGATACCATCAGGTCACTCCACAAATCCGGAGGTAAGATCTCATCATGACTAAGAAAATGAGTCCAAACTCGAAACACCTAGCTCTATTCGTCTTCGAGTTCCAATAGTGTCTTCCAAAGTATACCATCAGGTCACTCCACAAATCCGGAGGTAAGATCTCATCATGACTAAGAAAATGAGCCCAAACTCGAAACACCTAGCTCTATTCGTCTCCGAGTTCCAATAGTGACTTCCGAGGTATACCATCAGGTCACTCCACAAATCCGGAGGTAAGATCTCATCATGACTAATAAAATGAGCCCAAACTCGAAACACCTAGCTCTATTCGTCTCCAAGTTCCAATAGTGACTTTCGAGGTATACCATCAGGTCACTCCACAAATCCGGAGGTAAGATCTCATCATGACTAAGAAAATGAGCCCAAACTCGAAACACCTAGCTCTATTCGTCTCCGAGTTCCAATAGTGACTTCCGAGGTATACCATCAGGTCACTCCACAAATCCGGACGTAAGATCTCATCATGACTAAGAAAATGAGCCCAAACTCGAAACACCTAGCTCTATTCGTCTCCGAGTTCCAATAGTGACTTCCGAGGTATACCATCAGGTCACTCCACAAATCCGGACGTAAGATCTCATCATGACTAAGAAAATGAGCCCAAACTCGAAACACCTAGCTCTATTCGTCTCCGAGTTCCAATAGTGACTTCCGAGGTGTACCATCAGGTCACTCCACAAACCCGGAGGTAAGATCTCTTCATGACTAAGAAAATGAGCCCAAACTCGAAACACCTAGCTCTATTCGTCTCCGAGTTCCAATAGTGACTTCCGAGGATACCATCAGGTCACTCCACAAATCCGGAGGTAAGATCTCATCATGACTAAGAAAATGAGTCCAAACTTGAAACACCTAGCTCTATTCGTCTCCGAGTTCCAATAGTGACTTCCAAAGTATACCATCAGGTCACTCCACAAATCCGGAGGTAAGATCTCATCATGACTAAGAAAATGAGCCCAAACTCGAAACACCTAGCTCTATTCGTCTCCGAGTTCCAATAGTGACTTCCGAGGTATACCATCAGGTCACTCCACAAATCCGGAGGTAAGATCTCATCATGACTAAGAAAATGAGCCCAAACTCGAAACACCTAGCTCTATTCGTCTCCGAGTTCCAATAGTGACTTTCGAGGTATACCATCAGGTCACTCCACAAATCCGGAGGTAAGATCTCATCATGACTAAGAAAATGAGCCCAAACTCGAAACACCTAGCTCTATTCGTCTCCGAGTTCCAATAGTGACTTCCGAGGTATACCATCAGGTCACTCCACAAATCCGGAGGTAAGATCTCATCATGACTAAGAAAATGAGCCCAAACTCGAAACACCTAGCTCTATTCGTCTCCGAGTTCCAATAGTGACTTCCGAGGTATACCATCAGGTCACTCCACAAATCCGGAGGTAAGATCTCATCATGACTAAGAAAATGAGCCCAAACTCGAAACACCTAGCTCTATTCGTCTCTGAGTTCCAGTAGTAGGTTCCAAAGTATGCAATTTCATCAAGTCGGGAGGTAATGTAATGCTATCCTTCTCAGATTATTTTAGTCATAGTAGGAGCTCATAATTTCATAAGCATGGAAATGTTGTTCATTGCCAAGAAGTCATGGTGAAATATTTCATCATCAGACCCTTAGTCTGTAGGCACTGTTCTACTTACTGTATTATTGTCAAGATACATATTAAAAAAAAAACTGTTAAAAAAAAAATAGATGACCAAATATAAAATAAAATAAAAATATCAAAGTATCAAAATCAAGTCGATTCACTCATTTTGACGCAGCTGTGTGCGTGTGGGCAGTGTACTTATGTAGTAGTGCAATTTTGATACCTATTCATTTTGCAAAGACGTCCTTAAACGCCACCATATAAAATTTTACGTTCACTAAAACATAAAATAAACATTCGTAATACAAATGATAATCGGATCGTAAATACCAGCACTAGAAAGCTCTTAGTGGATTTTTATATTTGTTTTTTTACCGAAAAAGGGTTGCAAGTATAAAAAAACATAAAAAACATAAAATCGGAGTCGTTGCCCCTTTGACGCGTAGAATTTTATTACGTCGACAGTTGACGTATAGGACGTAAACCGACGATATTGCGTCATAGAGTAAAAGATAACTTGGGTAAAACATAAGTATTTCTTATTGGAAAATAAAAACCCTTCCTTAGCTTATGAGTTAATGATTGTTAATGTAATGATATTCTTATTTCGATTTACTCTAGTTCAAGACTTTAAAAAATCTTTTTTTTTGTATCTACGTTAACATAATTTAATAAAAGTTAATATCTACGTTAATATCATTTTCAAAAAATCTTATAAGAGTTATATAAGTTATGCGTAAGTCTAAACAGTTTAGTTCAAATATTATATAGATATTACAAGTAATAGTCTGGACACAATTTTTTACTTTCAGATAGATAGATAGATAGATAGAAGTCTTTATTGCACACAAAAACATGTAAAGAAACACAACACAGAAGTAGGTACCCTTTTACCTTTCTGACCTGGGTTATTTGCTGGTTGTATCATTGACCATATATCTGCATATAGACCAAAAAACTCTTTTTACCTACTAATAGTAGTAATAGGTGATGGAGTGTTGGGCACAGGTTCAAAGTTGGTGCTTCGTATGAATAAAACCACGAAAATTTCTTGAGGCACGCACTATAATTATTATGGAAAGCGAAAGACACGTGTTTACACGGCAGCGGTCCGAATGCAAGAGAGTGAAAAATAATGTCTGACTGACTGACTGTCATACGTTACAGATTAACAGGGCTCTCTCCGTCACTCGTTTCCACTCGTTTCATACAATCGTAGTTCCAATTTCATTTGAATATTAAGCAACCAAAGTCCATGAAATTTTGCAGACATATTCTAGAAACTAATATCTGTGTCTGTGGTGTTTTAGATTTTTCTAAAAATATGTAGTTTTAAAATTACAGGGGCTCCAAGATTTGTATGAAAATTTTTAAGACCGCGTAACTTTGAAACCGAATATTTTAACAGAAATCTGGAAAACCACAGACACAGATATTAGTTTCTAGAATATGTCTGCAAAATTTCATGGACTTAGGTTGCTTAATATTCAAATGAAATTGGAACTACGATTGTATGAAACGAGTGGAAACGAGTGACGGAGAGAGCCCTCTTAAGTTTTGTTGGTGTTGCCAACAATAGGTAGGTATAGCGCATAACTGAGGAGGCTCCTGCGGTAGTGGAGCTGTGTGGGAGGGTGACAGTTGATGAATCATTGAGCTCTCGCGTCAAGTCATCACATCCCTATCACAGAAAGTTATGCGTTATGCCTGTAGTAGGTACCTACTCACAAATACCTCTCTCTCTCCCTCTCTTGTCTGGCTTTACAAAGATTAGCCAATGTCAAGTTTGTAGTTATTTGTAACAAATTAGTTAAACTATACAAGTATGGACCCCGTCTGTGCCGGCGCTGACCGACACACGCACGGCACCCCCTTAGAGCGCTTTCCAGTCAGTTTTAACAAAAAAAAAAACACTCCAAAAAGGCAGAGCACGCCCGCCAGCTAACACCAACACAGACGAAGTCCCACAAATACCTTGGAAGTATGTTCCAGTTTGAACAGTATAAACCTATTTTTTACTCTGTGGAAATATAGGGTGGGGCGACTTGCGTGACAAAACAAAGCCGCACGCACACTGTCAAATGATAACTCCACGTCTATCAATTTCCAGAGGAATGGAACACTGCGGAGTGCTTAAAGTTTATTATGGCCTTCATAGATAAGCGGGCCCAATAGAATTAGTATACCCGGTCCTTGATACTATTTCCTATTTGACATTTACACGATTTACGACTTTTGTATTTTTTAACAGGGCTTTCTTCATATTCAAATTTCATTTGAATATTAAGCAACCAAAGTCCATGAAATTTTGCAGACATATTCTAGTAACTAATTTCTGTGTCTGTGGTGTTTTAGATTTTTCTAAAAATATGTAGTTTTAAAATTACAGGGACTCAAAGATTTGTATGTAAATTTTTAAGACCGCGTAACTCTGAAACCGAATATTTTAACAGAAATCTGGAAAACCACAGACATAGATATTAGTTTCTAGAATATGTCTGCACAATTTCATGGACTTTGGTTGCTTAATATTCAAATGAAATTGGAACTACGTTTGTATGAAGCAAGTGACGGAGAGACTCCTCTTAACGTGAAGTTCAAATTAATCTGCTGTCAGTTGTGCAAGTGACTTATTTCTTATTTATTAGGTACCAGGTGATGCCTAGACTTCGCTCGCGTGGATTTAGGTTTTCTTGTGGAAACTCGTGAATTTTGCAGAATACCTAAAGGTAGCCTATTTTTAATTCCCGATCCAAAAAGAGGGGTGATATAAGTTTCACGTGTGTATCTGTGTATTTGTGTATCTGTCTGTGGCATCGTAGCTCCTAAAAGAATGAACCGAATTTAATTTAGTTTATTTTGTTTAAAAGGTGACTTGATCAAGAGTGTTCTTAGCTATAATCAAAGAAAATCAGTTCAGCCGTTCAAATTTCGTTGAAAACGATTAAAATGGTGGGATGTAAAAAGCTAGCAGACAGACAGAGAGACAGACACACACTTTTACATATTTTATAACATTAGTTTAGATATAATATGCTTTTGGATAATAAATTTTTTCTGACACAAGTCACACAATAAATTGAAAATCAAATGAAATCTCTTGCTCTTAATGTACTCCTACAACATTAAACCAATCCGTCAAAAATAAATTAGTTTAATGGCCGAAGTATTAAGTAGTTCACTCTGTTATAAGTAAGTAAGTCATGGATATTAATAACTAATAGCTAAAGTTATATGTAAATATAGAGCAAGGACAGAACAACAACATTTCTAATTCAAGGTTTTCCATTGTAAGGTTTGTAAGGTGTAATAAGATTGTTTGTTTCATATCAAATTAATATTTAATATGACCTTGTCGTTACATTTGTTTAGATTTTGTTAACGACTTCCAGTGGTTCACACGCTTATTTTTTATTAACTGATTAAAACAAAATTACTAATAAAAAAAATAAATGCGTTGATAAACATTTACATTTTACTGATTCTAATATTCATTTTCTTTATTTTACACATTCCCCTTTCCCCTCCAAATAAGCGTTAAGCTTGTGCTAGGAGTGGGTACGACAATAGAGCAACGGGTGGGGTTTGAACCGCCGACATTTCGAATTTCAGTTCGCTCCTATAACCGTTGAGCTATTGGGGTTTTGTATGGTTTGCGCTCTAATTGCGCCACAACACAACGTAGGACACGCATTGACGTATTTTTTTTGCAGGGATATGGTAAAGATCTGGAAAGTGATATGTTACTTATAGGTTACGTATCTCAAAAAATTAGAAGCTCTTACAGGAGTTTAAAAAACCTAAATCCATGTGAACCAGGTTGCCAGTCGTATCTTGAAAATAGAAATTTAATGGATTAATCAATTATAAAAAGTTTCATGACAAACGAGTTCAAAAGTTAGACAATTCATTTCAAATTCTTACTGCGATTTACTTTTCAACGAATCTGGAACTTTCAAAACCTTGAAAGTAAAGATTCTTGTCAAAAAGTGAAACGACTTTACTCAAAACAATCACGTATATTACCTAAAATAATTAACATTCACACTTCATGAATAACCACTAACCAGTAACGTATCGAGCTAAGAGATAAGCTCCAAGAATAGAGCGGCTATTGCAAATATTTTTAGATCTGTCAATTTTTTTAAGTTTGAAGATTATGTAAAGTCGAATTAATGCGACGCCCAACTCTCTACTTACGCTAAATTTGCTGTGCCCCAACGGTCTTCCAATATTGTTATAATGAGATCTGTCACAAAAAAAAATTGGAATGCATAATAAATGAACATTAATATGATTTGCATAAGAAGGAAAATTAGTCAAATGGCTCTTCTTTATAGATTTGTGAGTTTTGTTACTATTATCCTATCTGGAATCTTGTCCATTGGGTTAATGTCTTGGGTATTTAGGGTATTGGATTCGCAAAAAGCAAAAGCGCATTAGTATGCGAGACCGATTTTAATGGCCCCAGAGGGCGACGTGTCCACATCATCTTTATTAATGGGGACAAATTAAACCTTATTTAAGGCAGGAACGTCCGATTTTTCTCTGTCAACTCTCAAATTAAATACAACGAATGTTACTTAGTCTGTAACATCGTTAAATGAATCCATTTATTTGTGTCGTTTGCAAGCACTCAAATTGCAATTAGGTGTCAAACTTTGCACGCTAAAAAGCCGCCAAAATCGCAAAAAAAGGGTAGAATAAAAAAACCTTATCCTTTTCCTTTCCAATTCCAAATCCCGATTTTTCATTATTTTATACATAATATATGTATATTTTAGTTTCCCTAACTTGTAATTATAACTACAAACCTGACATTGGATAATCTATGTAAAGCCAGACGAGAAAAAAAAAGACTTTTTATTGCCTAAAATGCATTCGAATTAATTTTCTACCAATGCACAATGTTGGTTCTGAAAGTCCGCTCAACTGAGAAGGAACCAGCGAAAGACTCGACAGGTGCACTTTTCAGAATTTTGCATGTTGTAATTTGTAAGTGGCAAAACTTAAAAGCCTAAAGAAAAGCATTTTGCAGTATCTACTAAAAATGCAAGCGAGGTCAGCGGCATCGAGTGCACCGTAAAAATGCGTCAGTAGACGTCACGTCAGCGATGACTGCTGCTGACGTCTAATACGGTTGAATACCTATGTCACACGCATTTTTACCCGACTACGGCAAAGCCAAAAGGAAGGGTTATGAGTTTAGCAGTATATGTATGCTTGTATCCAGATTCTGTGTGTTACACCGTAGAGCCTAAACTGCTGGTCTGATTTTGATGATTAAGGTGCCCATTGACTCGCTGTAAAGGTCCGGGTTACATAGGCTATATTTTATGTGAAAAAATTGACCTTACAGATGTTACATCAAAAAAGTGGGAGTCTCCAAAAATTTTTTTTGATAAGGTATCGAGTGGAAAGAGGAGAAAATTTTGAGTTCGTGAATATAAATGTACAACAACATTCAAATATACCAAACGACAGAAAAACAATTTTCCTATAATATTTCAGCGTTTATTAAGACCATCGTAGTCGGGTCTTAGTTTTCAACTCTATCTTGTAATGTAAACTAATGAAAAATGCGTGGTTGCGTATCTTGCCGTTCTGGCAGTTCCAACAGTACTTACTGCAAAAGTCACATACCTATTAATATCAGTTATCCTACCAACCTGCTCGTTTGGCACTCCGTTCAAAATTAAATAAAAAACTTTTTAAAAATTCGATTGGATTGGAGCAGACATTTTTAACCTTTTTCGTTTTTGTAGGGTTCCGTACCCGAAGGATGCCAATTGGACCCTACTAAGGGTCAGCCTCTGCTATCCGCTCGTCTGTCTGTCAGCGGGCTACATCTCATGAACCCTAATAGATAAATAGAGAGTTGATATTTTCAGTGTAATATTTCTATTAAAATATGCGTATTTTGTGAAAATTTCAACTCTCTTACTATTGCGGCTCATTAGATACAGCCCTTTGACAGAAAGACAGACAGACGGACGGACAATTGAGGCTTGGGTCCCATTGGCACCCTTCGGGTCATTGAGGTAGTATGAACTAATTTCGAGTACGGAATCCTATAAACCAGGATGACGAGTTTCAAACTGGCCAACGTGCAAATTAACAAGGGCATAGTACATAACATAATTATTATCTAGTACGTTGGTACGGAACTCTTTGTGTTCGACTTCGACTCGCACTTGACCGGTTTTTTTGCCTGTTAAATTAGTTTGCCGCGAAGTGCGGTGTGCTTGTTGCGTTTGACAGGTGGTGTGCGCCATAATTGCGGCCAGGGGCAATGCTTTTCGAAAAGTTTAATGGATCCATTTTTAAAATGCGTCCCCTTATTATAATTGTGGTACTTATTCGTCTCTTTGCGGATCATTACGTGGAAAGCGGAATTATTTCATTCCGATTGAAATCATCATCATCATCATCATCGTCAGCCTGTGGACGTCCACTGTTGGACATAGGCCTTCCCTAAAGAGCGCCACCACACCCGGTTCTCCGATTGGAATGTTAAACCAATAAGATGGACCAATTCAAATATGTTATGAAAAACGCAAACGAATTTGAAGCAGACACAAAGAGCGGTGATAGCCTAGTTGTTAAGACGTTATCTGTCCAGTTGGTGGGGGGAGGGGTGTCCGGTGTTCGATCCCGGGTACGCATCTAAAATGTTACTAACTTAACGATAAAGGAAAACATCGCGAGGAAACCTGCATGCTCGAGAGTTCACGGTGTTCTCAAAGCACTGTGAGGTTTGCCAATCTGCAGTTGGCCAGCGTGGTAGACTATGGCCTCATACTGAGACCCATACTCAGTAGTGAGCTGGCGATGGGTTGATCATGGGGATGATATGGATAGAAATACGTAGGCGTAGTCTCATACGGTTTACGTGACCTGTCACAAGCATTACCAAGCCATTATTCATGAAACGCAAAGAATTTGACCTTCCCGTTTATCAGTTTGATTAATACGATCGCCGCGCAGTCTAACTAATGGCCGGTTTTATATTTTGTTTAGTTGGATTAAGTTTCAAGTTTGATAGAGAGATAAGTTTTTGGTAATAAAAAACTAAAGTTTGCTTCGCAAGCAAGGTGAGCCTTTGAATCGCGAGCCATTTTATTTTGTCATTTTCCAAAAATAATGTCTAAAAGCAGTTACGCACTCATCTGATCCGAGTCCGTGAAAATACGGATGTTAAAAACTCGGACCGAATTCGGATATTGCTCACGCACTAATTCGATCTCTGATCTTCGACATATTATCAACGTCATATTACGTCCGATTTGAATCTGAGGCACATCCGACATATTCTCAAGGATGACGGAGAGAACTCGGATGACGGAAGTCGGAGTTAATGCGTAAGCTACCAAACAAATAGTTCTAAGCCTACTTCGGAACGTATTTTCACGGATTCGGATCTGATGCAGTGCGTAATCGCTCTTAGAAAGTAACTTCAGAATATTCTCTTCTGATGTTTGCTGTGTCCGGGCCTTCTATTAACAATTTGTTGATCGAAGATCCAGGCAGTTGACAATATTTTGCAAACAAGGCACTATTAGGTACCTACAGCGTTCGGGTTCCGGTGAAAATGTAGTGAGGATTACTCGGCATGGCTCTGTTTATACACCAAATACTAAATAATCTCTTAATAGTGATCTTTTTGTATTCAAAGTACAAAACTATACGTGTAGGCTTGTTTACAGTTTTTCACTATCAGATAACCCTCAAGTGGCCACTTGTCACTTTGTCCCATGCACGTCCCATGGCAAAACATTCTCGAGGAATGTACTACACATGGCAGGTTGTGCGCTTTTGCGGTTTCGTCGCATGCAGGAAATTCGTGAATGAATCTGGCGGGTCGGTTCAAGTGTCGCAGTGACGTTTTTTGCATTCCCACGCCCGCACTCAATGAAGGGTTAAGATTTACGCGATGGGACACTTAGGTTTCATTTTTTACAATTTGTTTACCTATCTATTTGAGCTGGGAACGCCGATCGAAAATTAAGCTTCAGCTGACTTTTACGATGGTTTAAAGGCAAATATAAAATAATGTACCATCAAAGGTCATAAGTTGTTTAGCACCTTAATGATTATATTCGTGTGGCACGGTTATGCACATGCGTAAGAGGCAAATATAAAATAATGTACAGTAAAAGTCCATAAGTTGTTTAGCACCTTTATGATTATATTCGTGTGGCACGGTTATGCACATGCGTTAGAGGCAAATACAAAATAATGCACAGTCAAAGGCTATACGTTGTTTAGTACCTTAATAATTATATTCGCGTGGCACGCTTATACACATGCATTATGTGTGTGTGGTGTGTATAAAGAAAAAGGTGATAAGTGCTACAGGTCTTTTATGCAATACTAGCTGATGCCCGCGACTTCGTTCGCGTGGATGTAGTTTTTTAAAAATCCCGTGGGAACTCTTTGATTTTTCGGGGTAAAAAGTAGCCTACGTGCTAATCCAGAGTATAATCTATCTCCATTCTAAATTTCAGCCCAATCCGTCCAGTAGTTTTAGCGTGAAGGAGTAACAAACATACACACACACACACACACACACACACACACACATACAAACTTTCGCCTTTATAATATTAGTGTGATAGTTTCGCGGAATTGCTACTCGAATTCTGAGACCGGCCGTATATACATGGTTTTTTCTTCATACTTAGCTTCCGATCGACCCTTAATCTATCGGTTTTTTAAACTATTTGACTTGCCCATTGCCATTTCATGTATGGAACCCGTGATAGATAGGTACTTAGCATAAAGAAATTTTAATCAAGCCATCTTTCTTCTGATCTTTTAAGGTCTTTAATTAAAACGTCCAAAAAACTAACCTTCAAACCTAAAAAGGACTTAAAATATAAATTACACATTCCAGATCGTTGCTCTTTAAATCTTTACTAACAAAAGAATTCTTCATCAAAATTACGAAAGACAGTTGATTAAAATTTTTAATATTTACTGAAAAAACGCCGATTAAGCCAACTGCCAAGATATTGCTAAGTAACTAAATTGAAAGGGACTCTTTTTTGTTAAATGTCGTTAATTAATTTCTTTGAGTATACCTATACGCCTATCTACTTTCAATTCTGCGTGAAAGATTAAAAGATCGCTACAGAGTGGGCGATAGGAAAGTTGGTTCTTTATTTTTGCCTTTTTTAATTTAATTTTATAATATTACTAGCTGATGTCTGTGACTTCTTCTTTTTTTTAATTTTGTGGGATCAAAGTAGCCAGTGTAGCTAGAGTGACATGCACTCTCCAGGTTTTTAACAAGGTTTATATTATATGCAAGAAAAAACGTCGATCCGTTGCTCCGTTGCGGCGTAATTGAAGGACAAACCAACTAACTAACACTTGTGGATATTAACTGATCAGGAAGCAAGGATGTGATAAAATATTGTTTCGAAGATACTATATTACCATCTATACCATTATAACATAGACGTTATGTGATAGAGCGTATAAAATATTATGTGCTCGCTGATGAGTAAGATAGAAGATGAAAAACCCACGAGAGTAGAAGAGATAGAGCTCTACAAAATAGATCCTTAATATAAATTTATTTATAAATTAAAACTTATTTATACTTAACTTGTTTATAAATCTTAACTTTAGATATCAATCAATCAATCAGCCTGTTTCCGTCCACTGCTGGACATAGGCCTTCCCAAGAGCGCACCACCACACACGATCCTACGCCTTCCTTATCCACCCACTTCCCTTTATCTTCTTAAGGTCGTCAGTCTATCGGGTCAAAGGTCGTTCCACACTGCGCTTGCGGATACGCGGTCTCCACTTCAGAACACGTCTGCTCCAGCGGCAGAGTTTTTAACGCAGTAGTTTTTGCGTGAAAGAGTAACAAACATACACACACACACACACACATACAAACTTTCGCCTTTATAATATTAGTGTGATGTAGTTGCTATTTGACTAGGAACTGTTACGAGGGAGCTTGGAATCAGCTTAGCTTATTTTTATGGCTACTAACACTACATTTGACACCTAGGATGTCTTAGAGAATGTATATCATTGATTAATGATTTCTAATTATATTATCAAAGTGTATCGCCAAAGTACCTACATACTCGTAAGTATCAGTAGCTACTAGCTACCTAGTTCTTGTTTTTTTTTAAAAAAAAGAATATTAACCATGTTAAATGAGTAATATTCCCCTTACCTCTCCAACTAAGCGTCAGGCGTGTGCTAGGAGTAGGTACGACAATAGTGCAACGGGCGGGGTTTGAACCGTCGACCTTTCGGTTTTCAGTCCACTCCTTTACCGGTTGAGCTATTGAGGTTTATGAAGTCGTTATACCAATAAACTTCATCATATTTAGCTCAAGAAATCAAAATCTATGTATCTAATAAAACAATTTTCTATCAAAGCAATAAAAGCTGTTATAAAACAAATTTGTTTTATCCTCGTACACACGTAAACAAAATTGTACAAATTGGAGATAAACCAAAACTGCTGTCAATTTTGTATGCGGGTATTGAAAAGTCTAGAAAAGTCCCGATTTATAGACGCTATCCACATCATTTGTTTCCAATTGTAAAGCATAGGTATTTTACTGTCCACTCCACAGCGAGCGGTCTAGCTTTCAGAGTTCTGCGTGCGTGAGGTCCCAGACCTTTTCTTCGGAACGGGATTTCGACTCTTAGCTTTTAACATTTACCTAATTACTATCAGTGTTAGTGATAATAGCTGGGGCTGACGAGTGACGACTAAAGGTGCCCACGCATTCGAACTGAACTGCAGCTGAACTGCGCGTCGCGGCTGGAGAGAATATCGTGCGGGGCGCTGACGCGACGCGCAGTTCAGCTGCAGTTCAGTTCAAGTGCGTGGGCACCTTTAACGTCTATATGAAGAGGACATATTGTGTGCATGTGCCTCTAATGTGCAAGTAGCAGCAGCAGTCCAGTACAAGGCTTTATCGACTGATATGCGTTGTCACAATAATTAGACCAAACGTTCCCAAATCAGAATTTTTTTTGGTCAGTATTGACAGTCGGAACGCAGAACTCTGATGTTGGAACTCCGGACCGTAAGCAGTGGGATTGACCTCTGAAGCCTTTAAAACACGTACGTGTGATTTAACATAGCAATTCACACGTCAATTGCTTTTTACACAAATAAAATTGCTTGTTTTTTATATTATTCAGATTTACCATTGTGTAGTTACAAATTTATTGCTATGATAATGGAAAAGTGCTTCTTATTGTACGACTAATAAGTTTCGATGATTTCTATAAAATGTGTTTTATGAATAAAGTAGGTAAGTAATATATATACCTATAATAATGAACTAATTTAAATTTAGCTGAGCTTTGCAATTCTGTGCTGTGTGGGTCATTGTTATATAATGCGTGAAATTTGGGAAAGGATTTGCCATATTTGCGCTAGATATAATTTGTCTACTATCTTGTCTTGACAATTGACATATAGAGCAAATATTGCAAATAGGTAGGTACATTTGGTATTTGGAAAATTCACCTAAAGTTTTGTCTGTGTTTTAGCTGAAAACTTTCACTACCACTAACAACATAATATTTTCTCATATTATAATAAGAATTGCATGTAATTCACAAATCGTAAGGGAGAAGCCATATTTGGCCTAGAAACTAAACTGTTCCAAGCGGTACTTCGATAGCATACAAAATCACGTCATATGATTTATACCTAACATATAATAATATATTATATAATTTCTTATCATCAGTCATGCAGTGGAATATTTGATTTTATTGTATGAGCATTAAAAATAAAGCCCAAGGCAGACAACCGCAATTTTATGCCGACTCAGCGCACACTGCCGTCTGCGATAACGCGTGTTCACTTGATTAATAGGCTGACAAAAATCAGATCAGGTAGGCCAACTATTAGAGTTCTGTACCAAAATAGTAAATGAAAAATCAGTCAAATGCGAGTCGGATTCCCACACGAAATGTTCCGTACAATCGTACAAGACATAACACTTTTTAACTTTCATGGCAGCTATTTTAAATTTTTATTTTTTTTTTGTTAGAAGGGCAAATATATACACATAAATATACATATTCTGAGAAAATTTCAACTCTCTATTTATTACGGTTCACGAGATAGAGTCTCCGAGATAGATGGACAGACGGACAGACTATGTCTATGGATGTATGGGAAGTCTTCAGAATCCTTACATCATCCCGACTGGCTATATTTTTTTGAAACAATTATCAAAATTAAAGCTTTATGGCGCCAATGTGAAAAAAAATAATTCTTTAATACAGTACAAACCGCAGTCGGGTTTTTGAAAAGTTTTAAAATTATATACCTACTTGTTTTAGTATTGGTCGCCAGCGTTAAGGCAGTAGGTAACTGTTAATATTATTTTTATGCTATTATATTTCAAAGATACATTACAATTCATTAGATAAATAGTTAAAACTAGCTGATGCCCGCGGCTTCGTTCGCGTGGATGTAGGTTTTTTAAAAATCCCGTGGGAACTCCTTGATTTTCCGGGATAAAAAGTAGCCTATGTGCTAATCCAGGATGTAATCTATCTACATTCTAAATTTCAGCCCAATCCGTCCAGTAGTTTTTGCGTGAAGGAGTAACAAACATACACACACACACACACACACACACACACACACACATACATACAAACTTTCGCTTTTATAATATTAGTGGGATTGCCAGACTTGAAAGTAATGGATTTCGGCGACTTTGACTCGTAATTAAATCTATGAGTCTATTAAATTAGAGCAAAATAACGACACAATAATTCCAACAATGTTTATGTTTCCTATGAGGCAGTCGTTAAAAGTATATTGATGTAGCAAATAGTTAAACACTAATGCTCATCAAAGTTGGAACGTTAAGTGGTTTTAATGTCATAGTTAAGCTTTGGAAGTATAACAATAATAAATAATCAACGTTCATTATCATCATCATGATCAACCCATCGCCGGCTCACTACTGAGTATGGATCTCCTGGCAGAATGAGAAGTCTCCACGTTGGCCAAAAGTGCGGATTGGCAGACTTCACAAACCTTTGAGAACATTATGGAGAACTCTCAGGCATGCAGGTTTCCTCGCGATGTTTTCCTTCACCGTTAAAGCAAGTGGTACTTATTGAGTTGCTTAAAACGCACATAAATCTAAAAAGTAGAGGTGCGTGCCCGGTACCAAACCTGGGACCCTCCGCCTAGTAGGCCGACGTCTTAATAACTAGGCTATCACCACTTACTATTATAATATTCGTATACTTCCATGTATACAGTTGATTATGTAAAGGAAACAAAATAATACCAATACCTTACATAGTTTAATTAATAAAACAACTCTTACAAAGTAAATATTTTCGTATCAAATTCTTGCTTCAAGGATACTTAAGCCGAGATGAATGCAGCACCACCACTCCTAACTTGCAAAGATATTTCGCACTTGCAAAGTGAAACCCGCACTCGCAAAATTAACTTTGAAGTCTGTTCTACAAGTAGGGTTGTCAACTTTTTGTCAAAATAAAGTTCCAAACGAGGCTTCTTAGGTTCCATCATCATTTGCCAGCAGGTCTGATTGCAGCCAAGCGCTCGTCTATAATTATCACACTAATATTATAAAGGAGAAAGTTTGTATGTCTGTGTGTGTGTATGTTTGTTACTCCTTTACGCAAAAACTACTGAACGGATTGGGCTGAAATTTAGAATGGAGATAGATTATTCCCTGGATTAGCACATGGGCTACTTTTTATCCCGAAAAATCAAAGAGTTCCCACGGGAATTTTAAAAACCTACATCCACGCGAACGAAGTCGCGGGCTTCAGCTAGTATAATAATTAAAAAAAACTGTATTTGTATGTTCCTCGTATTTGACCGAAGTCTGCTTTATATTCTCATCAATATTTTATAAGATACCAATTTTTACACGGGGCTATTGCCGCTTGACCTCCACACCTACCTACGTTTTAGAATATATTTTACAGGGTTGTCAATTATTTTAATGTTAATGATTAAACAAACAGTGTAGGTATTTCTTGTCGTTTCAAATTCTTATTTTATTTATTTATTTTTTATTTGAACAACTTTATTGCTTATAACAATGAATAAAACGAAATAATAAAATACAGGATAGATTTACAAAAATAGGGCAACCTTATTACCATAGTGATCGTAGGTTTGTCGGTTATTTTACAATGTTAGTAATAAAACAACGAAAATCCATACTAATATTATAATTATTGCGAAAGTGTGTCAGTCTGTTTGATTTAACGTAATTTCGTTCAGAGATATCTTCCCTAGGACGGACATAGGTTCCTTTTTATACTGGAATATCAAAGAGTTCCCACAGGATTTCAAAGAAAACCCTTAATCCACGCAGATAAAGACGCAGATCAGCTAGTATTTTATAAATTTTCATATTTTCAAAAAAGTTAAATTGGCAGCCCTACTCACGTGTGACTTTACTTCCTTTTATGACCGCTTTTACCCACGCTGCAACTTCCTAAACATGCATTCTTAAAGCGAGAAACTGTATTTCTACAAACTTCTCGTGTAATTCACAAAAGGAATGCCAAACTCTAATCTTCATGTACAGTGTAAACCTTCTACCAACTTGAAAATTATTGTGCTGGAAGTTTATCAAGCTCTATAAATTTTATGTAGCAAAATAATATTTCATACGTTTATAAATATGTCTGTTGCTTCAATATTACGATATTGATCTAGATTTAGTATACCTACTGTATATTATACTTATAGCCAATGCTCGCCAATTCAGTCTGTAGGTGTGCGATGCACTTAAGACACTGTTAGAACACACGTAGATTCCATACGAAAATAACTGCAAATTACGCGTGGGCGGAACAATGTCCATAAGGAGTTTAAACAATAGATTTTACACAATGAACTGATTATCTCGGATGTTACGGATAAAGTTCCGATATGTGCCATATTATAGAGACAATGGACGCTGATTGGTTTAGTTATACGGATCCAAGTTCCGACCTCGTCCGAACGTGATCGTAATACGATGGGGATTTCTCACTTTTCAGAAATTCTCATTAGGAGTTAAACTAAATTGTTCCTGTGGACGATCCAAAAGTTTATTTTATATTTTTTTTCATTCATTAGATTTGACCATTCGTGTCGAATCAAATGATCATCATATCTAGTAATCATACTTAGTATTTTTATCCAATTGCGGGTTGCAACTCACTTTTGCTTACAACTTCGTGTTCAGTGTCTAATATAGTATCTGATTCCGATAGCATTATCATACTAATTGTGACAGTTTCATAGAACACGATTCATGTTTAAAATAGCCCTTCTATTAGGTAGTAACTAATCGTACTAATTATTTAGTTCAATGGTTATGGTTGGTGTTACCTACTACTTTAAATATTATATGAATCAATTTAGAATATCGGATAAAGTGGGGTAATGCCTTCCACAATGGTATTATGACTGCTTTACTGTGAAAAAATCAATGTAACAAATGCCTGAAAGGCCAGCAATGCATCGGGAGTACCTCTGGTGCTGCAAATGTTTATGGGAGGCAGTAATCACTTAACATCAGGTGATCCACCTGCTCATTTGCTCACTATTTTATTATATATAAAAAACACATCGGGATGCGAGATGAGGTTACCGCAAGCTGTCGAGTTGTTATAAATTGGCCGTATCTCGGCTCCACTCCATTCCGTCGGTGTGCGTTGCGCATAAAGATTTAATAAAATACAGTAAGTAGGTATAATTTAAATTCCACTCCTGATTGAAAACCGTTACGATAAATAAATAACGAAGCGAAATAAAATAATTACGTATTGGAAAATAAATAAACATAAGATACTAATTTATGAGCGCCCCGGTATCAGTTCCATCAGAACTACCACAGATGGCATTAAAGGCAATTATAAAACACACAGACATAATTCTCTTTTCATCGTAAAGATCTGTATCTTGCAAGCGAGGCGTGAGACTCTTTATGGAGAATAAATTTTAATTGGAGAACACAACTAGAATTTATAAAACATTACGACTTAATCGAATCGAGATCGGGTAATGAGCGGAAACATTATTATAATTTCGACGTGGGCAGTCTTAAGCTGAGCGCACACGGTTTACGAACACACATCAAAATACCAATGATTAATGACGTGATACTTTCTGACACTCCTCATAGCCATTTTCTTTTTATACTAGGTGATGGCCGCGACTTCGTCGAAAAATCCCGTGGGAGCTCTTTGATGTTCTCTTTGCTTTAAAAAGGTCACTCTCCAGGTCCGTAACTCTATACAAAACACCACAACAATTCGTAACAGCGTGATCGAAGAATATTCCAAAAACACAACAAGCAACCTCGCTTTTGCATTTATACTTAATAATCGTAGTGATTATTGAAATTATGTATACTATTTTTGTGCTACTCATAACTGAACTTTATTAAACGGCTTTCCTGTAAAATCGGTAATTGGCGTCTTTTTGAAGTCTTTCTCAAATCTTAATTTGGAGTATCGGCATCTTTTTCTTTTTTATGTTGCTAAAAAGAGACGGAAAATGAATTTTAATTTAAATTTTAGTGCTACTTACTCTACTTTAAACACTGTGCTCAAGACTAGCACCCAAAAGTACGAGCAGTTTTAAATTAACTTAAGTATGTCTGTTCTTCTCTTATTACATTGATAAGAAAAAGATGCGAATACTCTAATATTTAGTTACCAACATAATCAGTACCTAAAGTAAAAATTGTGAACTAAGCTATTTTTATTGTTTAAAAAATATCTACACGCTGTACTATTTGTATCTACTTCTTCGTGTGTAGTTGCCTTAATTTAAATGTTTAGGGTGTTTGGACACAGTTGGACAGGTCTGGACACTTCACGCCAATTAAAAAGATTTTAAAAATCCTCCGTCTTTGAGTTTTAATAAAGTGATTTGCAAGAAACGCGTCTGCCAACTTGATGCTGATTATAACTTGATAAAAAGTTTATTTTATCAATTAAGTACATTATAGAAAGAATTTTTAAGGATCAAACTTCGTCGTTATCTCAACTGATGGATGTCCTCAGCTGATAAAAATAAAAAATAACAAAATTTTATAGGAATTTCTACACTCCATGGTGTTTGTTGCTGATTTTATCTAACGATTTCCTGCTTTTTGTAAATTAAATTAACTAACTTATTCATAACTTATAATAAGATTCTATAATTTATCTAGGTGTTGACGTCTGTTATTAAATTGACACTGTTGATGATTTAGATTTTAGGACCGAGACTCTTTGATCCAAATAAAAAAATATTGTTTTCTCAATTAAATCTTATGTTATTTCGTTAACAGATAATGTTGTAGTTAAGTAGACTAAGTTAAGAGAGTAAGTTGCCAAGTAGAGCACTCTATAAACTTAATCATTGAACTACGAGAAAAATGTTACGGCGGATACAAAAAGATAAACTAAAAGATCTAATAAAATGATTAATTGAAATCAATATTTGATAAATAATCGATAACTCAAACGATTAAGAAACCTGTTTGAATCGAACGCTGCATTAACAAAAACGGACACTCAGACTGATGGTACCTACTCAAAAAAAATTTACATACAAGATATGCCTCAAATGAATGACGGCAAGAATTTGATAGGAAGAGTGCCGACGTTTATACGGTACCTAATCGAATAATTGATTATAGAAGAGAAACAATAAAGTGATTAGTTCGACAAAAAGAAAGACAATGACTTATTATTCAACGGATAGGTTCCTATTGTTGGCCGCTAGATATTACGTGAAATGCTTTGGGCAGTGTAGATAAAAGTCACTATTACAATAGATACTTGCTTTTTCTTTTTGGATACCAACGTTTCTTTCTTTGAAACTCGTCAAATTATTTTTAGAAATTTGTATGTATATGTAATGTACTAGCTTATACCTGGCAGGCCTTGGAATACGACTTATGCATGATGTTGTATGTATGTTGATGGTAGAGTATCTTAGAAACCTTCATGGAAGAATATCTTCAAAGGAAGAGTGAATAGGCGACTATTAGGCAAGTGGGCCTTATTAAGAAAGGTGGCCGTCAAGCGCAAATTTAACTTGCGATAAAAAGTGTCAACAACAAATGTACAAAGTTTCAACTCAGTCAAATAAGCGATGCGCAAAGGGATAGTTAGCTACAGGACAAACACACAAACAGAAAGTTTAGTTATGTAACGCAAATATAGTAATAGGTAGGTAGGATTATGTTAGATTTGGAATAAACATTGTTTAATAAAACGGATATTTGACACAATTTATACTTGATGATAAGTGATAATCTAAGTCAGATTGCATTAGCCTAGAAGCCTATGCAATAATGAATAGTAGCTGTATTAGAAAAATCAGACTTGCGACAATTTTGTCTAAATCATATTCTAAATTGGCACAATTTAAGTCTTAGGAAACTCGTTTAAAATTGTAATATTTGAAGTCATTAAAAATTAGAAGCTTACCGGACCATAACGGTAGGCAATGAAGCAAATGTCTTCTAAAATTGAGCAAAAAAGTGATAATTATTATTTTTGATTAATCATACAATTACACAACAATTATTTTTGTTGATAAATTATTAAGTTATCTTGATCAATTATTAGACGTGTCAACATATTATGTAGTTAGAAAAAACACCCCTGCATATTAAACGTAAAGCTAATCAAAATCAAAATACACGTCGCAATTCTGAGCTTTCCATACTTTTGTGAATGGCTAATTTAAGAATGGTGTTGGAAACATAATAATAGATTATAAGTATGGATACCGTTTAACTAATATGGGTCATAGGAAAGTAGGTAGAGCCCGAGTGACAGGAGGGTGACAGATGACTTAAAAATTAAGGAAAATCTCGCTTAAAAATTAAGGGAAATCTCGTTTTAGATGCAAATATGTCTTAAGACAGTTTTGTCTTGTGGCTGCATTTTTGTCAGTTCAACCGACAATGCAGTTCAATGGCCGCGTTCAACTGTATCATTTGTTTATTCGATCATCCGAACTCGATATTAATCTCTTAACGATGAAAAGTTAGATTCTTTAAACAGATACTTGGGGAGTTCGGTATTTGTTATCCATTACACTGATGTGGTATTCGCGTTGGAGTGTCATGGGAGCATTGTCTAATTATGTTAAGCTTGATACTTTACCCTCTATGGTTTAACCATCAAGCTCTTGCAATAAAGATGAATGTGCTAAGAAAGATTACTTTTGGCTTAAGATGATAAAACCTAAATTGTCAAAATACGTGTTTAGGTTTATAAAATTTATGGCTACTAATAAGTTTGAATCGAGTTTGGAGGGAATTGGATGTTTCAAGCAAGCCATTAGGTATTATTTACAATTCATAAAGAAAATTTTACTAACACAGGTTCGAGATCCTGCAAATATCAACGTATCAGCAAGTAAAACTTAATGTAATAAAAATGAAACCCAGTTAAAGCTTTTACAAGCTCGCAACGCACATGTCCTTCCTCCATCCATATAAACGACGTAAACGGAGAAATATATCAGTCTTTAGTCCCACTCTCAATAATTTGTATGACGCTAAGCGGATTACGCGCGCCGGAGAGCTATAAATTGAGGAATCTTTATAATTTTTAGTCGCCCAGCGATTTCTTATCGTCATAAATTGAATATCGTTAAATATGCAGCGTCTCAAGACGCAAGCGCTCTTAAGTAGGCATTATTCTATGAGATAAAGTCGTTAAGCGATCGGGGTTCCATTTTAAATAAGTACAATTGACCACGCGTGGAACCCGTGTCCAAAACGACAAAAGTGATTTCCAATTCTACAACTTTTGTTTTAAAGTTTATTTTGGAGTGGCACGTTTTCTTAGTTTTTTACGGTACGGGCAAATGTAAATAGTAGATGGTTATGTCGTATAACTTTAGTGGTTACCCATCTAATCCGTGAGGTACGTGAAGTTAACTCCGTGAGATTTTATTGGTCGATAATTTTGGATTCCCCTCTGAGTAGACGTTTTTAGCTCTAGAATAATTCAACATGACAAATAGTTTTAATTATATTTTTAAAGGTGCTCTTTAATTTATACTAATATTCAAATGCAAATATAAATAATTTTGGAGTAATTAAAGTTTACAACCGGCAATAATACATAACTCAACCTAGGGTAAATTTGTTCAAAGAATAATTTTTTTCATAAGATTTTAATAAGATTTCAATATTTTTCCTATTATTTAACAAAATACTGAAAAAATTCATGTGACATGTCAATAGTAATTTTGTAGTCATTTCATTATTGCTGCGGTGCAAGCTGTGGAAAATGTATTAATTTTTCAGCTTTTTTTTTGAAAAGCCAAATTTTTACGAATGTTATCAAAATAAGACGATCATGAATTGATCAACCATTCATTTCCGATTTATTAAATAGATTAGTTGTCGTATGAAAAATTGGGCACTTCCAAAGTAGATGCAAGAGTGTACCTATAGGCATTTCTTAAGCAAGTGTGCTCCAATGATCATACCTAATGAAAAGCAATGATGAGGTGCAGCATCATTGCTTTTCATCAGGCATGATCATTAATGTTAGAGCCATCCCTACAATTTGCTCTGAGGGTATGGTTATCCTCAAGCGCATACCTATCGCATAATTTAAATAAAAACACTTAAGTAGTTATGACTTTCGACGTTTTATTTCTAAATTGGAGCACCTTTATTTCAGCGATAGGCAGACAGCGACTAGTTACCACGGCACTGCAATGTGATTTAGCATTCTGAAACAATTCCGTGTAGCAGCCAATTAGATGTATTGATCTATATTTATAACCGCAATCCCTTTACCATGTTAGCACCTACTATAATATTATACTGCATCATAACTCAGCATCAGGTGTGATCGTAAATAGCCTAGCGCGAACTTGTTACCCATAAAAATGCTACTTTTAAATAAATCTTTAAATAACCTCTAAGTTTAGAGTAAGTTTTTTTATGGGCACGAGCACAAGACTTGTAGACAAGACTCTTTATAGCAGCCTGAGCACCATCAGTGCGACATAATTTCTCTCACGGTTTTAGCATAGCTTTGAAAAACCGTGCGTAAAGGCTGTTTTACGCCGGACCAGCAACATTCGACTAGCTCGCACTTGTGAAATACTCAAGGCTCTAAGTCCTCATGAACTTGTTTAAGCTATCATCTTATTCTTCGTCAACGCCTTAACACTCTTAGGTGGGTACTTGTGGTCATCATAAAGTGACGTTTTTGGGGCAGATGTTATAGACTACAGGCCCATGTTCAAAAATGGATGGGTCATATGAACCACCAGATGACGTATATAGTACCATATACGTCACCGTATATATAGTTTATACCACGATATAAAACCATGCAATAATAAGATTCAGCACTATGCCGTCGCTTGTAAGGTGTCCAACTGAGTGCTGGTGAAAATTCAAAAGTGCAGGTAGAGTGAGTACATTTTGGTCATATATTTTTGTACGGCATTTTTACCATCGATATATCCATGAAAAATAATAAGAATGCGCGCAGTGCCGTAAAAAAATGGTGCGCCACAAAGTTGGTAAATTTTTTGATTTTCTGACAATTTCCAAGGTAAATTTGGTCATTTCATTCTGTACGGCATGTCATCAGTCATGTCTAACCTAACCTAACCTTTAATATTTATCCTAAGGTTTAGTATTTCATCTTGTTTATGATTTGTAACACAAGAGGTGCTTGATCTCTTGCCAACTAAAAAAGATTCGTCCAACTCAAGATACACATTTTTTTGGTTATCTTTTTTATTCGCATCAGTTTATGAATGACTTCACATGTCACAATACAAAAAGTATGTCGTTTATGAGATGAATTATAAATTTATAAGATAGCAAGAACCAAAGTTGTATAAGCCAACTAGGTGATGTCCGCGATTTCATCCTCGTGGATTTAGGTTTTTAAAAATCCCGTGGGTACTCTTTGATTTTTCGGGATAAAAAATAGTTCATATCCGTCTCCAGGATGTAAGCTATGTCTGTACCGTGTAGTGTAGGTGTGTTCCCGCTACTTTAGCCGTGTGGATTTAGGTTCCCTAAAAATCCCGTGGGAACTCTTTGATTTTCCGAGAGTAGAAGTAGCCTATGTCCGAAAAATAATTATAAGCTAATCTTGAACCAAATTTCTATCAAAATCGGTCTAATGAATGTGCCGTGAAAAGCTAGCAGACAGACAAACGGACATACTCTCACTTTTATAATATTATCATGGATATAGAATCATTATTATCATAATTCCATCGCATACCCACTACTGAGAACGGGTCTTTCTCAAAATGAAGGTTTAACTTTAGACCATAGTCTACCACCGACCAAGTGATGTGAAGACTTCATACATCTTTGAGAAAATTATGAAGAACTCTCAGGCATGTAGGCTTTTTCATTAAATTTTCACGCGCTGTAAAAGTACCTACTGCTTAAAACGCGCATAACTCCGAAAAGTTGAAAGACCGTATCCGAAATGGAACTCCAAAATCCTCGACGACTTATCCACTGGAATATTAATTAATTATCAAAGTTTTTTGAATCTAAACATGTAAATTTTTGTAACATTAAGATTATTATAGTCAAAGAAATTAGTTGGAATGTGTATTATGGATCGCTATGACTCTCCATTGACACTTACTGCCTAGAGTTCACGGTTTTAACGGTAATTAATGCAAATTAACGATAGTTAAAACAACTTCGGATTTAAACATAATTTCGTTCGCGTGATATGCCGCTTAAGCCACGGTAATAAACCCACATGCCTTCGCTAATAGTTGTAAAATGTTAACGAAAGGCTTTTGCATTATGCACGGGAAGATTCCGATCAGACAGTTTTTATTTTTAATGTATATATATATATATATATATATATATATATATATATATATATATATACATATAAAGAAGTTAATTTTTATTTTATTGGAAAGAAAACTAGTTAGCAACATACAGTTATTATGTATTAAAACAGTGGCATCGGTTAAATCAGTGAAATAATATTAAATAAAATAAGAAGCACAATACAGCGCATTGCACTTATTTTTTACTAGCTAATGCCCGCAGCTTCGCCCACGTGGATTTAGGGTCTGATATCCCGTGGGAACTTTCCCGTGGGATTAAAAAAAAAATTACGCAAATCGGTTCAGAAATCTCGGAGATTTCGGTGTACATAGGTAGAAAAACACAACTCCCTTTTTGAAACTCGGTTAAAAAAGTAGCCTATGTTACTCCCTGGCCAATCCTCTACTTGTCGGTTAAAATCCCGTCAAAATCGGTTCAGGCGTTCCGAAGATTAGCCTTTTCAAACAGACAGACAGACAGACAGACAGACAGACATAAATTTTAAAAACGTGTGATTCAGTTATGGTATCGTTCAAATAACCACATGAGCTTAATATGAGGTAGTTATTTCGAAATTAGAGACAGACACTCCAATTTTATTTATTAGTATAGATTAATTCTACTCACAAGATCTTGATAAACCCATACAGATAATATGCAAAAGTTCATTTGTCTGTCTGTTGCCTGTTCAATACCTATAGACTTAGCTGATTTTCACGATAGTATAGAGATAGCTTTTATCAAGTTTTATTCCATAGACTTAAAAATCTCGGAAAATCAAGAAGAATTCTCAGAACCTAAATCCACTTGGATGAACGAGTGAAAATTATCTTGCGTGAATATAAACTATGTAAAATGTACTAACACTTTTCTTTTATAAATTCTATCAAATTGTTGAAAAAACTCCATCACAATTTACCTTCAAAAATTATCTTACAAATATAAAATAATTTGTATCTATTGGATATCACAAGATAATAATAATAATTATTAAAGGCAAGACAAGGGAAAAATTGTTCTTGTTAGCCTAAGCACAATCAGCACGACAACGTTTTCTAACGTTTTGTAACGCCTTGTTGATGCATTTGCGAATGCAAGTTGTACAAGGGACATGGATGCTGAGAGTTAAAGTTATGACGTTTTAAAACTATAAAAATAGATAGATAGAAGTCTTTATTGCACACAAAAACATATAAACGAACAACACAGAAGGATGAAAACAGATTATTGCTTAGAGCAATCTCTACCAGGCAACCTTTGCTGTAAGGAGAAGCTAATGTTGGATAGTACATAGTCGTGAAACAGTCGTGATCTTTGTCGCCACGTTGTCGTCCCGTGTGCTTCGAAGCCTCGCGTTAATAGTTGGTTGTAAAATGTGTAATGCTTATACCCAGCCGCTTCCCGCGGCGCTCAGCGTCGCACGGAGCACACTATCCCACTTTATAGCTTAATCTCCTACATGCTATTTCAATAAATAAACCATATGAAACAAAGTAGTCCTTTAGAAAAAAAATAACTAGCCAAGCGCGTGTCGGGCGATAAATATAGCAAGGTTCCATCGAGACGAACACGACTGCCCAAAAAAAAAAAGAAATGTTATATTTGCAGGGTTCATGTATGTATGTAAGTTTCTTTATTCCACCATGACTTCTAAATGCCTGATCAGATTTAAATATATTATAGGGTATCGTTAGAATTCCGTGGCTATAAATTTTAAAAAAAATTAAATATGGCGCTTGTATTGCGTCATTTTCAAAATAACGTGAAAAAAAGGAACACCTATGCTCTAATTTTATCCAGACACAATAAATAATAATATTATGTAAAATGTGTAATTATGTAGAAAGAGATAGTTAGAAGTCTGACATACAAACCGATAGACCACCTATATATAAAACGAATCTTAGAGTTCCTTATTTGACTACGGAATCCTAAGAATACAGCCTCCCTTGGCGGTATAATTCAATTTTATTTTTTGTTTGGACTTAGAGGGGTATCGGATATCTTTTTTCAATTTATTAGCTTGCTCGCGGCCGTGTTTGTCTCTAAATTATTTGATATTGTGACTTGAATAACGGCGTAGATAGTTACGAGTACCTACGAGAGTCAAAGAGCTGATGGTGATATTTTTTTTAATCAGATACAAGTTTGTCTTTGACTGTAATCTCACCTAGTTGTGAGTGATGATGCAGTCAGATGGAAGCGGGCAGAAAATTTTTCAGATTTTTATCTTCTTAGGTAAAAAAAATCTTCTTCTTAGATAAAAAGTTGCCTATGTCAGTTTACGGGATGCAAGCTACCTCTGTACCTTTCATATAAATCGGTTAAACGAACGGACTCTTAATAATCCCGTCCGAACTCTTTGATTTTCCGGGATAAAAAGTATGTCTTTCCTCGGGATGTAAGCTAACTCTGTACCAAATTTCATCAAAATCGGTTGAACTGTAGGGCTGTGAAAAGCTAGCAGACAGGCAGAAATTTAGAAAGAATTAGTTCTAGTATCAACGATTCTCACAAATTAATCAATACTAGAGCTAATTTCTTAAACTGGACCTTTTCAAGTAAAGATTTTCATATAAACCTATGAGGATGATATTGCCATTGTCGCAATTAAAATACTATAAGCCTTTGTGGTCGTATTAGTTTAAAAATTGCGAAAAAACCAAATTAAATTTGAATTTCGCGGGCAGGTCCGTCTCATGCCCCTTAACCTTCGAAAGGTATAAAAACACGTAGCGATCTGTGCACCATCTCTCCGTCTAAACAGAGAAAGTAATGAATAAAAACTGATGTATGAACCTAGATATCTCCATTCAATCTCATCCCCCTTTCACCTTATAGGATTGGACCAGCAGGCGCCGCGAGGGTACCTAGTGTACCTACCCCTAGTTGTTGACACATAACCAATGTCACCCATTCGTATAAACCTTTGAGATTTGCTATCTCATTTCTAATGCTCTAAGATATAAAATGCCCTTAAGGGATCTGTGTGTTCTATTCTATCTAACGCATACAATCTGAATACGATACCTAAGGCAATGCTTTGAAGTCACGTTTGAAATAGGACAATGTGATGAAGCAATAAATAAAAAACTTTTCATGATACTGTAGTAGAGATGTTAATAAAAACTGATAGAGTGATTTGTTAGAATAGATACGTTCGAATTCGCTTTTTTTAGGGCTATAGAATCTGGGCCAATTATAAAATACTGTAAACAATATACCTACCTAGGTGGATGAATAAACACAAATGGTATTTAATATTTTTTAAACATAAAATTCAACCATTGATCCCCATTTTGAGATTACGTATGCATACTAATAAACCATCATTATAGCAGATCTATTAGCAGATCTATTATATCTATTATATCTATTAGATCTATTATAGCAGATTATATTATTATCATTATTATAGCAGATCTATTTTAATGGGTACAATCCTAATTCAACGTAAGGCCAAAATTAAATACGCTTCTCAAAAAGCATCAAACACAAGTGACGATCCAAAAAGTAGACTACGACAAAGTAGTCGACAACTTATAATTACCAAATTAATTCAATAGTTCAAAAAATATTAACACTTAATTTTAGGTCTTATGTCAATGTAGTAAAGTCTAATTTTGCCACATTGGTGGTAGAGTAACAGCAAAAGATTTAGTGGCTCCTAAAGATGTCACTCATTCAAAGTTTAACGAGCGCCCTAATAGTGTTTTTAACCGTTCCCGAAAATCCTCAGGACGTGACTGAAGCGTCAACAATTTTATATACGAATTTGTCCGTCTTTTTAGGGTTGGCACTACCAAGAAGCGAGAAACAATGGAAGCTTTTTCTACTACTGCCATTTTTACAAAGAGGTAAAGTTTGTAAATTCGGATGTAGGGAGTAATCTCCTCAGAACTAATGATATGATTCTGAATTTTTTTTCACTGTAGATAGCTGGATTATGGTATATTATCCTCAAAGCTATAGGTTACAAATTTATATAACGCGGACGAAGTCATAGACAAAATCTAGTACTCATAGTTAATGGCATGAAGATGAAAGAAGAAGAATGAAAAGATGATAGTTTAATATGCATGCTATGTTTTTTAATGTGTTGCAATTGTAATATTATTATATTGATGCTTAATAATATAATTAATACAAAATTTTCCTATGTGGATTCATAATTTAGTAATTTAATACATGTTATGGGCACAAAAAAAAATTGGCAACCCTAATTTTGTTAATAATACTCTGAACGATTTCCTTTTGAACTCTACGCTATGATTTCTTTAATGTGAGCTCAATTTGTATATTTGTTTTTGATAATAAATTCAATCTCTCTCGGCTGGTAAAGTTTATTGGGGGACACTATGATAGGTACTACTGAGCGTAGCGAAAAATCGTAAGTCTATGGGTACTACTAAAGCTTATTTCAGACATTACAATCTACAATTTTAATTAAATTTGCTTTGACGTCTTTTCACTACCATGGATTTATTTTTGTGTCAGCTAGCAATATTTTTGTAAAATTTTCGGGTTTTTAGGGTTCCGTACCTCAAAAGGAAAAACGGAACCCTTATAGGATCACTTTGTTGTCTGTCTGTCCGTCCGTCCGTCGTGTTTGTCAAGAAAACCTATAGGGTTGACCCTAGAACCACGAAATTTGGCAGGTAGGTAGGTCTTATAGCACAAGTAAAGGAATAAATCTGAAAACCGTGAATTTGTGGTTACATCACAGAAAAAAATAATTTAAATGTGTTTTAATTTTCAAAGTGTGATAACTATACCAGTGGGGTATCATATTAAAGGGCTTTACTTGTACATTCTAAAACAGGTTTTTTATTTATTTTTAAGCATAATAGTTTCTGTCATATAGAGTCTGACTCGCATTTGCCCGTTTTTTTTTTGATAATTAGGTATATCAAATTTTACCATAGATTTAGTGTTGATAGAACACTGAAACCAATTTCACGCCCGTTTTTCAGCTCTCGGAAATCCGCTATATCTGTTCCCAGCCATCATACTTCACACTTAATATTATAAAAGCGAAAGTTTGTGTGTATGTGTGTGTATGTTTGTTACTCCTTCACGCAAAAACCACTAGACGGATTTGGCTGAAATTTAGAATGGAGATAGATAATATTCTGGATTAGCACATAGGCTACTTTTTATCCCAGAAAATCATATAGTTCTCACAGGATTTTTGAAAACCTAATTCCACGCGGATGAAGTCGCGGGCATCAGCTAATACACATTAAAAGCATGGGAGGTATGAATATTATTAACATACCAGAACACTAGCTGCTCTGAAACAATTTCCGCGATGTCTCATTTCTTACGAAAACTCACACCGGCAAGTTTAATCTTAGTTTAAACTTTATTATGAAAACAGCTGCAAGAGAGGAACTTTTCATTATTCACTTTATTATTTTGATGAGAAATTTATGGTGCATTATTAAAGAAACACACTCACAAAATACTAAACTAAATATACCTAGGTATTTTATATGCATTTTGAATTTTTAACATTTTAATTTCTTTTAGTTTATCTAAAATACAAATTGATATAGAAAAATGCCTTGATAGTCCAGCTACTTATCGATTTAGGGGGACGCCCAACAGAAGCGAAGCTTCTTCGCAGTTTTCGGTGAAATTAATTTTGACTGGGCTCATCTAGACCGGACTAGAACGGGCCGGTCCAGCACTATCCAGTCAGTTAGTCAATACTAATAAGTCAAGTGAAATAAGAAGTTGCTATCTCATATGTGTGTCTCGGGGTAGCAGCAGTAAACACACAAAATAGGGTAATTCGAGCTCATCATATCACTTATTTACCAACCATTTACTCAGATTTTTTATAAAATACAAGCAATCTACAATTTTTGTCACATTAGTACAATGAACCTTTCAAAAATTGGAATGAAACATGATCGCATGTGAACGATACATCAACGGTAGTGTTTAAAGTTTTCGGTAATAAAAAATACTGGTCGTAAAAAACTGAACACTTCATATTCCTAAAATATCCTGACAATGGGCAACTCTAATGCCTTTCCTCCGGTAATATAGTGCTTTTATTGTAGTAGTTTCTTCCTTTATGGTCTCTTAAAATGAGTGCACAGGAATTTATAGCCGAGATAAAGCGACGACAATATTTAGAAACACAAAATTTTAGTCTATAAAGTTTACATTTGGTCTCGTGGAGCCACCGTTTTGTTTTACGAGAGTGTAACGGCGAAAAGATAAGCTTGAATCACGGCCAAAGTTCATAATGAACTAGTGAATTTGCTTTTAAATAGTTTCTACGCTAGATTTTTAATCCAACTCTTTTTTTTTACATCTCAAATCCTCATATTTTTAAGAAACTGCTTTTTAACCCCCGACGCAAAAAGAGGGGTGTTATAAGTTTGACGTGTGTATCTGTGTATCTGTCTGTGGCATCGTAGCGCCTAAACGAATGAACCGATTTTAATTTAGTCTTTTTTTTGTTTGAAAGGTGGCTTGATCGAGAGTGTTTTTAGCTATCATCCAAGAAAATCGGTTCAGCCGTTTGAAAGTTATCAGCTTTTTTCTAGTTACTGTAACTTCACTGGTCGGGGGTTTTATAAATTTTTAATTTACACTTGTTCATTATTACCTTTACTCCTTTACATTTCAGTCATGGGTCATTTTTTAACTGACATGACGTTTGGAAGAAGAGTTTAAGTTAAAAACCACCACGTTGATAATGTGCAGATTGGACTTCACATACCTTTGAGAATATTATGGAAAACACTCTGGCGTGCAGGTTTTCTCACGATGGTATCCTTCAACGAAAAAGCAAGTGAAAGACTCATAAGAGTGGTTACGCACTCATCCGATCCGAGTCCGTGAAGATACGGATATAAAAAACTAGGACCGAACTCGGATATTGCTTACGCACTAATCCGATCTCTGATCCAAATCCAAGCTATTCAGTGGACACCTTTGACATAACGTAATACCACACCAAATACGTCCGATTTAAATCCAAGGCACATCCGAGATATTCTAACGGATGACGGAGAGAACTGGATGACAAAAGTCGGAGCTACCATATAAATAATTCTATGACTACTTCGGAACGTATTTTCATCACGGATTCGGATCAGATGCAGTGCGTAATCGCCCTAACTTCGAATAGTTAGAGACGCGCAATTGAACGATAGATCCTCTAAATAGAAAGTTGATGTTTTAACTACTAGGTTATATCAGCTATTTCACGCATAATCTAGTTAAATGAACTTCTTTAATAAAGAGTGTCGCCAGTTTATTTCAAAGCAATCTTAAGAGAGGGTCTCTCCGTCACTCGCTTCATACAAACGTAGTTCCAATTTCATTTAAATATTAAGCAACCAAAGTTCATGAAATGCAGACATATTCTAGAAACTGATATCTATGTCTGTGGTTTTCCAGATTTCTGGTATTAATATATCGGTTTCAAAGTTAAAGTAGTCTTAAAAATTCACAAACAAATCTTTGAGCCCCTGTAATTTTAAAACTACATATTTTTAGAAAAATCTAAAACACCGCAGACACAGATATTAGTTTCTAGAATATGTGTGCAAAATTTCATGGACTTTGGTTGCTGGATATTCAAATGAAATTGGAACTACGATTGTATGGAGCAAGTGACGGAGAGAGCCCTGTTAATAAAAGCATACCCCAGGGTGTCGTACTATTTGTCGCGATCAAAGCGTACGGCACTCTGCTGTGAACTGCAAATAAACTTTTTCATTATAGCAACGGATTTCCGTCTTTTGTACGGAACATCCCTTAAGACTTGCTATAGTAGAAATAGCATAGCTTTCATTTACTCCAGTTTTTAATGGGAAAACATGTTTAAAACTTTAACAGTAGCTTTTTGCTAGTGCTTTAAGAATATAATCTCATTAGTTTTCATAAAAAAAATTACTAAAAGAAAACTTTTTAAAAACCGATAATGTTAAAGTTATAAAGTAGATTTGTAGTACAAGTACCATGCCGTTCAATATTCTTACGCTTGAGCATTCTCCAAAAAAAACCCGTCATGACAGTTTTTTTCATGCCTAAAAATGATTGAGCTTCTTTTCTACCTATCTACTAGATGAAAACCGTGGCTTTGTCTGCCTGATGAGTTCACACCCTTTTTTAAAGTTAGGGAGGAGTAAGCATTTCTGGGTGCGCTGTAGTGTCTTGCGGTCGCTGGACCACGGACATTTATGGCGGACGAGCATTTAGACCTCTCCTCACACTACCTACTCTGGGGTTCCAGGTTCATTGCGTGGGCACAAACGTGCAATTCGGAGCGGCGCGGACACTACCCCTTGTGTGAATAACCGTGACGGGCCTGTCTTCCGTGCGGCGGAACCTACACCTGACGCCGAGGACCACCCTCCGTGGACGCTGCCGAGAACTGCCTGGCGAGACCCCAGAGGACTACGAACTCTTTTTCTCGAGCGGGCCAGTCTCGTCCTCCTTCTATCTCAAACTACAGCGTGTATGCGGTGGAAAAGGGATAATAATAAAGGCTTTGATCGACCCACACCCGAGACTTTTATTCACTTCTCCTACCTGTGACTACCCCCTCACAGTCCACATGCTGCTATCAGTGCCAAAATAGTGATCAGTAATAGAATTGCCTTTAAAAGAGGTTGGCAATCGCAAGTCCAGCGTGTTTTAATAGAGCTCATTGTAAACGGTACGTCTGGATTTTCTAACTTAAATTGAAGACACCTTATATTTTTATAGTCCTCTTAAATTGGATTTCCTTAATAATGGACGCTGTTGTAGTCCGGCTGTTTGTCACTATCAGGAGCCAGGGCGTACGTACGGCCATGCTGTGAACTGTGCAAATAAACTTTTTCATTCTACCCGTCGCGTTGTGCCGTTGCTTTGCGTTGTAGTGTGCGTTTCCATTGTAGCGGAAACAGGAGAGTACCTAGAAAATGATTGTTCACAATAGAAACTGAATACCTACAGCTCCTAGGGATGTATTTACATGTACAATTACAATAGTCTCACTACCAATCATGCCGGTCGTCTATCCAATTGATTGAGTTGGTATGGGCATTGGGCACGTGTTCGGATGGACGTTGGACCCCTAAAGCGGACCTAGTGGTCCGCTCTAGGGGTCCAATGTCTTTAGGGGTATCAACGTCTCACCTCCGATAAAGTCGTCTCTACTTCAGTGGGAACACGACCTTATGCTGGATCTCCCTCAGGACGGCGATAGCGATAGCAAAAACGGCTTGGCATTTCACTCGCTACTAACTTTTTACGACAAAAACTCGTTTAGTTCATAGCTTTTGCGCTGTTATTTTTGAATTTGCAAAGGTTTCGTTTTTTTGGTCGTGTTTTTGTGACTACTGTTATCGTAAATTAAAGAGTACTTACTTTTAAACCTGAAATTTTTAGGGTTAGTATTATTTTTGCAAAGATAATTTTAAATAATTAAATACATACGATACTTTGCTGAAGTTACTACAATTAAATGAAAGTCACTATTGTTTTTAAATTGTGTATGATATTTAATACTTCGTCTTCAATCTTAGCATCCAATGTTTACTTTATTTACAAAATTCAGTAATAGTTATACAAATAGATTATTTTAAGCGGATTTTCAGAGAAGAATTTACAATCCGCATTTAAGACACTTACCTACATAATATTTTAAGTACCTTCTCAAATCAAGATTTTCACATTAAATACCCGTGCTTACAGGAATCAAACGTAATGAAATGAAATGAAATGAAATTTATTTATTTGCTATTTATTTGCTAATGAAATGAAATGAAATGAACGTAGAAACACATCTGTATAAATCAGTAAGAAAAATCAAATAAATGTTCACAAAAAATACATTTCGAACACAGTATATGGACATGATACGATAACGGTATATCCACACACGTTATCAAGAATCAAATTTCCTTCGACAATGTAACCGGTAATAACTACTGTATACAAAAATGCTGATCACACATTACCCTCGAGACGCTCGCACCGCTCGCACCGCCTGTAAAACACAAACGCCAAACTGTACACGCCAAAGGCACGAGAACGAAGTACTTACTACTTTAATAGTCTTATAATATTAAAAAGTTTTCATTTATTAAAAATTTAACATTCATGTTGTATTTTACTATTCCTGCGAATTTAATCTGCATTAGTAAACTTACGGCTTATTGCACATTTACTTGACGATCGATGCAGTGCAGGCTATACGAGTCATGCTGCTGACGTTACGTTTTAGTTGAAATCAAAGAAAAAGAACTCTGGCCTTGAACCTGCGCTATGGGTCATTGAGTGGGTGGGTCTTTTTTAATTTATAGATTTAGCTCTTTTTGATAGTACTAAGTGAGAAGCGATACTGTTGGTGTATGTTCCGTCGCGCAGTTAATTTCCCAGTCTATACCTTTCGCTTTTCACAATGACGGAAAGAATAACCTATGTATGTATCTATGTAACGCTAACTTTATCAATGTCTTTTCTTGTGTTTATATTTTCCAAAGTGCGGTTCGTGCGATATTGTGGTCGGCTCATCCGAGATAGACGAACAGCAAAAAACATCAGCGTCCACGGAAACGCTCCGACCAGTAGGAACTTCATTTCGCAGTAATCCGTTCAATTCAAGAGTTAGATGTGAACTTTACTGGCGAGCAAATGAAGTAAATTGGATTTGATTTCCGACTTCGACTCCCGTTTTGTGATTCCCTAGTCACGAATCTTTCTATCAGCGCTTTACGGTGGATTCTCATATGTGAACTTTTTAATGTGATGTTTTGATAGTGAGCTTTTATTATTATTGAAAGTTTGATAAAACTAATTGATTAATTGAAAAGTTATCTATCCTTTGCTTTTGTTTACAATCTTAGCTTATATTAAGTATAAAATTCCTTTTTGGAGTTTCCATAAAGATTTTTTTTTTGGATATCCAACCCATTCATTTACGTAATATTCATAATTGCTGAATGCCGAAAGCTGAGAATATTATGGTGAAGCTTATGGTCATTACTAATTCGTCACTGGATAAGGCCTATGCCCAGCAGTGGACTTCAACCAAACATGCTTGAAAATTCCTGCAATAATATTTTTATTTGCGTAATCTTTTACCTCCGTAGGGTGGCTGTCCCGAAGATGGTAGTGAAAGTAGATCTCCTTATGGCTGGTAGAGAAGGTGGCGAATATAGACTGTATTCAACATAATATGGCGTCATTTGCAACAGGCACGTTTCGCTGAAGATGGAAGTCAGGATCAAATCCAATATGAAAGGATTAGTTCATGTGTATATTTTTCTCTCATATATTTTATCTGCCGCTACTGAGTAATAATTATAACACGCACTTGAGGAACCATATCCGCAGCTAAAGACATGGGTTTAAAAAACCTTTGTCGTATTAGTGAAACGTAACCTTAAAGAGTTCCGTCGTATTAGCGGTACCCTCATGTAGGATTACCGTAAAACATTAAACGCCAAGTGAATGAGTGCATTGATGCATTCGATAAAACAAATCGTGAGCGGCGGATCTGCGCCCGGACTGTCGCAAGAGATCCGATCTTAATTAAATGTCTGATTAATGAAATCGCCTTATCGACACGTAACTGGGCTAATGGATGTGATTGAATTTTGTTTGGAGCATGTTTGACTCGAAATCGGGGATTTGTTTGTATGGTAACAAGTTTATCGTGATTTAAAGACATGCGCCGAAGATTATGAGAAAATAACTTTTACCGTTTCCACATTACCTCAGTTCCGAAGTGTAACAATTTAGAGACAGGTTTGGATATATAATTTGAAAATTAAATGACGAGTAATAGTTTTACTTATCTGTATATTTTTGTATTTATTTTTGAAACTAGCTGATGCTCACGATTTCATCCGCGTTGGTTTGGGCTATTTGAAACCCAGCGGAAACTCTTTAATTTTCCGAGATACAAAGTAGCTTATGTGCATTAGCACATAAGCTACTTTTACCTATCTCCATTCCAAATTTCAGCCAAATCCATCCCGATTTTCAGAGACCCTCAGAAAAAGGACCCCGGATGGGTTCCAACTTCGAGACTAGTCGTGCCTACTTCGACTAACCACGTGAGTCAAGCCGGTATCAACTATATTTATATTGGTAATCAAATGGAAATATTCGCAATAGAATATCTCAAGAGTTCTACCCTAATCATTGTTCTTATCCAGTGTTCTGAATAAAACCTTATTATAGTCTCGTTTTTCATTAACTCAACCTGCACCGTACAAAAACATTTCACGTTCGTCTTCCAGTAAAGCCCCGTAGTCACATCGGGCAATTAAGTCGTTCCTTGGCCCTTAATTTAGATATTAGGTTCTTAGCTAAATATATTGCAGGGTACAGTAATTAATGGGTCGGTCCACAGCCCTTCTAGGGGCCGGCCATGGAGTTTATCGTGCCCTTAATACTGATTCTGTCCTATTTGTAATCTCTTAAGGTGTTTCCGAAGGTTTGCTTTAATGTGTGTTTGACCAAATCGCACGATTTATCCACTAAAATAAGTCTAACAAAAAAAATATCGGTTAAGTTAATGTATGTGTTGGACACGCACACAAAGGCTTCCGTACCATCGTACCGCTCTTTTTAAGTGTTTTTAATTTTCATCCATAAACATGAAGCACATTTTATTTTTAACCCCCGACCCGAAAAGAGGGGTGTCATAAGTTTGATCTGTGTATCTGTATATCTGTGTATCTGTCTGTGGCATCGTAGCACCTAAACTAATGAACCAATTTTAATTTAGTTTTTTTTTGTTTGAAAGGTGGCTTGATCGAAAGTGTTCTTAGCTATAATCCAAGAAAATCGGTTCAGCCGTTTGAAAGTTATCAGCTCTTTTCTAGTTACTGTAACCTTCACTTGTCGGGGGTGTTATAGATTTTTAATTTACACTTGTCACTGTTGAAAAAGAAATGCCGGCGAATAGATCGGATTTGCAAAGGTAAAAGTTTTCTTTGATTCTAATTATTTCTAACGAAGTTTCGAGGATTCTAATTAAGTTGGTTCTGATCGCCAGACTGTAAAATCTCGTCACGGGAATTCAGACGGTGTTCTGAAAGTAACACCAGTAGTTATTAGCGCAGAGAGCCGTGTGATTGTGATTATTGAATCGTATTGGTAAAATTTTAATGCCGATGTCGACTTTGTAACAGAAACTTCGATAACGAATAAGTACAGAAATAACGATGGAGCGCGGCCTACTTATTAAAATGAAAATGTCCAATAACTACTGAGATAATCTGTATAAATGAGTGCTGAAGCTAGCAATCATATTTTCCCCCACTTGCTCGGAATTTGCCTCATTATTAAACAAGTGTAAATTAAAAATTTATAACACCCCCGACAAGTGAAGGTTACAGTAACTAGAAAAGAGCTGATAACTTTCAAACGGCATAACCGATTTTCTTGGATTATTGCTAAGAACACTCTCGATCAAGCCACCTTTCAAACAAAAAATACTAAATTAAAATCGGTTCATTAGTTTAGGAGCTACCATGCTACAGACAGATACACACGTCAAACTTATAACACCCGTCTTTTTGGGTCGGAGGTTAAAAAATAACCATCAATCGGCTTATTTCGGAACGACACACTAACGAAGAAACATACTAAAATTGCTGGACAGTTGAATACTGCTGATGAGGTTCTTAAAAGTTAGGTAGTAGGTATTTCTATAGCCTGGTCAAGTAAGCTCAAAAAATAGGGGCAAAATTAGGTACAATACTCACATAGAGCTAAAATTGGAACGAATGTTTATGAATTGTGAAAAGTCCCCATCGATCCCATATTTGCAGAAATAAAATTCAAACTCAAAGTTCACAAAATTGGAGTTTTTCATTTTTCAGCTAAACGGAAGCAAGTTTTGTTATATGAAATCTATCTGAGTTGCGTTTGTAGTGAGCCTTCTTTCTGCGCTTGTTCGACTTCTATTTCACTAAACATTTTTCTGAAAATCCGAAAATACTAATACAACAAATTACACTTTGTTATTTTAACAAACAAGTTGGTTCCGTATTTCGGAACTTCGTTTTGTAGGCCACGTTTGCCTAATGAGCAGACGTCAAGACGTCGCGTTGTCCTGATAAGTTTTAATAATTTATCACCACGCCTAGTTTATTTTAGGTGCTGTTTGCTTTACCCCTTATTTGTGTAGAAAAGTAAAGGTCTTGGAGTACAATATTGTCGCCAAGGAGTATAATTTAAATATATTACCTACGTAGGTAAACTTAAATCAACTTAAATTTTGATAATACTGGTTAGAATACATTAAAAAACTAAATTAAAAAAAATTTTTGGAGATCCCCTTAACATAGTCTTAAAAAAATTGGTTTGAATCTTTTAGACAATTTTTGGAAAAACCCCGTTTGGAAGAAGTAATGACCGTCAAAGTTTTAAGCAACCAGCATGATGACGAGAGCTTATATTAAAACCAAATATAATATTTAATTTAGATATTTTGTGTGAAATTAATCCATACTAATTACTAATATTATAAATGGAAAAGTGTGTCTGTCTGTCTGTCTGCTACCTTTTCACGGCCCAACAGTTTAACCGATTCTGACGAGGTACAGGGTTAGCTTATATACCGGGGACAAAGGCTACTTCTTATCCTGGAAAATCAAAAAGTTCCCACGGGATTCCCAAAAACCCATCCGCTGAACCGATTTGTATGAAATTTGGTACCGAGGTAGCTTGCGTCTCTGTAATTGACATAGGCAACTTTTTATCCCGGAAAATCAAACAATTCCCACGGGATCTTTAAAAACCTAAATCCACGCGGACGAAATCGCGGGCATCCTGTATAAATAAATATTTGAAGGGGTGTAAACTTATATACTTACAGAATATACTTTATATCCAGAACTAAACGCATTAATATTTTAATTTATTATGCATATTTATAAAATTATAATCGGTACAATTCTCTACATTATACCTACCTTCTTAATTTAAATAATAAATGAAAATTGAAGAAACCTTAGAAAAGTTCAATTTGTTATATCAGTCAAATATAAGAACAAGATTTTTGTCTCGTACACAATTTGTAAAGTCACTCTTATCAAAGAGAGCCTTTAAATTACTAGTCCGTTTCTAAAATCGGATTATGAATGTTATTAAATTTATACTTTGGAAATGGACATTGATGCGGGCCGACAAACGATGCTGTAGTCATAGAGATGGTAGCAAAAGTTCCTATAGATAAAATACCTCAACGACCATCCTGGTGAAGTGCTGAGCGCTGTGGTCTTATAAGCGGGATGCCCTGGGGTTCGATTCCCGGCAGGGGATTTAATAATTTCTACATTTTCTCTGGTCTGGTCTGGGTACCGGCAAAAGACGTGCCAAGCGATTTAGCGTTCCGGTACGATGCCGTGTAGTAAGTAGTAACTAACCCACTTCCATCTTAGACTGCTTCATCACTTACCATCAGGTGAGATTGCAGTTGCATTGCTCCTAGTATTTTATCCAAAAAAAAAAACGAAAAAGTACGTTTGTTTTAAAATAAAACTGAATAGTTAGTAGTGAGATCAAGAAAATGATACATAGCAAAGAGTTTTACAACCATTCTGAAATGGCGGAGAGTTTTTTAACTTAATCACACCAAGTAATAATGTATCCTGAGATGAAGGGCACTTGCCTAGAAGGTGCCTATTCACTCCTCTTTTGAAAAAATACATTGCCGCTCCCAACGAAAGTGTGTTTAGGTAGTAGCTTTAACGTTTCTATGTATAAAATACATAGGAAATTGCACGACCCACTCTTGGTGTACTTGCTTAAACTGAATCAATAAATCCGTCGGTTCGTGCTTGTCACATAAGCCGATTAGGAGCTAAACGGGGATATGTAACGGAACGAGCTGCCCAGTTATTTGAGCTGTCACGTCATGTATGATTTTACTAACTTAATTTCTTAATCTGGGCTACGCGGAGACCGACGCGATCGCTCTACATCTTCTCTACATAATATTGAACGGGACAGACATAATGGCCAACTTTACTTGGCAAATTGATCATGTGATCAATTGCAATTGGCAAAAATTATAACTTACTAATTGATATTACCGCGTGGATACCTATTCACCTATCCAAGATCTATTGGGTTTTAAAAATTCTGTGGGAACTCTTTGAATTATCCGAGATAAAAAGTAGACACAATCTATCGCTGTACCAGACAGATGATGTCCATGAATTAGTCCGCGTAGATATAGGTTTTAAAAATCCTGTGGGAATTCTTTGATTTTCCGGAACAAAAATACCTGAAGTCTGCCCGTTTTTAACCCCCGACTAAAAAGAGGGTTGTTATAAGTTTGACGTGTGTATCTGTGTATTCGTGTATCTGTCTGTGGCATCGTAGCTCGTAAAGTAATGAACCGATTTTAATTTAGTTTTATTTTGTTTGAAATCGGGAGTGTTATATGTTTCTTGGATTATAGCTAAGAAGCTATAATCCAAGAAAATCGGTTCAGCCGTTTGAATGTTATCAGCTCTTTTCTAGTTACTGTAACCTTCATTTGTCGGGGGTGTTATAAATTTTTAATTTATACTTGTTGGGATTTAAGCTAAATGACTCTCGCATTCATAATATTATTAGTACGGAAATATAGAGAATATGATGCCTGAATTATTGATGTATTGTTAGAGTTTTCTATAATATTGCCATTGTTTTTCTATCCGCAGGTATGCATGTGAACCAATGGGGATTTATTATCAGGTTTTTTGGACGTCACAAGCGCCTCTAGGCGGGTTGAACCACAGTCCATGTTGTCGGACTACGTACAACAGCTTAGTGGTAAAAGAGCTATTTGGAATTAAAATGTTTAAATTAGATTGATAGAAATTCTCCGGTGAAATTAGAAATTTAATGTTTTTGACGATGGTGATGCAATCTGGATGAATGTACTCAAATAAAATATAATATAATCAGTTGACTACAAAACCTTAAACCCCATGCCTTAAGAACGTATTTTCGTGATTTGTGAACACACCAGAACTACCAAAACATGAATATCATTACAACTTGAATGCTATTTGCAATGGTTCAAGGTCGCATCATCACTGATTTTTTACGTAAGCTCATTTAAAATTCTATCAAAACTTGTGCCATTTTAACCCCCGACCCAAAAAGAGGGGTGTTATAAGTTTGACATGTGTATCTGTGTATCTGTCTGTGGCATCGTAGCTCCTAAACTAATGAACCGATTTTAATTTAGTTTTTTTGTTTGAAAGGTGGCTTGATCGAGAGTGTTCTTAGCTATAATCCAAGAAAATCGGTTCAGCCGTTTAAAAGTTATCAGCTCTTTTCTAGTTACTGTAACCTTCACTTGTCAGGGGTGTTATAAATTTTTAATTTACACTTGTGAAATATTATATTATTTTTCGCTCTTATGATCTGAATCACGTGAAATTAACTCATCTGTCGATACCAAACACTAGTATCAAAATCGTAGCCATGAATGCCATTAAAATAACCATTGACTTTCACACCTAAGGTCCAGTTGCATGACAGGCGGTTAAAGTAACGTTATTTTTTTATTCAGATACAAGATAGCCGTTAACTGCAATCTCGCCTGGTGGTAAGTGATGGTTGCATTCTAAGATGGGAGTGGGCTTACTTGGAAAGGGTATGGGGCAGTAGCAGGTAGGGGTATAAGGGGTAGTTTTCATTAAATCCATACCCCTTTGGTTTCTACACGGCTTCGTACCGGAACGCTAAATCCCTTGGCTGGATGGCTTTGCCGGTACGGTGATACCTAACGAGCCACGACCGAAGCCTTCCACCAGACCAGACCAGAAATGTAGACAGTTAAAGTATTGTCAAGGTTAAACTTTGACCAACAATACAATCTGCATGAGTTTGCCTAAATAGTGTTTTTTCTTGGACCTAAATTTTAATTTTTAGTTGTATCATGGAGTGATAAATAGATATCTACAATCGCGTGCAAGCCAGTTTGCTTTTTATTGGTGGACAAAGTTTAAAGCTAACCGTAACCTAACTTTAAACGCCTGGCATGCAACTGGGCCTAACTGTAATGAAACAAGTACAATTTAACGTATATAACCTACTTACCAGCCCGTCAGCGTTTTGGTGACATCCCGTGTCGAATTTCAATTGATATTATGTTACATAGTTATTTGGAAAGGCGTTACAGTAGAAGTATTTGGTACAGTTATGACACCGAGTATTGATTTTGTGGTCACGATTAGCCAGTTGGAGTTTCGAAATTCTTTCGCTTGATGGTAAAATGTGACCACGAATTATACTTTCGTCTTTTGATTGCAGGGAACTACCAGCTGTTCGCTGTTAACAACTAAATAACAGAGTGTTTCCCTATAATCGACAGCTGTACATAGCTTTGTACTGACTAGAAAGGGGTTTTTATTTATATTTATAGGCTAGCTCTTTTCTGCATTCAGACCTGCTAGCAAGTGATGATGCAGCCTAAGATAGGCTATTAACTCTTGACTTGGTTTTAGATTTATGCAATCGTACACTGCATTTTGTAGTTAATATCTCCTAGTGTGTTTCTAAAGAGTTTGTGTGGTGTTGCGTGCTTGCTTGGCTGCATACTTTTCCTGCCTAAGTTAGGGAAGACGGGCAGTGCATAGCTAAGCGGAACATTGTACCTACATTACAAAAAAATACATACAATACAAAAAATTGTTTAGCGGATGATAGCAAAATAATCTTTTTGATCCTTATGTAATGCGTTGGCTTCCGCAAAGTATAGCCAGATTCTACTCAATATTTCAGGTGTATGTTGTAAACGTCACTATGTAGTTTTTATGATAACTTTCCACACAAGGATTTTAAAAACTACTGCTACCATGTGCTACTTATTTATTCTACATGACATAAAATATGTAAATAACTTTACAAGTTGTATGCCAGAAGAAAATTTGTACTTACTATTATTATTTTAGGGGGGAGGGGGGATTAAGCCCACCTTTTAGATTTGAGGTTGGTTGAGGTATTGAGGCTTCGAAAAATTAAATCAGTTTTTCTAATACTGGAATGACTATAAAATGACTCTGCAAGTGCAACAAATTAACTATAGTGAATAATGTGTAGTGATGGATTAATGTCACAGTTTTCAGCTCAGTGATTTAGTTCAAAAATTTCAGCACACGCAGTTCACTCATCGAAATGTCAAAGCCTCTTTCATTACCGACCTCAAAAGCAGCCTTTAATCAGCAGCCACATTACGGACCACAATATAACCAGTTTTATAATTAAAACGAATCATCAATCCCTATGGAGCGTGGTCTCAAAAACGTTTCACACGTTTGAACGGCTACCACTGAACCGATAAAATCATATACGTCCAAATGTATTACTATTCGATTTACGCTTGATTTAACCTGCATTATTAATGTTTTAATATCTTTGTGTGGATATTTGACTGTAATTTTGCTTTTTCTTTGCATGATGAGATGTTGGAGTAAAGCATTTCCCAGCGTTAAAAAAAAGGTGTATTGTGTTAACGAAGACAAAGTAGAAAGTAAGTGTTAGAACTTTACGAGTAAGTACTGGCTTCTTTAAATTACCCAGTAAAGGATATCTTTTTTAGAATTCTTTATTATACACACAAACATATTTACATGTAGGTACAGAACACATAAAAGACTCTATACATTAGGGTGCAAAAGTGGCTTTATTGCTAAAGCGAACGACCAGAGCGCGGGATTTAAGAAAAGTTCCACAAAGTTTATTTTTGTTCCTCAAAGAAGTTACAAATGCAATTTTAACAATGCAAAAGTAATTAATTATAATATAAGTATTACTGAACTGATTAAATCATATACATACGTCAAACATATTAGTATTCAATTTTTGCCTTATTTAACCTACTTTATTAGTGTTTAGATTGATATGGATATTATTTGAATTTAATTTTCGTTTCTTTGTTTAACAGGTTTGCAGCCATGATCGCAACTGTTGAATTACTTATGTGAATTGTGATTATGAATACAAATAAGAACAACACTTAGTCAGACTAATTATACAGGATTTAGAAAAATTGAGAGTTCCATATTAAGGTCTATTTTTATTCTTCATAATGTACTGGCCCCACGATTGTTAAGATTATGATTCAAAATAAGTAAGAGAAAAGGCAAAACATACAATGAGATTTTCATGGTGTGCCATCATAGTATTTTATTTCTCATAAAAATTGATTAATTTCGTTAACTCGTCAAATAAAGTGTATGTACATTAGAAAATACATTATATTATATAGAAATTCAACGTATGTGCAATATTAGAGCAGTAAAAATTTATAGCATTTTGCTGAAGTAAAGCCTTCCACGTTGAAACTTACCTTGAAATTTTCTGCTCCGTATTCTACTGTAGGTAGCATAGTAAAATAAAACTCAAGTAGCATTTCCTGCTGCCGCCTGCTGTTTTAGCGTTAGATCTCACTAGGGACTTTTAGTTTTATAACTTTTTATTCTTTCGTTTTCTTTCACTAATGCAAGACATTAGTGAAAGAAAACGAAACACACACACATTTCACATTTTTTTTAGTTTCTTTCTGAAGCGAATTGAAGCGAACGGATGTTTGGGATGGTGATGTGAACGAGACAGACCACATCCATGGAATACTAACTAGGTGTTAATAATAATAATAATATTTAACTTTACAGATTTGCTTCTGTTGGCTGCCACGTCACGACTTTATATTTTTACCCGACTACGGCAAAGCCAAAAGGAATGGTTATGATTTTAGCAGTCTATGTTTGTATGTTTGTTTCAAATTCTGTGTGTTCCACCGTAGTGCCTAAATTATTGGGCCGATTTTGATGAATGAGGTCAATCAATTCGTTATTGTGGTCCGGGTGATATAGGCTACATTTTAAAACAAATTTTTTTCAAATAAAGTGCAGGGTCTCCAAAAATTATTTTTGCTATTGTATCGAGTGGGATATCAAATGAAAGAGGAAAAAATTCTGAGTTCATAGATTTAAATATAGTATAATGTTAAAATAAACCGAGCGACAGAAAACAATTTTACAATATTATCTATCACTACCCGGCTCTACTGTTTTAACTTTATGTAGTTTAAAGATAAAAATATAAGGCATTTGTATTCATTATATCTAGAAAAATATAACATAAATGATCTTCCTGATCGTCATACTATTGAGTTATTGAGGTTAAACTGGGTTAAACATTTTTGCTATCGTACCTAGTGGGCTGACGAATTTTATATCGTATCGAAAAGACGTTTGATAAATTGTGCGTTTTATGTTTTTTTACAAAATAGCATCTAGAACTTTTTGCCGACAGACATTTCGTTAGTACAGTCTGCCGCTTAGCCAGAACTGTTGCCAACTCATTCCATTGGCCTTATTTTCAAGAATTTCAAGATAATATAACTAGACAAGAGTACTATAATAGTACACTTTTCCAGTTGGATTTAAAGATAGGCATCAAGTCAAAATACTTGTTAAGTTGAACTCTTTAAGTTTCAACTACTTTTTCGGCAGTTATCATGATATTTTGCAGGCTTCAAAATTATTTATAAGGAATCCCCTTAGTAAAATAAGTCAATAATAAGCGATGATTCATCAAACGATAAGTCATCTAAGAAAAAAATTTTTTGAACGCATACCAAGGACGCATATTAATATTTACAATAAATGACAAGAGATAAACAAACCGAAGAAAATTTTGCGGAGAATATTTCTTGCTTTCAGACATTCTCAAGGTTATTTTTTACGAACGTTACGATTTCGTTACGTTACATTACGTTACGTTTCGTTACGTTACGTTACATTAGTAAGTACCAACATCAAACGAATCGCAGAGCCGCTGGATTCTGGCGGCGTAAGACCGTGGCGTGTAAAAGTCCCTACAAGAAATCTATCTCCAGCAGTGAATGTCTATCGCTTGACAATGATGATTATGATGACTGGCTAATGCTCACAAACATGCAATCACAAGTGTAAATTAAAAATTTATAACACCCTCGACAAGTGAAGGTTACAGTAACTAGAAAAGAGCTGATAACTTTCAAACGGCTGAACCGATTTTCTTAGATTAGAAGCTAAGAACACTCTCGATCAAGCCACTTTACGAACAAAAAAAACTTAATTAAAATCGGTTCATTCGTTTAGGAGCTACGATGCCACAGACAGATACACACGTCAAACTAAACTGATAACACCCCTCTTTTTGGGTCGGGGTTTAAAAATAGTAGGTAATGCCTGCAGATGTAGTCTACCACGGAAATGCCATGACTTACAAGAACGTATGACGTGAAAAAGTTACATAAGACGTCGTGACTAAGCTCGCAAAGCGGTTCTGCCACGATATTTATGGCTTTGGGTTAATCCTATCTCTGACATGAGACACGATGACCTTGCAAAGAAAGTGAAAAATGTGGGCTCTACGTCTAACTTATGCTGTTTTAAGTTGAATTGTGGCGTGACCTTTAAGGCTCTGTTCTTTTTACTTTCTTACTTAAGTCATGAATTATTATCGTACCTTTATCTTTGAAAAAACCGGCCAAGTGTGAGTCGGACTGGCGCACCGAGGGTTCCGTACTCTGGTATTTTTTTCGACATTTTACACGATAAATTAAAAACTATTATGCAAAAAAATAAAATAAAAACCGTTTTAGAATGTACAAGTAAAGCCCTTTCATATGATAACCCTTTTCGTATAGTTATCTTACTTTGAAAATTAAAACACATTTTAATTTTTTTATAATGATGTAACCACAAATTCACAATCTTCGGATTTATTCCTTCACTTGTGCTATAAAACCTAACTATCTGCCAATTTTCATGATTCTAAGTCAACGGGAAGTACCTTATAGGTTTTCTTGACAGACACGACGGACGGACGGACGGACGGACAGACAGACAGATAGACAGACAGACAGACAACAAAGTGATGCTATAAAGGTTCCGTTTTTCCTTTTGAGGTACGGAACCCTAAAAAACTGTGAAAATATTTTTTAATTTAAATTTTAAGTGGTTAGTAACCTCTTTTGGATTTGTGTAGCACCTAGATGACACTTTGAAAATACTTTTAAACACTGTTGATTACGAATAAGAAAAAAATCTCTGTACAATAATGTATGGACTCCGGATGGATTCGAAACTAGTCAGGCATACTCCGACTAATTTCATGAGTCTAGCAGTAGGCTATATTTTAACAAGTGTAAATTAAAAAATTATAATACCCCCGACAAGTGAAGGTTACAGTAATAACTAGAAAAGAGCTGATAACTTTCAAACGGCTGAACCGATTTTCTTGGATTATAGCTAGAACACTCTCGATCAAGCCACCTTTCAAACAAAAAAAACTAAATTGAAATCGGTTCATTAGTTTAGGAGCTACGATGCCACAGATAGATACACAGATACACATGTCAAACTTATAACACCCCTATTTTTGGGTCGGGGGTTAAAAATAATCAAACTAAGCTAAATTAACTATTCAAAAGGGTTTGTCAGATGAGCGTCAAAGTCACTTAATGACTGCCATCTAACCAAGGACCAACGTTGTAACTTAATTTGATAACATTTACAACTTGGAATATAACTTCAATATCATATGAAACTTCAGCAACAGCAGTTTGCCTCGAGTAATCCTCTAAAGCTTTGAATTTATACCTATTTCACATGAAATATGTTATCCTCTTGCTCTAAAGTACAGATAGTTTCAAAATTAAGTTTTTTTTTAACTTTTATCATAAACGTAACATATCTAGTTAATCCCCCTGATTAATTTCCGCTTAAAATACACAATTTCTTTGTGAGTTTTTATCATTTTGCTATATTCTGCTAAAAATTGGTATGGTTAAAATAGAATACCTATGCTTGATTTGAAGAACCGATAGACGCAAGCGCAGAAAAGCGCAGCATTATCAGAACTTGCACTAGGCGGACAGATGACGTCAACCAAGTCTAAAAAAAAAGATTCCGACAAATTCAGAACGTCTCCCTTTTTTAAAATCGGTTAATAAAACTTAACCCAGCAATAAGTCTTTAAAAAATCTAATTCTAATTAATGATATAAGGATATGGTTTTTATTTTTCAAGCCGCATTACATTTAGCACTTATTACATTTATTTTGGAAAGGCCCATGTTCAACAGAGGACGCAAACAAGCTGATAGATGGATGAATGGATGGACATTTATTTTTGGACATGGATGGACGTTGTAGGTAGATACTCAAATCGCTGTCTTCTATTATTATATTATAGAAAACTTTAGACATAATATGTCTAAAGTTTTCTAAGCAGTATAAGGTAAAGATGATATTATCATCTTTACCTTATACTGCTTAGGTACATAACGAGATTTGTGTCCAATATATTGATATTGAACATATCCGCAGTTAATTGAGTTCTATGGCAGTCGACGTAATCCTTCACCGGTGTCAGAAGCCTACGTCGGAATACTTCCCATCCAATACTCGACCATAGCTATATTAGCATGCTAATTAAATTGACTAGCTGAGTTAGCCTAGTGGTCAAGACCTCAGCTTACTCATCGTTAGCTTGCCCTCATTCTTAATTTTGCATGGCGGCCATTTTGAAATTATTATGATTTGTTGTTATAGCAGCAATAGAAATTATACACTGTGAAAATTTCAGCTCTACCTATTATGGATCATGAGATACAGCTTAATAGCAGACAAACGGACGGACTGGCGGATGGACAGCTAAGGCTTAGTAATTGGATCCCGTGGGCGTTGTCATCTTTCGGGTAGGTACGGAACCCAAAGTTTAATATGATAAATGAAAATTCTGCATCTCAGATTATCTCGCATAAAATCAGGTACCTGCATCTGCTCAAGACAAGTTCAAACGGGCCAATTCCCGCAAGTGCTCCTTAATTGACAGCCTGATTTGACACGGTTTATTTTTCCCTGGCTTCGACCAAGGATATATTTTCTTTAAGGGTAGACGGGATATTCGATACATTGTATAACATTGTTCCAATTTTAAACTTCATCATCTTCACTACAAATCCATTGCTGGCACAAACATGGATTTGCTCTCTGAATGAAAATAGTTTAGACCATATCCACAATACTGACCAAGTGCAGATTGGTAGACTTCACATATCTTTGAGGATATCATGCAAAACTTTCAAGTATGCAGGTTTCCTCAACTTAATTGCTTTAAACATATCTACATAACTCGAAATGGTAAGAGGCACGGGACTGAACTCCACACCCCCGAATAGGAGGCCTATAAATATATAACTATTTTCTACAAATATAAAAAAAACGCTAATGTCCATAAAGAAGAAACATTGGCCTTTTTTCTGTGGCTTTCTCCTTTCTATAAATGAGATTAATGCGAAGTTATCTTTGTTATTTACTGTTTAAACGCGCAAAATATTTTAAATTTGCGATATAAATTCAACTTACGTAAAAACTGTTGACGGGAATTAAGCGTTTAATGAACGCATTGTGGAATTTTAAGTGAGAAATTCTTTATCAATGAATTTAAGTGCCAAAAAACGGATAAAGATTAAATTAAGTATGCTTTTTGTCATCGATAAGAAATCGTTACTTAAGTTGGTATTGCGGATTGGATTATAATCGATCAAGTTGAATTTTATTTAGTTACTAACTGTTGCCTGCGACTTCGTCCGCGTCCCGTGGGAACTCTTTTCCGCGGATTTAAAAAAAAAAGCTTTCATATGAAACTTGTTCTATCAATTACAAACACAACAAAAAAGTTATCCAATTTGGTCCAGTTATAGCATGACCAAAGGAAATAGCAATTCATTTTCATATATGTAGTATAATTCATTCCTTAAATTATTCACAGCTAATCAATTATTATTGTTATAGATTTACATAATCGTAGACTCTTAGATTTTATAATTTTCTTTCTCTTTTATTTACTTCTATTGTAGTCCTTACAGTTTAACACATACAGACAGAGTGGAGCATAATATGTGCACAAAATGTTCTACTTTTTAAACCCGACCCAAAAAGAGGGGTGCTATAAGTTTGACGTGTGTATCTGTGTATATTTCTATGGTATCGTAGCTCCTAAACTAATAAACCGATTTTAATTAAAAATTTTTTGTTTGAAAGGTGGCTTGATCGAGAATTTTCTTAGCTATAATCCAAGAAAATCGGTTCAGCCGTTTGAAAGTTATCAGTTCTTTTCTAGTTACTGTAACCTTAACTTGTCGGGGGTTTTATAAATTTTTAACTTACACTCGTACGTTTACTGTTTACGCTGTTTACATATTTTACTTTAAGTACGCCTACTTCACCTAACAAAAGGGTCTTTAAAATAATTAAATACATTACGTTTAAGTAATCCCCTCCGAATGAAGTAGCACTTTTTGTTCAAGAACCGTTTCGCGCGGTCCTTCATACATTGACAGGGCAACATAGTAATTAGTGTATTCCCTTCTTTCAACACCTTATCGCAACAATTTATCTACTGCACTTTTGTTTGTATGCTAATGGATGTTGTACTGTCGAACGGAATATGTAGACCTACTAAGTATTGTTTTTATTTTTATACTTACTTGCTGTTTTTACCCACGTTCTTCTTTTTAAGACACCATAATATAGTAATCACAACTTTATCTGTTAGATAAACATGTTCTATCTTAGACAATCACTACGGATGTAGTGGCATTAATAAAAGTGATGAAAAAAAAAACAAAATTGTTCAAACACTCCTGATAAGTTCAATTTCTCACCTCAGTTGCAGTAAATTACAATTTTTTAGTTTATCACAATTTATGTAAGACCTCATTCGCACGAGAGTTTTTTTAACGTCCGTTAAAAAAGCGTTCAAATAGAACAAATGCATTCCCAAGTATCTGTTTACATGTCAACGCTTTTTTAACGTGCACTTTGTATTTTCAGCGCAACGCCGGGTTTTAACGCGACGCTTTTTTAATACTCTTGCGAATCAGGGCTAAGACTAAAATATGATGCCCAAGATTTTGTCGTTTTTAAAAGCCCCCTGGGCACTCTTTGATTTACTAGGATAAAAGTAGCTTATGTTTGTTTCCAAGTTAATTGATGAAGTTCCAAGATGCAAGCTGTCTCTGTACCAAATAGATGCCCGCATTTTTATCCAAATTTCAAATGGGAATAAATTGACCACCTTTTCCTCATTGAATTAAATTAGTATTTATAGAAAAGCTATTTAAAAAAATCGTGTTTTATGAAGCTGGCACTTAATATCAAGTTTTAAACAAAAATGATTTGTAGCCCGCTAAAGTTTTGTTCGGACTTCGAAATGACCTGTAGGTATAGTGCGTAGAATTCGTTGCTTTTGCTTTAATTACCTTAGGATGAAATTTACTGCAAAGGAATTTTATACACCGCAAATTACAGAAGTACCACTAATAAGACATCTGCTCACGACATTTGACGCCATCTCATTCCGAGACTACAACCACCGGTGTACTATAATTTGACAAATAGAATGAGATGCATTAGTGAGCATTTTCTACATAATAAGGTACTATGGACCGCGGGTATGTAATTTAGCGACCGGCCGTAGAGATGGGTTACTTTCTGCGATATTTTAATGCACTCAGTTTGTATTTTATATTTATTTATATTGTAAAGGCTTTTTGCTAAGTAATGGGTAAGTGCGAGATGGAAAGTGCTGGTTTGAAAATGGTAAAAATAGTCGTTGCATACCTATAATTGACTTGTTGATAATATAATTGTCACTTACCACCTGGTGAAACTGCAGGCAAGGACGAATGAAATAAAAAATCTGTGGAAATCAGTGAGAAAATATAAAAAAATAAGCTGATAAATATCAACATACAGATCAAACCACTGAGAAATTTGAGATTTAGTATGTAGCTATATTTTCTCTAAGTTTATTTAAATTTTAAATCAGATATATACAGGATGTCCCTTGACTGCAATCTCACCTGGTGGTAAGTGATGACGCAGTCGAAGATGCCAGTTTTCATTAAACCCACACTCTTTTGGTTTCTACACGGCATTTCCTACCGGTACGCTAAATCGATTGCAAATAGTATATCGTAGATACCCATTTCGACAGAATTTTTAGAAATTGCACCTCGGAGTTTTTTGTACGACGATTAATTATGAAAAGCACAAAAAAAACTGATTCATAGTTGTCGTATTGCCTTACATACTTGTTTAACCTCAACACACAAAAATCTCATACATAAAACCAAACTTATAAGGTGGTAAAATAAAAACGTTCAGGAAAAATATACGAATAAAAAAAAAAATATAATTTCAAGTCCAAGTTGTTCAGCTTCAGCGATCAAAGATTCCTACAACGAGATAAATGTATGAGGTGGTTTTTAAAATATCACATCTCTTATAAGCCTTTGGATCGAAAAATAAAATGGTTACGAAGAAAACGAGGTGTGAACGCTACATTGTAGGGATACAATCTCTATAACCATGGAGTTGAAGAAGCTAGATGTTCACTAAGTAAATATTATTTACATAATATACCTAGGTAAATGTACTATGAAAACTAACCATGCCTATTTTTACCCGACTATGGCAAAGCCAAAAGGAAGGGTTATGCTTTTAGCAGTCTATGTATGTAAGTATTTGTATGTACGTTGGTTTTGTATTTATGTGTGTTCCACCGTAGTACCTAAATTACTGAGCCGATTTTGATGAATGGGGTGTCAATCAATTTGTTATTATGATGATGACCTGATGGATGTTACATCCAAAGAAGTATGGTCTCCAAAAAACTGAACTGCCATATTATGTCATATTGATTTTGTTTTATAGCCAGTGTGGTATTTGGTGGAATAAAGAAACTCATAGACATACATACATGAAGCCTGAAATATTAAAATGCTTTTCTTGAGGTCTCCAAAAAACTGAACTGCGATATTATGCCATATTTTTTATAGCCAATTTGGTACTTGGTGGAATAAAGAACATAAATGGTGGAATAAAGACATACACACATGAAGCCTGAAACATTACAATGCTTTTTTTGTACAGTCGTGTAATACAACAGGGGCTTGGCTCTTTGGCTCAAACATTGGGCACCAGGTTGGACGGGTGCGATATCTAGCTACTTTAAGTTCATGGTGTCTACTCATCTGTAAGGATCAACTCGAACGTGGTGATTCGGTCGGATGGCAAAACCGTCAGGTCAAGCAAATTGTAGTAAAACTTCTCTCATATATTATCTCGGATTAGTGGATAGTTAGGTTGGATCGTGATAATTTAAACTAGCATTCTATTTTTAGAATTACGTAGGTTTTTTATACTTTATTATTCAGATACAAGATAGCCCTGGACTGCAATCACACCTGGTGGTAAGTGATGATAACTAAGGTGGAAGAGTGCTAACCTGGATGGGGCATGGCGGTGTTCATTAATCCCATATTCCTTTGGTTTCCATACTGCATCGTACCGGAACGCTAAATCGCTTGATGGCACGGCTTTGCCGGTAGGTAACTAGGCACGGCCGAAGCCTCCCACCTGACCAGACCAAGAGAAATTAAAAAATTACAAATCCTGCTGGGAATCGAACCCATCAGGACCTCCCACTAATAAAACCACAGCGCTTAGCACTGCGCCAGGGAGGTCGTCGAAAACGGAACCCTACCTACTACGCCTCCGTCCATCTGTCTATCTGTCAGCGAGCTGTATCCCATGAACCGTAATAGGAAGAGAGTTAAAATTATCACAGAATGTGTATTTCTATTGCCGCTATAACAACAAATAATAAAAAGTTCAAAATGGCTGCCAAAAAAATAAATTGTGCTCATTCTTTTACGATTGGTACGAGACCCTTCGTGTGAGAGTTCGACTCGCACTTGTCCGATTTTTTAATCATCATCATTGTAACTAATGGTGCAAGGCTAACCAACGAATAAACTTTACATTAACAGCAGTAATAAATGCCTTTACATGTTAAGGGTGTTCAAACTGGACGCACCAGACCATAGCATATACGAACAGTCTTAGAACCATAAATATTTCATGTCCTAATAAAACACTATTTGTGAAGAGAGATGCTGATCTTAAAACTACAAGGAATGGTTATAGGACGTCGTAAAGATCACTAAGTCGATAGTTTATGGTGAACATTGATATGGTTTTATATATTTTGTTATTAGATAAGGATTATGTTGGCGCCAAGGTCTGTAATTTACATTGTAACGAAATATATTAGTTAATAGGAACTGGACCGACGACGGCCGTTGGGGCAGACGTGTTCTGGAGTGGAGACCGCGTACCGGTAAGCGCAGTGTGGGACAACCTCCTGCCCGCTGGACCGATGACCTGAAGAAGGTGGCGGGGAGCGGGTGGATGAGGAAGGCGGAGGACCGTGTTTGGTGGCGCGCTCTTGGAAAGGCCTATGTCCAGCAGTGGACGCTTACAGGCTGATGGATGGATGGATGGATGGATGGATTGATGTGAGCTTTGTCAAAGAGAATGACGCCTGACACTGATATCTATAGAGTGCACTTGGACTTTGCTCAGACTCAAGATTGAGTTAAAACGAGACAGATTTATGTGAGAGATATATCTCTGCCTCGTTTTAACTATGATTTAAGTCTACGCAAAGTCAGAGTGCGCTCTCTCACCCTGAGAGACGAAGTAGCACTCTCAATTATTATTATTAATGATTCATAGACCTATATTAAACTGTGATAGCCTAGTGGTTAGAACGTCGGCCTCCTAATCGGAGGTCGAAGGTTCGATCCCGGGCACGCACCTCTAACTTTTCAGTTATGTGCGTTTTTAGTAATTAAATATTACTTGCTTTAACGGCGCAGGAAAACATTGTGAGGAAACCTGCATGCCTGAGAGTTCTCCATGTTCTCAAAAGTGTGTGAAGTCTGCCAATCAATCCGCATTGGGCCAGCGTGGCAGACTATGGCCTAAGCCCTTCTCATTCTGAGAGGAGACCCGTACTCAGTAGTGGGGCGGAAATACGAATAGACCTATAGGCTATTATTATGTGTATATCTACGTGTGGTCTAGTTGTGACAACGCATATCAATCGATTGCGATTGCTAGACTACGTTGACCCAAGTCGGTAACTGGATGGGTGACCGACTTTGGAGGCCTTTTCGTTTGCTTCGTGCCTAGGAAAGGCTGAATCCAGCGGCTCCAACTGTGATGTCATCCGACTTAGTCTTCCAGCGCTGCGCTGCCCGAAATCGCTTAACCCCCTGTGTATCTGTGTATCTGTCTGTGGCATCGTAGCTCCTAAACTAATGAACCGATATAAATTTAGTTTTTTATTGTTTGAAAGGTGGCTAGATCGAGAGTGTTCTTAGCTATAATCCTAGAAAATCAGTTCAGCCGTTTGAAAGTCATCAGCTCTTTTCTAGTTATTGTAACCTTCACTTGTCGGGGGTGTTATAAATTTTTAATTTACACTTGTTATGATACAATTTGATTGTAAAGGGGCTTTTATATTATTAGCAAGACTTAAATCATTATTAAAGATTGCATTCAGCTACTGCAGCATTACTATTAATTTAATCGCGGTCTTAAAAAAACACACTTTTTAAATTTACGCCTATTAAAAACCTTTCCAAATCCCAAGTTAACCATCCATTAAGAACATGTGCGTCCACATATTTGCAGAGTCAATAACAGTAAAACAAACGTTAGGTGGTGTAATCAAAATAAAATTATATTGGTGGAAATGGTCGTGGATTCGGTTCCGGCACTAATGGCGGTGGCAGGTGGTACTGAATCATAATAAAAACCACAAACAACCGCACTAAACCACTGTGTTGGGTTCTGTAGGTGCAAACATTGGCTGTAAATTTTTTCTTGGCATATACATAAAGCTACGGGCTCGCCTGTACGTCACGAATGCAGAACGCGGGACGCGATGCGAGTTACGTATTCCACCTGTACCCTCATGATAACCCAGGCAAAGTCAGAAGAGTTAGTATGTCTACGCATTACGTGTGGGAATTTTCCGGCGCAGCACATAGCATCACCGCCAATTCCGCTCGCAATTGCACGTGATCTCTGTTACCAACGACTGAAGAATGGAAGAGAGGATACGGATATAAAGATTTAGCTACTAAGTCGAACATAGATTTAGCATAGTGAACAGCATTGTCACTTAGATTAAGCTAGTATAAGAATAAAATTAGTAGGTAAAATCCTCCGTTTCCTTCAGTTAACCCTGGACGCTGCCGCATTACGTAACTTGCGCGACAGTTGTAGTCGCGGGAATCGACCGCCGCGCGGCTGACGTTCCCGGTTCGTAGTCGCTTTGGTCGTGCAAGTTTAGATGATGTTTATGTATGTTATGTTTAAGTAATTTTATTAAGTAGGTACTAACTTTTGCCCGCAACAACAATAAGGTTGTTTTTTAAATCCTGTCGGAACATTTCGATTTTTTGATAGCACAAGTAGCCGATAGTCTCCCCTGGGATACAAGCACACTAGTATAGGTATCAAAGCTCAAAATTGGTTAAACGAACGGGCCGTGAAAAGCTAGCAGACATGCATTCACATTTATAAAATTAAGGGTATAGAAGCATGAAAAATAGTACGCGTTTTATTGTCTAAAAATTGAGAAAAGTCAGAAGTAATTAGGAGGACGTAGTCTTAACCACTAAGCTCACCTAGTTATTAACTAATTTGGCAATTTAATTAATTAACTACATGCTATAAAAAAAAGACGATTTAAAATGATGCCCGTGTAACCCTAAAAAAGGCGTCAATTTACTCAGTGAGTGGCCAATTTGACTCCGTGTCGTCGGTGACACCTGCGGAGATCGTCTCGAGTAATTGATTTCTCTAACAATATTCCGGTAAATATTTAAGACATTTTGGAAACCAGTTTACTTCATTTGTGGTTTAAAACTCTTACCTATCGGTAAAAAATTATTAGATATGTTTTTGTAATTAATTTCTTAAACCTTTGTTACAATGTTCAATCAAAAGTTGTTAAAAGACGTTTTAGTATATTCTGCCAATTGGAGAAGCACAGTGTTGTTTACTTATTGAAGTTGTGTACAAAAATCTTAAGCACAATAAATGAGTTTTTTTGTGCTAATTTTTATTATAACCTAATTAATATCCCAACAATATAGGTACTAGATAATACTTGAAGTTCGGATCTTAAAACAATAGTTCATTATCCATTTTAATTGTAAAACATTGTTTGGATACGGCCTTCAACGGACACAATTATTAAGGTATTAAAAATAATTCTCTGAAAACCAGCTATTGTATAAAAGTGAAAAGCGTTCCAAGTTTTCCTTTATTCCAACCCCTAAATTGTATTGCTCACGCCTATACACTGGGGACCAACTGCAAAACGCTAACAAGCCATTCATACAAAAAAATTTAAACCCATAGGAAAGAAACAGCCCTTGATGGCCATAGACTATCGGAATAGGATAGACTAAGCCTTTGCGATCAAACATCAGCAATAAAGCTAACTTTTTTTAAAATTCAAATACAAGTTAGTCCTTGACTGCAATCTCACCTGGTGGTAAGTGATGAGCAGTCTAAGATGGAAGCGAGCTAACATGGAAAGGCTATGGCGGTTTTTATTAAACCTATACCCCTTTGGCTTCTACACGGCATTGTACCGGAACTCTAAACATACAGATTGCACAGCATCGCATTGCAATAGAGTAAAGGAACTAGATAGTATATTTTTGGATTGGCAAATTAATTACGTACTAGGCACACCGACGGAGCGGAGTGGCGGGCGGTGCTGCTACTATGCTTTAATCTTCTTAAACTTGGCGTTTTAGTTATAACCGTTTAACATACGGTTGAAAATGTTATTTATTAATGGCTCTCAAGCAGCTAGGAGTCGTAGCAGCAGCGGGGGTCGCGAAACGCAGATGAACCAGTCGACTCTTGTTCATAATATTATCACCGTGCATTACTAGCTCACAATCAGCGCGCTGTACCTCCCTACTCGCTGCCACTCGCCTTGCTACAACTCTATTCACTATGCCTCGACTTTACTTACCGCACTCATTCCTCATTAAATAGTCATTACTAGTTTTGATATCACTATCGTCAGTTTATTTAACGTCTTAAATCTAAAATATTTGGTTAGTAGCACTGTTATTTTACCACCCAAAATAATGACTCATTTTGTGTTGACTCGGATGGGAGAGTTTCCGCGCGAAAAGTCACTTTCTAGGCTTTGGTAGTAAAATTATCGGCTTCATTTTTAGGCGGCACGTGAAATACCTATCTATGTTGTTTCCCTTAGTCTGGGCTAACGACGTACAATTATTTATAATTGGATACTTAGGTGATTTTGTTAGTGCAAATTTCACATTGGCGTCAATTGTGTATGCAAATCGTCTTTAAAATACAATATTTGAATTGCAAATCACCCTTGCTTGATGATTTATTCAGTTTGAAAAAACAACGTATAGTTTGTTATAATTTTACGGTGCACACTGTTTAATAGATTTTGAAATACATAATATATTATGACCATGGAATTTTTTAATATTTAAGTTATTATGGGCGTATTTATATACCTATACTTAGGTTATTTAAACCAAGGGACTGAATTCCGAAAGTTCGCAGTTCAAATCCAATCCGTTTTTTTGCCATATTATGCTTCCTGTTGTAGCTTGTAGCTTATGCTTGATGTAAATCCAGTAGCATGGCATGCGATTAAAATTACATTACGGTTACGGTTTTTGACCACCAATCAAATTGGGTTGCACAAGTCACTATTCGAACCTTCATGGTTAAGGTTAAAGGTAAAATTTTGGTCCAACCTGGACCTATTTGGTATGTGAACAGTTGTATTAGGTTTAGGCTACTTTTTATCCCGAAAAATCAAAGAGTTCCCGCTGAATTTAAAACAAATTTAATCCACGCGAACGAAGTCGCAGTCATTGAGCCATCTCAATATAAGTACCTACTCGTAGGTAAATAATAATAATCAAGTAAAAAGTTAAGTGCTATTATACACTAAATTTACAAAGCACAAAAGTAATAAATTGATCCATAAACATAAGCGAATTAGCCACCAATGATCCAAATATGAAGACAAATCGTGATTGATATTGTAAGCCAAGATTTATACTGCACCATTGTCTGACGATAATATCTACATGTTGATTTATTATTAACATTGATCCAGTATTAATATGTCTAGCATCGGATCTAATGATCCATGTCTTGTCGGCCGAGCGTATCGTTAGGCGTAAACACAATTAAATTATACCTTTCTAATCCTACTTAGACATTTTATTCGACCACGGACTATTAGCGAGAAACGAGTTAAGAGCTAAAAATCAGAAACGAATTGGTGAGCAATAAGCATCCTGAAGAAAGCCTGAAGACCGTAAAAGTGCGAAAGTTGGAGTAGGTCCTTCGGCCACATTAAGAGAAATAGCAAATATGACCTCCTTCAGCTCATTTTCAGGCTTAATAAAACAACTAGATAGATTTTATTTCTACGCTGTTAACTGAAAAAAAATCGAATACAATTATTGTTCAGTGGGATATTTCGGTCACAATAAACAACTTTATAATTAAACGTTTCGTGTTTTTATTTCAATATAGAAAAAAGAAAATTCCTGAAATAATTTACCAAAACATTAAACGTTCCTCTGATGTTTTAAAATAAATTAAATTGTTTTTTGTTTAATCGAAATTTTCCTTTCTAAACACCAATTGGAGCGTAAAAATTGTTCAATTTAATTTTATTTATGCTTACATTTTATTCATTTCAATTTAGATGATATTAGCTAGAACAATAACATGGCATAGTAATACCTATATCTACGCGTGGAAAATGACCCCTTCGTTCCCATGCGTTAATCAAACCCTATGGATGATTAAGCATGGCATTTTAAAAGAAATCCTTCCGTTCTTGTCACACAAACTATAAAAAATCACCAACAACATTATAGGAATAGAGCCCGGGAGGGCCAGACCTTTAGTTATTTTATAAAAGTTTCTATACGTATTGTCCTCAACACAAGGGGGAAAGATCAGTGACTATGAAGCTTGGATCATGGTGGCTTTGGCAGAGCAAGTAGCAAAGGTGGTTTCTTACGTCAAAGTGTAAAGTAGGTATAATTTCTCTATATTTTCTTCTCTCGTCATGCATTGCCAGACAACAACACAAACTTAAACGGTTTATTAAAGTTTAAGAGCGTCTGGCAAGGGGTTACGAATCAGAAATCACGACATGCGTTGCCACGACACTTAGTGTCTAATACTAATCTAAAGAAAATTTAAAAATATTAGGTTATACTTACTTTATACTTTGACGTAAGAAATTTTACACTTTCGTTACATGTTACCTTTCAAAGCCACCGTGATCCAAACTTCATAGTCGCTTATTGTTCCTCCCTGTATCGGGGCCAATTATACACAGAGAAACTTTCAGCTTTTATAAAATAACGAACGTTTGGCCCTCACAGGCTCTTAATCCAATCCCTTCTTGTCACACAAACTATAAAAAATCACCAACAACATTAGACAAATTGAAATGGGCCGTAGCATTAGCCTTTTAGAATTTTAATACCGATTGACGTTTCACCCTACAATCCATCGTATATTTCCCCTGAGCTTCAGGCAGTTCTGTTTATCTCCTGCCTCAAAGGCATATTCTATCGACATTTAACAAAGACATTTACTTTCTCTGTCTAACGATTTGTGAGAGAGGGAGATATAAAACAAGTTTTGCGTGATATCCACGGGAGTTGGTCGAGGTAAACATATCTCATGTTCCCTCGTGTAGGTAAACACAACCCCAAAGTTCTAAGTTCCCCTAATAAGCCATCACGTCTCACCTTAGGGTGCGGTGGTGGTCCTGTGTTCAAAGATTATTTCATTCTCTTATAGAAGCGAGATATTAATTATCCAGTTAATTATCAAGTGTGAATTTCCATATTTAACTTATGTGTATGGTAACTTATTAATCTTATGTAACAAATAAGCAAAAAATTGTCAAAGATCACAAAATAAATTGAATTAAACAATTATTTATTTTCTGTAGAAAAACGATAACTATAGAAAATAATATAATGTTGAAAATACGTTTACAGTCATAGAGGAAGACTAAGTTCTAATTTAGTAAAACTAAATGAAAAATGATGAAAAGTACATAATTAATTTTAGCGCTTTTCGAAAAGATATCGTGAGGATACCTCAATCAATCAATCAGCCTGTTTGCGTCGACTTCTGGACATAGGTGATAGGAAGTCCCAAGACGCGCGCCACCACACACTTTTCTCCGCCTTCCTCATCCACCCACTTCCCACTTAGTGAAGGTAACAGACTATTAGGTATTAACTACTCTAGTCGTCTCATCATGAATAGATACAAAAGTTATATAATCTTTGACCGCGTGAGGTCATGTGATGAATGTATGGGGGAGAAGCGTGACGCGATAAGCACGCCACCTATGACCATCAACAAGTTGCAAATTAATATTATTCTCAGTACATTCACCCCTAAAACTTTATAATAATAACCATAAATTATTGAGCTATTTAGGTTGTGGAAAGTTTAGTTGGGTTTATAGTTCACCCATGCTGTCTTCACGTGGGTAATCTTAAACAGTAAACATTTGTTTGTATTAGGCTTGACTTATGATTAATAACGTGTATTGGCAATGTTCGTGCAATATGTTCTGTCAGTTTTACTAAAGATTTTGGTTTCGTAAAAAATCCAGTAAGTATTCTTTGATTTTCTGGGATAAAAAGTAGCCTGTTTCCGTCCCCAGGATGCAATCGTTAAAATCTTTTAGGGGGATAGACCATAGAAAGGTAACAGACAGAGAGACAGAGAAACGCAGGAATTTATAATTTTGGTCTTGTCTTGGTTGTCTTGGTTGTAAGTATCTTGATGTTGTGTCTAGACGAAAAATAGCCTATGTCTTTTTCCGAGATGCAAACTATCTCTAGGTCTCAAAATCTCTAAATCGGTTAAACAGATGGGCCATAAAAAGCTAGCAAGCAGAGAGACAGACGACAGACTCCCTAAACACACTTCACACTCACACTCACACTAATATTATAAAGGCAATAGTTTGTGTGTATGTAAGTATGCGTGTATATTGTGTGTGTGTATGTTTGTTATTCCTTCACACAAAAACTACTGGACCGATTGCCTGAAATTCAGAAAGGAGATAGATTATACCCTAGATTAGCACATAGCTTACTTTTTATCCCGGAAAATCATAGAGTTCCCACGGGATTTTAAAAAATATCCACGCGAACGAAGTCGCGACTCGCGGGCATCAGCTAGTTACTATGGATTCATACATACTATTAGCTTATGTGTCTGTCTATACATTATAAGGCTATTTTCGCACGGCATCGGATCCGAATCCAAGAATTGCAGCTCCAACAGTAGACCCCAATTTCGTTTTTGGAAGCCGAGAATATCTCCATTTGGAGCATTGTTTACGGACCGAATTAACTACAATATTACTTGTATGTATCATTGTTCAAGCAATGCTAGTTTTGCAAGCAAAACCGCAACATCCGTCAAAATCGGCGCAGTGTAACGTCTACATCCGATTTCGATCCGAGTTTTCTACATCTGGACTTTCTCGGATTCGGATCAGATGCAGTGCATTAAGAGCCTAAGTTTATCCTGTCATTAGTCCTCAGTAATTACCTACGCACTAACCCAATAATAATTAGGCACAATCCAATCACACATCCGATAATTTCTAATTCATAATACCTAGGCACAATAATATCTACATTACAGGATTATTCATCAACCATTTAATAGGGTCCTATACATCCATACGAGTAAGGAGCTGGCGGCTGTTTTGGTGAGTTTAGATTATTACTGGAAATGATAGGTAGGTAGGTAATAGAATTTCAAGACGATAAACTAAGGTGGTAACTTAGATAATCATGTCGGTCACTGGTCAATTGTTACAGATTTTTTGCAATAAAAAGTCAGGTTTTATTAAAGAAACCAAACCCACAATCGATTATGTTAAGTATTGTTGTCGATGTAATATGTTAAAATCCAAAAATAAATTGAAGAAAGGATTGTCTGGCGATGTTATTTGAGACTAGCTAGTTAATCACTGGCATTGTTCGCAAACTTGTACGTTAATATAGCACCAGGAACCATCACGGAAGAGTCAACAACAACTTTGCAAAGTTTCAACTCAATCAAAATTAAAAACAAAACAGTTAGTTCAAAATTTCTGCTACCAGCTTCCTAGCTCATAGGGAATTGCATGGCAATTAATCTCTCGGCCGCTGATGTGCTAATCTATGATAGGCAGATGAGTAATGAGTCTGCGGTAATGTTCTGTTTATTACCGTACTCAAAAGATGAGGCGCTGCATTTGATGTGTACCTACACATTTTGCTGATTACTGCAGTTACTTCATCAAACATCGATGTAATATTGTGGAAAGTACACGTACATTTTTATACTTTACACTCAACATCCTAGCATAAATTTTCAGTACCTGAGCCCAGATTTTCGCTGGCATCTTTCAATTTGATTGGTGTATTTGGATACTTATTATTGGTATAACCTGCCACCTAAAACCTGCTATAAATACAAAATTTCATCCAAACCGTTACAGCCGTTTCCTAGAAACCAATCCGCTATTTCAAAAATTGCTCGTTTGAAGTATACGATCCTCAACTTAATCAAAGTTTCCATAATACATTTATTGAAATTTTATAGTGAACATCAATATTATATCGAATCATTTTGTATTCGAAAACTACAATTACACAAGAAAGGATTCTTAGTTCATTATCTTGGTCATGAACGTCAAACCGGTCGGGCATTTTAGATGATTATCACTTCATGTTTTAACTAGTAGAATACCTAACAAGTTAATATAGATTGTAGTCCTAAATATAATGAATTAAAAATCAATAATAATGTAGGGAAAGTGCTAGTACAGAATTTAGATTCAAAATAGAAATAGCAAGAAAAGATTCAAAACGCTCTAAACGCAGCCTTGGCAGACCAAAACGCTAGGTGGAGTAACGACATCAAATACGTCGCAGGGAGTCGCTGGATCCAGGCCATGCAAGACTGCTACCTGTGAAAGGCCCTTTAAGGAATCTATGTCCAGCAATGTACGTCTATCGGCGGTTCACGACGACGATGAAAAGGATTTTAGGTAAAATAACTGATGCCCGCGACTTTGTTCCCGTGAATATAGGTTTTTAAAAATCTTGTGGGTACTCATTAATTTTCCGCGATAAAAAGTAGCCTATGTGTTAATTTAGAGTATAGTCTATCTCCATTCCAAATTTCAGCCACATCCGTCCACCAGTTTTTGCGTGAAAGAGCAACAAACATCCATACATCCATCCATCCATACAAACTTTCGCGTATATAATATAAGTAAGATTTGCGCATCATAAAGCATACCCTGGTATTTCCATACAAGGCATAGGCATCTAATGCATTAATTCCCTCTGAGCATCCACTCTTGCACGGTTGATTTCCCACGGCGTGCATCTCCAGTGAACTACAATGAAATATGCACGCGTCACATACAAGGCGTGAAATAACGTTTGCCGTGCCATGGTATTCTGCAACCCCTAGCTTGGTAGTGGCGTGTTTCCACTGTGCTACGACTTTTAATTTTAACTAGACGATACCCGTGACTTCATCTGTGGATTCAAGTTTTTGAAAAATCCCGTGGGACTCTTTAATTTCCCAGGATAAAAATTGCCGGAATTCAAGGTATCACTGTACCAAATTTCATCGGTTAAATCGGTTCGACTGTTGGGCCGTGAAAAGCTAGCAGACAGACAGACACATTTCGCATTTATAATATAATTAGTATTAGTATGTTTTTTTTATATCCGTTGACTAATCAGGTCATCTGAAGGTAGTGGCCATGCAGTTTAAGATAGTAGCGGGTTAACCTGGAATGGCAGTTTTACTAAACCCTTATCAGTGTTTCTACGTGGATTCGTACCCAAAAGCTAATCCGCTTGGTGACGAGTCTTTGAAATAGTAGGGTAATTAATAAGCCAGAGAAGACAAGAATTGTCGTAATTGCTACCAGAAATCGAATTCAGCCTCAAATAAAACAGCAATCTAGAGTACTCCAGAGAGTTTAATTTGAAGTTTCTACACTCAATGGCCAAGAAATCGATTGTAAAGAATGCCAAATCAAAGATGCAAATTTTAGAAATACCGAAAATTTTCAAAGCTCTTGATTTAGCCTCCACAAGTATCTAATTATTTAATGTACTCGTCCTTTAAATGAATAAAAGTTTGTCAAATAGACTAATTATAAATTTGCTATTTATCAAAAATAGGTCACCATTTTAGACAAATAGAAAAATCTTATTGTTTAAAATCAGATATTTAATAGTGGATTAAAATAAACTTACCGATTAGTATCGTGGCACAATGGAATCGCGCAGAAGCCGGCTATAGCGATAAACTGCCGATATAATTTTTTGATATCACCAGACGAACGCTTTGACACCGCCGAAGCGATTTCGATAAACTCAAATCTAAATCCAATATCGCCGTTACAAGCCGGCAAGGAATTTCTATGGACGGATCATTGCGATTGGAATACTCTATGCCGTCATTCTGTTTGACCTGTTTATTCATTGACTCGTTTATCGGGCTGATACACTGGGAACTGACAATTTTTTTTACCCGATAATATGGACAGCAAAGACAGTGTCAGGTGTGAGGCTACGGCCGTGGCTAGTTACTACAGCTACTTACAGCTACCCTACAGGCAAAGTCGTGCCGCCAAGTGATTCAGCGTCCCGGACTCTGGTACGATGCCATGTAAAAACCGATAAGGGGTAAGTATGGGGTTAATAAAGTTGCCATACCCCTTCCAAGTTAACCCGCTTCTATCTAAGATTGCATCATTAGTCATCACTAACCACAAGGTGAGATTGCAGCCAAGCACTAACTTTTAATGAAAAAAAATGTTATGATCTACAACTTAGGACCTACTGCGTATGTATGTAGCCTATATCCTCGATACATGCCAGCCTGTGATGGATTTTAATCAATGAGGTGTCTCATGACCATAGGCCAATGTTTTAACCATAGACTATCATTGCTTGCATCTGTCCACTTACTGCCTCCATCTCCCAAAGCTATGGAACCTCAATTTCAGGACCTTAGGACTTCAGATTTAATCGATTCCCTCCAGTTTTTTTTAATACTAAATAGTTATTTGAATATTTACTTCACACGCTCTTAGGCTATAAAGTCTTCACGGAATCACGTTTACTACGTACGATACGCGTTTACGTTTACGTATCGATACTAACGCCTACACTCTTCTAAGTTAATTAGAAATGGTGTAATGTAACGTCATGTTATATTCGTAACAGGTTTACGTGTACGAGGCGAATAATTGGAAATAATTAGTTGATGACAAGAATAATCTCATTGTATAACAGATAAACAAGATTATTACGTCTTCCTTATTATTAAATTTAAATCTTTACTGGTAGGTATAATTAATTACTTATAAAAAAGTTTGAAATGAGTTCCAAGGGAGCAACAGATTTTTCAAAATCTCACGTTTATGTCTCAACACTATTTTATTCTGTGATCTTGATCCTTTTGCTTTAGATCTTTAGACATACTACTTCTTTCTGAGCTGGAACTTTTTTTTGGGTTGTGCCACACAACCACCTATTGTTCCGGATCTTTTTAGCTCATTTTTCAGGTGGTAGAGGTACTAGGGTAGCATAACCTGAGGTACAGTTATGTGTGGCACGGTATACTTTGTGAATAAAAGTTTTTTTTCCTTTTTTCTTTTCTCTTTATCTTTTTGTTAACATACCAGATAGGATATAACTCTGTGACTTTCATCCAGAGAAACTTCTAAGTATTACTTAAAGACTTAACTTAAAATTTCACTTCATGCGACTTTATAATTACCTAATCACACTTAATATTATAAAGGCGAAAGTTTGTATGTGTGTGTGTGTGTGTGTGTGTGTGTATATGTTTGTTACTCCTTCACGCAAAAACTACTAAACGGATTTGGCTGAAATTTAGAATGGAGATAGATAATATCCTGGATTAGCACATCTTAGGCTACTTTTTATCCCGGAAAATCAAAGAGTTCCCACGGAATTTTGAAAAACCTAAATCCACGCGGGCGAAGTCGCGGGCATCGGCTAGTACATCATAACTATCTGTTAATTCATAACCCTTAATTGTGCCTTACGCTACCATTGCATTCTTGACTTGTGGTATTACGATTATGATGTTTGCTTGTTCATACGAGTCCGGGCAATATGGCCACTACAACACTCGGAAAACACAGCTAAACTAAAACAACATTATAAACACATCAGTTCCTGGTGGTAATGAAATGCAAATATGCACTCCTAATATTAATAACTGCAGCTGTTCTGTTTGTATTTGTATTTCCACAACACATCTCAATTTAATATTATCAACACTCGCTAGTCAAAGTACCTTCCTACCTAGCTGTTGAATTTGGAAATATACTTAGTTTGCTGTGAAATAAGTATTTTAATTTTAACGTTTAAACTATCGTGAGTGATTTCTATTATAAACATAGACGCTTTCAGCTGTACTCGCGTGGTTAGTCGACGTAAGCCCAACTAGTTTCGACTTTCGAACCCATTCGGGGTTCTTTTTCCAAGGGACTCACCTCGCAACCACGTAAGTGCAGCCGGGAGCATCTATATTATTTATTTTTTAATAAATATTTAGAAAAAATACTTGTGTTGTGTTCTTTTACATGTGTTTTTGTGTGCAATAAAGTCTTTCTTTTTATCTATCTATCTATCTGTACCTAAGGTGTTTAGGCAAAATCTGTCTGAAGCAAATCTGTATCTACTCTACCTTGCTGCCTCATCTGTTTTCCTTTAACTATGACTTTGAAAAAGCTGAAAAATATTTTACAAGTTACCACAAAACGTGGGAATTTTAAAACACTAATGTTCCTAAGAAATAATGCTATGTCTGGCTTAGTTTCTTAGTTCGTTCTTAATTTGGTCCTACGTCAAATTTTTGGAAAAATTAGTTTTTGAAAACTTCCACGTTTTTGGCGATAACTCAAAATATATTTTTGCAGTTCGCGTTCGTTCATTCTAATTTATCATGACAGGCTAGAGCTTTGGCAAAATTATGTTATTTAGTCTTGTCTAGACTGGCACTTGGCAGTGGTAGGTAGATTCACTTGACGATTCAAAGAAGTTATAAAAGTTTGTTTGAATAAAACATCTTTCTATTTCTTTTATACTTAATTTCATTGAAAACTTAAATTAAACAAGAAATCAGCTTGAACATTTTTCGCGAAATCTGCAAGCTTGAAAGTTGTCCTTAATATTGTCAAAGGGGTGTGAAGTCGGCTAATCCGCACTTGGCCAGGCGTGGTAGACTATGGCAAAACCCTAGTCATTCTGAGAAGAAACCCGTGATAAGTAGTAATCCAATGATGATGATGATGATTGTCATTCCTTCGTAGAGTCGTATTCCAAAAACGCACGTTCATATCTGTAACAATATAAACAAAGCGACGATGGCTGAAGCGAGGTAATGAAATGCAAATAGGTAGTCTGCATATTCCGGGAACCACTTTAAAGTTTAAACAGTGCAAACTACAGTGTATTAATAACAGGTGATTCGATAGCGTAACTGTTGCCAATTGTTATGTTAGCGACATGAGTTCCTAGTAGGTACAGGTAAAGTTACGGTTTTAATTGATGACGTAGATAATGAAGATCTAACTTGAGAATAAAGTTCGCTATTGAAGGCTAGACTTGCATATTTCTTTAACTTTAAGATAATAACACTCCACTTACAACCTAGGTATTCATTGTGTACAGACTAACCCGATTGGAAGTAGGTAGGTACTAATGGTTTTTACTGATGATGGAAAATGTTTAGAGATGGTCAGAATTGCATGACCAGTGCGCTTTAACAGACTTCAAACAACTTTGAAAATATTATGAAGAACTCACAGACAGGTTTCTTTTGATTTCTTGAATGGGTCCTTAAGGACAAGGAACCAAAAGCTTAATTTGCTATAATCCGCCAAACCAACTAAGTCTGTATGGTACGCAGCACCACACAAACTCCAACACCACTCGACGCGCGTTTCGCCCCGACACCGGAGCATCCTCAGGAGATGTAGACCTTACAATGTCTAATTGCAAAGCCTTTGCAAAATGTCTGCGTCGAGTGGTGTTGGAATTTGTGTGGTGCTGCGTACCATACATATTTCGTTGGTTTGGCGGATTATATCAAACTAGCTGATACCCGCGACTTCGTTCGCGTGGATGTAGGTTTTTAAAATTCCCGTGGGTACTCTTTGATTTTTCGGGATAAAAAGTAGCTTATGTGCTAATTCAGGGTATAATCTATCTCCATTCTAAATTTCAGCCCAATCCGTCCAGTAGTTTTTGCGTGAAGGAGTAACAAACATACACACACACACACACACACATACAAACCTTTATAATATTAGTGTGATTAAGCTTTTGGTTCCTTGTAAATCATACACTTCCGCAAAATAACGCCTGCTTCTATAAAAACATATTTTATATCGGTATCAAAGTAATAGAGACCTAACATTTTGATCTAACTAGGGCTCGAGTTAGTGTGTGGTCCGTTTCTAGTATTCCTTTACTCGAAGATAAATACTTTCCGTCTGAATAAATTACTGTTCATTATGTAAGCGAATGTTTTATGGGACAGGATGTCGTGATGGAGGCAAAACGTTCCAAACGAGGCAGTTTTTACATGGAACACCTAATGTTTCGGATCGCGCGAATTCCTCGTTTTCTCATAGACGATTGAGTAGTAACTATTATGCTAGAGTCTTGTACCTATGGTAAGAAATTAATGGAGTTAATTTAAATCCATACTAATATTATAAATGCGAAAGTGTGTCTGTCTGTCTGTCTGCTACGCATTCACGGCTCAACCGCTGAACCAATTTTAACGAAATTTTGTGCAGACTTAGGATACATTCCGGGGAAGGACATAGGCTACTTTTTATCCCGGAAAAACAAACAGTTCCCGCGGGATTCCTAAAAACTCATCCGCTTGACCGATTTGTATGAAATTTGGTACCGAGATAGCTTGCGTCCCTGTAATTGACATTGGCAACTTTTTATCCCGTAAAATCAAACAGTTCCCACGGGATCTTTAAAAATCTAAATCCACGCGGACGAAGTCGCGGACTTTCTTGAGAGTTTTTTGATTCGTGGCTTGTTTTTTTAACCCCCGACAGAAAAAGAGAGGGGTGTTATAAGTTTGACGTCTGTATCTGTGTATCTGTCTGTGGCATCGTAGCTCCTAAACGAATGAACCGATTTCAATTGAGTTTGTTTTGTTTAAAAGGTGGCTTAATCGAGAGTATTTTTAGCTATAATCCAAGAAAATTGATTCAGCCGTTTGGAAGTTATCAGCTCTTTTCTAGTTACTGTAACCTTCACTTGTCGGGGGTGTTATAAATTTTTAATTTACACTTGTTGGAGAAGAAATAAAATTGGTACATTTTGGTCTGTGCTTTTGTAATGCCGTTTTTATGTACATTTTTTAATTAAATTACATTCATCAGTCATAGTTTTGTTAAGTCTAAAAATGGATAATGGATATTTCCCACTCCATTGCGTGGCTTTTTATAAAACATCATAGGACCTTTTCCTATATTCCTGAGGCTAAACGTATCCTGTCCTCATGAAGCATATCTATATTATAAAACATCGGTCAAGTGCGAGTCGGAGTCACAGATGAAGAGTTCCATAGTACATACCGTCATACAAGAAATAACACTTTCATTTTGAAATTTTTACTATTTTTTGTTATAGCTGCAATAGAAACAAATACACATTCTGTGAAAATTTCATCCTTCTACCTATTAAGTTCACGAGATATAGCCCGCGGACAGGCAGACGGACGGACGGATGGACGGACAGCGGAGGCTTAGTAGGCACCCTTCAGTTACGGAACCCCTAAAAACAAAATAGGTCGGTAATAGAAACTTGTTTATAAAGTCCAGTGAAAATACAACTAATTTTATGAGCCTCCAATGACCAGTCTGAATGCAAAATGACAATAGTTTACGCAAAAATATGTCAATAAATTTAGCCCTCACAAGAATTTAGACTAGTTACGTGGCTAAAAATATTTTATCTTGCCGGAGATTACAATTTACCAAGAAATCTGTGATTCTCTAAAGCTTGTTATTAGATTTGAGTGGTTCACAAAATAAGGATATAAATGAACTAACTCATTTGTTACTAAATCTTTCTATCATTCACGCGCCTGCAAAACCTACTCCGGCTCAGCAGGTTATCGTATTTATCAGTCACAAAGAAATACCTAACAAGATATACTTATTATGTATAAGTTCATGCTTTCTACTGCTTTAATGAAGGTCGCTTGGATTAAGTTAAGCAACTGGGATTTGTAAACTGCCTAGTATGAAGTAAGTCTATTATAAAGCTGGCTATTTGGTGCTCGATATATTGGTAGGTTGAAAGTTTTCAAGTCATTCACTACAGAACTAACTGGGCTTAAGACTAAACTCCAAATCGCGAAACAAGTCGCATTGTCAATAAATGCGCGCTCACTTAACGCTTCGCAAAAACGTTCGTCCTATCTTAGGCCACGTTATCACTTTCCATCAAGTGTGATTATGGTCAAGCATGTACCTATAGTAATTTAAAAAAAAAATGTTGTTCGTGTTGCAAACGTTTCACGCAGCTGCGCATAGGTGCTTAATTCCACTGCGCGGTTACACGCATTGCGATTTTGCTTCACTGTGCATCATAGTTTGTAATAATTGTATTTGTATTTACATTCATCGCTGCTTTGTGCTTCCAATAATGTGCCGCTTATGCCCACCTTGTATTTGTAGAAACGGAGACTGGAAATGAACCAAAAGATCTATATCTATAAATCTTTCTTTCATTTTCAGTGAACCGTTGCCCATCTCTACTCGTTATTGCGTCGTGAGGCGGATACGGTACCGGGCGACCACACCGGCATTTGAACGTCAAATGCATTGCGCTTGCGCACATAGACTGCTAACTTTACGGGCACATTCTGTTTAACGACTGTGGACCGTTCACTGTTAATCCATTACTCCATTTTTCTCTGCAATTGTAACAATTTCCTGGAATTGTACAGTCTTATTGTAGGAATACAACTGTATTACTACCCATTACTAAAGTGTGTTTGTTTGTTGATCTGTCCATAAATCACGCCACAACGAAGCAACAGATCGAAGTGATTTTTTTGGCATGAATATAGTAAAAGACCTAGGCTGAAGGTTTCATTCTGGATTAGGTATTATATTATATCATATTTAATCAAGGTTTTTTAAAACTTAGATCGACGGGGAAGAAGTCAGGGGCAAGAGCTAATAATGTACCTAATTAGGTTTGTCTAATAGGCTAACTATTTGTCAAGTCTAGAATACTATCGTAATATCACTGAGTTGTTCGAAAGAAATCAATAAATTTAAGTGGAGCTGAAACTAATTTAATCACGAAGTCTAAAGAATTTTTGTTATTAAATTAGTGTAATCTCGGCTTAAATGTTTAATTTTATTACATAGGTACAACTCAGTACACAAGTTTATACATACGAGTAAGAATTCAGACAAAGCCGTCGGCGTTTACTAACATACAATACAATATGCAAAAAGGCATATTGCCGCATCGCACGTTTCCTACTTGTTCTGTTTTTAACTCCGAGATGTTATCTCATCCATGTATCAGTTTGATACAATGTGTTCCATCCGCAAAGTTCTAAGAGCTGATGGCCTTTTCGAAGAAGTGCTGACTACTTAAAAACTTCAATATCTTTACCCTTAATGAGTACTATGGTAAATTATACCTGCTAGCTGGTCTATGGTGAGTTAGGAAGTTGACTTTGCACTTGTTTTCATCTGCTGCACATTTTTAAATATCATTGTTTATATGTCATTACAATGGCAAGCAATTAATACGACTCACAGTACAGTGGTGTGATGTAAAAATGTGACTTATTGGGTGCAGAGATTTAGTAGTACAAAATAAGGGGCGAAAGCGAGAGTGTTTATTCTGTCACGCATTGGCTCGTCAGTGTTTTCATTTCGCGAGATGCTGTAAGCATAATATAATTACTATATGCCTGTGCAGAAACATTCCTATTACTTTCATCCACATGCCTTTTTACGTGACATCAAACATGACAGTTTCACTTACAAAAAATCAAGAACTCATCACAAATTTTCAATTTTAGTTTGCATCTCGGACAGCTAGGAAAATTGCCTTCAAATGCAAACTTAATTTTTCTAAAGCATCGCTTTAAAACTGACTACTTGCTCCTGGATCATTTCAACGTGTTCTGTCCGTAAAGGCTCTGACGCGTCGCACAGATGTATAAGATAAGGTAAAGTATTATGACGTGTGAATAAAATTATATAGGCTAGATGTTTTAAGATAATACTGTTGTTATTAGACTGTAAAATTATGTTTGTTTAAGGAAAAAGTGTAGTGTAATAAAAGGGAAAAATTTAAATTTTAAATGACTCTGAAGCATAGCGTCTTTAGTTGTTTAAAAATGTAGAGATTTAGATAAGAATATTCAAATCTAGGCATGTCATTATAACAAGACAGTATATACAAGTATATACCATACTACAGGAATAAAATCTAAAATAAATACATGCTGGTTTATGAAATACAGTAGTTACATATAATAAATTCTACATACTTACATATTATTATTTTCTGTTTCGTATAAAAAACTACTACATTATACTTACCCATGTATGAAATGCAAGTTAATTTGATTAAAATTTGAATATCCCAACCCTGATTTGCGAAGTATGAAACATAAACAAAGAATCTATCCTTTTATTTTAATTATTCCGAAAAAATTTAAATTTCCTCCTAAAAAAAAAACAAAAGTAACGAAAGAAAATACCCAATTTCGAAGTTCCAAGGTTGTCTCTATTAGTTTCCAATTCCAATAGAGCAGAAAGAAATAAAATCTTGTGTTATTCGTAGGTTATTTGAGATAAAAGCGAGTAACTTTTTCTTTAATAAAACTTTATTTGGTTACAGTTGAGATCCTCGGGTGCGGAGGCAAAGAGGCTTACAGGGGTGAGCCTCCGTTTTCTGCCAAACCCAATAATATTATGGACCGGGAAGTTTTTTCAGCCATCCAAAGCAATTTAGTTGCTGTTTACTATACTTTTATTAAAAACTAGTTGATTCCCGCGACTTCATCCACGTTGAGTTAAGTTTTTAAAAACTCGTGGCAACTCTTTAAATTATCCGGGGCAGAAAGCACCTATGTCCGTTCCTAGAATGCAATAACTTCCTATCTCTTTTACGAAATTCGTCAAAATCTCTTTTAAGAGGGCTCTCTCCGTTACTCGTTTCATACAATCGTAGTTCCAATTTCATTTGACTACTAAGCAACCAAAGTCCATGAAATTTTGCTGACATATTCTACAAACTAATATCTATGTCTGTGGTTTTCCAGATTTCTGTTAAAATATTCGGTTTCAAAGTTACGCGGTCTTAGAAATTTACATACAAATCTTTGAGCACCTGTAATTTTAAAACTACATATTTTTAGAAAAATCTAAAACACCACAGACAGATATTAGTTTCTAGAATATGTCTGCAAAATTTCATGGACTTTGGTTGCTTAATATTCAAATGAAATTGGAACTACGATTGTATGAAGCGAGTGACGGAGAGAGCCCTGTTAAAGGCATGTTAGTTTGCCCTTTACTTCTTTCAAGGATCCTGTTGTCTTGTTTATTGTTTTGTGTAAACTGTTACAATAATGCAAACAAAATGATAACCTGTATCTACAAGCCTATGCAGTAGGCGCTTGAACGAAAAGGTGGACGGAATTTAAAAATAACTTACACGTAAGTCAGTGACTCGGGCATGATTAAGATGAATCTATCGGCTCCTCGTTTATCAAAATCAATGCCACTAAGCCGATGACAAAGCTTTGCTACCTATAAACCTGCAAATACACAGGTGTTACATAACGACATCATAATATTTTATCCGTGGGAGAACCAGAACAGATTGGCAGACTTTACATAATATTTTTGAGAAAATAATGAACAACTCTTTAATATAATAGGCAGGTTTTCTCACTATGTTTTCTTTCACCTTTAAAACGAGTGATATTAGATTTCCCGTACCTCAAAAGGAAAAACAGAACCCTTATAGGATCACTTTGTTGTCTGTCTGTCCGTTCGTCCGCCCGTCTGTCCGTCCGTCTGTCCGTCCGTCCGTTGTGTCTTCGAGAAAACGTATAGGGTACTTCCCGTTGACCTAGGATCTTGAAATTTAGTAGGTAGGTAGGTCTTATCTAAAGTAATAAATCCGAAAACCGTGAATTTGTGGTTACATCACAGAAAAAAATTAAAACGTGTTTCAATTTTCAAAGTAAGATAACTAAGTATATCAAGTGGGATATCATATGAAAGAACTTTACCTGTATATTCTAAAATAGATTTATTTTTATTTTTTATGCGTAATAGTTTTTGATTTATCGTGCAAATTGTCGGAAAAAATACCCGAGTACTGAACCCTCATTGCGCGAGTCTGACTCGCACTTGGCCGGTTTTTATTAAAACGAACATAACTCCGAAAAGGAGGTGCGTGCCTAGGAACTAATGTTAAGCTAGAAAAATTACAAACGCTCACAATATTATAATAGCTTGAGGTATATATTTTACCAACACTGAAATTCCAAATAAAATATATTTTAGATGGATAGAAAAGCCTGACAAAATAGCAATTGGCACCAAATATCCAGCACTTGCTTAAATATGCAGTTTGTGAACGACACAAAATGAACAATACGCTATGATTATTGCCACAATGAACTGTCATGCCGATTCAAAGGCGAACCGCCGGGTGGCCATTCGAATACTCTTCCCTCTGTGTTATGCAGGTCATAAGCTGATGCGGTGATTAAAAAAAATCGATGTGTGTACCTTGAAAGGATACGTGTAGTATTTTGCTTCAATATTTTGTGAAATATTTTTTATTTGGTTGGTATAATTACAAATTATCAATTTTCAGACTTTTTTCGTTTATTTCTGTTGTGAGATTTTGTTTCTTGCCAGATTTATAATTTATTCACGATTTTAGTTCAACTGGATGTAACCAACATAGGTTTGATTTATTTGCGAATGACAAAATAAGTTGCGTAAAATGTGGCAGTGTTTTTTTATTGCATTTACTTAGTAGGCAGATTGATTTTTAAAAGTTCCATGGGACTGTTTTTGGGATTTTGTTAGAAAAAGAGTCTTAATAGACAGAGAGATTGCACTGAATTATTATCTTACAAATTACACAAGACTATCAGAAAGTGTACAATGGTACCCAATTAGAATAAATTATTTGAATTTTGAGAGTAATTTTCCGATATTTTTCTCAATTGGAATACACAGTAACTGTGTTAAAATACATTGCCCGCTTGCGCTTGTGAGATGCAACATTTCCAGGGAATTAGCGGCAACCTACGTAACATGAACCGGCGTACATATGGTATTTATTTCATTCCGTTCAACCAACAAGGGTTGACAATGACATTAAATTTATGTCATATTCGTCTCCAATGCCCTCGCGATACATCCAAATTCGATGTTGACATTCATATCAAATAATACAGGCCGCTCTTTGTTTGGATTATTTGCTTTTGTATTCATAAAATTGCGTTAGTAAATTGTCGAGTCGTATTAAAATTGGAGACGGAAAATTGAATGTCGTTTTTCGAAACAAAACATTCAGTAACATGGAATATTTTTTGACACGTATCTACAGTACAAGAATATTAAAATAAATGTAACATTTTAATGTAAAAATATCAGAATCGGTTTTTGTATTTATATAAATTATCATTATTACTGAAAATTCAACTAGTAATATAAAAACAATTAGGTTATGGAAAATTGGACGATTAATTTACGCGCGCAACCTGTTAACCTGTGGCTTGTAGGTCGGTCGGTCGGTCCGTAGAACTGCTTGATATTTTTGTAAAACATCTCAAAAAAAGATGGGGGCCTAAAATAGCTGTTGTGTTTGGTGGCAATTTCAAATTCGGAGTATTTCGAAAAAGATCTTCTCAACTTGCGCTTTAAGAAGTTCTTTAGAAAATATTGCGCATCAATTATTATTAAGTTATGAAAATTCATCTTAAATAATTTATTAAGTGTTTAAATATTTTAACCGCCTGTATAAAATAATTTATTGTAACAAAGTCTTGACATCCCCCGCGGAGGTTAATCATTTTATTCAACGGTGTCCTGTTCCTACAATTATTATTGACATACCAACTGTCAGGGGCATGGGATAAATGTGACCCGAAAATCAATATAACGCATTATTACATTTATCATTGAAGGGTTATGTAATTGCCCTTTTTAGGGGTAAGGAGAGGAGAAGCGTGGAGATAAAGTTACTGGAGTTACAGCTTTTAAAAGATCAAGGTGTAATAAATTTATTACAGTACATTCTCTTGCTCTTGGATCTTTTGGTAAAGTTAGCTTGTGGCCAGTTGTTGGAGTAATAGATGATTTATACCTTTAAATAATATTGCATTTATATATTACCAAATCTTTGTAAGTTATCTAAAAATCAAAATCAAGCACGAAGCTTAAAGCCGCTTAGGTACAAAAATAGACGTTATCAGACCGAATGGTACTCTTTTCTAGATAAAAAGATAACTATTAATCCCTCAATCACAAATCGAAATGCGCTTACAAGCTGTACTCGATTGAAACGTAGACATTGAAAAGAATCAAAGTCCGACAATAGAATAGTAGAATCACGAATGAAAAGCGAATCGCTTCCGCAAATTATATCAGTGTGTTCAATCTACCCGCATCAAAGGAACAAAATCAATTTCGAAGCACAGACTAAACGCAAAAGATAGATGTAGGAGACGGTACGCTGAAAAATAAATACGTTCGGTGAAGCGATTTCAAAAAAGGAATCTGAGGACCAATTACTGCACTAAAAATCCCTTGGTTTGAATTTTTTTTGTAAGATCAAATTTGATCAGAGGTTTTCTAATACCTACCATATTAAGTAATTAAAACTACATACCACTACTCAGCGATTAAATTAGTGCCATAATGCTTCGTTGAAATATGTTAGCGTCATGGGTCTGTTTTAGCAACATACCTTTCACAACTTTGTTATAACTACGGATGGTTTTCACGGATGCTTTTCATGGATTCACGGTACTATTTTGTCGATGTTACCCTGTGCCTTTGCTGAAATCACAATAATTAGTTTTATTTATGATTAAGTTTGTTAGCAGGATCTCCGTCTATTTTTTTCATTACTCTGTGTTCCGAGAACGGTTCGCGATCGAGATCTCGAGTACCGTTCTTCATTAACTCGATTTTATCGAGGTGATTTTAATAATAATAATTGGAACTCCGCTCGGATTTTTTGACGCGGCGATCAAGATTTTTCTTAACTTAGCTGATGATCCTTCATCTTTCGCTTCGGCGAAAATCGTTATCGCCTGGCCGTTCTGAAATGGATGGATTTTGATTAAAAAGTATTACAAAATAAAGGTACAAATTAGCTTGCAAAGAAGTTAGTTCCTTTACCCTAGGTATTAACGCCTACGCTTACCTACGTTCTGTCAGCCTCTTTGAACGTGAGCACGAACTTACTATTTTTTTTTCTTAACCACAAATTCCTGCAAAAGTAAAAAAATTAAATAAAAATCGCAATAACGAATGACTGCAATAGAAGCCCCTATAAACCCACATAAAACGTACCTAGTAAATTTTTAGAGCCCCATAAATATATCTGAACACCAAATTAGGTTCAGTACAGTAAATTCGCCCGTAAACGGTTCACAACTGCATAATTTTTAAATAAAAACGTGTACGCAGTCCCGTCGCTTCATTGAAATGGACCTATATAAGAACGCTGGAAAAGATACGCCATACAATATGACAATTATTTTTTCGCCTTTTCGAAATGCCACACCGAGCGTACCAGGAAATAAAATTGACACTTTGTTTCAAATGGTCTTCATGTTGACACTATGGTGACAAGCATCTCATTCATAAAATTTAGTTTTGAATACGCTGACATGACGCTCACTGCTACTATATGCGCCAAAATAGCGAAATTCAAATCTACTTGCTTTAAAAACAGGTCGGCAATCGCAAGTCCAGCGTACTAGTATTAATTAGAGGTCATTGCGTCGCCTGCAGTATCTATTCCACTTATCTGATTCACACTAACAATCGCACTGATTGTAGATTCTAGGGCAAGGAGATTAAAGAAGGATAGAGTAGCTAATTTAAAAAAAGTTAAGCAAGTATCACTCGCGTGAGACAACTATGCCAAACTTTTTAGGTGTACGAATCACAATATTCAGATCAGTAAGATTTGAACCCAGGCCCATCTTTTCTCCTCTTAACTGTTGACGATATTTAAATTTTGCTGATTTAGTTTTCGATTCCAAATTTCCAACTGAGTCCGCCTAAATTATGAATTCATCTCCCTATAGCATTCTATGTATAAAAAAACTAGAAGTATTGTAACAGTAACTAACTAGGTAAGTATAGGGAAATGTAGCCAATTGTATTTTTTTTGTCTTTTGGCTTAATGACTTTTGTCGCAATGACTTATCTATCACTAATGTAACATTTAAATATCCTTGATCTGGAGGCTTTGCATTTTATTGTTTCAAAATCAGCTTAGACCATTATGGAGCGCTCTCTGAGGCTTTGAGATCTTATCTGGGGCTAAATGTTTCGTGAATAAAATTGGTCGCGCTTGTTGCAATCGGATCTCGTATCGGGAACATTGATGTAGGCATAATAAGCTGTGTCTAACTTTTTGCGTGAAAACTAACTAGCCCGCTTAGAAACTATTTCATCTGCAAATAGATTAAATTTAAAAAAAAACTTTTCCAATGTAAAGCTTTTTATTAAATGTTCACCGTCATCATGATCAACTCTTCGCTGGCTCACTACTGAGAACAGAATTAAAAGCTTTTAGCCCATAGTTCACCTCGCTGTCCAAGAGCGAATCAGCTGACTTCATAATATTATGGAGAACTTTCGGACATGCCGATTTCTTCATAAAATTTTCTTTCACCTTTAAAGCAAAGTATATTAATTAATTGCTTAAAACTTGTATCTGCTTGTAATTTGGTTCAAAATAGGGACTTATTTGTTACTAGCTGATGCCTGATGATGGATGTAGGTTTTTTTAAAATTCCCATGGGATTTCTTTGATTTTCCGGAATAAAAAGTAACCTATGTGCTAATCCAGGGTATAATCTATCTCCATTCTAAATTTCAGTCCAATCCGTTCAGTAGTTTTTGCGTGAAGGAGTAACAAACATACACACACACACATACAAACTTTCTCCTTTATAATATTAGTGTGACTAAACACACAAGAGTTAGGTTTTAGAGCAAAGCGTATCTTTGGTATTCATATCAATGATCTGAAACGATCAAGCGATGCATGGTACGATCGTCCGATCAGGCGATATATTCGATCGTATCGTTCCGTTGCATAATTATAGAGAATGCGTCAGATTTATTCATTCGGCGAAACATCCTGCATAATTCAAAAGTTTTTTCCCATAAAATATTTATATCAGCAACATAATATTATGCTGAATGTGTTTGCATAAAACATAATAAGCCTAGAGGTTGAATGCGTGTCATATGCATACGTTGGGAGGTTTAAAAATATGTACTGTGTTTTTTGTTTTACGTAAAAAACTTAAAAATTTAGATGTTACGAAGTCGTGGAGTTATTTGTAACTTTTATGAAAAACTGCAAGTTTTATTGAAATATTTAGATTTTATAGCTATTGGAAATATATTTTACAACTTACTAGTTTTATCGTTGTGAAATAAAGGTACTTACTTATGAATGATTTATTTATAAAAAAAAAAATTAGCATCTATGGAAAAGTAAGGAAATATAATTAAGGTTTTTAATAAGTAAAAGTAAATTATTATTATTGATCATATACCTAATATTACTTACAAATTATAATATGCGAAAAATCAATCAATCGATCAGTTTGTCAATCAAATCTGTATAATTATTTTTATGCGTTATGATTTGATGAAATGCATAAGGATGTACAAAGCCTTAGTTACTGGGATAGACTTCCGTAAACTTTGTTTTACCATGGCAAAAATCTTAGTTCCTGCCAAGGGAAAACAAAAGACCTAGCTGTTAGTAATATACCTGTGTTAAGCTGTGAATTTCGTTTTGTTCATAAGGTCTTTGAAATTCATAAGAAAAAGCTATATTTATTTAGTTACTTGGGTCACGTTTCTTATAACAATATAATTATTTAAAGGACTCAATTAGCTGGTGTTATTTAGAATTAGAGCAACTTTGAAGTGTCGCACGGGTTGATTTCGGGTGTGGGGGAAATGACGTGCTCGGCATACGGAGCAAGTATCTTCAGACATTCCAACAAGTCGACTGCCAATCTTAACCGGCACGTTCCAACCTGTAAAAAAAAAATAGAATGTGTATTGAAGTCCGAAATCTAAGAAAAGACCTATCTTCTTAGGAGTGATGCAGGATGGTAAATTGTTAAGTTAAGCCTACTGTACCTAAGAATATCCTAGAATTTCCTCCGAAAAATATAGGGATCACAAAAAGTACGTCACAAAATATAAAGGATCAATAAACTAGCACATCATAGCTTTTATTTAAAAAAAATCAGGTTTGATAAGTAGGGATCCAAAAATTTGAACCACTGAATTGTCACGGATACACTAATCAGTTAAGAAGATTCATAATAATGATTGTGATATCATGATCCCTTTAAACTTAAACTTGGCAACGTAGTCGGAAACAATTAGGTTGGCCGTGGTTGGAACGTGTATAGACATCTTAACGGAACGGCGCCATTAACTCGCATCTCTTTTGAGATGCAAATAGGATTTTTTTTTTCTTTATGAAATCTCTTCATTGAATATTTCGAACCACGCTTGCCGCTGGATTTATTTGGAGGATACTGAAGAGCTTCGAAAGCCAAAATGAATATTAGAAACGATAAGAAGTGCCTTGCTTTGAGTAAAACGAGGTTGGATTATTCTTGTATGTTTCTTCTGTCCCCCTAGCATGGCTGAATGTTTAAACATGAAAGATTGTTTAACAAGAAATGCAATGAAAATTCATCGTCACTGACTTGAAAATTTCACCCAGTTTAGTTTTTTATGGACTACTTCTTAAATTCGCGTGTTTGGAACATTCACAGCCTTTATGTTTAAGTAACAAGTAATTTAAAATTTGTCAAAAAAAAAACCTGGACTGCGGTTTGCAATGCATCTTTTCAGCCCGCACATTTAAGCACATAAAATCCGCCATTTTTAACCCCCGACCCAAAAAGAGGAGTGTTATAAGTTTGACGTGTGTATCTGTGTATCTGTTTGTGGCATCGTAGCTCCTAAAGTAATGAACCGATTTTAATTTAGTTTTTTTTGTTTGAAAGGTGGCTTGATCGAGAAGGTTCTTAGTTATAATAATCCAAGAAAATCTGTTCAGCCGTTTGAAAGTTATCAGCTCTTTTCGAGTTACTGTAACCTTCACTTGTCGGGGGTGTTATAAGTTTTAAATTTACACTTGTCATATTTTAAATAAACCACTTATTGGAAAGCCTACCAATGCTGCGTTTTTCGCTTTAAGGTCACCTTTTAAGCAAAAAAAGGGTTCCAATGTATATAGGTCTCGAGTTTTCCAGGAAAAGGAAATGAAAAGAAGAATTTTTATTTTCAGATTTGCATTTGGTGAATTTTAACGCTAACCTACTTTAATTAGGCCGTTCTTGATTCAATAAATTTTTATGGCCTCTTGAATTAGCAATCCTTTGTATCTATATGAAGTATCGCCGTTTGAATTTCAAATTCATTGTCTCCGAAACAGTACACGAATGTAGGGTAAAAGCGCCAATGATAGACCATTGTGCAGAACGCACGCCCCTTGCCTCATGTTGTCGCTTTACTAAGACACAACGAAAGTGACCTAACGCTGATTCTTTTTCTATTTTTTTTCTTCTCGTAATAGGAATAACTCAGGGCAAAAATTATTAACTTTATTATTTGTTGCAAAAATTTATTGTTATTAATTTATTTAGTGTTCTATTCTGATTTACTTAAATTAAAACGCATACGTAGACTACTCTGGTAAACGGATATGGCCAAGCATTGTGGGCAATAGAGTTTTTGAAAAGTTTGGTTCTATAATTTAGGCGGTTTTAATTTAATTGAATATTTTTTGTCATAGTTTGCGTGTACCAAAAAAACAAATAAATTGAAACGGTCCAAATTATATGCCTTTATTTTGCAAAAAACAGTAAAATTGTTTCTGCAGCCTATATCCATAAATTTAAAACGAACCAGAGCAATATGTAATTACCGAAAATGTTCACTTTTTACTTACTCCGAAATAGATTAAAAAAAGAGCATGTCTACCCAAAAAAATGTTTTTTGAGGTTAGGTCACTTTACAGTCGGAGTTTCCACATAATGTCAGTATCGGAAGGGCTCAAAGTGTCACCCCTGTCAGACAAGTGCACTTGCTACATGTTATCCAGATATGCTGCGAATTTTGCACGGTGCTTTGAATGACGACTAATTCCATTGTCGCACTTTGGCATATGGGTGACATGACGGGGGTGGATTAAGCTGATCACATATTATGAGATGATCCACAAAAGCTGTAAACTGGTACAAGATCCACGTATAAAAAATTGAGCACTGAAAACGCCGCTGCTTTTGACTACTTCCTGTGAGTCATCATCGTCATCATCTCAACCCACTACTTAGCATGGTTCTCGTCAGAATCTCGTCACCGATCAGATCGTAGTTCACCACGCTAGCCCAGTATGGATTAACAGACTTCACCTCTGAAAAGTAAAAGCGCGTGCCCGGAATCGATTCCCAATCTTTTGACTAGGTGGTGGACGTCTTAACCAATGGGTTATCATAGCTGATAGTAGTTTTATTAACACCCAAACCCCAAATTGCTTATAAGCGGCATCGTTCTGGAACGCTTAATTACGTGGTAGTATGTCTTTATCAGTAAAGTGGTAATTAGCCACAACTTATGCTTGCCAATAGATAAATCTTGCTTCTCTTGCGGCTCGAGCGGCACTCATGTCTCTTGCTGCAATGCTACAGTGTGTGATAAGCTTTATTTTACAGTCACCGCTTTGGCATATGGGCAATATGACGAGGGCGGTTTAGCATGGATTGATCATGTTTCAGAGCGGGATTTACTGATCGCCATTGTGTATTGTGGTGTTTATTAATAATAATATATTTGAACGTTGGAGCGAGCATGTGGTTTTTATTTGAGTGTTATTTATCAGGGTTTTTAACGTACCAATACCTATGTGGGGTAAAAAAATATTAATCCACGAGCTAACTAGAAGTTCAAGGATTTGGAAATTTATACAAATATGATTTTTATAAATATTCTAAAGTCGTGTATTATAAGATCAACAAGAATAAAAATACGAATAAAATCGTGGGCTACTCACTAATAACGTACGATGCTCATTAAATGAAAGTACACAAATTTCTTACTTACTGTTACCTTAATTATGACTTAATTAAAACAACTTAATTAAAACAATTTCATTGAGATTTCATATTAAAATAAATATATGCATAAAACACTCACACTCGAGGACGAGATTAATTAAGTGGAAAAGATTTATAAACACAATTACGTAGACCGCCATATTAAATATTAGATGGCCCCATTACCATAAGACAACCGCAAGTCCGCTAGGCTGTGGCAGCAATAACAAATGAGGGTAGCCCGCACAAATGTAGACCACAGGCCACAGCCATTGTTCTAGCGCCCTTTTGTCGCTAATTTGTTTTTGTTTGCTCTTATTAAGATTATTCGTAAAATATTATCTGATTTTCAATCCATACTATAATATTATAAATGCGAAAGTTTGTCTGTCTGTCTGTCTATCTGTCTGCTATGTTTTCACGGCTCAACCGCTGAAAACTGCGATATCAATGTTCGGTACAGACTTGGGTTACATCCCGGGGAAGGCTAAGAAGGAAGGCGGGGAATAAATAGGCTACTTTTTGTTCCGGAAAATCAAAGAGTTCCTACGGGATTTAAAAAACCGATATCCACGCGGGCAAAGCCACGGGCATCCTCTAGTTGCAGAATAAAAGGAGGAACAGACTCAATGATAACATATCAAAGTACAACTCAGACTATAAGATCCAAAACCTTGAGAACTAGCATAAACCTATTTCGATTTTTTTTTAATTTAGCCTAGCGCTTGGCTGCAATCAGATCTGCTGGCAAGTGATAATGCAGCCTTAGATGGAGCACGCTTACCTGGAACATGCCTATTCACTCTTGACTTAAAAGCACTCATATTAAAAATGGTGGGAGTAAAGTTAGTTTTACTTTAAGCACTGCATACTCTCTCAGAGACAGATGCATTTGTTGTGGAAAGTTTGTTTGTGAGAATATTATAAAGCTTGGTACCTAATTTTTTTTTATATGAAAAATGTCTGACCATGGCGTTGTGATAAAAGGAGTGCCTCAAGGGTCAATTTACACAAACATATTTTTTAAAGTATGAAACTTAATTTTACAAGTTAATTACTAAATGAGTAAAACCTACATAGCTGCGCTCAAAATATTAATCTTAAAGTGATTATCTCAAACCATGGTAATCATAAAAACTTGGCAAATACATTTTAAAATAGAGACATTAACACGACATGGCAAAACACTGACTGCATGCTTGAATGCAATCAAATTAAACACAAGATAAACAGATTTGGTCACTTAATTACACTTCTCATTGAGAAAACAGTCCGTTAGACTCTGGCATTAATAACAAATGAGGGTAGCTCGCCCAAATGTGGACCGGAGGCCACCATTGTTCTGTCGCCCTCATGTCACTAATTGTGTTTTTGTTTGCCCTTTTATGATTGCCCTTTGATAATTTTTAGATTTTCAATTTCACATTCACTAAGCTCTTTCGGAAGCTTTAAAATTCATAGATTATGGGTCTTGAACAAAAATTTTGAATGAAACTTTATTAAAGTGCCTTCAGATATTACATACCAGGATCCTTCGAGGTTTATTATCTATACTATCTTATATTCTAAAGTGGTCAAATTCATTAGTTAGTTGGTAAGTTTGTACGTAGAAAGTAATTGCCGGAACTATAATCCAATTCTGAAATTTTTTTCGCTGATAGTTAGTTATATTATCTCCAAGTGATAATATGAACTATAAATTATATATGTGTTGAAGATGAAGTCGCGGGTAAGCGCTAGTTCCATGATGAAATGTTAACCTTTTTTCTGAGATGGATTTAGGTATTTACATGGAAAATTGTTTTGAAAATAAATAAAAAATACACCACATAATCGTACCTAACGTAAAAATAAATCGTCAAAAAAGGTCTGTTAAAAATACAATCAAAGTTTTATCACCTGTGAAATAAAAACGTTACTAAACAATTCAGAATTTTAAATAAGTTAAAACACCTACAGTGGAAAATGTAGCTTGCAGCAATAGACAATTCCAATAAAATGGATGGTTATTTTTATGGTAAACCCGGCGATTGTTTGATTTAAATTCCCTAAGCTGATTACTTGTACTTTGCGAAGACTTTCATTATTAACAGACAATATTGAAAAATTGAAACATAACATTTATTGATGCAAGCGTGCCAAGTCATAAAAGTTCATTTTTGCGCTGGCATCGATTAAAATTGATGATATTGGTACCGTTTCTTTCTATAAGAAAAAAAAATTAAGTATGACAATACCTTATATTTCTTTGCAAAATATAAATGTACTGAAAACAGAGTCATAATAAACGCGAAATCTGGCATTTCATTATAACGAGTACCTAAAGTATTCCAATTTTATCAGACGTTCCCTAACCTGTACATTGTCGTTAATATCACCATCATGGTAGCTGTACTCCTTTGATTATAATTTCTGTTAAGAATTTATTTAATTCTAACGTACCAATATCGACTCAAAAATCTCAATTTTTTAGTTATACTACTTTTTCTTGCCGCAAAGGTATTATTTGATGCAGTAGTATATTTCATTTGTTCCACAGTGCCTGCGTACCATTTGCTAACATTATGTTCTTGATAAGCGCACTCTTGGGAAAACATTATTAATCTCCCGGCGATTCGTCTTTTATCGTTCTAACTCCGATGTACGGCAAACGCAGACAACTGATAAACAGTCAGTCCGAAAAAAAAATCCGCAAATACACAAAAAAGGAGATTATTATTTTAACGTCGCAAAAAATAAACACGTCTTACAAGCATCCATCGAGCCGAATCACATTGATTTGCCCCAAAATATCCATCCAGACTAATAACGTTCTACATACAAAAGTATGTCTGTCTGCAATTCTGTCTGTTATCATTTTACGGTAAGTACATCCGTTTAAGCGATTTTGATGGCGGTGATGGTAGTGGGGGTCTCCAATTTTTTTTTGCTATTGTATCGAGTGAGTTATCAAATGAAAGAGGAAAAACTCTGAGTTCATAAAATTATAAACATAGCGCAATGTTACAAGTGTAAATTAAAAATTTATAACACCCCCGAAAAATTAAGGTTACAATAATAACTAGAAAAGAGCTGATAACTTTCAAACGGCTGAACCGATTTTCTTGAATTATAACTAAGAACACTCTCGATCAAGCCACCTTCAAACAAAAAAAAACTAAATTAAAATCAGTTCATTAGTTTAGGAGCTACGATGCCACAGACAGATACACAGGTAAACACGTCAAAGTTATATCACCCCTCTTTTTTGGGTTGGGGGTTAAAAATAATCGGTCTCCGTCCAAAAACGGTCGTCTGTCGTCTGCGTTAGCTTTGACTCTGATGTTTTGATGGTTAATAAATCAAACGCGATGGTATTGAGCCGTGTACAGATTGTACGTTGCTTGTAAAGTGCATTTTCTGTTTATCTTTAGTCTATTTCATGTGTATTGTTCATCGTAATACTGGTTTGTACCTACTATGTTTTACGAGGAATTACTCGTAGGTACTATTTACCCGTAGGAAAAGGAAAATTTTGACTGGCATTTATATTGTACAAGAGAATGCCCGCGACTTCGTCCGCGTGGATCTAGATTTTTATAGATCCAAAAAAAAAGAAAATACAAAAAAAAAGTAACATAGTTAGCGACAACTTTAGTCAAAACTACAGTAAAATATAAGATAGTCCATAATTCAAAATTTCTTTGACTGTAAGCACGGAAAAAATACTTCGCTTATGCAAAAAAGTTATTGACGTTAATGTGAAAATGTCTCGAGTATTTACAACCGCAGTGAAAAACATAGCCTTACTAAATAGCACGATAAAGCCGAATCAATTGTGCCCTCATACCGTGCCAAGATGCAATAAATGCATGAAAACTCGTTCAACATAAACCACTAAACCATTTGTTTTATCCCCAGTACTTGCTACATTAATATTCCTATTACAACGTATTAAGGTTGCTTTTTCGTCTAGCAACACCGAGTTTCATGTAAACGATGTGTACTAGAGTATAATAAACGATTCCGATACTGAAAATCATTTGTTTGGCTTCGAAAATGTGGAGATAACTGGCTGGTGTCGCAGTTTATATTTCCTTATGAGAAAATAAAAGCTCTATGCTTGCATTTTGTTGGCCTTACCAACTCATATTTTTGATAGTTCCCCCAGATACGGTTAGTTACGGTTGTAACCGGTGTCTTCTTCTTCGACTTATGTTCACGATGTTTAAAATTAGAGTCTAAGGCGCAACGTACACTAGCAGAGTGGAATGGAGCCAAGCCACTAATCGTTTTTGACAAGTATAAATTACAAATTTATAACACCCCCGACAAGTGAAGGTTACAGTAACTAGAAAAGAGCTGATAACTTTCAAACGGCAGAACCGATTTTCTTGGATTATAACTAAGAACTCTCGATCAGGCCACCTTTCAAATAAAAAAAAAACTAAATTAAAATAGGTTCATTAGTTTAGGAGCTACGATGCCACAGACAGATACACAGATACACACGTCTAAACTTATAACACCCCTCTTTTTGGGTCGGAGGTTAAAAACAACTCAGACTAAGCTTTATTTACCTTCATATTCTGTTTTTTTCTGTCATATTCTTTTATTTGGTCCACCATAGGGAGTTGAAATGAAGACAACTAATAATGCACTCTGAAATTCAAATTATAGCATGTAAAATATCTCAATTACTATTTTGTCTTGGTAGCTTGTACATTTACAAATACCTACAGTTATGTTTGTGTACGGAATTTAGACTTAAATAGCACGATTCGTAACACTGTTAGGTCAAATGGTAATACCAAGTAGGTACTAAAACAATAGCCATATAATACTGTAACAGAGACCTTCGCGTGTGGAATCGTGGACCTCTTATCCAAACAAGGGCCTTGGAACTATAAAAACGATAAGGCACCCATTTCTTAACACAGAAATTGAGAGTTCATTCACAATCAGCTTTAAAAAGATATGGAATCGTAAATCACTGTGCTCTCTCAATTCTATTTGAGGTTAAGTAAACGTAGAGTAGTGAACGCATTAGAGTGACTTTAACAATAATTATCCATACTAATATTATAAATGCGAAAGTGTGTCTGTCTGTCTGTCTGCTACGTTTTCACGGTCCAACCACTGAACCGATTTTAATGTTTGGTACAGACTTAGGATACATACCGGGGAAGGACATAGGCTACTTTTTATCCCGGAAAATCAAAGAGTTCCCACGGGATTTAATGAAACCGAAATCCACGCGGGCGAAGCCGCGGGCATCCTTTAGTTATTTGTAATTTATTCTTTTCAAAAAGAGAAACTTCTGGCGCTTCTCAGAAGATCCCTAGTTCAGCCTCAGAATACATAATAGCACTCTGGAATATTACATAGTGGTCATTAGTACACAGGAGTTTGTCATGTGTGTTGTGGAACTAGCCTAGCATGTTCATTGCATTTGTCTCAAGTAGGAATCTCCTTATTATTGAACTAAGACCTGGGAGTCGATAGCTTAGTGTGATGATCAGATCTTCTCTTACACTATTTTTAGGCTCTTAAAATGTAATAGTCACAATAATTTTCGTGTTAGTCTCAATATAATAAGCAGATATTAGATTTTTTTTTATAAAAACGAGCTAGCAAGTGGTTTACCTGATATTAACTGATTATTGCCACTCATGAACATTTGCAGCACCAGGGGAACCGCGATGCGTTGTTGACTTTTCAGGAATTTGTTGATTGCATGATGGAATCCAAAAAAGTTTATTCCGGGATAAAAATTATGCTCGTATTTCTATGAAGCTCTGTACACAGCTACTCTGCGTCTCTATTGATAAGGCGAAACAATACCAGTACAACTGTCATTGGGTGATAGGTCCGGCGAACGATTTGTCGCCTGATATCAAAACGCTATAAATCGCGGTCAGCCGTAAATACGGCCGCGACACTTTTGATGGACGATCTCGGGCGACGAAATAAAGATTGTCTTGAAATGGTAAGGATATCAAGTGCATTTGAATACCTACTTCGACTTTTTAACCGACTTCAATAAGGAGGAGGTTCTCAATTCGTCGGAATCTTTTTTTTTTTTTAATGTATGTTCCCCGATTACTCAAAGACCCCTGGACCATAATTTTTGTTTAACTACACGTGTAATGTACCTAGGTATGAAGTCGGGCGAGCTGCACACTTGAATTTCTAATTTTGTTTTACTATGCTCGCTTGACTTCATACCTAGATACATTACACGTGTAGCTAAACAAAAATTATTTTTAACTTTTTAGTGTTTGTGGCTTTTGAAGTCGGTTTTATTTTTCTTTTGAAAAATTTTTATATAAAGTTTTCTCGATATTTTACCACATGGTGACATGATGGTGACTGTGTTATGGCCACAAAACGTAAAATTGGTATAGAAATGCTTGTCCCCGTACAGACGTTATAATGACGATTGATATCTTCAAGATCATCATCATCAACAACCTGTGGATATCCACTGTAAGACGACCTTTCCTAATGACAAAATATGAGCGCCAACATAACCGTCCTAAATCTTCCTTATGTAACCACTTCCTCCAGCCTCTTTAGGTATATCGTCAGTTCATCGTGATGGTGGGTGTCCCACTGTATGCATATTTGTATGCGGTCTCCACTCTCGGACTTTTTTGCTTCATAGGCCCCTAGGACAAGCTTGGCCATTTCAGCTTGCTAATGGTTAGGCTCAGTGACCTTGGTTCTCCAGCGGATCTCCTTATTTTAGATCTAATCCTTGACCGAAACTACTAAGATAGCCCTTTTCCATAGCTAGCTGAGCTACTTTGAATTTGTGGATGAGGCCATTGTATTAGTCTTAATTTTTATCTATTTTTCCATTTTACAAAAATATTTGGAAGCACAAACAATAAACATGAGCACGCTCTCAGAGCGTAAACAAAGATTTAAAATTCAATTAGGACGCCATTTATACGTGCCCGTCTTCGTAAAGACGCCTGGTATAAAAACTTCGGTACACAACAAAAGAGATAGTTCTACGTACACTATTAGGTATTCTAAACAGATTTGACGGCATCTCCTGGCTCGGCGAATAATAATTGTCCTTAGTTTGATTTTAAGATGGGTAAAATGGCTTTATCAGAGCTTTCATAACATTTATTATCTTTAACAACTTATATTGTGTAATGATGTATAACAGACTCTCCTCACAAAAGATTTATAGTTTCATAACATCTTATTATCTTCAACAACTTCTATTCTGTTATGGTGTACCTATAACAGAATCTCTTTGCAGATTTGAGTAGAAGTCTCCTCTTAGAATGAGAAGACATTAGAATCCACCCCGCTGGCCAAGAAAAGATTGGCAAGCCATTGTAAGATTCCTAACGATAGCCGCCGAGTCTCCGAACCCATGACAGCTCAAGTGAAGGCGCTTCTTCAACCTGCCCCAACCTGAAGAATCACGCCATAAAATATTTTTTTTTACGCCATTTCGTCAGGTTTTGCTGTAGTTTTTAGCCTTTGTTCAAACAGTGAATTAAGTGACGCCCGCAGATATCGTTAGCATTGAAGCACGGAAGGTGGTGGAGATGGGTGAATAGCCATCTGTACCTGAAATGAATAAGTATTCATTTCAGGAACCTTAGTCTGCCTCAAGCCGAAGCCGCATGGCCTGAGGCTGCCCAAAAAGATTCGAAGCTTGAAATTATCTCATGTAGTTTTTTGATCAGTATCACGGCCAGAGCTTTCTTTTGTTGGAAGATTTCAACTACAAAAAAATCTTGCTCGTACAAGACTGGCCACACCACTACCAGATTTAAACGGAAACAATAAAAAAATTGCAATAAAAAAGGACCTATCCGAGGGATAAAAAAGACAAGATGATTTAATGGTCCCAGATAACCAAAGTTATGCGCAGCCCGATATCGTATCTACAAAAGGAATTGATAAAGCCCCCCCTTTGTTCTTTGTCGCCCCACTCGTATGCAAATGGTGGACCAGGTCTGATTTAGTGCCCGCATTATAGATTCACGAAAACGCCGAAAAGTGCATAATAGTGCGACGTGGAAGTAATACGAAATTTAATGGAAGATTTAAAGGTAATACGAAATTTTATGGCTGGACTGTGGAGTTGGCACAGTACGTTAGCTAAGCCAAATGTTTTCGTTCACATGCCTTTGGAGGTAGGTATATCGATTTTTTAAATGTATTACCTGTAACGGAGAATATTATCAACTGAACTACATAGCACTGCCAGTCGGCAAGGATACTTATAGATGTAAACATAGACCTAGGCATGTGAAAGATAGACGATTCGCGAGTAGGTAGGTTTTACGTTTCCCTTATTTAAGAATATAAAAAACTACTGACTCACCTGAGTTCATAAATTAAGTCGGGTTTTAAGAAAAGATCCTGTCACGAAAATTTTCCAAATAAAAACCACAGTTTTTTTGAATACGTGTCTTATTGTAAAATTGCGCATTTTGTAGATTTCGTTGTAGTCACCTACTAATATAACTTACCAATTAATCTTCGGTATGAAAAACTCTGGTATGGCAGTTGTAAGAATAAATTTTTTCGTCAGGTAAAGATAAAAAATCAAATAAACATTTTAGATTCTGAGCCCGAATAGCCAACATCGGAATCGAAATGCTTTCGTACGAGTCACGTGCCAGTAAGTCGAAAAAACTAATCAACCGAAACGTGATGTGTTTAGAACTTCACAAAAAGACAACTACCCTAAGCTTTTAAGGACCGGAAACTATAAATATTTATTATAGCTTGAATTTAATAGAACCTAAGTCGAATTTTATTTGCAAACTATTTATGCTAGACACAGACATCTACCTACTCGTACCTAATAATAAAAATATAATTAATCAGAGTCTCTATATTCTTCAGTAATCATCTTCTTAATTCTTCTTCTTAGTTCTTCAGTAATTCTTCAGTAATCTTCAGTAATCTTCTTCAGTAATCTTCCGACAGAGCCAGCGCTCAACTCCAAAGAGTGACAGAATAACAACAATCAAACCTGCTGGCAAGTGATTACACAGCCTAAAGCAGAGTGCACTGGCCTAGAAGATGCCTATTCATACTTGACTAGAAGTTCACCACAAACCAAAAAAATCCTTAAAATACATGGTTTTAATACCCTGCAAATGATTGCCGTTATTCTACAGGCAGCCAAAAATGTAGAAGCACAAAATCGCGGATCACAAATGCTAAAAGCAGCGTGTTTGTGTTGACCCTAAATTATTATTCAAGCTTTTGCTAACAAGCAGAACATTTTGGTTTACTTATTTCACCTTAGTTTTTGACCGCCTGCCTTGTTTTGGGGCTGGAATGTTGGTCCTATTGTTTGTTATCTACGCTTGTGCGTTTTCTTTGGCCGAAATCATTGAAAGTTCTAAAATTTTCCGTGAATTATTATTATACTAGGTTGTTTGTTTAAAAACCTTTTGTTGTGAGAGGGAAACCTAAAATTGTAAACATGGCGATTGTTATTTTGTTTGAATTATGATTTTGAATCGAGCTTTTTAGTTGAAATAGAAAAGATACATTTCTCTTAGAATTTTCAATTTTGGTACAGTATAGTGCTGTCCCAGAGTACTAGAAAGATGACTATGTATTGTGTCGGAAAATGCTGCGTCTGAATCCTTTTAGGTGAATAGGTGCCATAAAACGAGTCAAAGAAAGCCAGCAATGGGCGTCTATCAGTTGACGACGCAAACCCAAACTTTGGAATCAACTCAATTCTGCGATGTTTCCATTAGACTACAACATGGGGTTATTCAAGGGGCGGACCAACAAATTCCTGAAAGGCCAGCTACCAATTAGCGGTTCCCCTGGTACTGCAAATGTTCATGGGCGGTGATAATCACTTAACATCAGGTGACCTACCTTGTTTGCTCTCTATTATTATTTAAAAAAAAATGTGCCTAGTACGTATTTTAGCAAGAAGCTACTTGCTTACCTTTTAGGTCAGTTATGGAAAAATAAATTACCGATACTATTTTTAATACTCGTATCATCTGCTAGAACAACTTCTTTTATTTCAATGGCTATTAATTTAAATAAAACATTCAAAATTATTTGAAGTACGGAAACGATCCATCAACCCATGTCGGCATTAGCCAATGCGTGGCGCATTACAATAAACAATTACGACTAAAACATTCTATTGTGGGCTTATTCATGGTTTTAATACAAAAACAACCGGACAAGGACTCAAATCTACCAGTATCGTATGTAGTTCTAGGTATCACGGCCAAAAATAGATAAAAATATAAAGTCACCGCACTTTATATTTTTAACCCCCGACCCAAAAAGAGGGGTGTTATAAGTTTGACGTGTGTATCTGTGTATCTGTGTGTCTGTGTATCTGTGTATCTGTGTATCTGTGTATCTGTGTATCTGTGTATCTGTCTGTGGCATCGTAGCGCCTAAACGAATGAACCGATTTTAATTTAGTTTTTTTTTGTTTGAAAGGTGGCTTGATCGAGAGTGTTCTTAGCTATAATCTAAAAAAATTGGTTCAGCCGTTTAAGAGTTATCAGCTCTTTTCTAGTTTTCTTGTAGAAAAGAAGGTTAGATAACCGTTAGGTTCATAATATTATGTCAATAGACAAATGTCAAGCTGTCAAGATGGACGTTGCCTAAATACATAATTATTTATTTGAAAATGATGTTTTGGAAAACTCAGATACTTTGGATCGTCGGGGGTGTTATAAATTTTTAATTTACACTTGTTGTTTACTTAGTCCAACTATAGTGTTATTTTCATAACTAGGTATTTGTCCTAAGGAGAAGGATCGAAATATTATTTGATCAATCAACACCTTAACGGTCCCTATGCAACTTTGATCAAAAATGTAAATTAAAAATTTATAACACCCCTAACAAGTGAAGGTTAAGTAACTAGAAAAGAGCTGATAACTTTCAAACGGTTGAACCGATTTTCTTGGATTATAGCTAAGAACACTCTCGATCAAGCCACCTTTCAAACAAAAAAACTAAATTTAAATCGGTTCGTTAGTTTAGGAGCTATAATGCCACAGACAGATAAACAGATACACAGATACACACGTCAAGCTTATAACACTCCACTGCATCTCCATATCTCGATTATTAAAGACGTTATATTTTTGGAATCCAATTCACAAATAGTATAAAATTAAATAAAATTTGAATGGGCATGCTCAAAGAACCAGAAATATTTAAATTCCCGCGAATTAAAAGCACCGATATATTTCGAAATGATGTTATTGTGGTACTTATACCTTGATTTTATGATATTTGTATTTCAATATGAAAAAAGTCCTTTAATATTTAATGTACTCTAAAAGTTTACAATAATTATATTGATTTTAATTAAGGACATTTTATTTACTATCAAAGATATCGCGCTATAATAAAAAATTACTTTCCTTTAATAAAAAGTCATATTAAGATCCAAAGATAAAATTTCAAGTCTTTGGTATAAAATTTTGATTTCAGTCACTGACTAAGGTAGCTTGAACTTTTTTTTTTGAAGAGAACACACTTGCGACAAGCCGTACGACAAAAAGTTTTAAACCTCCCCTTTGTACGGTATAGATCATGAAATATGAATATATCTATGCTGTCTATACGTGCACTTACAAACATGACAAAAAGTCAAGGCAATCCATGGCAACATATCCAATTGTTTTAAATACTTAGATCGTCTGTTTCAGTTTTACTAAAACCTTTTTACTAAAAGGAGAAACCAATAAGCAATCAAACCTTTCGCATTAATAATATTATGTAGGATAGGTTGTGTCATATTTTCGTTATTGCTGAGTGTCGTGACCCGTTTTTATTATTGACAAAGGCAACAAGACAAAAAGTTTTGCTACAAATAATCCACTTACGCTATATTAGGACCGGCGCACACATGGCGGAGCGCAGCGCAGAGCATTTTTCACAGTCAAAGTATTGTCGACATGTCCTCATTGAAATAATGTCTAAAATCAATTGTGCATCCGTGCGGATACTCGCGCATCCACGCGCAGTCCCGCGCGTGCTCGCGCATTCTCTGATGGAAATTCGCGTAATGTGTCACGCGATTAGAAAACTTCGCGGGCATGCTCTGCTCTGCGCTCCGTCATATGTACGCGCGCCCTTACTTTGACTTTCCGTTTCCTTATTTTTAAGTTGCAACCGCATCAGGAATCAATATAAAACGTCGTTTAAGGCCGAGAACACATTAAGCACGGCCCGATAAAGACATTATCGCCGCCTTCGTACCATACAAGATTTTATGGGCGACGTAAAAATCGCGATTTGATTTTATCCCGGGCGAGTAATTAAAATGTAAATGAACGCATTGTGATCGGCCGATAAAATAAGGAGGGGAAAAAAAATTAAACGTATTGTGCCGACCTCATTATAATAAAATGCGGCTTATACGACTATGGACAAAAGTGACTGTGTGAAAATTTATCTTAAATCTTTTTTCGATTTATTTTTACGGTTAAATATTTGAGTCCTAACGGGACAATTTCTTTAGATAAATCCAGGATTCAGTTGAGCAGTGATATTCAAAAATGTTCTAAATTTTAACACATCTAGATAGAGACACAGATCTTCAAATCAAATTCAGGCCATACCTCTAGGTATTAAATCACCTATTTATTCTATTTTTATGTCCAGTAAATGGTTTAAAACAAATAAACAAATAAAACCCATGCATACGTTTTATGTGTGTACCTACGCTTGTGTGGGTTATTACTAGTGCATTGTGCACTTTAGTCCAATCCAAGATATCCAAGAACCCAAGCATACAGACACAGTAGAGTCGAATTGAGGCTTTCAAATTCTCAGTAAGTATAGCATTTCAGAGCTGAGAAAGTTGGCCCATACCCGCAGCCATGGATTCTGCGCCTGATCTCTCTCCGTTCGTGTTGGATTGCCGTCTCATCGGATTAAGAGAATGAGACATAGGCAGTTTTTTTTACTATCCAAATATAACAAAAAAATTATAAATGAAAATCGTTGGCTCCAGCTCCACGTGGGTTTATGTGCTGGAGTCCTATCCTGAACTATGCCTACATACTTAATTAAACTGAATTTACTATTCTATATTTTTAAATACTAATAGGTACATAATTCTAAATACTATTCATACTATACCGACCCACCATTCAACAGTAACTCCTTCAAGTGCACCTGTGTTTGCAAATATACTTTATGCACTATAACATCTCTTGCATAGTTGGCTATGAGCCTATAGCCTAAATTTGAGCAGAGTGACAATATTATTCCAAAGCTAAAGGACGAAAAAGCTTTCGCATTGCCGGCACGATCCACCATAAATAATACGTTATCAGCCACGCCCTTCCATTGAAATGGTCGCACAATATGTCATAATTATTTAATTAATGCACATCCCACTCGGGTTATCGAGGAACGCATAATTTTAGAAACACGGATTGAATATTTGAACACCATAGAACAATTGTGTCGGTAAGTATATTAAACGCCATACAGCATAGCTATACCTGTAGGATATTATCATAACACGACGTAATTAATCATGGTAGTACGAGCTGATATCTGCAACTTCGTCAGCATATGATTTAGATTTTAAAAATCTGATTTGATTTCTTAGAGAAACAACAAGCATCGCCCGTTGATTCTGTGCTTTCTCTCGGATCCCTATTTATCGGTATTATCACACTTCACACTAATATTATAAAGACGAAAGTTTGTATGTATGTGTGTGTGTGTGTGTGTGTATGTTTGTTACTCCTTCACGCAAAAACTACTGGACGGATTTGGCTGAAATTCGGAATGGAGATAGATAATATCCTGGATTAGCACATAGGCTACTTTTTATCCCGGAAAACCAAAGAGTTCCCACGGGATTTCGAAAAACCTATATCCACGCGGACGAAGTCGAGGGAATCAGCTAGTTCGATATAATATTATGACATAATCATCACTAGTAACACCGAGTGGTAGATTCACACATGAATTGCGTATTTGTTTCTATTCTAATATTCTAGGAAATAACGACAACAATTCCATCTCTAGATACCTACCTGCCTACTCCAGTGAATAATGTCCTACGCCAATCTTAATTATTCCTCCGAGTTGTACACCTAGTGCCAATTAATTACATCTATGTAGAACGATTTGCTCGTGGAATACTGAATTGCAAAAAGTCGGCATGCAAAATCTTGTATGTATTTACATTTTTTATTAGCACCGTTTTGCACAGACTTCCGACTTGCGAAACTTAGATAAAAGATTTTTTCTGCTTTATTCAGAAGGGTTCAAAGTTAGCCGCAACGCACACCTGTAGAGTGGATTCACGCCACCAGCGTCTTTTTTTTATGACAGTTATACGTGTAAGATCATACTGTAAGGTTTATTTATTGGCGGCAGTGCATATTTTGACTCTCCTTGTTTTGTTTACTACAGCAGTTTCGATGTATGTGGCAGGTTATACCTATAAAAAAACTAGTGCCACTATGTTCAGTATTAATTTGTTGAACTGGAGCTTTACTTTAAAAAGCAAAGATTTAAAAATTGCAAAAGTCATAAAGAGATATGTCGCACTAATTGTGCTCGGATAGTAGTAAATTTTTTTCATACAAGATTGTACACTCATGAAAAAAATACTGTAATAATACAAAATCTTTATAAAGAAGCAATAGATCTTTTTGAAGTATACACTTACGTTGCGTTGGATACCCTTTTGTCGTGTCTTATATCACAGTCCAACAAAGAGTTAACATATTGCATGATATCAAACAGTTGTCTAACTAAATAAAGGAAGTCTATGTGGGCTGTTAGATACGTAGGCGAATCGCAAGATTCTTATCAGAAGGGGTAATTATGCAACGCAATCGTAATCGTCTTTAGCTTTTGAAGCACCCCGCTCCCACCTATTGTAACAATATTGAACAATACGGATGAAGGCAAAACGATTAAGGGAAGCCAAAGTCAAAGTCAAATCATTTATTCAAAGTTCGTACACTTTTTGATTGGCAATTGTTGGATTTGTAAGATGGTGATAATTAATTAGGCACGTAAAGAAAACTATTACGACGCTTCTTTTCTGAAATATTCCAAAATTTACTCAATCGCGTCTCTATGAGTACTGTACGAATTTATGTGAACCAATATGAGAATAAAGTGCAAAGGCCTGCGAACGCTCAGTTTTGTCGATTTGTTTTAATCTTTGTACTTTGCGGTAGTGGTGATAACTAAAAATTATCATCTTGCCGGTCTTCTATAATCTTCGCCAATTTATTCCTTGGACTTCTTATGCTGATGCTGATTACAATTGCGTTGCGCAGTTGAGACTCGCTTCTACGAAAATTGCCAACATTTGCTGGAAACTTGTTAAATGTCAGACTTGCAAAGGATTTCTTTTTTATCACTTTAAAAATTTGTTTCAAAGAAAATCCGATGCAAACTAACCGTGAATAATTGTGAAGCTTGGAATTTATTAAGACTATGAAAGTTTTTTCTTTTCTAAACTTCAAAACTCAACTACTTTATTTCAATAACTCTACGGTTAGTAACTTTGTAAATCTATTGTACCTTTTTCTTTATTCAACTTTTAAATTTGACTGTTTTTTAATAATTCTTCGGTTAGTTAGTAACTTTTGAAAACCTATTGTTGGAACTTTGTTAAAGATCATTTTTTTTGAATCGTCAAATTTTTTCTATAGATCTATCAATGCTTGGGCTATTGTTAGTATTACATCATTACTTTGTCAACCAATCTGATAAAATAATGATAATATTAATAATGATGAATGATAATAATCTTCAGATTCCATTCCTTTCGAAAATATTTACGAAAAAAATATATAAATTAAGGGACAAGACAGATGTTGTAGCTAAATATTTAGCAATATGACTTTTGTGACATTTGGACGTTTTGCTGGCCCCTAAAATTTGATACAGAAACTGTCAAGTTAAAAATCTCAAAATAATAGAAGTAACGAGTAAGTAGGTTACAATTTTAACATTTGAAGAATATTGAAGTGAATAAGATGTCTGTCGTATAAAGTTTTGATATCACGCTGGTTTTGCATCAATACTAATATACTATACGATAATCCTAATCCATACTAATATTATAAATGTGAAAGTGTGGATGTTTGGATGTTTGTTGCGATTTGAATGAAATTTAGAATAGACATAGGTTACACCCTGGATTAACACATGGGCTACTTTTTATCCCGGAAAAATCAAAGAATTCCCGCGAGATTTTGAAGAATATAAATCCACGCGGATGAAGTCGCGGGCATAAGCTAGTATATTAATAATTGTCACGTTAGTTGACTTAAATACTAGTTAGACTAGGGCCTGACGTTAGATTAATGTGATCGATCGCCAATCGAAAAAGGCAATTTCATAACTCTTGCAAAACTTATTTATGAACGTCAAACTTATGAAATATGCGGACGTAGTATATCAGATACGGGGGGTTTGTATTATTAATAAATAGCTTCAGTCGATCGTCCGCATAACGATAGCCGAGAACATTCTACCAGGAGCACATAACGAAGTGGGACTAGCTCTTACAATGCTATCTCAGAGTTGGGAACCTGTTATGACGCATTATCTGATCCCTGGCCCGGGGTGGCATTAAAACGTTCACTCGCTCCTGCTTTGTTTATTAAATTATGTCCACCGCACGTTCATTTAGTCGCCGATCGGAGAAACGATATGGTATGAATTATGGTGAGTCCTTAAGTTTTAAGGGGCTAGAAAAATTACTCCTTTATCTCGATGGTTATGGACTTGCGTATGGAGTTTAATTGGAGAGCTTCTTTGTTTAAAATGCATAAGCAAGAACAAGTTTCAATAACTCTATAAGCGAAAAGGAACAAAAGGTTCTGGGAGCATTAAATTTCTAATTTCAAAATGGTGGTAGTTTCGAGATAATAATGCTAAGGAAGTAAGTAGAAGATCTTAATAAATGAAGATTATCACGCAGATTTTAAATAAAAGATATTTTGCCAAAGGAGAAGGATAATTTTTGAATATAATAAAGCATTAAATGACGTCACTGAAACATAGTCCGTTGAAACGAAATTTTACATCATAACATAGTATAAAAACACTTTTTAAGTAAAGTCACTATGTAACTACATTCTAGAAAACCAGCTTACCTGAACTAAAATTATCACATTACGAAAATTACAAGCTTTACTGTTATAATAGTAGAAAATTACAATATCTTAAAAGGAAGATGTTGCGATAAAAGAACTAAGAAATAATAAGTTCAAATTGCCGCTAAGGCAAAAGTGTGGAATCAGTAGAAAGAACGAACGGCACTTGCAAAATTGCAAATATGCAGGCACCAGTAAATTATATAGACTGCAGTCTGAGACGGAATTTATTTTTATTGCAGAACGTAAACGTGAGTTAGATGTACTTGTGCCTTTGCCGAGCAAAATAATAACGATACATTTTTTATTAATCACCACATATAAAATCTCTATTTATTTAACTGTTCTGTATGTATCTAAGTTACTATATTATCTATCAAGTGATTTTTCATTTTTTTTTTTTAAATCTGTCTGTACTTCTACGTTATGATACAATATTAGATAATAATTGTCGCACTAGACAGTCAGACAGCCAAATAACAAAGTGATCTTACAACGGTTTCTTTTTAACCCCCGACCGAAAAAGAGAGGGGTTATAAGTTTGACGATGTGTATCTGTGTATCTGTATATCTGTCTGTGGCATCGTAGCTCCTAAACTAATGAACCGATTTTTGTTTGAAAGGTGGCTTGATCAAGATGGTTTTTTTAGCTATAATCCAAGAAAATCGGTTCAGCCGTTTGAAAGTTATCAGTTAATTTACACTTGTTTCTTATATGGTACGGCGCCATAAAAGTTGCCAAAAACTCCACGCGGGCGAAGCCGTGGGCGTCATTTAGTAGTGAATAAGGCAAGAATAAAATATCTATAACTGACAATGGATGTAAAAAAAACCAGTCAAGTGCGAGTCGGAACCGCACTCGAAGGGTTCTGTACTACCATAGTACAACTTGTTCATTTGTTCATTTCATTTATTTGCATAGATTTAGGAGTACATCTTATCATATATTCTTATCACTTACACTATGTACTTCGTAATTTTAAATATGCATGGCGTCCGTTTTGATATTTACTATCTTGATTTTTTATTATTTGTTTTTGTAGTGGCAATAGAGATACACAATCTATGAAAATTGTAACTCTCTACAGTCTACCTATTATGGTTCATGAGATAGGTACGCCGAGAGGCAGACGGACGGACAGACTTAGTAATAGGGTCCCGTTGTTAGGTAACTTTCGTGTACGGAACCTTAAAAATGAAATTAAAGTAGTAAAAGAGGATCGAGATGTAATGACTGAGATAGCTCCAACCAATTACCGAGTAAAAGTGCTGCCTCAGCGGTGGGCGAAAATGTGGAAGGAACTCTCAAATATACAGTGCATTATTTCGAAAATAAAATTGCGGGATTATTTTTTTAGATAGCTGCTTTTCATGATATTTTCATAAGGCTGCATCATCACTTACCACCAGGTCTGATTGTAGCCAAGCGCTAGTCTATAAATTATAAAAACCGGCGAAGTTCGAGTCAGACTCGCGCACTGAGGGTTCCGTACTCGGGTATTTTTCCAACATTTTGCACGATAAATCAAAAACTATTATACATAAAAATAAATAAAAATCAGTTTTAGGATGTACAGGTAAAGCCCTTTCATATTATGATGCCCCACTTGGTAAAGTTAGTTATCTTACTTTGAAAATTGAAACACATTTTAATTTTTTTTTAAATGATGTAACTACAAATTTGCGGTTTTCAGATTTATTCTTGTACTTGTGCTACCTACCTACCTACCAAATTTCATGATTCTAGGTCAACGGGAAGTATCCTATAGGTTTCTTGACCGACACGACTGACGGACGAATGGACGGACAGACAGACAGACAACAAAGGGATCCTATAGGGGTTCCGTTTTTCCGTCGTGAAACTAATTTCGTGCCACTAATTTCGTAATGTAAATTCCGCTTTAGCGCATAATGACTCATACTAAAGCATTTCCAGAGCAGATTTTAAGGTTAAATAGTTAAAGATCTTGCGCTCCTCAGACGCCGGTGAACAGCAATACGACAAGATTTTTATCTCCTATTAAACCAGACCATTATTGCCATTGCCTTTTTGCAAACGCGATAAAAATTACCCCCGAGTTCTCGGCAGTTTTTCTTATCCTTACTAATGGCATGTTTGGACAAACGAAAATAATTGTAATAAACCCGTGGTATTGGAAGTAGGAAAATGGATAATTAGGTACCTAACCTAAGTGAGTGAAAATAAAAAACTTAAACTAATCTTTACCTAAATTAAAATTTAATCTAAACTAGCCGATGCTCGCGACTTCGCCCGCGTGGATTAAGGTTTTTCGAAATCCCGTGGGAACTCTTTGATTTTCCGGGATAAAAAGTAGCCTTTGTGCTAATCCAGGATATTATCTATCTTCATTCCAAATTTCAGCCAAATCCGCCCAGTAGTTTTTGCGTGAAGGAGTAACAAACACACACACACACACACACACACACACACACACACACACACACACACACACACACACACATACAAACTTTCGCCTTTATAATATTAGTGTGATTGAAATACTTATAGGTACTTGATGCTTTAAAAATATGATTTTATTTTTCAAGGCTTATCCGTTGTTCTGTACAGAATACTCGAGATACCTATGAGATAAACACAAGATTAAGAGCATAAAATTGGAATGCTAATTGGTGTAATTAAAGACCAGATTATATCCGTTTTAATACAGCTAATAGGCAAAAACTCGATAGTTACTCTATCTGCACCTTTTATCTTAATAATACCTGACTCACATAAACAGTACGTTTTTAAGCCAAGGTCATCTTAAGCTACGGCCACATATGCGGCCATGAACGCGATGTGCGGACGCGGGTGATAAATGTAATTAGTTAATTAGTACAAGGTAGGTAAGATACAGTATTTGTTAGTTAAAAAAACATACATCTAGCTTAACAGTGCTATAAATATAATTAGGTATGAAGTAAAAAATTGTTCAAGAATTTACCGCATACAAAATGTCAAATGAATAAGTAATCCTATAATGTTAATCGTTTCCTGCCACGAATGTTTATTATTATAACTACATTAGAACATTGAAGGATTGATTACTTTTGATTTCCTTCCATCATCAAAATCATCATCATCCTTTAAAGTGGTTATGCACTCATCCGATCCGAATCCGTGAAAATAGATAGATAGGTAAATAGAAAATTTTATTGCATACAAAACATGAAATAATCAAGAAAAAACTAAAAACAATTGTTGCAAAGGCAATTAATTGTAAGTATGTAAAATTCGGATAAGTATAAAAAAACTCACACTGAATTCGGATATTGCTTACGCACTAATCCTATTTCTGGTTCAAATCCAAGCTATCCAGTGGATATCTTTGGCATATCGACGTCATATGTCCGATTTGAATCCGAGGCACATCCGAAATATTCTCCGGTATGACGGAGAGAAATCGGATGACGGAAGTCGGATCTAGTGCGTTAGCTACCATACAAATAATTCTATGACTACTTCGGAACGTATTTTCACGGATTCGGATCGAACGCAGTGGGTAAGTATTACCTTTAGTTAAGGGCACAGCGTAAACTTTTATGAGCGCTAACTCGTCAATAAACTGCTATGTAGTTTGGCGAGATTTAAGTTATAAGTTCATGTGCAATATCTATACTCATAAATAAAATTGAAAAGCAGAAAGGCTTACAGAAAGGCTGAAAAAGCAAATTTATTTCACTCGTCCACTTAACTATCTATTCCGATAACAGTCAAAATTAATATAACTTGTGATTTGATTGGTATGAAACTTGAGAGTCATAGACCTTTAAAAAGTCCCAAAACATGATGGTCACGGATGACTTTCCTCCCATTCCCCAATCAAGAGTATCAGTCACTCACGACAGAAGACAATATTTCGAAACAAAGAAATTCCTTAATCAAATCGACAGCGTCCGATCGAATCCAGCCGATAGACGAGCTCCCACTCACCATGATATAGCAGTACCATTGATATAAAATACAAAATACGCAAATCCTACGAAAACTAATCGAATAAGTCGGTTTTAACCGGCCCCCTTGCCTTTTTGAGAACCCGAAAAATAAATAATTGAAAGAAAGAACAAATCCAGTGGGAACCCTTTTTATTTCATTTTATTTTATTTATTTTACTGAAAAAGGCACAGAACGCAGGTAAGTCTAAAAAGTCTAAACATTAAAAAAATAGGATCTAAGTAACAACCCCTAATAGGTGTAAATACTATACCTAAATAAATGTATGCATGAAACAAGATATAGGTACACAGAATTTGTAAAATAAAGTCTTAGTAATAATTTACAATACCTAATTCTAAATATAAAATGGTTTACATGTATGATTTTAAATATTCCAAGCTTTCCGGGATAAAAAAGAAACTATATCACCCTCCAGATCTTTGTCTATACCCGTGTAAAAAATTACGTTAATCCGTTTCTGAGTTGCGATGTGATTGAAAGACAAACCAACAAACCATTAATAACATGGTTTGTGGGGTCTTAGGTGTTGTGTATCAACGGTCATGGCGATGCATTTAATTGTTCTATGATACCACGCTAATGCACCTGTCAAGAGAACAAAGAGAGGTAGATAGGTCCGAAATTGAGTGTAAGTTCTTAGCGAGCACACGTCCAAAGTAAATGTTTATACTGCGCGTCTACGGACCCGATACCATCTTGAGGTAAGGTGTGCCAGTCATTTGTCATACTGAATACGATGGTTGAAATAAATAAAAAACCGGCCAAGTGCAGGTCAGACTCGAGGATTCCGTAGATACTCGGATATTTTTTCCAACCATAGAATAAATCAAAAACTATTATGCATTAAAAACTGTTTTAGAATTTACAGGTAAAGCCTTTCATACGATACCCCACTTGGTATAGTTATCTTAATTTGAAAATTGAAAATACTAATTATTTGCTCATGAACACATTTTAATATTTTTTGTGATGTAATGTAACGACAAATTCACGGTTTTCGGATTTCTTCCTTTACTTGTGCTATAAGACCTACCTGTCTGCCAAATTTCATGATTCTGGGTCAACGGGAAGTACCCTATTGGTTTTCTTGACTGACACAATACACAGACAGACAGATGGAGAGACAGACAGACAACAAAGGTTACGTTTTTCCTTTTGAGGTACGGGAGCCTAAAAAAGTTGATGAGTTTAGTTGCATACGTTTTGGGTTTTGGAAATAAAGTGAAGTTGTGAGAGCCTTATATTTGTCGACTACAAGTTTTGCCTTCGGGCTACCAAGGTGCTGGAATGGGCAACATCCTCACATCAGAAGTGGAGCGTTTGCAGATCTCCCATTACGTAGACACATCAAAAGAATCGTAAGAAGCTAATGGATTCAAGCGGCATAATATGGCATATGGAAGTCTTTAAGAGAGACGTATTATGTCTTTTCGCCAACCCATATTATTTTGCCGTGTTCAAAGAGGCCTTAACCAAGGCATGTATTTGGTGAGCGTCGATAATAGCAGCCTTAGGTAGTATAAGTCTTAAATTTGTATAAAATTTATTTGCTGTGCAAGTAGTATGTTTTTAGTATTTTTTCCATGGTAGAGCATTTTTTCTTATATGCACAGTTAAATTCAAGTAATTTCCATTTTGTTTATAAAGACCCTTATCCTTATGTTTCCTTTATTCATAAACAGTAAGACCTAGTTAAGTAATGTATGGAAAATTATTTACATAATATTATTTTACTGAAGAAATATATTAATGTTAGAAGAAATAGATTCCGTATGTTTATGTGTAAAGATAGTGCTTTATTTATTAAATGCTATTACAACAATTCATAATGTTTTAAAGACTGGAAAATCTTGACATTTCTTAAAGCATATAAATTTATCCAGACAGCGCATGCATTTCATGTTTAAGTATCGTTCTTAGATCTTAAATTAAAGTTGAGAGTTTTACAGGCATTATTTATTGCTTCATACGTATATTACAACAATAATTTACAAGCTTTTTATAGCAACTTTATACATACGTAGTTTTCTTTTGAAATAGGTAAAGATAAGTAAATTCGCCCCTTACTTTATTATAAACCTAGTTTGGTTCTTGAATATACAAACAATTTCAATGAATTTTTGACATGTTTTGGATACCTAATATTATGTATGTCTGTGATTTGCCAGATTTCTTTAAGAGTAGTTAAACTAGTTATACAGTTACTCAAGCTTTAACAGGGCTCTCTCCGTCACTCGTTTCCACTCGTTTCATACAATCGTAGTTCCAATTTCATTTGAATATTAAGCAACCAAAGTCCATGAAATTTTGCAGACATATTCTAGAAACTAATATCTGTGTATGTAGTGTTTTAGATTTTTCTAAAAATGTGTAGTTTTAAAATTACAGGGGCTCAAAGATTTGTATGAAAATTTTTTAAGACCGCGTAACTTTGAAACCGAATATTTTAACAGAAATCTGGAAAACCACAGACATAGATATTAGTTTCTAGAATATGTCTGCAAAATTTCATGGACTTTGGTTGCTTAATATTCAAATGAAATTGGAACTACGATTGTATGAAACGAGTGACGGAGAGAGCCCTCTTAAGATTTAAATACAAATTTTTGAGCCCGTGTAACTTTGAAACATATTAGGAATTTTTACGGAAATCTTTTGATTGGTTATTCAAATGATAACTGAACTACGCGACATATGTGGAGAGCGCTGGAGAGCACGGTAAGAACAGTGATAAAAGTTCCAGTTAAAGCCACGAGGACTAAACTTACGGCTTCAATTAGAATTTTCAACGAGATTTTTTTCCAAAATGTTGTAGTAATAACGATACATCTAACAATCCGATTTAGTTTTTAATTTCGGCTTGATACAATTAATAATGATTCGATGGATGATTCTCAAGCATGAGGATACAGTTATTTTAAAGGTATTAAGTACCTACTTACCAATTTTTCGCATATTTTTATAGTAATAGGTATGATTGGTACCTACCAAGTACCTCTTGCAAGTATGGTAGGAATTCCGCCAGGTAACGCGGTACGTATCAATTGGTAAGTAATAAAACTTATTCCAAAATTACGCTACTAAAACCTCTATTTATAAAGTAATTTAGATTAAAACCTGCAGCAAAGACCGATAAAATATGACCGCCTGCGGACGTACTAAGCCGAGAAATTCGGTCATTAAAAGAACATTTTTTCACGCACCCAATGTTTAGAGGCTGAGTGAGTCAAAAAGCTGTTTTATAGCTTTTAAATAGTGGCTAACACTTCGTTACCTGTTATGGCTTCACCACAATAGACGCGTGTTTCCAGCAAACAAGTTGACGACAGCTCTGGCCCTGGGGTCAAAAACTCGTGTGTGTGTGTGTGTGTGTGTGTGTGTGTGTGTGTGTGTGTGTGTGTGTGTGTGTGTGTGTGTGTGTGTGTGTGTGTGTGTGTGTGTGTGTGTATGTGTGTGTGTAGTTCTTGTATATCCAAGTGTGTTCCATTTTTTTTGTGGAAAATTTATCAAAACATTGCAAGTAAAAAAAGCGTAAATAAACAATGGGCATGTTAACATTTTTAAATATTCAAAAAAAGTAAAATAAATCCATTTGAAATAAATTTGTTACATTTACCTACAATTTCTTGAAAACAATATAGTACAGGGCTGTGTCAACGCTCTGCACATTACGAGTAGTTTCCATTCACGTGCCGTTTACCGCTATAATTTTACTATTGATTTAGTTGAGTTAGATTGAGTTTTAGGTGTGGTTATAATTACAAGAATACAAGGCTGAGCTTGTTGAAGACTTCTTCTCAGGCCAGGGTGCGCTTGGAACCCTCGTAGCTTTAGTTTTAAGTTAACGTTATTTATAAACTCCACAATTGACTATCAAAAAGTCCGCAATAGTGCGCACTTTGAATAAATGATTTGAATTCGACTTACAGAAACTGCTTGCGACTCGCGTTTGGTGTGACAACGCCTTTAGTCATAAAATTCTTCTATCAGATATATTAACTTATACTATCTACGTAGGCTGGCGACGAAATTCTTTGATTAAAATATAATCAACTTTGATGTGAAAATTCAAATTCAATATCTATAAAATTATTTAACAGGCCCAATAAAATGTTATCGAATCGAATTGAAAGTTAACGATCTTATTATATTTATACAACAATACTTCTTAAATTTTCTTTTTTTTGTCACTTTTTTGTTTAAAGAATCGCTTAGTGCGAAGGGTTCCGTACCATCGTTTAAGAAATAACATTTTTTATTTATTTTGAATTTTCATGGTGGCCATTTTGAAATTTTTACTGTTTGTTATTATAGCGGCAATTACCGTTACGGTAATAATAATCCTGTGGTTGTGACGTTAGCCTCCTATTCGGAGGGTCCCAGGTTTGATACTTACCTGTAACTTTTAGGGGTTATGTACATTTTAAGCTAAATATATAGCAAGGTAAATAGAACATAATGGTTTATGAAGAAAAACATAGTGAGGAAACTTGTATGCCTTAAAGTTCTGCATAATGTTTTCAAAGGTGGGTGAACTCTACCAATCTGTAGTTGCTAGCGTGATGGACTATGGCCTAAACTCTTTTCATTCTTAAAAAAGATCCGGACTCTTCATTAAATCATCAGTCCACTGCTGGTGGTTTTGAAAAAAATAATATGTTACATATTGGAAATTTCAACAATCTAAACTTTTTGCGCAAATAAAGCTGAAGACATCAACGCATGGGATGTAGGAACGTATTAGTTTTGTAGTAGAAATTGGAAATCTGGGATCTGTGATACTCCACGTCCATAGTTAAAAGTTAAGAGGGCTCTCTCCGTCACTCGTTTCATACAATCGTAGTTCCAATTTCATTTGAATATTAAGCAACCAAAGTCCATGAAATTTTGCAGACATATTCTAGAAACTAATATCTATGTCTGTGGTTTTACAGATTTCTGTAAAAATATTCGGTTTCAAAGTTACGCGGTCTTAAAAATTTTCATACAAATCTTTGAGCCCCTGTAATTTTAAAACTACACATTTTTAGAAAAATCTAAAACACCACAGACACAGATATTAGTTTCTAGAATATGTCTGCAAAATTTCATGTACTTTGGTTGGTTAATATTCAAATTAAATTGGAACTACGATTGTATGAAACGAGTGACGGAGAGAGCCCTGTTAAATATCTCATGAACCCCATAGCGTTGAACGTAGAACTCCAAATTCAGAACCCTACACCGTTAGGTATGGGATTAACGACTAAACTAACGGCATTGTAGATTTTTCTCAACAACCAAGACGAAGATGCGATAAAAAAATTCAATATAGAAAAGTATACTCGTACCAGTTTTACTAAAAGATCATGACCAACATACAGTATGATACGGCTTCCGTGTTTGGCGCGTTGTGTTCTGTTTCCGTTAGAGCCTATTTCCATTGTATGTATCCGATTTTTTGTCGTATGTACAGTGTAAACTTTATAATATAGTACATAGGTATATTAAAAAAACTTGGAGGAGGTCTATGTCCAACAATGTATCAATAAAGGCTAACAAAGAAGAATGGAAATAAGACAATACAATTCTCGAAGTGTTTTGAATTTGGGGTTTGTATGATACAGAGATGAGATCTAAAAGTTTTTAGATCCAACGGTATTAGATCTACGTTGATTGTGTATGTTAGTCAGTGAGCTTAACTATCTAAAATGGCAAGTTCTTTGTAAATTATTTGATCATTTAATAAAAATGCTGATTAATTATTTACAACAGAGTGATTGAGAGTCGAATCCAATTCGTAAGGTATGTGTATTTATATAAGGCTGTTACTCCAAATTCAACTGTTTTTTTTATTTTACTGTAATTATAGCTGTTGCAGCTATTATTATTGATGTTTTACTACCGCGTATTAGCTCTTGCAGCTGTTATTGTTGTTTTAATATCGCAAATTGATAAGGTACTGTAAGATGAAAAAATTCAAGAGGTACAACGCAACGAATACCCATCGATTTTTAATTCATCGAAGTTTTTAATCGATTTTATCGGCCAAGGATAATGCGAACGGTGACCAAAGCAATGTCGGAGCAAAATATCGAATCCTGTACCGATATGTTGCGAGCCCGACCTTATTTAGAAATAGGTTTTACTCCACTCTGAAATGAAATAACAATTTAATAGATAAGTACTGCAGTTAACTGTACTAATAAATAAATCCTTACACGGAAGTGTTACGGTAAAGGCAGATAATAATGTAATTAAAACGGTGGTAGCTTAATTATAATTATAAATTATCTTCGACGACAACATTAAATATTCAATCATTTCATATAATACACGACTGTCCATACAAAAGAGTACTTACTTACCTATTAATTTTTCAGGATTCTTTTGTATGTTTGTATGTTTCTTTATTCCATCATAACTTCTAAATCCCTGAATAGATCTGGATACATGGGGTATCATCAGAATCTTTATAATGTCATCCCGAGTAACACTAGCTGTAATTTTTTGAACAAGTTCAGTTTGTTTTTATTATAATGTGATTTAAATAAATAAATGAAATGAAAAAATTGATAACGAAATTACTATTTTTGGCATATTTCGAGTGAATAAAAATAAAAATTATGACAACTAAGTTTGGGAATCCCATTTTTAAAGTGCCTAGAGAAAGTTCAATTCTGTGCTAGAACTTTCCGAATTCCGAAAATAAGATCCACTACATTTAGCGGCTTTAACAGGGCTCTCTCCGTCACTCGCTTCATACAATCGTAGTTCTAATTTCATTTGAATATTAAGCAACCAAATTTTGCTGACATATTCTAGAAACTAATATCTGTGTCTGTGGTGTTTTAGATTTTTCTACAAATATGTAGTTTTAAAATTACAGGGGCTCAAAGATTTGTATGTAAATTTTTAAGACCGCGTAACTTTGAAACCGAATATTTTATCAGAAATTTGGAAAACCACAGACATAGATATTAGATTCCGGAACGTTTCTACAAAATTCCATTGAGTATGATTGGATAGTATTCCAATGAGAAACGAACTACGTTTGTATGGAGCGAGTGACGGTGAGAACCCTCTTAAGAGGCTGTAAAACTTTGACGGAAGCTATTCGTATAATAACATAGATAAATAGGTTGGAGGCACTTAAATTAACAGTAGTTATCTGCTTACCGTATAGGCGGTAATCCCGTGTTATCTATTAAATGGTTATTTATTACCATAAAAATATCATCTCTTTAAAAATGGTCCAAAGCGCTATCTTCCATCACAATTCTAAATGATGAGGCATTAACCTTCAAAACTTATCTACCGTTATGGTGAGACACAATACAATCCATTTTTATCAAGTTAGATGGACGATTTCTGATCTCCTCCGTCCTATCCAAACTAGGGCCATCGAATAAGAGGGCAACAAGAGAGACGTAGAGCAACAAGAGAGACGTAGAGCGAATAATTGCGTTGTATTTTCATTAACTCTCATTTATTTATTTTGCACATTTTACCCTATTTTTAAAAAATGTTCAAAAATTGAAAAAAATGCTCAAAAATATTGCGCTGTATTATTATTGTGTTGTGCGTTCAAGGTCACGTTGAAAAAGGTAATAACTCGCTTTTTCATGTGGCGTTTTTATGAGATTTATATTAACTCTTGACGCATGATACGACGCATAATAATATGCTAGATATGAATGTCGCTATGTCACTATTGGAAAAGCTATCATTGGAAATACAGCAATTTATTTTAGCAGACTGATATATGATGATTAATTAATATTATTTATTGATAAAGTAGCTAATACGTGTGGTCTTTGAAGTTTTTTTGGTCTAAACTATTTTGTGCTACTTTTTCATTTAGTGCAGATTTTCCTTGATTTTTATCGTACCAGGTTGATCTGATTCAATAAATTTTACAATCTACTTTATTTTTATGCAATCGAACATATTTATTTTTCATGTACCAAAATTGTAGTTACAAAGTTATAATAAATTAAGTTACATTGGAAATGCTTATCTCTAAACAGAGATTTCTTCCGGCTTCCCATTCAAGGTTGTAAGTTTTACATACTTACATGTAGAGTAAAAAATATTGCGCTTTTATCTTAACTAGATTCGCCTCGCTTTCTATTGGCAAAAATATCTACTAAATTCTAGTTCCTAAGATTTAGTTCCTAAGGTCTAGGTCCTAGTATGTTTTGCAAACGCTTCCGCGCTCGCTCGATATTTACCGCAATTTTAATGGCCTCTACCTAAAGGTCACATGGAGTTAGCTATAAATAAAGTATTTAACTATATGCGTGTGGGCCTAACAGTGGCACGGCCCATGGGAAAGTATTGAGTGACCACAATAGGTGATGTTTATTTGAGTTCGAGTTTCGAGTATTGAACACGGCTCGATGTTTACCGACTCGCCTAAACATGTTTGTGGTGCTTGAGTTCGACTGCTCGATAAGCGTATTTGTAATACGAAATTATGAACAGGAAATATTCTACAAAGTAGTATATAAATGTTTTACATAAATGCAGTGTTTAATAAAATATAGGGGGGCAAAATAGCTTAAAAATAGCTCATACCGGTTCAACAGTCTTAAGTGCTTGGCTCAGTTTATTACTTGCACTAAGTTACGAAGTAGATACTAACATTGGTATGTGCCAGTAAAATAGTATTAAATTGTACCTACATAGTTAATCTATTACTGCTTCGGATTGTTGAGTCTACGGTCTCCAAAACCAAAATACGAATATATTAGGTAAGCATATTACTCTGATTAAAATTTTCAAAATGCATATTTTTTAATGTATGTTTTTGACTGACAATGGAATTATGTTGTAATTCCATTGTAAATGTAACATATAGTGTTGTGAGCTCTCTCTGATGCTTATGAAGATTTTTTGCATTGAATCTATCAATGTTTTTTTTTATACCATAACATTCTCAACACCTTATTGAAAGAACTATACTAAATATATTTGCAAACATAATAAGTTCATATATTAGATTGGACTAGTCTAAACCAGATTACAAAGTTATCTGTATATCCTCAGATTTTATTACCTGTTTATTAGTTTGCACATAATACAGCACAATCTCACGCATGCACAAAAGCAGAAGATAAGCTCCCACCACTAATAAATGGTGACTCGATAAAAGCGTCGACATAAACAAACAAAAATATGAATCGAGATTAAGCCAAGTCAAAACGTATTTTCTGACCATACCGCGTGGGACGTAAATGGTAGTGAAGTTAGTTTTACCATACTTATAGGATAAATCGAACTCGTCCAATCCTCCATACTAATATTATAAATGCGAAAGTGTGTCTGTCTGTCTGTCTGTCTATCTGTCTGTCTGTCTGTCTGTCTGTCTGTCTGTCTGTCTGTCTGTCTGTCTGTCTGTCTGTCTGTCTGCTACGTTTTCACGGTCCAACCGCTGAACCGATTTTAATGAAATTTGGTACAGACTTGGGATACATCCCGGGGAAGGACATAGGCTACTTTTTATCCCGGAAAATCAAAGAATTTCTACGGGATTTAAAAAATCGAAATCCACCCGGGCGAAGCCGCGGGCATCCCCTAGTTAAACTATATATTTTTAATGTAATTCGATGAGTTACCTATTTAGAATTCAAATTTGAACAATCAAGTAAGATTACAGTTCAAATTATTAAAACGAATTATTTTATTACAACTTTTTTTTTGTTGTGAAGCAAAGAAATTGTGAAATGTAACTCATACACTTATAGTGATCTCTAGGATCACTATAAGTGTTTTTTCACAAAAGATAAGCATGAATGTTTTTATTTCTAGACTAGCTTTTTACTGCGACTTCGTCAGCATTAAATAGAGTTTTTTAAAGATCTCAAAGAAAATCTCAAAATCCTTTTTAGTGCATACAAGAAATATTTTCTCTCAATTTCCAATCTCTAGGTTCACTGGTTCAGGCTATACGATGTCTGTTAGTTTGTCAGTCACAGTTCTGTTTCAAACTGTTGGATACAAATAATTTAACATTCGTACTGTTATAGAGAAAAAAATCTCATCATCATCATAAATATTTATTAGTGGGTACTCTTTTTAGACCCTGTATAAGACATTGTTTCAAAACGATGTCCTGATTGTCCTGTCGTTTTAGTTTACAGGGCAACCCTCACGAAAGGAACAGTGCACGAGACATTGAATCATTTGCAATTACATGATATTGTGCCTTTGTACTATTTAATGCTCGGTCTAAGAATGCCGTATTGTAAGCAAAATAGCTCTTCGTTTATTTGTATAGATTGTTGATACACGCAATTTAGAAGCGCCTTGTCTTTGGAGGTTATAGTGCTTTATGGATTGACGGTAGCTTCACTAATTGCACCGATTGTTACAATGTTACGGAGATACGTCTCGAATAGGAAGTCGTTTAAGCGATTCAGCTAAATTGTGCAGTTCATTGTGTGTGTATCAAAGCGCTAGTAACGACATCAGTTTGTACGTAGATATTAGTTTTAACGGTCAGTATTTACATTGTGAATTTTGAACAACAGAAGATTATTTAGCTACGCCGTACTGATCGCATAGCGAATTTCATAGCTCCGAGGATCGAAGGGTCTTTGTTGTCTCAAGTCCCTGGAATGATAGATAACCTTGCCCCCTAAAATTTTGATAGGCTATTTTTCTAAGACAGATGCCTTAAAACAAGTAGCAAGGAACCGCTGGACAATTGTGGAGTTCTCATTTATAACGAAAAAAAAACCTAGGATAGAAGAAAAAGTTCGTGGATTGTGCAAATTCCCACGAAAGTCTAATCTAGAGCAGTGGATATCCTTCGAATAAGATAATGACCACGAAGGCATATAAGTAGGTATAGGAACGAGGGCTCAACGAAAGGTGAGTAGGGTAATATTGTGTGTTCTAGCTCAAGTCTCTAGATGACGCGGCGCGCCAGCGCGCGCCGGATCTATAAGACTTAAGCTAGAACACACAATATTTTCACAATAGATATCAGTTACAAGAGAATGATCAGGTTATTGTTACTAACTCATGTAGAAAGATGATTCAATGGTTGATTTAGCACATTCTCAAGTGATGCAACTAGTTACGATACTGAGTTGGAATATTTTATAGAAATTCTATTCTTAAGCATCGATTAGATTATTTAGAATAATTTATATTTTGTACTGGAACCCTTAAGAACCTACCTAATGCAATTAATGTAGCACTCATCTTAAATTTATGTTAAGCAGAGGTTCCGTTTAAGATGGGAGTATGTTAAAGCGGAACAGGTATGTCAGTTTATTAATATAAGTTATTAGTAACCACACTCCTTTATCGTAAAGTCAAAATTCAAGTGTTGCGGTATAAAGGTTCAAACACGATCGTTCAATTATTCAATCATTCATTTATTCATTTATTCAAGTATTCAATTCATGGTAAGTGGTGTGTCAGTTTAAGATGGAAGCATACTAAACCGGAACAGGTACGTTTGTCAGTTTATTAATATAAGTATAATTAGTGACCACACTCCCTTACCGAACATTCAAATGTTGCGGTATAAAGGTTCAAAGACAATCGATCAATCATTCAATCATTCATTCATTCATTTATTCAAGTATTCAATTCATGGTAAGTGGTGTGTCAGTTTAAGATGGAAGCATACTAAACCGGAACAGGTACGTTTGTCAGTTTATTAATATAAGTATAATTAGTAACCACACTCCCTTATCGAAAATTCAAGTGTTGCGGTATAAAGGTTCAAAGACGATCGTTCAATCATTCATTCATTCATTTATTCAAGTATTCAAAACATGGTAAGTGGTGTGTCAGTTTAGGATGGAAAGCATGCTATGCCGGAACAGGTAAGTATGTCGGTATATAAGTATCAATAATAATTACTAACCACACTCTTATAATAGAAGGTTAAAATTCAAGTGTTGTAGTATTAATTTTCATCCAATTCATTCATTCATTCATTCTAGTGTTATGGTATCCCACTAAAGCAAGTGTCCGAGTCAGAGGTGCATGCCTGGGATCGAACCCCTGCCCGACTTATAACCGGAGGCAGCGAGCGTCTTAATCACTATGCTATCATGACTCATAGAGTAGATCGAGTTCGGTTGATAGACCTACTATTCCATAAAATACTTACATTAACACTTTTCTACCTAACTATTTTTGTCGATAAAATCATATTTCATATAAGTAAGTATAAGTACTTTTTATTCTCTAAATAGGCGATAATTTTTATAAAATTATTATTATTAATCGATCCGCTTTTGGTAAATAACTAATTAAATACTATATTGTATTTTGGCATTACACTATTTCAACTGCTGTAAACATTACCTACATAGTGCATAATATGCATATACTTATCTAATGTAGAAATACAGAACAGACGCCATGAGTGTTAAAAAATAATATCAAAGTAGGTATAGTCGGGATACATCATGTGTTAACTAAAAGTGATTCTTTTCGGTGTCTAATGACTCGTATTGCAGGATTGCATATTTGCAGTTTGCTTCCTAATAGGGAATCCTAAACATGCATGCGGCATCTTATGTATGTGTGTAATAATGAGATCTTTGAATGTCATTCTAATTACTTTTATGTTTAAGAGTCATTATTCTATGCAAATACTATGAACTTTTGACTTTATTGATTGACTATTAGAAGAACCTAAATTCTGTAAGCACTGTTTTCACTACGCATTTCTTTTGTGAGCACTTCAACGAGCAAACGTTTACTTAATTCACTTAAAAAATCATTTTTTAAATTTCAAATAAGCAGTTGTTTAGCTTCAGTATGTATGTATTTTTTTATTTTTATTTTTTTACATATTTTAATGAAAGAGTTGTTGCATCTACAGAAAAATAATATATTTTTTAATATTAACTTCTTACCTAATAGTATTTTAAAAAGTTACATTAAGTACATACATGTTTAAATTTCATTTCACCAAAAAAATCTTTAATTGTTTCAGAACTAGTTAATAGTATGATGTAACAACATTAAAAAAATGTTTTTTCTATAACAGGGCTTCGAGCTTTAGTAATAATCCTTTTGATTCGGATGACGAATTACCTATAGCTTCAAATTCAACTTCAAAGAGTAAATCACTCAATAAAACGAAGAAATCAAAAAGGCGGCAGTCAGATTCAGAATCTGAACCGGAACCACCTGTAAAGCGTAAGAAAGCGCTTCAAAAAAAGCCTGTCAAGGCTGTACGTCCTTCATGGGAGTCTGAGGTGAGTTATTACACTTTATTTTTACGGTAAATATAATATTATTACAATTGTTTTCAAGAAATATTAGAATTCTGACTGAATATAAGCATCAACTAAACTCTTTGAGAAGATATTAATGGTTTTTTACATCATTATATTTAATTATTTAATTATTAGTAAATATTAGTTTCTCACGTTTGAATATGGAGCCTAAGGTCTAAAGTTCGATTCTTGAGCTGGATCAAATAAATTGTTAGCTTTAGGAGAGGTTTCGCAACTCAACTCTGGGTTGTTGAATTTATTGATGGAAACCTATAAACAATTTATTAATAAACATTTTATTAAGTGAGTTAATATTTTTTAATAACTAAAAATATTATTTTTGTCTTTTCAGTACGAAGAAGAAGTGGTGCAAAAGCTTGAACCACTTAAAAATTTTATCACCAAGAAAATAGCATCAGGGTATTCTACCCAGCGAAAACCAGAGAAATTAATAACGGAAGGCGATTATTACTTAGAACTCCGCATCTATAACGCTGCTGAAGCATCAAAGATAAGCCCGGGTAATCGATGGCGTCACGCCCTTTTTACTTATAAGTCATGTATGGATACCAACTCAGAAATTTGGCAGGCAACGAATCGCTTGGTCGCTGCTGCTAAGGAAGATTTTAAAGGGGTTAAACCTACACTATACCCAGCATGAAAATTTTAACTGTATTTTACTAACTTCAAATAATAAGTACTCTTACTTAGTATAATCTCATAATGACTTTTTGTGATATTTGTAATATAACAGTGCCAAAATACTTTTCACACAAAAAAAGTTATATTCATAAGTCTAATTGTTTACTTCGCACAGAATTCGATAATGTTCAAATAATTGGAACTGCTTTTAAGAACAGAATACTAAGCTATCGTGTATGTCCATCAAAAAAATTTTTGTTACCTGAGCAATTTTTATCTGAAGTTGTAAATACGATATGTAATTTAGTAAAAAGAAGTCTTGAGAAACATAATGCTCTTAAAATAAATTTTGAACTATTTGCGACTTTTACTTTGCCAAAAAATAATGAAAAATCTTTGAAGTCGTTTAATACTAAATATGTACAAATTTTTCAATCCACAAACATAAAAAATATATATTTAGAGTGTGTAAAAAGCCTGCTTAACAAATTATCAGAGTTTGAACATTCAGAATCAGGCTGGTCTTTTGACTCTTTGAATAATTTAGAAGTAAACATTAATAAATACAATCCTTTAAGGACAGGCTCCTATATTCCACTACCAATAAAAATTCTGAAAACTAGATCTTGTGTAAATATTAAAAATAGTGATGATAAGTGTTTTCTGTGGAGTATATTAGCACATATGTATCCCACCAATAAAAACTGTAATAGAGTATCTTCATATCCTCATTATTCAAAAGTTTTAAAAATAGATGGTATGTCGTTTCCACCATCTTTTGAGGATATCACATTATTTGAAAAAAATAATTCTGACATAAGTGTTAATATATACAGTTTAGAAAAAAATGGTGATATTAATGGACCTCTGTACAAAACCAGCAAGCGTAAACTTGTTCATGTTAATTTGCTTTACATTACTAAAAACAATAAAAGACATTTTTGTTTGATAAGAAACTTTGAACGGTTGGTTCATAGTCAACTTACTAAAAATAAGTCTAAAATTTTTTTATGTGAGGAGTGCTTCATTTATTTCAATTCAGAAGAAAAATTATGCAAACATAATTGTGCTAGAATTAAAACTGTTCTTCCAGAGAAAAATAGTAAATTATATTTTGATAATTATGAAAGAACTCAAAGAATACCAATTGTGATTTATGGTGATTTTGAAAGTTTATTAAGAGAATATTCTGATAAAAGTAAATCTGGGCATACTGAAACCATACAGGTTCATGAAGCCACATCTTTCGCGTACTATATTTGTTGTGAGTCTAAACCTGAACTTAATGAACTGGTTTCATACATAGGAGCTAACTGTGCTCAAAAATTTGTAGAAACAATTTCAAATGATGTCAAACGATTACATGCAATTTTGTTAGAAAATAATCCCATGAAACTACTTACTGAAACTGAAAAGAAATGTTTTCATAATGCAAAAGTTTGCTGTATATGTAAACAAAAATTTACATCCACAGATAAAATTGTAGCAGATCATGATCATTTTACAGGGGAATATAGAGGCGCGGCTCACAACATTTGCAACTTGAGTGCAAAGAAATGTCCTTTTATACCTATTATATTTCATAATTTAAGTAATTACGATTGCCATCTTTTTATTAAAGAGTTAGCGAGTATTAACGGTCGTATAAATATTATTCCAAAAAATAAAGAAAAATACATATCGTTCACAAAATTTATATCAGTTGATTCAAAAACTGCTGCTCAATTGAAATTCATCGATTCTTTTAATTTTCTCAGTTGTAGCTTAGATAAATTAGCTAGATCTTTACATCAAGACGACTTCGTAAACTTGCGTAGGTATTACAGTGATCAGTATTTATTTGATTTGATTTGCAGAAAGGGTGTCTACTGCTATGATTATATAGACTCTTTAAAACGTTACGATGAAACTGAGTTACCAAAACGAAAACATTTTTTTAATAAACTTACTGCAGAACTTATTTCGGAAGAAGATTATAAACATGCAATGAAAGTTTGGAAAACTTTTAAAATAAAAAATTTAGGCGAATATACAGATTTATATTTAAAATGTGATGTACTATTACTAGCAGATAGTTTTGAAAAATTCAGGAAAATTAGCTTAGCAACCTATTGCTTAGATCCGTGCTATTATGTTTCTTCACCTTCTTTAAGTTGGGATGCAATGCTTTTGCATACCAATGTAAAATTAGACCTTATAACTGATGTGGAGATGTATCAAATGATTGAAAAAGGTATACGAGGTGGTCTAGCTCAGTGTTCTTTAAGATATGCTAAAGCTAACAATAAATATATGTCTGACTATGATATCAACAAATCAAGTAGCTTTTTGGTATATTTAGACTGTGTGAACCTGTATGGTTATGCAATGATGATGAAACTTCCTACAAGTAATTTTAAATTTTTGAACAAAGACCAAATTGAGACATTTGAAATTGATTCTATTACTGTTGATAGTAACATTGGTTATATACTTGAAGTAGATCTTAGTTATCCATCTGAAATACATGACGCTCACTCAGATTTACCATTTGCTGCTGAAAAATTTACACCTTTTGGTCATAGAAATGCCAAGCTTATTGCAAATTTATACGACAAATGTTCCTATGTTATTCACTACATCCATTTAAAAGAATGTCTTAAAAACGGTCTAAAATTGTTAAAAATTCATAGAATTCTATCATTTGAACAAAAAGAATTTTTGAAACCATATATTGAATTAAATACCTCTTTGAGGCAAAAAGCAGAGTCTGAATTTGAAAAAGACTTTTTCAAAAAACAAAATAATGCTATTTTTGGTAAAACCATAGAAAATAAAAGAAAACAAGTAAATGTAAAACTTGTTAATACATGGACAGATAAGAATAATAAGACAAACAGGATTATTGGAGCAGAAAAGTATGTAAGTGCGCCTAACTTTAAATGTTTGTCGATATTTACAGATAATTTGGTGGCAATCCAATTAGAACAAACGAAATTAATTTTGGATAGACCAATTTATGTGGGGTTTACTGTTTTAGAGTTAGCTAAAACACATTTATATAACTTTCACTATTCTATAATGAAACCATTATATAAAGAAAATATTGAACTTTGTTATACTGATACTGATAGCTTACTATATCGCATATATACTGATGATTTTTATTCAGACATGAAAAAGAATATTAAGTTTTTCGATACCAGCAATTTTAGCGATAAAAATGTTTACAATATCCCTCAAGCAAATATGAAAATTCCGGGGTTTTTTAAAGATGAGATGGGTGGAGATGTTATTGTTGAATTTGTTGGCTTACGAGCAAAATTGTATTGTATTGAATCACAAAAAATGTCTATTAAAAAGGCAAAAGGAGTGACAACATCTGTTACCAAAAGGTTGGATATAGATAAATACAAAAATGTGTTATACTACAATCAATCAGTCAGAAAGAATATGTGTGTTATTAGATCTAAAAATCATAATGTATATACCCAAAAAATTAATAAGTTAGTTTTAAATAGTGAAGATGATAAAAGACAAATTTTAAAGAAGCAATTTAAAACGTTGCCGTGGGGGCACTACAGTACAATTTTTTAGTTGTTAATTTGTACTAGATTTTATGTTATTCATTACTGTGCAATTTTGATTGTTCATGTATGCATGCAAATATTGAAATAAATATTTACTACTCATCATCACTTACATTTTATTATTTTACCTTTTAGTTTTTTATTTTTATATTTATCGAGATCAATAACTTGAGTTATAGTGATATCATAGCAGGTGATAATGTTTGCTTACTGACCTTTACGTTTGTTTATATAGACCTTCAATTTCAACATTATATCCTTATTACCTTGGTCAAGAAATGAAAATGCAGTAAGCAAACATTAAGCAAAATTAAAAACCTTTACATTTAAGGGAATCGAACCCTTGAAATATTTGAAAAAACTTGATTGTACTACCTAATATTTACATGGAATACGTTAATATTATTAGGTACTTAGTACAATCATAATGTTTTCAATTAATAATTTAAAATTAAAAAAAAAATCAATTTTATTCTTTAAACCACGTTTATTTCATAATATAATGAATTCATGCTACAGCTCCTTACTCTAAAAAACACTATTTTTATAAACAAAAAATATGATGATATTTAAAAATAAGCAAATTACATTTCAACAATAGTTCACATTTATATGGAGTGAGTAATTTTTGACATTATTTTACCTATCAAATTTTCTGTAGCATCCATAACTTCATCGTAATTATCCTTGACTACATACTGTGCACTAACACTAGGAGTATCACCATTTATATTTTCATCTTGTTCTCCTCCATTTAGTCCATAAATATTTATTTTTATTAAATGAAGCCGTCTTCCAGTTGCTTTGCGAATAACATAGGATGTTGATGTAGAAGTCGGGGGTGAAACAGGCTTCAATAGTGATAAACTGCATTTTTTCTTTTTTTTCATCTCCTTACTAGATGCTTGAACTGGTTCTGCTGCTTGTTTTTGAGCTAAATCCTCGCAAAGTCTCTGAAATTCAGTTTCCGCGAACCCGTTTACATCTTGTGCGTAGTAAAAAGGATTTGTTAGATTTTCGTTGGGTAAGATAGGAGTCGACATAATTCTGAAACAAAAAGAAAAATAATTAATAAATAACGGTAAAAAAATACATGCTTAATTAAAAGTCAGCACATTGTTATAAAATAATTATAATAACTTACCAAGTAAAATACTCGATATTTATTATGATAAAATTATGAGCGCGGCTACTGTTTTCTTCGGGAGCTGTAGCAGGAATGAAGCTTTAATAAATAATAATTAATCTAATACTGTCTTGCGATCTAAAACGATGTAATTTGAGCAAAACGAAAACATAATGCTTTAGTGACACAGCATCACATTCCAAGTTTTTCCCGAGAGCTGTAACAGGAATGAACATGCATCGATAGTAAAATCTTATATAATCTTGTATTCTCAAATGGGTAATTTGAGCAAAGTGAAAACAAATCTTTAGTGACACAGCAACGCATTCCGAGTTTACACGTGTATGGTGTCATTTCTTTAAATTGGTTATTAACATTATGTTACATTTTAGTTATAAAATTATATAGAATATAATGTGAAGACTTTATAACAGGATTTTATCTTTTTTAACAGAAAACACAATGAAGTTGATCAAACAACCAGTAACATTGGAAATTAACAATTTAAATATAGAAGCGTCATCAATCCAAAAAAGGCATAGTTTGCTGTTGCCCGATACGATTCGCTGTATAATATGTGGACCGTCAAATTGTGGCAAAACAAACACAATGTTAAGCTTATTACTACATCAAAATGGACTCAAGTTTCAAAATGTTTACCTATATTCTAAAACAACATTTCAACCAAAATATTGTTTTTTGAATAAAGTTTTAAGCATGGTTCCAGCTGTTAAGCTCTTTACCTTCAAAGATGATAAAGAGGTTATTCCTCCTACTGAAGCCTTGAAAAATTCTGTATTTATTTTTGATGATGTTACTTGCGAGAACCAAGTAAATATCCGAGATTATTTTTCAATGGGTAGACATAAGAACATCGACTGTTTTTATTTGACTCAAACATATTCTAAGATACCAAAACAATTAATTCGAGATAACGTAAATTTTTTAATAATTTTTAAACAAGATGATATAAATTTGAAACACATCTATAACGAACATGTCAATTCTGACATGACTTGGTCAGACTTCAAAAAATTATGTTCAGATATATGGAAAGATCCATACACATGTTTAATAATTAACAAAGATTGTGAATTAAATAACGGTAGATATAGAAAATCTTTCGACGTTTTTGTAAAATTTTGAATGAAATGATTTAAACAGATTGTAATTTAAAATTAGTTTCATTTTAATTTTTACTACATAGTTCAATGGTTGTGTAAAATAATTAAAAAAAGAAATGGAAACAAGTTTGAAAAAAGAGTTAATTAAATCAGTAAAGGCTATTAAAAGTAAAGTAAAAAGATTACGTGATGAAGATGAAGAGTTAGAACTGAGGCGGAAAAAATTATTTAAACCACTGTCAGATCCTTTGAAAGCAATTGTTACACTAAGTAAATATGCTACAAACAAATCTTATCACGAAACTAATTGTAACAACGCAAGTGTTGGAAATAATCAATCGCCTGAAATTCCAAATATAAACTCAAAACAAGATGGTGATATTGAAATTACTCACAACGATAATAACTTTGAAGAAAATCCGAAAAAACAAGAGGAAATGTCTGAACCTTTGGAATTTCTAAATGATGAAGTCAACATTTCCGAAACACTGGCAGACAATGATCTGTTTGGCGAGCAAAGCAATGTATCTATACCATTTGGTATACGTCGCATTAACAAAAAATTGATGATAGGAAATACCCCCGTCAAATTTTCAACTGTAGATGATATGTCTTCAAACAAATTAACTTTTATTACTATTGATGATAAAAGTTATGAACTAACTGCTGGTTTAATAGAACTTTTATTAAGAAATAAACCAAACTTGAATAAAGTAACCGAAAGTGATAAAATCACATATAAAGATATCTTAATTAGTACTAGTGCTCATAAAAGGGATTACAATCCTGCTAATCAAATTAAAGGTGACAAAGGAAAAAAATATTCTCAAATCATCAAACCATTATTTTATGAAAAGGATATGTGTGAAACAAACAAATTAAAGTACGGTGGTAGGCTACCAGTTTTAAAGAAATACAAAACTGATACTGATCTCATCTATTGGGATGATCCTAATGAGTTAATTGAAAGATTAAGATTGATTATTGCGTCCAGAGACGCTGGCAACACTAATCATGATAATGAAATTCTTTCGATTATTGAAGAGTTAAAAGAAGCGGGTATAATAAAAGAATAAAAGAAAGCACATTTATGAAGCGTGTTCAGTATTGATAAGCAGGTTGAACATGAAAGTTGATAAGTTTGGACATCATGTTAATAAGATGCGAAGAATGAAAGGAGTGTTATTAGAATGCGCTTTGAAGTGTACAAACAATAATTTGGATGCTCAGCATAAAAGAGTAAAAAATCTTGCGCAACCGGTAGATTCTAACGATTGTGTAACAAAAGAATACGTTGATGTTTTGGCAGACAATCTTTCAAAAAAAATATCATCAATTAATCAGTTTATTACAGAAATAAATATTAAAGTAAGTAATTTGATCGAAATCACCGAGGCTAGTAAAGTAAAACATGAGCAAAAACAGCGTCGTAAATGAAATACATAAAAATGCAAGAGTAAACTTTCCTCGTCGACATGTTGTCATGAGAGATATAGACGATTTATGGCAAGCTGACTTGATTGATATGAAATCTCTTTCGAAACAAAATTCAGGTTATAAATATATTTTAGTTATAATTGATACATTCTCAAAATATGCTTGGGCATTTCCACTAAAGTTTAAAAATAAAGATCAGGTCTCTAAAGCGTTTGAATCTATATTAAAGAAAGGACGTATTCCAAAAAACCTTCAAACAGATTTTGGAACTGAGTTTTACAACGAAAATTTTAAAAAGATAGTCAAAAAATTTAACATCAATCATTATTCTACATATTCCACTAAAAAAGCTTCTATAGTTGAAAGACTTATAAGAACTTTAAAAAATAAAATGTATAAACAATTCAGTTTCCAAGGAAACTACACTTGGACTAAAGGTGTGCTAGAAGAAATAGTTGAAAATTATAACACCTCTAAACACAGAACGATCGGTTTATCTCCTAACGAAGTTAATGAAAATAATAAGAAACTTATACTTCAAAGATTTAATGTAGGAAAACAGTTAAAAATCCTGAAGAAGAGAAATTTAAAAGTTGGAGATTTTGTGCGCATTAGTAAGTATAAAGGTGTTTTTGAAAAAGGTTATACTCCTAATTGGTCCACCGAAATATTCCAAATTAAAAAAGTACAGAAAACGAATCCTGTTACTTACCTTATAGAAGATGCTAAACATCAGCCAATTTTGGGCTCATTTTATGCAGAAGAACTTCAAAAAACAGAAAATCCTAATGTCTATCTTATTGAAAAAGTTTTAAAAAGAAAAGGAAACAAGATATTTGTAAAGTGGTTAGGATTTCCATCGAGTGAAAATAGTTGGATAGATAGAACGAATATTTTATAACTAACCAGTTCCCAATTTATTTATTGTTATTTAAGTGATAGTATAGTTATTTTTCATTCATTGTAATAAAAGTAATGAAAGAGAGCAGTATTCTGAATTGGTTTATAAATCATTTACCATTTGAACTTCATCTACCTGGATATAATTACTGTGGTGCTGGTACAAAATTGTATAAAAGGCTTGCACGGGGAGATCAAGGTGTAAATAAATTGGATGAATATTGTAAACAACACGATATTGCATACGACTTGTCAACTTCATTAAGTGATCGTCATAAGGCTGATAAAATATTGATGAAAAGGGCTAAGCAACGTGCTTTAGCATCTGATGCAACTTTGGGAGAAAAGATAGCAGCAAATTTAGTTAATAAAGCTATGATAGCTAAATTGTATACCGGGTCGGGACTGACTAGTAAAGCCAACAATTCTAAAACAGTGTCGCCAAAAAAATCCGCTTCAGGCACTGGTTTGAAAAAACACTTTAAACATGTTGTTGCTCATGCAAAAAAGCATGTGCAAAAAATGAAACCCAAATGTAAGAAAATGGCTATAGAATTAGCCATAGCAGCAGCTAAAGAATTGACTAAAGACTCGTCAATAAAACTTCCTCGAATTATACCAATTCCAAAAACTGGTGGAGTACTTCCTTTGATACCTATTTTTGCCGGATTATCTGCTGCGGGTAGCTTAGCTGGTGGTGCTGCAGGAATCGCTAAAGTTATAAATGATTTGAAAGACGCTAAAAAACGTTTTACAGAATTAAAGAGGCATCATGAAAAAATGGAAACCCTCCATATAGGCAAAGGTTTACATATCAAACCGCATAGAGGTAGTTTAGGAATTTACATTTCAAATGAAAAAAACTAAGAGAAAGGCTACCCAAACGAGCGCTCACCAATATTGACATCATCAACCATTCGCAAGACATTCCTTACTTTCGAGGGGTATTTATGAGAGATGAGATGCCAAAACATCCTTTTCGAAAAGAATGTGGTATAGTTAATTTGGATAGCTCCAATAATCCTGGCTCTCATTGGGTAGCCTATGCAAAAGTAAATAATGAAATTCAATACTTTGACAGCTATGGAAATTTAAAACCACCTAAAGAGTTAATTCAATATTTAGGAACTGGTATGAGTTATAATTACAAAAATTTTCAAGGTAGTCATCCTTATAACTGTGGTCATCTATGTATAAAGTTTTTAAGAAGTTTTTGGAATACACAAAATAAAATGTATAAATAGTTCAGTAAAATCAGTAAATATTTAGTTTACGATCATGTCTGTAACAATCACTATTACCGGCCACAAATCTGTGTTGGAATCATTTTTTCAACCTCCTCTTATTCTCGATGGTGAATATGAATGCGGTTTATTATATTTTTCTGCTCTGAACTCAATACCAAACATAAATCATAGCAATAACATATTTGCATATGGTGATGAATGTAAATATTTAAAAATTCCATATGGTACTTATGATTTATATGACATAAGAGAATATCTTGCGAGTAAGTTAGACAACTGTGAAATTGAAATAAAACCAAATAATAATACTTTAACATGCTCGCTTTTTTGTTCCAAAACTGTACATTTTGACGTAGAAAACAGTTTAGGACGCTTACTTGGTTTCCCAAATGTAAAACTTGAAGCAAATAAATGGCATGAGTCTGTTAATCCAGTTAACATTCTTCCCTTGTCTGTCATCAGGATCGAATGTGATCTTATATTCGGATCATTTAATAATGGGTTTGCATCACATATTATTCATGAATTTATTCCTAACGTTCCTCCAGGATATCGATATATAGAAATTCCAAAAAATATTATTTATCTTCCTGTTAATAAGAGTAATATATCATCCATAACTGTTAAAATCATTGACGAAAACGGTAACAATATTGATTTTAGAGAAGAAAATATCCAACTGAGGCTTCATTTACGTAGAGCAAAATGATAGTGTTTAATAAAACACTTGGATATGAGGTGAAAAGAATCAATCATTTGCCTGCTACTAAAGCGCGTACACGTATTAAAGCAAATCGTAATATTGTAACAAAAAGAAACAAAGATTTTCTTCGATCACTCGGATTCAAAGTATGAATATTCTAAATATTAATAACACTCCAGTATTCGATAATTCTATCGAAAGTTATGAGATCCACACGTACAATCCATACAATAACAGCTTTAAAGAAAATGATGAAATTCGCATTCCAATACATCAGCAAGACATATACATATTACCATGTAATAGTTCAATTTATGTTGAAGGCTTTGCCACAGTGACTGGAAAAGATCAATCGGGGAAAGAAATAAAGAAACCTGTAAATTTTACTAATAACCCTGTTATGTTTCTATTTCAAGACATTAGGTATGAAATGAACGGTATTGAAATAGATCGCGTAAGAAACCCTGGAATAACCACAACATTAAAATCATACATATCGATGAATGAGGGGGATAGCAAAGTCGCAGCATTGTGGGGTTGGCAAATGGATGGTTTTAAAATGACAGAGGGATATTTTAATGCTGTTATACCATTGAATAAAATAATGGGATTTGCCGAGGATTATAATAAAATTATTATAAACTGTAAACATGAACTTATTCTGAATAGAAGTAATAGTAATTTAAATAGTGTAACAATTCACAAGGATGATAATATACATATAGAAGTACGAACAATTCAGTGGCGTGTGCCGCATATAAAAGTTTCGGATCGTGAAAGACTCTCACTACTTAAGTATTTAGAAAAAGACAAACCTATTCAAATAGCATTCAGAAATTGGGATTTATATGAATATCCTTTACTTCCTAAAACTACAAAACATTCGTGGTCAATTAAAACTACTTCTCAACTTGAAAAGCCTCGATATGTTATTTTTGGTCTACAAACTAATAGGAAAAACAGTAAGACTAATGATAGTTCTATATTTGATCATTGCAAATTAACAAATGTAACACTGTTTTTAAATTCACAATATTACCCATACGATTCACTTAATTTGAAATTTGATGAAAATAAATACAGTATATTATACGAAATGTACACTCAATTTCGTCAGTCTTATTATAATCTTCCTGTTGACCCGTTGTTTGATCTGATCACATTTAAAGAAAAGGCACCACTGTTTGTAATTGACTATTCAAGACAAAACGAGAATTTAAAGACAGGACCTGTAGACGTACGTTTGGAAATTGAAAGTTCGCAAGATATCCCTGATAAAACATCAGCATATTGTCTTATAATAAACGATCGCCTCTTTGAATATAAACCCTTAAGTAATATTGTTCGCAAGTTGTTATGAATGTCATCATTGATGTACAAGGATTCAAGACGGATTCCAATGAGTTTATAGTAAAAGAAATAGCTATATTATGTAATAACCATATCCAGACTTATTTAATCAAGCCACCATACCCATTTTATAATTTAACGAAAACGGAAAGAAAACAAGTTTGTTGGATAGAAAGAAACAGAGGAATACATTGGAAAGAAGGTTTTATTTCATACTTAAACTACAAAGGATATGTAAACATGAATAATTATTTAAATAATAAACGTGTTTATGCTAAAGGTGTAGAAAAAGTGCAGTGGATATCGAAAATGTTTGGTTGCGATAGTGTTTATAATTTGGAAGATAAATCTTGCCCTAGCTTATTAAGTTTGTATGAACAATACGAAACGAATAGTGATGTGTTTAGTTGTTTATACCATCCTTCAATATGTGCATTAAAAAACGTGCTTGTTTTAAGAAAATGGTGTCTCGATAATAAAATTTTCTAAAAAATATATATCTAGTAGTTTTATTTACTTTCCTTTTGTTAAGGGTTGATTAGTAATATAAGTATGACTAGCAAAGTATAGTCAATATTTTTATTAGCTGTTGATTAATACGACTTTAGTTTATTCATGTACATGGTCTAAGGAAGTCATTCCTTTTCAAAAACTCAAAGTAATCATCATAATTATAAACAAATAAAAATGATATTAAAAGTTAATGATTTAGTTGACGTTGTTATTGTAAAATGGAATTTGTGTGGGCTGCATCATGTACATATATTAAACTATAAGGAATACGATGGTATTCTGATATCAACGATCTCAAAGAAATCCAACATTTATTATAAAGGTCTTAAAGTTTCCGCACGCGTATTAAGAATAAATAATAAGTATGTTGACTTGATACCATCAGCTGATTAATGTGTAACTAAAATCGTCTGATTTTCATAAATAACCTTATAAAGCTGAGTCATTAGGATTTATCTGAAATTGACACATTAAAAGTAATTTGTTGAACGATTTAAAATAAACGATTACTTATATAAATCCAAATAATTCTAAAATGAGATGTCAATAGTGATAAGTAGGCTATCCAAGAATAATATCACCATTGAATCATCTTCGAGGAGTTTCTGACAACCTGATCATTCTCTTGTTACTGATTATATTTAACATCGATCGTGAAATTGGAAGTTGTAGCTCACGTCTATACGATGCGCGGCGCGGCGCAGCTAGACCGCTAGACGCGCCGCGCTTTATCTAGAGACGTGAGCTACAACTCCCAATTTTACCCTACTACTAAGGTGTGACAAATATTTGAGAAAATAGTTCCAATGACCGCTGACTAATGACATGACCTCAGAGAATTGGATAACTTGAACTTTTCTTACAATTTAACTAAAACAAAATATTGATTTGATACAATAATAATTAATTGCACCCTATTTGTGCAACTGCCTGTCATCCTGTCATTTGATTTTTTACCACACTGAAGTTTGCTTTTTATTCATTTGATGACACCAAAGTCAATAATCCACCAACCATGAGATCGCTATTTGCATAAAACAACAAAATTGTGCGGCGACGAATGCGCAAACACTGCGTTAATCCTCTACGCAAACAAACACGTGACATTAAGTAAATCTCAAATAATCCAGTGGAGAAGTCAAGAAGAGACAACGCGAAATGATGTCACACTATCGACATTTTGTTTCACGACAATCTTGTCGCCAAGAACGCTGTTGTCGCAATGTCACGCTAAAGATATATTTTTGTTTCTAAAAAACTTATGTTTTGTCACCTATTTGCACACACGTCTGGGTTCAACTGACATAGACCAAAATTTGATAAGTGGAATTAAAACTTGGCTTCGACAACTAGTCATGTGTTGTAATAAGCAAAGCTATGACACCCCATATGGTCTTTGGGTTTTAAATTAACCCACTTTGAACTTAAAGTTTACATACTATCGATCTGTCTTTTTTTACCTTTTCACAGCCCAGCTGGTTAACCAATTTTCACCAGAGAAGGCAAGGTTAATTTTTGTCCTGGAAATAAAAAAACTTACGTGGACAACTTCACGTACCTAACATAAGGATGACAAAACATTTTGTCGGGTGACATATCGCGGACGTAATCTTACTAAACTTCAGTAAGCAGGAAACTTCTCAACATATTTACATTTTCACACATAAAGTAAATTCCTCGCATCCAGAAGTTGGAACGAAAATAGCGATTCATCACAAGTTTTAATCTGTTCTACAGTTTGACCCACTTGTGGCTTGTGGCGCAGACGGGCGGACTAGCTGCTGCATCTGCTAATCTGACAAATCTTATAATAAAGCGAGAGCCAGCGCGTGCCAGACCATCGTTATTTTATAAAAGCTGAAAGTTTCTCTGCGTACTGTCCCCAACACAGGGAGGGACAGTCAGCGACTATGAAGTTTGGTTCATGGTAGCTTTGGGAGATAAAACTTCATAGTCACTGATAGTTCTTCCGACCAATACCTCAAACCGACAAACACCTTTATGCATAATTACCTACTAAACTTATACCTAAGTAATACTATGAGAGGTCTAATGATGTGAAAGTGTGTTTGTGTTGAAAGCAGCGGATTGACGTGATTTTTAACCCCCGACCCAAAAAGAGGGGTGTTATAAGTTTGACGTGAGTATGTCTGTGGCATCGTAGCTCCTTTTGAACCGATTTTAATTTAGTTTTTTTTTTTGTTTGAAAGGTGGCTTTGATCGAGAGTGTTCTTAGCAATAATCCAAGAAAATCAGTTCGGCCGTTTGAAAGTTATCAGCTCTTTTCTAGTAACTGTAACCTCCAGTTGTCAGGGGTGTTATTTTTTAATTTACACTTGTTTACATAGATATGTTAGATACCTGGAAAATTACCTAAGGTACTAAAGTACTAAAACTAAGAACTCAGGTTTATCACGGGATTTTTAAACTCCTAAATCCAAACAGACAAAGTTGCAGGCATCATCTAGTCTATAAACAAAAATTTATATAAGTTAATATTTGTGACGATAAACTGAGCTTGGATATTATATTTGTCCGCTTGTGTGACAAAACGAATAAAGAAAAGTTGGTCTGCGCTGTGAATTTTAACGTGCAATGTTTATACGGCCGCAGCTCACCTCCGTCTCTAAAATCACCCGCATATTTCACGTAAAATATTCCGGCACGAGAAATAAAAACACTTAAAACATTCATTGCGTGACGACACCGGGCACGCGATGCACGATTTTGATTTATTTTCGACACAGTTTCCGAGTTTTTACTTTTTACTCGCTTGAAATGATAATAATGGAAACGTTTAACATAGACGTTCAGGCGAAAATCGTGTTAAAGGAACCACTTTTTATTATTCTCGGTGCATAAGGCCGACCACGCATTATGCCGTGGCAACTTATTTTTGATACTGGTTGTGTGCTAAGTTGTGAATTCATTTAGCATCGTATTTATTTGGCAAATGATGTCGTCTTTGCTAAAAAAAACTGCATTCGTGTCGCCATCGATATAGAATCGGGCTTAGTCTGCAATGTGCTATTATCATAAAAATCAATACATTTAAAACTTGACTGACTGACCTAAGCTGGTGGATCCAGAAACAGGAATTTTGCATGTAGGTTTTTCAAGCCGCAATATAAAATGATTTTTCCTGAAATTCCAACGGGATTTAAGACACAAAAAAACTTTGACAAAGTCGTGCAAATCAGCTAGTCTATAGGTTAGATCAATAGTTTGCGTTACTTAGATAAATAACAATTATTTTGAGTGTATTCTAAAAATGAAAAATTATATAGGAAGGTATACAAAAAGATACCAAAAAGATACAATCAAAGCTTTTTGAAAATCAATCCGATTTAGTCAGAGCCAATTACAACATATGGCTACAAGGGAGCATTCTGAAAAAGAACAACTAAACATAATCGAATAACTTATTCCCTAGGGATGATTAAACGAATACTCGCACCCATTTTATTTGACTGACAACATCAATTAGTAGTTGACGCCGCGGTGTCGGATTTCAAAGGGACTCGATTGTAGGATAATGGTCTATTAATATTTAAGTTATTTTCTAAGGAATCTTAAAACAGAAAGTTGAGTAGGTAACCTAGCTGATATTGTTCGTTGTTCCCCACATTCACTGTAATTCGTCCTAACCTGGTGTCGGTCACGCGTATCATTATTATACGGCAACGCTATTTATCAGGGTATTTTGTACACCAACATTAGCGTAATAGCGTTCAAGGGTATAACTAGGTCTTTTGCCATCTACAATAGGGCTGCAGACACTGCTTTGCACATACTTAAATCTAATATTATGATTCCAAACACAGCACAGATGATTCTATGAAAAATTAATGCCTAGGTTGGCTCATAATGTCAAAGAGAGACTGTTAAAATAATACATAGGGTTTCAAAGAAAATACAGTTGTTCCATTAAACTTTACCATAAACTTATATCTAAAAGGAAAAAGGCACAAATATGATTCGATATCGTACCTATCCAATAAAGTATGATTGTGATTGTAGTTTAACGGGGATCGGGTCTTCGATTTGTATTGAATCACAAGTTTAATTGTCCGAGAAATGAAGGGATTAAACAGCTGATCCTCGGAGTTGGACGAGTTCCGTACTAATGTTTGGGATCATTGGATTTCTATCTTGGAGAACTTCAATTATAAGTTCTTTCGTAGTTTGTGAAGATTAGTTTTGTAAATAATGTTCTACAATCTTCTGGACTCTAGTATTCTGGAGCATGAAATTGAAAAGCAATGGAATTTCATAATAGTCATCACTAACCCATCGTCGGCTCTCAAAATGAGATGGGCTTAGCCATAAGTTAGTACACTGGCCAAGTGTGAATTGGCAGACTTAACACACCTTTTTTGAGAGAGTTATGGAAAATCACAGGTCTGCAGATTTCCTCAGGATTTTTTCCTTCACCGTTACAGCAAATAAAACACACAACAAAAGTTAGAGGAGGCCCGTGTTCTATCCCGGGATAGAAACCCCAAGCATATAGAAGGCTAACATATTAACCATCAGGCTATCACAGCTATTTTTATACATTATAATATAGCCAGACTTAGAAAAATAAAATTTAAATCACTAACTTAGTGAAAATATTTTTTTTTAATAAAAATCTGGGTAGGCACAGAATACAGAACATAACATTAGGTTTATACAAAGCAGGGAGCAAAAACTAATATAATTTCAATAACGGAGGGCATTTCACATAAAATATGATTACGTTTCCTTTCACGGCTAACGTGCTAAATCGTGCTTTAAATTGAATTATGAAAACCTTCCGGCTTAGCGATTCTTCCTTATATTACCCATTAAGGTTTTACAGCAATTTCCCTTTCAAACGAGGTCATAATCACATCGAACGAAATGTTTGCAAACTGAGCAAAAACTTCCACGGTTTATGTTCCCCATAAACCTTGTTTACGTTAAAAGAAAACTAATAAGGACATTAAAATTATACGAGCATCTCCCAATGGGGTGTCTTTACAAAGAAATAACGATGTTCAAAAACACCGATGCTTAATTTTATGATACGCACGAACAACATGAATAGGTGCTTAACTTTAAAAATAAACAAGCTTTTTAACGCGGCTTTGCGTGCGTAAAAATCAATTTTACGTGGGCTAAGCGTAGATAAAGTCCTTAGGTGGTAAATATTACATCGCTTATCTGTAAGGGCCGACGCAGACCGAGCGCGTTGAGTGATGGCGAATCGTGGCGATTGAATTCAGGCTTAGCACTGACCGTAATATGCGAGAATCAGCTAACTCAGTGCGAGTATGCTCATTTTCATTATAACAATTTGAACTATAATATGTCGAAGTAAAAGAGCTGAGTTAAAGTTAAGTAAATTTAAAAAAAGACGCACGTAGGGCTTACTCCAGTCTATCACACGGTGTTGCGCCCAAGTGTTAATTTGTGTTATGCAAAAGAATCAATTTCAAAAAACTAGGCATTGTAATATAAAAATCTTGTACTTATTCTTTTTTTAACCCCCGACCCAAAAAGAGGGGTGTTATAAGTTTGACGTGTGTATCTGTGTATCTGTCTGTGGCATCGTAGCGCCTAAAAGAATGAACCGATTTTAATTTACTTTTTTTTGTTTGAAAGGTGGCTTGATCGAGAGTGTTCTTAGCTATAATCCAAAAAAATTGGTTCAGCCGTTTAAGAGTTATCAGCTCTTTTCTAGATTTCTTGTAGAAATCTAGAAAAATAAATAATTAAAATAAATAAATAATTATTTATTTGAAAATGATGTTTTGGAAAACTCAAATACTTTGTCGGGGGTGTTATAAATTTTTAATTTACACTTGTTAATGTTGAATTTACATACACATTTTTTTTTAATTGCTTAGTGTTTAGATTTTCTAGAAGAAATGTAATTTTTTTTTTAACTTTTTATTCTGTAGTTTTCGTAATCGCTTCTTACATACTTCACAGGTAAACAAACAACCAAACTCATATTATTAGTTATAAATTATTATTATTTCTTTAAAAATATATGTATCAGTGTAAAATGAGAAAGACTATTGTAAGAAATTAGTACTTATGTCGTTTCTGATACAAACGATATTACAATAACAGCATCTAAAATTGCTTATTGATGTTACGAGTAGCAGCGGTAATCAAAGTTCCCAATCAGTTAATCCTATGGATGTTCAATATAAACACGTATTTTTCAACAAAAGTAAACATTACTTTTATAATAACTTCACACAACTTTAGAACTTACAGGACTGTAATAGAATGGATTTCTCTTTGCCGTTTTTTGAATAACCCGTCAGAGTATGTTGTCATAAAAACAATAAATTTTGGAATGCTGTTACATACATAATTTTAAGATACTTTGGCTACAATAAAATTTTACGATTTATTTTGGAAGCTGTTTTGAGAGTTGAGACAATCGCTTGTTATTAAAACCCTTACAGGTATAAGGTGTACTTAACATTAAAAAAATCATGGATCCTCACGGTTTATATAATGGTAATTTTCACATAAACCCCCACACACAAATAAGGAGTTGGAATCCAGATTTTAATAGCAAAGTCCAGATTTTGTAACTTCAATATCCATTCACTACCAGCAAATCCTCAGTCCTTCTCTTATATTAAGAAAGAATACCTTTCTCCAACAGTTAAATAATGTCTTCATTTAATGATCTCATTATTTAGACAAATTGTTATTGTATATGTAATCATTGTAATGACTTAAAAAATGTACATTTCTTAAAACGATTTCAGTGTTAAATTTTACGCCACATATCTTAAAAGCGTCGTATTTTAAAGGTTTTATTAACACTGTCTCTTTAGCCCCACTTTAATTAACACATTTAAATGAAAATTATTCGCTTCTTTATTATAAAATTTAATCGCACCGATCGTTTCGAGATACATTTAAAGAACATTTTTAAGTTAAAAATATCGATAAAGGAGAATGATCATACCCGGGCCACGCTTGTGTCAGAAGATAATTATTTTCATAATTTATGTTTTATTTTATAATTCAGTTTGGCATAAAAAATAAAGTGCTGACTATCCCGAGATTTTTTCCTCATTTTAAAAGTACTTCAATTGTTACTATACAGAAATCCAGTCTCCATTTTTATCGGTAAACATACCATAGTGATGTTATTTTACGAAATCGATGATCAAAATCGGTGGTGGTCGAGTTATAATCGATTAAAGACTATTATTTTCATAGTAATATTTAAAAAAATCGATATTTTTTTACAAACCATCTTGATCGAATCGAATTAACTCGATAAGTGCTAGTTGCAGGTCTATGGTTTTTGCTTTCTGTCAATTTCGATAATTGCAGTCGTAGTGTTCACATACTCTTTGATTGCAGTTTTCAGGGTGGTTCGAATTTAGATATTTTAATCCCATATTGTTGACCGTTGCGCGTTGTCTTGTACGTCGAGTTGAGAACTATATTTTGTTCTTATTAAGCTCCGTATATGCTATAACTTCATCATAAAAATATAGGTAGGTATAGGTAAATGCAATGGCACCTTGTACATCTTCAAATAGTGATTCATTGGGAATAACTATGTACTTGCACCATATAGGCAGCACTAAAATCGTCCTGGTGATATGTGGAAACTACTACCTACTTTACTTTACCTAATAAAACCTACTTACCAAACCTAACCTAACCTTTTACATAAAACTGTTTTTCTCAGAAACTGGGAGGAATAAATTAAAAATTCTTTTTTTATATGAAAGTAGGAATATCAAACTTTATTATATGTAAACTTTCATTGAGACACAAAAATATTTGTAAGTGGCCCAAACTCCATAGAGTGCTGGTCATTCTCTTTTCGAGCTATAAGATAGTAATTTTATCACACTTAATTACTTGAGTTTTTAAAGCGTTTCCAACCGTGAAATTGGATTCATTGGCCACTTGTATGTTGTTTTCATTCAGTTTAATTGCCGTGATAAATACTTTCGTAAATAGGTTTTTAAACTTTTTACAATTACAGAGTACCCCGTTTGAGTAAACTGTGACATTCTTTGTGTTTTATTAAGCGATATTGTATTATCATACTGGTTCCCAATTTAATGGTGTGTTTTTCATTACATAATGTTTCCGCTTGTTCTTGTCTTTAAAATGCGATAAAATTTAATGAGGTGTTTTAACGTAAAGCTGCTGATATACAATTTCAAAAAGTTGAATGCTAAAACCCGACTGCGATCTTCTTAATAACAATAAAATATTAGATTAAAATTATTTGTCTGTCGTTTGGTGTATTTTAATGTTGTTGTACATTTATACCTATGAATTTAGGATTTTCTCCTCTTTCATTTGACACCCCAATCGATACAATAGCAAAAAAATATTTTTGGAAACCCTCACTTTTTTTGATGTAACATCCGCTAGGTCAATTTTTTTCATATTAAAATAGCCTTTGTTACCCGGGCCTTAACAACGCATCAATTGACACCGCATTCATCAAAATCGGCCGAGTAGTTTAGAACAACTGTGTGGAACACACAGAATCTAGATACAAACATATACACGTACATACATACATAGACTGCTATAAAATCATTACCCTTCCTTTTGACTTTGCCACAAGCGGGTAAAAAAGACGTTTCACTAGCTTAAGCCCGCAACTTCGTCCACCTGGACTACATAAAATCACTCCCCTATTTTACCATCTAAGGGGTTGAATTCAGAAAAAATATTTCTTAGTAGAAGTTTACTTCATAATAGCTCTCTGCATGCCCAGCACGATCCGTTAAGTAGTTCGAGCTGTACATTGATAGATCAGTCAGTCAGTCAATCAGTCAAGTCCTTTTCCTTTTATATTTTGAAGAAGATCTACTTTCCTGTTGGAGCAATAGTTTCTAGTTAATCTTGGGCTTCGTCACGGGCGGTCGCCTCTGGTAACAAAGCGAGAAAGCCCTTTATCATTTCATATCTTCGAGCGATTATCACTTCCCTTCAACATTATGAATCAAAGAGCATAACGCTGTATTCATTTAGCTTGTTTGATGTTTCCATTTATAGCGTGAAAGGTCAGGCTAATGGAAGTGTTTGATTTTTGTGTTTCGTCATAATGTGGCATCAAGTTCTAAACGCATTTTTGTTAGAAATTTGAATTTATCATGGGTTTCGTTTGCATGCATGTAGGTTTTAAAGATCCCGTTGGCATGTCAACTTTAGCTTGACCATTACTAAAAAAAATCAAGCAAAAATAGCAACCTGGCTCTCTCTCAGTAGAATTATTGAACCAAAAAGGCCACATGGTATGTACCATGATACCACGGTAAATAACCATAGCAATAGAAATAGCTAAGTGGAAGAAAACTGGATGCGTATTGTCCTTAAAACGTCAGTGTTGGTGTTTCACGTTACCTTCGCATAATAACTTGAAGTCACGGGCAGTCATGGTCAACGGACGCAACTTTGATAGGCTTTCATCGGTGTCAAGTGATAAACGCTAGCGGGTTTTGTGAATGAAGGCCGCAAATAAGATTTTGCAAAAGATTTATTTTAATCTTATTAAACGCTGAAATATGTGAATTTGTATAAAATATAGAATACCTACTAGAGAATCGGCTTCGCCCGCGTGGATATTGGTTTTTTAAGTCCCGTAGGAACTCCTTGATTTTCCGGGATAAAAAGTAGCCTATGTCATTCCCCGGGACGTATCCCAAGTCTGTACCAAATTTCATTAAAATGGGTTCAGTGATTGGCCGTGAAAACGTAGCAGATATACAGACAGACACACTTTCGCATTAATAATATTCTCAGTATGGATGTCGACCGGACCTTTACAACGAATCGACTGACACCTCATAAGAGTACATCAACATCGGCCCAGTAGTTTAGGTACAACGGTGGATTTGGATACATACATACATAGATTGCTAAAATCATAACCCTTCCTTTTGGCTTTGCCGCAGTCGGGTAGAAAAAATTTCATTAGGTATGCAGGTACGCTCCGATCGTGCTTTACTCCTCAAGCAAGCTTTACTGATATGGCTCGCATCATCGGTCAATTACAAAAAGGTAGTCCCGGGGAGGCACTTAAGAGGGCTCTCTCCGTCACTCGTTTCATACAATCGTAGTTCCAATTTCATTTGAATATTAAGCAACCAAAGTCCATGAAGTTTTGCAGATATATTCTAGAAACTAATATCTATGTCTGTGGTTTTCCAGATTTCTGTTAAAATATTCGGTTTCAAAGTTACGCAGTCTTAAAAATTTTCATACAAATCTTTGAGGCCCTGTAATTTTAAAACTACATATTTTTAGAAAAATCTAAAACACCACAGACACAGATATTTATTTTATTAGTTTCTAGAATATGTCTGCAAAATTTCATGGACTTTGGTTGCTTAATATTCAAATGAAATTGGAACTACGATTGTATGAAACGAGTGACGGAGAGAGCCCTGCTAATGAATCATTATGGCGCATCGCCGACTCGACGTGCCGCGGGATTTATAGTGCCGGATTAAAATATATGACGTCATATTTTTATTTTATAGCATGGCATAATTTATTAATATGCGATTTAATCGTACGGGTACGGTTGACGGATTATTTACTGAAAAACGATTTATAAGTGCTTTTTATGAGTACGGATTCGAATATGAAAAGTTAAACAAAGGAAATATTTTTTCCTCCTTAGAGTGCAACTACCCCTTTTAGATAGAGTTAGAGTAGACTAAAGTGGTTGTCACACAATGCTTCCTGCGATACAATGTTTATTGCTAAAGTCGTTATGATATGTATAAACTAAAACTAACATCTTCTTACCTCTCACTTAAAGGATTAATACATAAGTTTGCACATCACAACTACGATGATGGTAGAATCGTATCGAAATATAACAATGCCAGAGTCGCACTAAGTGAAGCTCGATCATATCTTTACTAGTTTTTCATTAGATTTTGACAGAATTAATTAGGTATTACTGTTTTACTCATACCAAAATAACTAGTGATCGAAATAAGTAGTCGAAATTCGCGAAATTTCATGACGATATCTTAGTAGTAATATGGCAATAAGTACTCATATTCTGGCATTATAATTACATAAAGGCGACGCGCTGATGGATTAAGAAAGAATTAATTCCATAATATGTACTAACTAGCCGATGCCCGCGACTTCGCCCGCGTGGATTTAGGTTTTTTGAAATTCCGTGGGAACTCTTTGATTTTCCGGGATAAAAAGTAGCCTATGTGCTAATCCAGGATATTATCTATCTCCATTCCAAATTTCAGCCAAATCCGTCCAGTAGTTTTTGCGTGAAGGAGTAACAAACATACACACACACACACAGACACACACACACACACATACAAACTTTCGCCTTTATAATATTAGTGTGATTTCTATGTGCTCACCAAAATTTATTCCTATTGTTACATTTTACTTACAAACAGTGCCTACAACTCATGAATCAACTAGATGATTATTTTGCACTGGCGTGTCTATAAAGTAGCCGTACTAGAAATTTGGGTTCACACTATTATATTATAAAGTATTATACCACTTTCTCAGCAAAATCTAACAATACCATAAAATTCAATACCCCGACTATGAATACTAACAAACACCACTAGATAGACGTTTGAGCGACTCGAAGTCAAAGGCGACTCGCGTCAACATCACTCATAGCTTGACCTTGCCTCTATCCGCGTGAAATAGAGGCGTGGTGTTATAGTTCACTGTCGGTAAACAAGTAATCTTGTAGTGGTATATGGGAACCGTGGAATGAACCCACTTTGAATGATCTCTTTAGATCTTTTGTCTCATTTTCCTTGCAAGAAACAGCTTCTGGTTTGGAAAATGAGCTTTGACTCAGGTCTAGTAATGTCAATATCAGTCATAGAAGCGTGAATTAACATCGTAAAATAGAGGCGTGGTGTTATAGTTCACTGTCGGTAAACAAGTAATCTTGTAGTGGTATATGGGAACCGTGGAATGAACCCACTTTGAATGATCTCTTTAGATCTTTTGTCTCATTTTCCTTGCAAGAAACAGCTTCTGGTTTGGAAAATGAGCTTTGACTCAGGTCTAGTAATGTCAATATCAGTCATAGAAGCGTGAATTAACATCGTAAAATAGAGGCGTGGTGTTATAGTTCACTGTCGGTAAACAAGTAATCTTGTAGTGGTATATGGGAACCGTGGAATGAACCCACTTTGAATGATCTCTTTAGATCTTTTGTCTCATTTTCCTTGCAAGAAACAGCTTCTGGTTTGGAAAATGAGCTTTGACTCAGGTCTAGTAATGTCAATATCAGTCATAGAAGCGTGAATTAACATCGTAAAATAGAGGCGTGGTGTTATAGTTCACTGTCGGTAAACAAGTAATCTTGTAGTGGTATATATGGGAACCGTGGAATGAACCCACTTTAGATCACCTCTCTTGATCTTTTGTCTCATTTTCCTTGCAAGAAACAGCTTCTGGTTTGGAAAATGAGCATTGACTGAGGTCTAGTAATGTCAATATCACTCGTAGAAGCGTGAATTAACGTCGTAAAATAGAGGCGTGGTGTTATAGTTCACTGTCGGTGAACAAGTAATCTTATACAGGTATATGGGAACCGTGGTATGAACCCACTTTGGATGACCTTTCTAGATCTTTTGTCTCATTTTCCTTGCAAGAAACAGCTTCTGGTTTGGAAAATGAGCATTGACTAAGGTCTAGTAATGTCAATATTACTCAAAGAAGCGTGACTTTACGTTTAAGGTGCCCACGCACTTGAACTGCACTGCAGCGGAACTGCGCGTCGCGTCAGCGCCCCGCACGATATTCTCTCCAGCAGTGCAGTTGTGGTGCGTGGGCACCTTTATAGTTCTTTTTCGGTACACAAATAATCTTGACTAGGTATATTGGATCCGTGGAAGGAAGCTACTTTGAATAACCTCTCTAGATCAGTTGTCTCATTTTGCCTTGCAAGAAAGAACTGTCGGTTTGGGACATGAACTATTGAATTGACTCAGGTCTAGTGATGCAAATCTTGCAAGGAGCTAGTATGACCTTTTCTTTAGGTATATCTGTGCATAGGCGTGGTGTTTTTGGGTATATCTGTATGAAATGGAGGCGTGGTGTTACAGTTCACTGTTGGTAAACAAGTAATCTTGTACATACCTATATGGGAACCGTGGAATGAAGCCACTTTGGATGACCTCTCTAACTCAGTTGTCTCACTTTACTTTGTAAGAAAGTATTTCTGGTTTGGTAAATGAACTATTGAACTAGCTTAGATCTAGTTATGCGAATATCAAAAAGCTTTTCTTTAGGTGAATCTGTGTGAAATAGATTACTATTGATTACTTTATATATATACTAGAATAGATAACTATAGTTTACTATTGATAAACAAGTAATCTTGTAGAGGCATACGGGATCTGTTGAGTTACTTTTAATAAACACCTCTCTTTCTAAGTTGTGTCACTTTGCAAGAATGAATACCTCGTTTGGGAAATGAATGAATTGGCCTATAAATCTAATAAAATGAATACATTTTCAAGCTACACTTTCCAAAAGTATTAATCAATCATGAATACCTATACGCGAATTCTATACTATAATGATGTCGTTCATTAGAAAGTTGAAAATAAATACAGGCGCATTATACCGAATTACTAAAACAAATTAAGCCTCGTTTTCAAGAGCCGGCACCCGGAATAAATTTTAAATATATTTTCTGGAGTCATTTTCCGAATTACATTAATTCCCGGCTCCTACCCGCTTTTTGCCGACGAGTTTTGAAAATCGCCGCCTAGTTAATAATTTATTAAGCTTTTAAAGAACTGGGGGACAAAGGTAATGAGCGTTTTGGAATGATTAGCCAGTATGCTGCTCTGCATATAAAATCGGACTTAAAAAGTTTGTAATTCTGCGTTTTAGGCGTGCGCCATTTTGTGCATCTTACAAATTCGAAGTTGATCCTCAAACTACTTTGAAAAGCAGAAATAATTAAGTACTCCACAGTTTACTCCTTTATCCCATAGTAGAAGGTCCCATTCAGCCATAAGAAACACAGATAGATATATATTATGACTATGTGAGCTCCAAGAATGTCCCTCCTTACAGTAAAAAATGCTTAATTCAGACATATTACTAACTTAAATTATGATCACTGACTTTTATAAGAAAGTTATTTTACAATAGGTAACTTCTATTATAGACGTTTTACTTACAGAGATAATGTATAATTTGTCTAATTTAAGTCATACAATTATGGACTATAGCCTGCAGCGTCTAAATAAACGGATTAAAGCGACTACTTAAAAATGGAACCTCACTTAGAATACTTTTCAATGTAGTTTCATGTGATTTTACAGGTCTTACTTATTTGGTGATTTTTTGTTAGCTCATAGCTACATAATTTATGTAACTACAAACTAATCACGACTTAATTAAAAATCATTAGATACATGTACCTACCTACATACTACGATTTTAATGGAATTTCAGATTGCGTACGTTACATTCTTTGTATGTATGTATGTATGTATGTATATACTTTATTGTACCACAAAACACAAATGACAGGTTACAAAAAAAATAAATAAAAAAAACTTAAAATGTAGATTTTTTCTTTGTAGATACTTAAAGGTACTTTTCTTTTTTAGAGTTCCGTACCCAAAGGGTGCCAACGTAACCCTGTTACTAAGCCTCCGCTGTCCATCCGTCTGTTCATCTGTCTGTCAGCGGGCTGTATCTCGTGAAGCGTAATAGGTGGAGAGCAGAGTTGAAATTTTCACGAAGTGTGTATTTCTGTAACAACATATAATAAAAAATATGAAAGCACTAGCATGAAAATAAAAAAATCACTAAATTCTTTTAAAATGAATAAATTTATATTAATATCCAGTTATTGTTACTAAACTTTTATTTTAAATTGTAAAATTATAGTTCATCAACTATTCGGATACACAGTTTATTGTAAGTAAGGTTTCAATCCTATTTCAGTCGAGCCCCTACCCTTCTTGGCATCTATTGGTAAATAATGAAGGGGCCCTGACAGATCAAAACTAAAAAGACTCTCAAAAGAAATTAAATATATCAATTTATCGTTACAAAACTTTTAAAACTTTTTAACCTGTCATCATAGTTCAAAATCTCGTTTACAAAGGGCCTGTTGTGATTCGGCCATATTTTGTTGGAGGCCCTCCCTACTTGGTGTCTGATTACGGGCAGTGTGGGTCGCTCTAAAAATAAAACCAACCAACTAACAAACACATGTCATTTGTCAGCGTTTCGCTTACATGACGTGAAGTAATTTACGATTTATTTTATTGGTGCTCTCAAGTGGCAAGAATATTTTTGGTCTTTGTTGGTTTGTCCTTCAATCACATCGCATAGGGGCAATGGATTGACGTGATTTTTTACATGGCTTTAGTTAAAGACCTCGAGATTGGAGAGTACCGTAAGCTATTTTTTATCTCGGAAAATCAAAGAGTTTCCATAGGATTTTTATAGTAAAATAAATCATCAGCAAATCAATTAAGTATATGAGATATGTATTTTTGAAAATTTCAAGACGTCTTCCAAATTTACTAGGTGGACAGACGATACGAAAAGAGTCATAGGGAGCCGCTGAATTCAGGCGGCGCGGCGCGTGCAAGACCGAGTCGGGCAGAAGTTCTTACATGAGATCTACGAGTATGTCAGCTGTGGACGTCAATCGGTTTATAACGATCGTGATTTTAAAAAGCATTATGCTTTTTTGTAACTACGAGTACTTTTCTCTATCAAAACCAATACATATTTTCAGTAACTATTTCATAATAATTATGTTTTAGGGACTAATGTTTTGTAATCAAAAGAGTACATTTAATATTGATTTAATGTATTAAATTTTGTACCATTTTAAGTAATGACATTTTAACTAATGATTTTTTTTATTAAAAAAATTAAATTAAAATGTTTGAAAGATTGAAATTTTAAGCATTAGTTTAAAAAATAATAATTAGTTACAACTTTAGATTCATTATAGTGTAGAGAGTTCTGCAATTGGCAGACATAGATTTTCAATTTATTTTAGTTGACTGCTATTTCTTAGCATTAAATTTTACTCTAAGTCCTAAGCTTTCTCAGAACGTAATAATTTTGTTTGTTAATCTCTATTAGCCGCAGCTTTAAGTATACTTTATTGGGGACCAAGTAATCTTGTGTATTATAATATCTAAAATACGGGTAAGAAAGGCGACGGTCATCAAAATCAAATCCTCGGTTAAATCTTCAAAACGATTCGTATTAAGATTCCCAGTTAACGTAGTCGTTATTCTCATGACGTATAGCGTCCAAAATTAGGTCGGATTAGTGATTTCATGGTGTTTTTGCTCTATTTTGTCGGGTTTTGAATGGTATTCGGTTTCGAGCCACCGCAGCGCGAGCGGAACTCGAAAAAATATGTGAAGCAGGTCCTTTTGTTTATAAGATTTCGTTTATTTTTGCTTTTTTTCAGTGCAAATAAAAATACCGCACATGTGTACCAGGGGGGGTAAAACATTATTCAAATGTGCAGCGCAATGAAGATGTGAAATGACCCATTACCTGCAGATTTTCATTGTTTGTACATATTTTTGCAAAGTCAGTTCAGAGTCACTCAGCGAGCGATGGAGAGAGCTATGCTTGGAGTTACCTACGTGATCAAATCAGAAATGAGGAGATCTGTAGAAGACCCAAGAGTGACCAACATAGTTTTATTTTATTTTATTTAGTTCAGCGGGAAGCAAAGTTGAAGGGGCAGTCGCCAGGGCACATAGTTCTAAAAACCCGATAAACGTTGGGGTTCCAAGATGCTAGAATGGAGACCTTACACCGGAAGTCGCAGCGTTGGTAGATCCACCATGTAAGTGGACAGACGACATCCAACGAGTCGCAGGAAGTCGCTAGTTTAGGCGGCGCGGGACAACACGTACTCATAGCTCACAGAAATCCTAAGAAGGCACCTAAATCTGGGACGTAGCCCGTGAACGTCACTACAGGAGACCTATGTCCAGCTGTGGATATTTCGATTTAATGATAGCGACAACTATATTTTCACGTACCTACTTATATACTCTTTGATTTTCCGGGATAAAAAGTAGGCTGTAACTCTCCAGGTCTTTAACTAGATGAATCCATGTAAAAAAAACATGTCGATCCGTTTCTGTGTTGCTGCGTAATTGAAGGACAAATCAACAAATACACTTCGGCATTTAAAATATGAGTAGTGACTAGTGATGAATAAAAAAAGCACCATGTCATAAAATAACCTATAAGCAACATAAAATTCATCGTGTCGGAATGACTTATTATAGCCACTATCAAGTAGGTAAGAAGTCGCGTGAATCTCCCAGTAACTCATAACACCACGGTATCGGTATCGTGCTCAGATATTGTTGATAACTTATAATCTTTGTAGCATAGTTAACAATCTCACCAACCAAGCGGACGGCGTAAATTGTCGCCTCGAGGTTGGTACACCCCATCATGAAACCACACGCAACAAGAACAAAAACTGTGCACGTAAAAACTATTCTTATTACTAATGGTTTAGTATTCAAAATTCTGTATCAGAATTGGTCATGTCTGTTAGGTTGTACGCATTTAGAAAAATCTTACGAGCTTCAGGCGACTATCAAGTCACTTTTGATTGGAGCATCTTTGATGCTGGTGTTACATTTTATTTAATAATAATAATGTAGTTATTTTTGTTACTTACCTCGAAAAGAGAACTGTGGAAATTATCCATCACAAATCCTTGCCCAATTGTTAAAAATATATTGTATCTGTAAATGATCTGGTTATACTTTTTGTAACTAGAATTGTTATAAAGACCTGAATCCTCATTCTACGGACATTTATCGACAATGCGATTCGCTAGCCTTAGGCTAGGTGATCTATAAACATGAGAAGTCTGTCATCCGAAAGAAAAATCTTCCTTGAGTCGGGAGATGCTCTTTTGTGATCCTGGTGCGCCTGAGCCGTTAAGTAGGGACCCTTTATTGGTCTCCAAGCATGGAAGAGACTCTACCACGGCAGGTACCACTGGCAGAATAGCGTTAACCTATCCAGTTTCGCAGCCCAACCATCGATGCCTGAAACACCGTAAGGTTTTAATCCGAGTCCGATATAACTTCGTCGTGTCTCCAGGCATGGTGGTAACCACAGGTGGTAACCATGACGGATACCCCATGAAAAAGAAGGCTGAAGCTTTAGATTTAGTTACGTTTTTATCACTAAAGCCAAAAGCTTATGCTATGACACAATAACATGTCTACAAAATGTTTGTGTAACAGCGTTGAATTAAAAGTACTTAGTTAACTGATAATAATTTATTTAAATCGTTTTTTTTTTGCCCAGTTCAGTTTTTGTCTCGTCACAACACTATCAACCTGCCATATCTTGATAAGATTATTACTTGTAAAAGAAACAACACCATTAAGTAAATTATAGCGGTGTATTATTAAAAAATACCGTAATGCCAGCGTTTCCCAAATCGTGAAGGTTGCAGTCTGCAAGTCAGCACTGATACACAAATTTTATTCTTTTTGAGTCTTCAGAAGAATTACAACGCTGTATACATTCATACAGAGATGTGCGAATAGAAATAGTTGGAAATACAAGTGTAAATAAAAAAATTATAACACCCCCGACAAGTGAAGGTTACAGTAACTAGAAAAGAGCTGATAACTTTCAAACGGCTGAACCGATAGCTTAAATTAAAATCGGTTCATTAGTTTAGGAGCTACGATGCCACAGACAGATACACAGATACACACGTCAAACTTATAACACCCCTCTTTTGGGGTCGGGGGTTAAAAATAATAGGCCACGGGAAAAAGTTTGGGAAACGCTGTATTAAAAGAAAGAAGTGTGTATTGTAAAGACATAATTGGCCGTTCTTATAAACAATGGTTGGTGCTACCGCCTTTGGCTACGAGCGAAATGAAGCGCGTCTCACGTAAAATGTATAACTTGTTTTAAAGAGCTCTTATCGTCTTTTAAATATAGCCTGTTTGATCTGGTATTAAAAAACCGGCCAAGGGCGAGTCAGACTCGCGCACTGAGGGTTCCGTACTCGGGTATTTTTCCCAACATTTTGCTCGATAAATACATAAAAATAAATAAAAATCTGTTGTAGGATATACAGGTAAAGAGCCCTTTCATATGATACCCCACTTGGTATATTTATCTTATTTTGAAAATTGGAACACATTTTAATTTTTTTTTTAAATGATGTAACCACAAATTCACGATTTTCAGATTTATTCATGTACTTGTGCTATAAGAACTACCTACCTACAAATTTCATGATTCTAGGTCAACGGGAAGTACTCTATAAGTTTCCCTAATTACGCTACAATAAATGAAATTCAAATAGATCGGTACCCAAAGTTTTAACTAAGCCCCTAAAAGTCCTACCACATCTGTCTATAAAGTTTTTCCTATTCATTTTCCTTGTCTTCAAGAGAATTGAGTTTTATATTCCAGCAGTAAGCGGTAAACATTATATTACTTGGAGGGACAATACAAGTAACTTGTTTTACGAATACTTTATATTTTCTTCGCTAAACAACAAGATTTAATCCAGATGTTACGGCAGAGCGCCAAAGAATATTGTGCAGAAATGTCAAGGCGAACAGAGCTATTATTTTTTCTACCATAAAGTTTGAAACACGCTTTTTAATCTTCTCATCATCATCAACAACCGGTAGACGTCCATGGTTAGATATAGGTCTCTTGTCTATACCTACCTATACCTATCTATCTACCTACTATATAATATATAGTACCTATGTACTTCCGCATAGTCTTTCACCGCCTGAATACAGCAACTCGTTTGCTTGCGCCCACTTAGTGGGGGGTCTTCTAACTCTTAAAGTTAGCTATAAATTACGACATATCAAACTATAAAACGAATTTCTATTGAATACGACAACCTTGCATGTTTTAGCTAATAATGAGGATGACAATAATATAAGAAAGCTGAGCTATTCAGCGAGCCATGGAGAGAGCTATGCTCAGATTTTCTCTACGTGATCAAATCAGAAGTGAGGAGATCTTACTAGAGTAAGCCTAACGAGTTACGAACCTGAAGTGGCAAGTAGTGGGACGTACAGCTCGAAGAACTATTATAGACCTTGGGGTCCCAAGATGTTGAAATAGCGACACCGTAGCTGTCGCGTACTATACGTGTTTATAAGTATGTGTTTAAGTCTAGGCACCTCTACCAAGGAGCTTCTATCTAATCTTTGCCCCACTAAGTTGGTTATACGCCTCCCGGAGGTCTCATACGGGTATCTGTTTAATCTACCCGCGCAAAATAACGCACATCATGTTTATTAATGTGGACTGCTTTTAGTGCTCACGGTAGGCAATTTATTCATTGCATCGCTGCCTTGTGTCGCTACTATTTTTATTTTTGAAATTTATCGTTGGCGTAGTTATGGAAATGAAGTGTCTACTTCTTTAACCCCCGACCCAAAAAGAGGGGTGTTATAAGTTTGACGTGTGTATCTGTGTACAATCTGTCTGTGGCATCGTAGCTCCTAAACTAATGAACCGATTTTAATTTAGTTTTTTTTTTGTTTGAAAGGTCGCTTGATCGAGAGTGTTCTTAGCTATAATCCAAGAAAATCGGTTGAGCCGTTTGAAAGTTATCAGCTCTTCTCTAGTTACTATAACCTGCACTTGTAGGGGGTGTAATAAATTTTTAATTTACTCTTGTTTTATCCTAAGGATGATTTTATGCTTGACCGTGCCGGGCCCGAGCCGTGCCGCGTCCGAGACACACAGATCGGAAAATAGAACAAATGTCACGTCGGACGTACCTCGAACGTGGCACGGCTCGGGCACGGTCAAGCATAAATCATCCCTAATACGAAAAAGTACTTTAATGGGTAAAATTAATCAGTGCTTTTCATTTTCCCGTTATCTCCTGAACTATAAATAATTTAACTGAATTTTACTAATATTTTTTTTATCTAAGATTTCTTATTTAATATCGAAAAAAATATTAGCTTGATTGGACAAAATTAGTAGGTACCTACTTATAATTTCATTATTACAAATTCAGATATGTTCGGATTCGAACGGACTATACGAACTAATAATAATAATAATCAGTTAAAGATTCTTAAATCACTCGTACCTACATTTAAATTTTATTCCATCGGTTTTGTATGAAGTTAGCTCGTGCAGTTTACTACTTATGATCATAGATGGCACCACATGTCGATTAAGTTACGATACGGTTTAATATCATGAATGCTATAGATTCCTGCTGGTAACCATAACTCAGCATCTATAAAGTCTTGTCGTATGACAGACAACTAGATGAAATTTCTCTTGAAAGGGATTTGATTGGCAAAGTCTGATCAACCCCAAAAAATATGTTACTACGTATATTATGTATTTACCTAATTATGTAAAATAAGTATATATTCCTTGATGCCTTGGAACAAAATATTATGATTACGGTTTGTAAAACTGAATATCAGGGCTTCAATGTATTATTAAACAATACTAAAATGCAATATACTCGGAAGTATTTTGTTGACCTCTAGCAGAGTAAACTAGAGTGAGAAAGCTCTCGGTTTGATCCTGAATCTGTCAATGTTAAGTACTAGAGGATACCGCGTGGATTTCGGTTTTTTTAAATCCCATAAGGAACTATTTGATTTTCCGGGGTAAAGGTAGCCTATGTCCTTCCCCGGGATGTATCCCAAGTCTGTACCAAATTTTATTAAAATCGGTTCAGCGGTTGGGCCGTGAAAACGTAGCAAATAGATAAAACAGACAGACACACTTTCGCATTAATAATATTAAGTATGGATTTGAGTACGTACAATGACATGAAATCAAAGATCTAAAAATAAAATTATATTTCAAATTTTTCGTCACGCTGCCAATGAATTTCAGGTAGGTACTTCATAATTCCATGCGTTTTAAAGCCTACATTTGACGCCTGTCAGTGTTAGTGAAGCCTCGAGGTTTCGTTACAAGTTTCATAACTATCGTGTACTGTATCAACACTGAACGAAATCCAATAGCCACCTGCCCGGCTAGCATGGGCAGTAGATAAAAATTATATCCCCGATTATATCCACTGATTTCTATGACATCAATGGATATAATCGGGGGATATAATTTTTATCTACTGCCCATGCTAGCCGGGCTGAAGGTTCAGAAAATGGCATCTAAGGGAAATACATATTTTTCGTGGAACCTTTAACATTATCAACAAAAAAAAAAAGAAAATACTCAGGCTGAACGGAATGTTTGACTAACGACGCTACTTCATCTCCCAGCGTCGCCTATTGTTCGGTGACAAGGTCCGCGATAATATTGAAATGCCGCACCTGAATAGCGGCTGCTCATTTATCTTTCTATCGCTAGGAGTTAGAAAACACACGGCTATCTTAAACAACAAACCAATAAGAATTCATCTATTCCAGCTAAAAACACTTAGGAGTTAGTCGCTCTATGGGTACCTATTAGGTACCCATAGAGAGCGACTAACTCCTAAGTGATGAAAAGGCCTTCTCTATGGATCTTAATACAGGTAAAATCGAAGGAGAAGCAACGCGAACGTTGGATGGACTGGGTCAAGGAAGCGCTTTACTCTGGCATTTCCTATGCTTATTACATGGCGGAGAATTACAGACTTCGTTGGAAAATATTGTCAAGAGGGTGTTATCAGAAAGGAGCCACAATCCTTAGTAATGAGGGAGTGACGCGTGGAGGATGGTTCTTGCATCTGTATTTGCAATCACTATGAAGTTTCACAGCACGCTTGGACTCACAGTATGGATTCCATTAGTCAGATTATTGAAAATTGACGTGACAAAGTTATCTGATTGGTAGAACCTACACTATGCGTTCAAGCGCACTATGAGACGCATAATGATTGTAAATATGGATATTAATATTATCTTCAAAGGGTTTTGCAGTTATTGCCACATTTGGCAGATGAGTTAGCCATCGCAATATTACGATTGCGTAGTAATAATAAGGACACTCCTACCCTTATTCTTCGTTCAGGATATATTCAAAGAATAATTTCCGTGAAATTCGCAAATGGAGACCCTTATCAAGAGCAAGGGTTTGGAAGTTTTGGGACAAGGAAAAATGTTGTCTGAAACAAAGTTCAAGTTAGCAATTTAAGGATAATACCTATTATAATAATATAAGTCCGGCAGTTTCATCGACAAAATATTATGACGTTTAGTACTGACTTTAGTTAGTGACTTGTGATAGTTTAACATAAAATAAAATCATGTGGTACCTAATAATGAAGTTTCTGTCTTCCAACGCTGAGCTTTCCGGTGCGAGGTTACCATTCTAGCTCCTCGGGACCCCAATGTTTATTAGGGTTCCGTACCTCAAAAGGAAAAACAGAACCCTTATAGGGTCACTTTGTTGTCTGTCTGTCCGTCGTGTCTGTCAATAAACCTATAGGGTACTTCCCGTTGACCTAGAATCATGAAATTTGGCAGCTACACCCGGGTTAGCGATGGACCCCGATTGCCATCTCGACCTGTTGCGTACAGCTATAGGTTGATCAAAATTGATATCCATCGTCGTCTTCATCGTTAAACATTCTATCTAGCCGTGTGTAGTGGTTATTTACAAGTTTAGTAACTCTTGCATCAGCGTGATTAGGTTATTGTGTGGCGGCTACCGTTTTTATCCTATGACAAGGTTCTTGCAATACCACTCCATTGAAATATAATTAACTGTCGCATATTTATACGCTTTATCAAATCCAATACAGATGTTATGCAACATGTCAAATTTAGCGGCTATATTATAATGGTTTTTGCGTGAAATGTTAGTGATACATTGAATATAATTTTTTGTATGAACTTGTTGCCTGTGACTTCGTCTTCGTAGATTTAGATTCTTAGACTCTACCATTGGATCGGAGTGCAGATTCTACTGAAAAGAGTCGGTTTCTTGAAAAGTTTTATTCAGCAGTTTATTATTTATTATTTTATTCTACTTGAAAAGAGTTATTCAGCAGTTGCTCTTTTCAGATCATAAAAGTTACAATATGTAACAATACAACCACATCATCTGGTAATACACCATTTTTTGGGCAACTGAAAGCTCATCCGATTGCATCCATGCATGAATAATTCACCAATGTATAATAGCCTCGAAATTCTTTTAAAACCATATTATAAAATAAACATGTACTCGTCAAAACGTCAAACTACCTTTTGGCACAGCTTGCCGGTAGGTGGTTTAAATAAATAGATAATAAACTCTACGGTTAAAATCTGCCACCGTACTAGGTCAATAACAACTTAGAAACCATAGATTTCTTAATTGCCCCTCCCGAGAATCAAAATCGGGACCTCCCAAAAACTACAGCACTATTGCAGCAGGGGTAGGACGTTAAAAAAAATTCTTTCAGTATCACTAACCTACTTTTAGAGCTTAGTTTTTCAAATAGACAGACCGACAACTTTCTACTACGAGTTTTATAGAGATGATAGTGTGAATTGAAATGAAATTCAAAAGATGTTAATTGAATAGTGTTTATTTTGATTGCCTAATAGCTGTCATCGAAACGGAATGAAATCGTTTTTATCTTTGTGATTTAAAACCTATTTATACAGTTTTTAATTATGTTAATAGTACTTTTAGTTAATTAAACTACAGTTACGATGTAGGCCGCTATTAATTTGAAATAATTAAATGAGTTTTAAGCAGTCGTAATATTGTAATAATAATATTTTAGATACAGAAGGCAGTGGTTTTTGAGACGGCACGCATTGTGAGGTTCTTAATTCTGGAGCTCTGACCAAAGTCCAAGCTGCCAGTGAGCTTGGGTCCTAACCGGCTGCTAGTGGGACCCATTTTGTCACATATTTTGTTGTTTCTGTTAGTTTATTTTTTGCTGTCTCTGTATTTTATTTTTTGTTATTTCTGTTACCTATATTTTTTTGTAATTTTTTTTTAAATATGATAATAATAATTATGTAAATAAATGAGAGAAATAAAAATATTTTTGCTGTTTCTTTAAGTAGGTATATATTTTAACCCTCGACCCAAAAAGAGGGGTGTTATAAGTTTGACTTCTGTATCTGTATATCTGTCTGTGGCATCGTAGTTCCTAAACGAATGAACCGATTTTAATTTAGTTTTTTTTGTTTGAAAGGTGGCTTGATCGAGAGTGTTCTTAGCTATAATTGAAGAAAATTGGTTCAGCCGTTTGAAAGTTATCAGCTCTTTTCTAGTTTTCTTATAGAGATTTTTGTGTCGGGGGGTTTTTAAATTTTGAGTTATGTTGTTTGTAAAATATCATAATAGTAATAATATACTTTATGTTATAATGAAGTTTGCCAATCCATATTTGGCCCGCAGTGTGATTGCGTGTGTGAATTATGGTCCTAAATCTCATTTTGACCATAACTTATTTTTTGAGACCCGTGCCCACTAGTAGGCTGGCGATGATGATGGTTACCACTGCTCCAGAGAATAATAAAACCTTATGTGGGTCAAGCCTTAATGCCTTCAATAACCGGATGGTTAATACGACATTTCTCGTTTCGCAAACCTTACTAGGGCTAGTGTATAATTAGTAGCAAATTTCTCGAGTCACCCAACTGTGCCGTTTTAAAGAGGATATTTCTTTGCCATTATTGCGCCATTATTGCAATCTTTTTGTGTCCCTTTTCTCACAATTGCTACTATGTACGTAATGAGCCTGAGTTCTAAGCTAATGGTACCTTGTATTTCCTTTCAACGTTGTGTAATGGACATCGTAATTAAGTTTGCGTTTGGAATCTTTTTTATTTTTATCACTATGACATTTATTTTGTCACACAAATATTGAGCGGGCTTTGAAGATTTTGGCCTGCTTAGTAACTAGTCATAGCGGCCACGCATAAAACCAACTGTTTAAGGCTAGACTCAGTACAACACTGATGGTGCCACTAATACCTACCTTGACAGCTTATCTTTATCTCGGAAACGTGACACTTTCGAAGATTTTGACCCAAACTTCTTAGTTTTTTAAGTCTTCTCTCTCTCGGCGTCACTACTCCATCTGTGATGTAGATATCAGGGGGCACGGCAGTGCCCCCGCCAAGACGAGCCAAACGGCGGCCGGGGCGCTACGTACCTTTTTCTCGAAGTGTTTCGCCGTATTTTCGACCCGTCATAACTTCGGTCTGGATGACGCTAGAAAGCTGAAATTTTCAGTATAAGGTGTCCTCAGCAAATTTACTAAATATACTAAATATCAAATATCTAGCTTTTATGGTTACAGATTTATTGATACCTAAAATACGCCGATTTCGTCCCTCACTGATGATCATCAAAACCTCTACTCAAAACCTCTAAGGTACTTCCCGAAGTCCTAGAAGACTGAAATTTGGTATGTAGACTAGAAATTGACTACAAACTACAGGAAAATTAAGAAATTGGAAATGCCCCCCCTCTACGCCTCTTACGGGTGAAGCAAATCTGTAAAATCTGTCGCTAGAAAGCTGATATTTTCAGGATAAGATGTCCTGGGCAGATTTATTAAACGCATTGAGTATCAATTGTCTAGCTTTTATAGTTTCAGATTTATTGACAGTCAAAACTTCTAGTCTGTAATTCTAGGGTACTTCCCGAAGTCCTAGAAGACTGAAATTTGGTGTGTACACTAGAAATTGCATACAAACTACAGGAAAATTAAGAAATTTAAAAATTTCCCCCTCCACTCCCACGTATGGGGGAAGCAAATTATTTGTAAAGTCTATCGCTAGAATGCTGATATTTTCAGGATAATATGTCCTTGACAGACTTATCAAACGTGCCAAGTATCAATTGTCTACCTGTTATGGTTTCAGATTTATTGCCATTCAAAACCCCTCTAGTCAAAAGTTCTAAAATACTTCCCTAAGTCCTAGAAGACTGAAATTTGGTATGTAGGCTAGGGATTTCATTAAAACAACAGGAAAATAAACTTTTCCCAGTCTGTACATTTAAAAAATGTGTTTCCTGAAGTCCTAAAAGACTGAAATTTGATATATCTGCTTTAAAATTGAGTTGCAAGATTCCACCCAAACAAACATAGTTACATACATTGCAAGAATAAAAGCTTTTAAAAAAAGAGGTAACGATAGAGAGCGGGCCATGAAAATGATGTAGGTACCTACAAAAAATAGATCCAAAAAAAAAATCTAGGACACCTGCCAAAAAGAAATGAAATCCCACCAAAAACATTTCATGTAAAATGTTGCCAAGACTCACAAGTTCATAATGCTTTTACTGTTAAAAAGTGATGAGATCTCTAGTAGAGCCAAGCCCCTAGCTGAGCTTAGAATTGCGCTGCCCATGGGACCTATCCCAAGTCCAAAGTATATAGCTCTTAAATGCTCTTGAGTATATCACATTTATAACAATAAAGAACAAATAACTCTACTTACAAGCTCTGATTTTACAAACCCTAAATCTTGATTAAAAAAGTACGGCTTGGCCGTTTAATGTTCGTGAAAGCATTACATGGCATAACATATTATATTAAGGTCATAAGGAATAGTTTGTTCGACAATTACTAATTTTTATTATACTTCATGATTGTCGCACAAGCTATTCCGGGCTTAAATGTCATATCAGATAAAAGTACCACGAACATTAAACGGCCAAGCCGTCCTTTTTTAACCGAGATTTAGGGTTTGTAAAATCAGAGCTTGTAAGTAGAGTTATTTGTTCTTTATTGTTATAAATGTGATATACTCAAGAGCATTTAAGAGCTATATACTTTGGACTTGGGATAGGTCCCATGGGCAGCGCAATTCTAAGCTCAGCTAGGGGCTTGGCTCTACTAGAGATCTCATCACTTTTTAACAGTAAAAGCATTATGAACTTGTGAGTCTTGGCAACATTTTACATGAAATGTTTTTGGTGGGTAGGTAATACATAAATGGTTCTCCTACGAATCTCCTCATTTCTGATTTGGTTATTTAGAGTAACTCCGAGCATAGCTCTCTCCATCGCCCGCATCGAGTGACTCTGAGCAGTCTTAGGTTGAAATCTATAGAGTGCACTTAGACTTTGCTTAGACTTAAGTTTCAGTTAAAACGAGACAGATTTATGCCAGCGGTATAACGCTGTCTCGTTTTAACAGTGTCTTAGGTCTGAGCAAAGTCAAAGTGCGTTCTATAGATCTCAGCCCTAGTCATGAGTAAGTAGGTACATGTATCGATCATAGTTAGCGACCAGGTCTATATAGGTACTTATATGTAGGTATGTATCATAATAATATGTGTCTGATAGCAAATAATTATAATTTAAAGCATACGAGGTTCAACTCATCATTTATTTACTAAATAAAGCGATTAATTATGAACGGCAGTCCAGTGCCAAAAATGTGACAATGCGCCGAGGGAATGTGGCCGTTATGTAGGTTTGTTTAGCGACCACAATGCGCTGTGCTAACGAGTTGCACGACTGAATAAAACATTATTGCTCCTGCGGTCCAAGTTATGGGCAGCTCGAGGTTATACCCGGCTGAGTTTGTTGTGGGCTCTTCTCAGACTTGGGCGCGTTTGGAACCCTCGTAGCCTTAGTTTTGAATTGATATAATTAATTATCACCATTATACAAATCTAACAATTCTGACGATCAAAAAATGTACAATAGTATCTACTTTGAATAAATGTTTTAGAGTTTTGAATTTTGGTGCAAAAGTAATGAGTTTTTATTTTTAATTTCACTGCATTGCTAGATAATGTATCATTCGAAGTCGTAAAATGAAATCCAAATATTGTTAGTGGGAACAAGAAACATGTGCGTATCGTCTACTTATACGGGAGCGAGTGAAGCCAAATATAGGTAGTCTTTTATACGCTTCAATTACGGCACGCGGCTAGTTACGTTTATCTACATTTTTTACTTTCTTTTGTATCAAACGATTGTAAGTCTTGTAAAAATCGTCTGTGAAATGACTGTGAAGAAAAAAGCAATAATGTCCATCTCTATTCTCTTCTATTTTTGCGCTTGTCGTTTCTTTTCTTTTTCTATGAAATGTAAAAGACCCACTCCTTTCCGCTGGCCGCTTATGACATTGGATGCATATTAGGTTAGAACATTTCACTTTGCACAATAGACTTGGTTTGCCTGTAACCTAAATATCGAATTGCGGGCACAACAAGCAGTCTACGGAAATGTCGATGTTTATTCCTATTGAATAAAATATAAAGTATTAAGCTAGGCGCACATTGGCTACTGTTGCTTTAGGGCCAGCGCAGACACGCAGACTGAGCCCGCCGAGTAGAGTCGAAACGTGGTGCGTGGCGATGAATAGAGTCTCTGCGCGGCAAGTGGTGGTGAGTAAGAAGAAGAACAGCATACGGAGTGCCCGTGTGACCGTGCCATATGTCAAAGTAAAAAATCTAGGTTTAAAAATCCACGCCTCGGTGCCACTCCGTCTGTAAGCCATCTAGTGTCTATTTTAGCTACTTTAGCAACCATAAAATCTTAAGGGGAAGTTCAAGCTTGTCTATAGCAACTATAAAATGCTCAAATGCTTCCCTTCGAACGCCCTAGTAAGTACACTCTGAGCTTCTTGATGAAAGCTTAGTAAGTAATAACAGGCAAAATAACACGTAGACGATGAGTTACGATTTCCTGTGATATCAAGACGGACGTCATGGCGGTGCTGCTATTACTTGTCAAACACCGCTTTCTAAGAAATCATGCCATCTGGTTCCTATCGATAATATGTACCGTACCTATCAACTATGTTGATTTGCGCTACATTGCGGTCATTATGTGGCGGCTTCGCTCTTCTAGGCAACCATAGCATTAGATGCTCAGCTCTTGCTCGGCTGGTATAAACAAGCGTTTGCTCAAGCGATAGTGGCGAATGGGCGACCAGCTTTAGTTACAGTGTACAGGTAACTGAACGGTATGATTTATTTAACCGGTATTCAAATTAGGCTGTGTTCTCGTAAACTTCTGGTATCTAGTTGTTATACAAGTTATATTAAAGTACGCTGACCGTCGCATAAAATATTATGTCGACACTTTGTTTTATGACAATTATTCCTACTGTAAAATGCAAAGCACTGTTCACACTTCACCACAGAACATCTAAATTATCACTTAGACGTATGGCAACTTAATTCTATTTTGTGTAGGTTAACATAATAATTTCTGACAACTTCAGCTGTAGTATAGTGGAACGAATATTCGATTACACTTTACATTTTCTAAGCTAATATAAAGATAAACCAGTCGCAGAAACCTTCTTGGAGATGCGCGTAAGAAACGCGATTTGACCGGTGCTTTAGACCTTCGGGTTTTTAACCCCCGACCCAAAAAGAGGGGTGTTATAAGTTTGACGTGTGTATCTGTGTATCTGTGTGTCTGTGTATCTGTGTATCTGTCTGTGGCATCGTAGCGCCTAAACGAATGAACCGATTTTAATTTACTTTTTTTTGTTTGAAAAGTGGCTTGGCTTGATCGAGAGTGTTCTTAGCTATAATCCAAAAAAAATGGTTCAGCCGTTTAAGAGTTATCAGCTCTTTTCTAGTTTTCTTGTAGAAAAGAAGGTTAGATAACCGTTAGGTTCATAATATTATGTCAATTAACAAATGTCAAGCTGTCAAGATGGACGTTGCCTAAATACATAATTATTTATTTGAAAATGATGTTTTGGAAAACTCAGATACTTTAGATCGTAGGCGCGGAATAGTCCAAGAAAATCAGTTCAGCCGTTTGAAAGTTATCAGGTGTTTCCGGTTTTTTCTAGTTACTGTAACCTTCACTTGTCGGGGGTGTTATAAATTTTTAATTTACACTTGTTCACTCGTATCATTTTATTGTCACAACGTATCATTTCGTGGTTACAACGGCTTATGAACCGCGTATAGATAGTGCGCCACTATGCATTACAGCGAGAAGGTACTTATTTGCTTACCTCTTAAGCCAGCTAAAGAAAAACAAGTGTTAATTAAAAATTTATAACACCCCCGACAAGTGAAGGTTACAGTAACTAGAAAAGAGCTGATAACTTTCAAACGGCTGAACCGATTCTCTTGGGTTATAGCTAAGAACACTCTCGATCAAGCCACCTTTCAAACAAAAAAAAAATAAATTAAAATCGGTTCATTAGTTTAGGAGCTACGATGCCACAGACAGATATACAGATACACACGACAAACTTTTAACACCCATCTTTTTGGGTTGGGGGTTAAAAATGAACATTGTTGTGGTTTATAAAGTTAGAGACTAGGGAACTGATGGGAAGCCCGTCTTTCAAGAAGATTTATTATTTAAATTGTTTTATTGAAAGACATCTTGGTGAAATTATGATGAGAACTAAGAGCTAAAGACTAAAGGCTAAACTATACTTTTTATATACGTAACGCATTTTACTAACAAAAAATATTACTGCCACCTACTTTAAAATGTCAGATTGGCCGATATAAAAGTAGTCTTATAATTTATTGATGAGACTCAATCATCTGCCGATATTAATTGCTGGGAAGACCATAGGTTCATTAGTTCATAATAGCATTCTGAAAATTGTCTATTTTTGTTCGACCACCTGTGGCCGTGATACACGTCACACTAGATAAACTCGGAACCGGCCAGAACGGCATTGTTCAAGAGAGTCCATTTACACGCAATGGAACGACAGTTACGATTACGATTGGAAAGTAATTTCTTCCACTTATCAATCAAGACTAATTCAGGTAATGTCCGGGACATTGGCACCGATTCTGTTGTCTTTCTCGAAACTAAAAGAGTATCTTTTTATTTTTTTATTATACATTTAAAAGATGAATTTTACATTTAAAGACTTTAAATTTTAGTGCACGCTACAAATTCAAGCAATAGGCTCGCGACTGGCAGCCAAAGTCAGGAGGTTTAAAAGCTCTAAATTAAATTTAAAACTCAAACTGTATCTGTACTTTTCATACTACATTAATAAGCGAATACCCTAAAGTTTAGTTGTGCTCAACCTAGTAAGGCGTAACTAAGCGGTGAAATAAAACATAAAAACAAGTAGGTAAGTACCTACCTAATTATTTATTGTTAAAATCATTAATTACATAATTTAAAATTAAATTCAGAATCATCATAATCATCCTTCGGCATTAAACCCGTTTTGTATCCTCCATCCATCGCGGTCCTTCATCCACCTCCTTGAGTTTGCTTGCGTATTTACCTATTCATTCTCCTCAGGTTCTCATATTTTCATCTCATTCTCATCCAACATTTTTTGGCCCGCTTTTTGGTTTTTTATTGAATTTTGAATAAAGGTTACAAGAAATGGGATCAAACCGGAAACGGTCGTGAAACGTGAAAAGTGATCATTATAAAATAAGCCCAAAGATGGCAATAATTGATAGGTACAATTGAAAAATTTACAAAAACCCAGGACAAAAGAATCGGTACGATTAAACCTTGCGTCGTATCGAACAGTGTAAACCGCAGTAATTATTTGAAATAATGTAAAAACTCAATTATTCGATGCAAGTACAAAAAGTATGGCGGTTATAATGTTAATAGGTGACATTGTGATGCCGGTATGATGGTCGGCAGATGGCTAGCGAGGCAGATTTCCGACTTTAAGAGGCGTCTCTCCGTCACTCGCTCCATACAAACGTAGTTCCAATTTCATTTGAATATTAAGCAACCAAAGTTCATGAAATTTGCAGATATATTCTAGAAACTAATATCTATGCCTATGGTGTTTTAGATTTTTCTGAAAATACATACCTATGTAGTTTTAAAATTACAGGGGATCAAAGATTTGTGTGTGAATTTTTAAGATCGCGAAACTTTGAAACCGAACATTTTAACAGAAATCTGGAAAACCACAGGCATAGATGTTAGTTTCTAGAATATGTCTGCAAAACATGGACTTTGGTTGCTTAATATTCACATGAAATTGGAACTACGTTTGTATGGAGCAAGTGACGGAGAGACCCCTCTTAATTACTTTTAAATTAATCTTTTTTACTTCGTATTTCCTTTGTTTGTACTAGACTTGTTAATTTTAATTGTTGTCGAGGTATTATTCTCAGGTCAACGTGCCGATTAGAATTTATTAATTACGTTAATCATTTACTAGTTTACCCTGACTTTGCATGAGTAGCACTTTGCATTGTAACAGATTCCGAGAAATCCTCTTTATAACCCCTGACCCAAAAAGAGGGGTGTTACAAGTTTGACGTGCGTATCTGTGTATCTGTCTGTGGCATCGTAGCTCCTAAACTAATGAACCGATTTTAATTTAGTTTTTTTTTTGTTTGAAAGGTGGCTTGATCGAGAGTGTTCTTAGCTATAATCCAAGAAAATCGGTTCAGCCGTTTGAAAGTTATCAGCTCTTTTCTAGTTATAACCATCACTTGTCGGGGGTGTTATAAATTTTAAATTTACTACTAAAACTATTTTTTTTTTGGATTATAGCTAAGAACACTCTCGATCTTACTTTTCAAACAAAAAAAAAACAAAATTAAAACCGATTCATTAGTTTAGACACAGCCACAGACAGATACACACGTCAAACTTATAACACCCCTCTTTTTGGGTCGGGGGTTAAAAAATAAGAGATCCCTACGAAAATACAAGCTACCCGTGCGAAGCCGGGGCGGGTCGCTAGTGCCCAATAAGGCCAAAGTGTTGTGTGTGCTTCTTCCGGCTCTTGGTTCTCATTGCGAAAATTATGATTTCCTAAAACTATTTTTCTCTGAAAAATACCGTGTAAACTGAATCCGCAAAATTAGTTTCGCTCGCCAAAACTTTACGGTGGCGGTAAGTGAAACATGTGAATTTAAATCAACAGAAACGGTTATTATTGTTCAACAAGTTTTATTACCAGACTAACAGCGACATTTTGCGGGGTTTTTTTTATGTCTCCACTCCGCGAGCTTCACAAGAAATTATAGCGAAACTAGTAATACAAAAGTTGTTCGTAATTAACGGGTTGTGTACATCTGCCTTTGGATGGAATACACTTCTCGCTGCACAAAAATGTATCTTATTTTAAACGTCTTAAAATCGATTTTTAGTTAGGAGAACTTTGATGGTATCCAGTTTTTTTCATTCATCAACAACTGTTTTTCGTCATTTTAGGCTATTAAGGTTTTAAAGCGCCGCGAGCGAGACTGTCGCGCTACAAGTAACACTTTGGTTATATTTTAAAAGGAAATTATTGTATTTTTCTTACAACTTAAGAAAAATAACAATCTTGTAATTGTTGTAATTTTTTGAACCGTTCTATATTCATAAAATACATCGTCTGGATGCTTACAAAGTGAGATGCGCTGAAGGAATTTTTATTTACAAGGCTTTAAATTATTACAATAAAATCGGTGGGTAACCAACTAATATTACAGAACTGAATAAAAATTTATATGAATTTTCTTACGTTGATTATACTTTTTGGTGGAATAGAAGTGTGTGTTTTTTTACAACCCTTCAATCTCTATCAATCTATAAAAATTCGATCCTTATACATTTTATACTGAAACTTGTTTTAACTAAGTTGATATGGTTTCAAACGCTATTTTTTATGTTTATTAATTCAAATAAACTACATAATTATATTTATCGCTAGATCAATATCAATATTGATTTTGGTAATATTCTAAATTTTTTCTAATCCTTCATCATAATGACTAGTTTAAAAATAATGTTCTTTTTTTAAAAAAAAAGCGAGCAAACGAGCAGGCGGGTCACCTGATGTTAAGTGACATTTGCCGGCCTTTCAGGAATTTGTTAGTCCACCCCTTGAATAACCCCATGTTGTGATCCAACGAACACCGCAGACCTGCCACGGAGCATTGAATCTTGTTTCGATATAGAAGAATCGATTCATATCATTAACAGGAATAATAGGATTTGGAATTTGCCCCTCTCTTTAAAAACCCCGACAAACCTCCATTAAGCCCAACAAAGTGCCGTGGACGTCATAAAATATATTTTCCGATAGTCAAATTGCAGCATCGGCTCTACCCACAAATCTTTTCCGATAAATTTTGTCCGGGCGACTACCATCGATATACTCTCTCGATTATCCCTCTATTAGGTGATCGATTGTACCCATAATATACTGTAGGCATTCTTCCAAAATATTTGCTTTTATTTTCACTTTCTCGATAAGAGAATAATGTCGGCGTTCCAACGTCGACAGAAAATTCTGGCAATCTATTTTGTCTTAACGAATTTTACGAAAATACTACAGTTCTATTTATCTTCAGAGTTTTATGAAAGAATAGTTTAAAGATTTTCCACAAAAAAATCATTTCAGTCAGTGCTACAACGCTTTCTCCCGGCTTTTTTTAACAACGAAGTGTTGCTAAGCATAACCATCTAATTTCGCGAAAAACTTAAAATAACTCAAATGTTTATAAACGTATAGCAAAAAAAAGAAATACAAATTAAATTTAGTCTGTCAAGATGAGAATTTTGGAGTAAAACTTTTCTGGCGGGACTTGAAAGATTGCTGAGAATAACGTAGGCAAGTTTATAAAGTTATAAATATCTACTACAGACTGTTGTGTCAAAAATGGACACCAAACAGATCAGCTGTTTTAAAGACGGCATCTTTTATTGAGGTAGTACAAATTACTAAGTTAGAATTAAAAGTAAAAGCTCTGTTTTGTACAAGATAATAATATGAGGATTAATTTTCTAAAAATGGAATCCTGCACCCCTTTCATTTTAGTTCAATCTCGTCTAACGAGTTTTTAATCAGTGGAGAGAAATGACAAACTTGTTAGTACGCCAGTAACCGATGAGTATTGATAGAAGATTGCGTGAGTTTCCTATGAGTATCAGACAAATAGTAGCACTCGTAAAGTTTGGGTGGTCGACGATCGAGCCAACGTAAATGCATTTCGTGAATTATACCCGCTGAATGTGGTGACTAGTGAATTTGTTGGCTTCAGTTAGACTGGTTCTTTGCACCTGGCTCCACGTGTACGTGATCTGAATCTAGATTGCGGTTTTTCGGAAAAGCGCTCCAAAGTTTTTCAGTGACGCCCCGTTGCATTCAAATTTCGCTTTATGAAAATGATACGAGTAGCCTTCTACGTGTATAGCGTAAGGTTACTCGAATGCACAAAGTTTTGTCGTAAAAAGAGATAGTTTTATGTCTTGACTAAAATTTAATTCGAAAGTAAAATATCTTATCACAAGATTTTCTTTTAAACGCTTTTATAATATTATAAAAATAATATATAGGACAAGTATTTTGTGCTAAAATAGCTTCAGAACTTTTATATTGATGTGATGAAATGATTAAGTAGGTTATCACGGCTATTTACTCGTATATCAATACACATAAAGTTTATTTCATACTTCATTAATCCTTCATTATATTTACCTACAATTGTCTATTCTATCAACAGCAAAATCACGTTCGTACACTAGTTTCCTACCTCAGGCATTGCGAAATACTATTTACTGATAATAATAAAATTAATTGCATAACACCTAGGCCTGGTTTTGATAACATTCCAGCGTCTAAGGTACCTACTATCCAGTAATAAAATGGTAATAATGTAGACTCGTCACATTTATATCTAGGCTCTTGATAAAGTTATCTTTAAATAGAAACTGTATAACAAACGAGTTATTGTTACAGATAGATGTCTTACAGTCAATTTGTTTGCCTCTACCTACAAGTTTGAAAAGAAAAAGCAATTGATTTATGTGTTTAGTTATTATGCTAGAGATATTGTTACGTGTATTGGATATCTGATTACATAGAGTACTTAGATATAGCGTATAGCACGTTATGGTATTTTTGAGAAAATGTGAAAATCTTATGAGATCCTGTTCGATAGGCCTTAATTCCTCGTAATGAAAAATATTCGACCTTGATCACGAATCCAATTTTTTTTTGGAAATATTTTTTTTTTAATTTCTTTGTATGGTAGGTATTAAATTTTTACTGCGCCAGTATCGAAGCTGAATATATCTTTATTTCTGTGTTGGATTTCTTATTTTTTTCGGTTTATTGATCTGATTTTGTTGATTTATCGTAATATAAGACGTAACAGTACTTGCCGTTGTGTTTCGTATAAACATCGAGTAGGCTTATATACGCATGTAGAGTCCTGGCATAACTTTCCAATGATTAGAATAAACCAAACGTAGGCGTAGTCAAACCAAATAGCAATAAATGTGTTGCGATTTAGCCACCTTGTCACATTTATATCTATTTGTTGCATTTTAACTCATTACAATCGGACACAAATCAATTACCTTATCGAAATTGTTTGACAGTATTACGAAATACCTCATTGCTTGCCCTAACACGATTGTATGAGGTAAAGAGTAAAGTCACGCGTACAGTAAAGTGCTTTAGACATAACCTTTGTTATTAATAGTTATCGAAAATACTATAAGTAATATTAATTCTTTATTGATATTATTCAACTTTAAAAAAAATTGTAATATAAGTCCTAGGGGCTAAATTAAAAAAAAATTTGGTAAAATGTGAGTCGCACACGAATGGTTCTATACCATCGTACAAGAAATAACCCGTTAAATTTTTTTTTTTTCAATTTTCATGGCTGACATTAAAAAAAAAAATATTATTTGTTATTATAGCGGCAACAAAAGTACACATTCTGTGAAATTTTCAACTCTCTACTTATTACGGTTCACAAGATACAGCCACGCCACAGACAGATGGATGGACAGACGGACTACTAAACGAAGGCTTAGTAATGGGGTCTACGAGTACGGAACGGCATTAATAAAGCGTGACATAGTTCCAGTGTAAGTCGTGCCTTATTGAAAGTGAGAGGCGATTCAATTCATCTACGTTCACGTTAGCTATTTTATTGTCACGTCTACTTTGATGTTGCGGCGTTGTACTTCGCCTTGCAATCAAGCATTCAATATGCCTATTGAAAAAATGTGATGATAGCCCTGTGGTTAAGACTTCAGCCTCCTCTTCGGGACGTACAGGGTTCGATCTCGGGCATGCACCTCTAACTTTTCGGAGTTATTCCCCTGCAATGAACTATTACTCACTGTAACGATGAAGGAAAACTTCGTATCTGAGAGTTCTCTATGTTTCAAAGGTGTGTAAAATCTACTAATCCGCACTTGGCCAGTGTGGTGAACTTTGACCCAAACCTTACTTATTCTGAGAGGAGAGCCGTGCTTAGAAATGGGTGGGTGGTAAAAATATGATGGTAAAAATATCTAAGTAACATAATTATAGGTGTACTTAAGTACCTATCCCGTCCGCGGCATTTCGAAAAATCCGGCCTCACTCTTTATCTACATTATAAATGGAAACTTTATGCAAAATAGTCGTTTTCTAGGTTCAAGGGGTTGAGCTGGGCGTTGACAAGTCAGTCAGTGAAACAGGACTTTACATATTATATTACTTATTTAGTTTTTTACAAAGTTGCTATTTTAACCGGAAGAAATACTAATGCTATACAAATTGTTAAAATAATATTATACTTTATAAAACTGTTTTATAAAAATATTATGCAAAAATAATTTTCGAAATAGAATAGCCGAGATTCTATGCGGTTTCAGAGTAATAAAATAACTCTCAGCGCTGTTCTCATTTCCTATTTAATTTCGTGGACCGTCTGTTAAAAGCGTTTTTTGTATTTTTTCGGGGGTTGAACGTAAAAAGTAAAAGGGTCACTCTGATGTTATGAAAATTTTAAAAATACTTTGAACTGAGATCTGTTGGAATTTTAAACTGTAGGTAGGTACCTACCCAAAATTATTGTTACCCAACTACTTATTAAAGTACGTCTCGGTAGGAACGGCATTCCGAACCAATGGTAAATTATTTATTTGACGATTCAAAAGCATTTATCAAACTCTGTTTGAATAAAAATCTATCATATTCTATTCTATTCTATTCTACGACTTTAATGTAACATAGGCATTTAAATTATAGCAAGCATGCTTTAATCACTTAGATCATAGAAGTAAACAGGATTTATAAATTGCACTAAAAATGTAATCAATTTAAGGTCATCAAGCAACTTTTAAAAGGAACAAACATTTGAAAATATTTGGAATTTCCGTTATAGTTCAGACATTTGAAAGACAAGGACAGTCGACAACACGACTCCATGGGCAATTAAAGGTGATCGCACACTACCACACACACCATGTTTCGATCATTTTAGGAAATGCACGATCATTTTTGGAAAAGCCGCATTAGACAATAAAAAGCGTATTAAAGCAATGGTATACATCAAATACAAACAAAATAGGTATGATATCATTAATATACACCTCTTAAACGCATTTCCACAAGCTGTATACTTTTGGCGTTACTAGAGTTCAGCTAATCTTATTACATTTAAAAGCTATTTTAATAGTTGGCTGCAGAAATTTTCAATCAAATTGCTAACAGTCCGAGTTGTGTGTTTGATGATTTTAGTATTTATTTCAACGGCCTCTGTTTACTCAATTTGCGGTTGTTTAATCTAAGATGCCTTAAATACATTTTTGATGCTGCAGCTACAATGACAATGCGGTCACTTGCGGCTCGCCCAATTAATGTGCGACTAACTTAAAATGACCTTTGAAAATAAGCAATTCAGTTAAGTTCGCTTACGTTTTATTGTGAATTATTGTTGAGCCGATATAAAGGCAGGTGCACTCTGAATAAATGATCCGTTTTAGTTCTTGTACACGAACGGTTTGACCGATCATGTTATAAATGGATCAGCAATTTTAAGACGGTATAAAATTCAATATTTTACAATGAGTTCTATTGTTGGATCGAACAGTTTTTTTAGTTGTAACTATCCTGGCGTTGCTCTTGTTCATCATTCTTTTACTACGATAGGTATTTATGCAATAAGCAACTTTTTAATAGCATATTAATTTACTTACTTACTTAGTTTTGATAAAATTGAGTAAAGTCTATGAATGATCTCTATATTGTTACCGATATACGAATACCATGTCGCGTCTTTTCAACTACTAGTAATTTGTTATCGGACGGATTAGGCACGCAGACGGGCTAATCTGCATGCACCCTAAGAATATATTGACCAAAATTAAGAATTATTTTATTAATCATAGTAAAATATTATTTCTATAACGTGATATTATTACATTGAAATAAACTTTACATTATAATTTTATTGGTTTGCAAATTTGACTATACTATCCGACAGTCAAATTCCCATACCAATAAAATAAATACGAAAATAAATCTGCAATATATTTGAAAAATTGTACATAAAAGCAAAGTAGAGCACAACATTTTCCGTACTCGTACATTTCTAAAGTACTTTATAGATTTAGAGCCTGTAGGAAATTTTGACGAAGTGCTTGGGAAACTAAATACTTACCATTAGGCTATCGCCACATTCTTTGAGCCAGCGATGGGTTATTTATGATGGTGCTCGATAAATGCTATAAGTTTGTAAGTAAGATTATTAACTGCCTTACTATAGTAAAGTAAAGTGAACAAATAAACTTGCCTGCGGGTGAGATAACGAGATAAAAATTCAAAACAAAAAAAAACATTATTAAAGCTGAGAATATATTAAACAAGCTTATTTTCCTGACTTCATTTGTCCACGTGTTGGAGGTATTTTAAAGTTTCTATTAGGATTTCTTAAATTACTTTCTTAATTTCTCAATACGTAATATACAAGCAAAATTTCATGTTTCTAGATCCACAGTTTCTCCTTTTTACGTGGATGTTTGAAGTGGTGTTACTATTAATGACGATTAAAGAATATGCCGAAATACCTAAAATTTAAAAATTAGGTGCTCACTTCGCTTAGCTTTGCTGGAAGGTTGACATGGTCAGGCATCGCAGAAGGACCGTAAAAGTTTTAAACTTTTTTAAGCACCCTATCATAATTTTGTACGGACTCTCGGCCCTTAACGTTAAAGCTGGCACATGTAGACAATATACGACACAATAGTCCCGAAGTTGAAAGCAATAAGACGAGAGCATGTAACTCGAGATACGGGAAACTTTATGAAATTTAAATATTTTATGCAGTTTATTCGTGAAGGGATTTCGCTTCTTTAAATTAAGCTAACAGAACTAATATAGAGTTGGTTTCCAACTTTAATCTCTCGTAATGAATTAAGTTGGAGTTTTTGTTTATAGTTGGCTTATAGTTATACGACTTTCTGCGCTTTAGAGTTCGTAATTGCACTTATAAAGTTATATTACTGAAAGATTACATATAATTAAACTTCTTTAAGAAACAAGCTCAAAAGGCCATGTTCCATGTTCCTTTTGCTTGCTTGAAACTAGAAATGAAGTCAAATTATTTCTTAAACGTAGGAAAACCGTACTTACTAATATTTTAATTGCGATCGTGTGTTGTTGGTTTGTCCTTCAATCACGCCATAGTAGCGCTACGGATTGACATCATTTTTTGTAGGCATACCTACCTAGTTAAGGACCTGAAAAGTGACTACTTTTTATCTCGGGAAAAGAGCATGCTAAACCGTGGGGACTGCTCCCACGGTTTAGCATGCTATTTTTCAAGCACTTGTCCTTTAAAAAAACGCCGCAACAGCCATAGACAGAAAGCAAAATCTGAAGAGCATTTTGGGACTTACGAAAAGCTAAATAAATCTACTATAATATATATATAAATAAAATGTTAAATTCATACCTAACATAGTCGGGTAAAAAGTAGTAAGTACTCAAAGCGCCCGTTACAAATACTTACCCAACGATACCGGAAGTTGCGAACAATGTTGAAGCATTTCTTGGATGTCCCGGCGTTCAAAGTTACCCTGTTTCTTTGTGAGGACCCGAGAAACTTGGCCAAAGTTCGTCAAGTTTGCCAAATCGAGCCAAGTAGAACCAAGTTAACGACTTGCGGTAAAAGGTGCACTCGTAAACAAACTGCCAAGTTTTAATTGCAGTAGATTGCATCTTTTATGCAACCGCATATGAATGGGTATTGCAAAGGTAAATGTCGTAAATTGTAGAAACTGTAAACTAGATGAAACTTTAATTTTCATGTAAATTGGAGAACTTGAATTAACATTTTGTTAATTAAAATTATTTACAGAACATAAGTTATTCGTATTCTTTTATAGCTTTTCTGTGTTGATTTATGGAAGACGTTTCTACATTTTACACCCATTACATTTACACCCAAATTTTAAATTACTTACTTACCTCAAAAACTACTATTATTAAATTCATACCCTAAAACTCTGTCCGTTCAGTTGTACTCTATACCCTAAGGCAGTGTATTCTGAGCCTAAGGTGGCGACACTGCGCCTACCACCTCATCGTTTCCCCCGATTCTACCTGATATAGTCCGGTAGCGGTCAATAGGAGATGCTGAATTGAAACTAGTGTTGTTATGGATATCCATATCCGTAACCGAAACTATCGGATATCCGACATAAAAAAATATCCGTAACCGTAACTGAATCCGTAATAAAAGTTTTGGATAGTTTCGGATAGGGCGGAGTCTAACTAAATACTACACTCATACGAATTAACTGTGCACTCCGCTGGAATGCGACACCTTCATCAGTTCACATTTTACAGTTCCTTAAAAAATTAATATCCATAACCGAAACTATCGGATAATCCGAAATAATTTAATATCCATAACCGTAACCGAAACCGATATTATTTTTTACCAATATCCATATCCATATCCGGATCCGAAATTATATATCCATAACATCCCTAATTGAAACGCTCGGTGCAATGAAACTATATCGCTACTGCAATGCTTCTACGTCAAAGTAAATAAAACTGAGTTTAAATTGTTATCAAAAAGAGTCATCTCTAATCAACCCCAAAGATATGCGTCGAACGTTAACGCACGGTGATTAAGTTATTAGCTTAGTTCACAGCTCAGGTTCGGATATCATCACTATCCTAAAATACTATACCTACTTGTGAAAGTGTGCTTGTTTCAATCACGTCGCGTAGTAACGGAGCAACGAATCAACGTGATTTTTTTTTCCATGGATATAGTTAAAAACATGGTGAGTGACATAGGCTATTTTTTCCTAGAAAATAAAAAGTTCCAACGGGATTCTTAACATTTTAATACACGCGGACGAATTTGCGGGCGTCAGATAGTTCAAAATAAATTCTATAAACTAACTTGAGATTCCTTCCGTCTGATATAACAAGACTTCGTAAGATGTCAGAAGTTCAAACTATTTTATAGCATACCTGCTTACCTACTCCACGTTCCAAGTTCTCAGTTCATTGTCAAAACTTCGGAACTCAGTCCATGTTTGCCAAATTGAGCGAAGTTCGGTCAAGTTTACGATTTTCGGCAAAAACTCGAATACAAAATTCGCTAAGTTTTAATTGCTCTGGATAACTTGGCATTGTGAACTTTTGCTTGATTATGTGGGTATACCAAACTATGCGTGTTTTTTTTTAATTTATAGACTAGCGCTTGGCTGCAATCAGACCTGAATGTCAAAAATGCGTTTCCCACATCCGTCACACTCGCATGTGAGGCGCTAGTGTCGCAGCCGCGACAATATTATTTTACACTAGAGAATCACACAGCTGGCGGCAAGTGATGATGCAAAGTGAGGAGGCAAATCGCTTCGTACGTATCCGTGGAATTTCGACTACTTATACGGATAGTGACACACTGAATGTGATAGTCCCTACAAGGACCTACGTCCAACAATTGTTGACCATGTATGTCAGATCAAGACAATAATGATGACGATTGTTGCTTTACATCATCCGCATATTACGAGTATCTAAGCCCGGCGCCGGCTCGATTACGGCAAAATGACAGCTACAGTGTGACGATCGCAATCACCTTTGATTGACCGATACTTGCTAACTATTGGTTCCAATGCATTGTTGCAACAAGTATACCATAAACTCAATTACAACAATTGCGTTTGTAATAATGATTTATGCAGATTTTCGGGAATCGATCTACATTGCTGTTGTCGCTTGATAACGTCATTTGCATCAGCAATGAAAACTGCGTTGGATGCAGCTCTTCTCGCATTGGGCGGTCAGTCACAAAAACGTGCCATAATAACTGCAAAATGCCATCATTGCTCCTAATAACAACTCGATCCAAAATCATTAAAGCAAGATGCATATGATAACACAGTAGGGGATATCGGATTCCCCTGCAGGGTTCCCCAAACTACCGGGTCCTCGTCATCAACGGTATACTGCATAATGTTATTGTTCCTCATTTTAATGCGCAAGTCTCGCCGTAATTCATGAAATTTACTGCCATTAATCTTCTTGATGTATGTAAAATGTATCTTCCTATAATATTACAGTTTGCTTGTATCAAAGATAATCCCATTTGTAGAGTCTTTGCTAACGTTTAGATGTTTTTACCGATTAATATTTTTTTCTCAATATTTGTTTAACATAACGAAGCACATGTTATTAATGATGCTTTGTGGTATGCTAAATAAGCATTAAAAGCTATTACTAGTATTTTACATAGTAGGTATGTTTTCTCTCTAAATTAAGTCAATAGCAGACCACCCACAATGCCATCTTGTCGTAATTATCGCCGTATAATCGTCATATCGTCAACGTGTCATCATCGTATCGCCATCATATTGTCAACGTATCGTTATCGTATCGTCAACATGTCATTGTCGTATATTGTCATCATACTCGCCAACGTATTATCACGTATAGTTGACGTATCACTATCGCATCATCAGCATATTATCACTGCCTACACACTACCGTATTATCATCATATCATCAACGTATCATCACCGTATCATCATAGTATTTTCGCCCCATAGTAAGTACTTTCTTAGACCAACCTACTCGTAGGCATATTCCGATATCTCGGAATTATCATCAAAAAGAAAACATGGTAAGTATGATATATTTTAGTCATGGTATACCTATTAATGTTAGGCCAACCACGATACCGACGTTTGTTACTACCGCCGTATCGTCCTCGTATCGTCGTCACACAGTAATCACTTTCCCACACTAACTTACTTGTAGATTAGCATAACAGATAGCTAGGAATTATCACCGAAGGTTGAACGCTTGACAATTTGACAGCTCCAGCCGACCACGATATGGCCATGTTCCTGTGATAGCATCAAATAAGGTTACGGTTGTCTTTGTCAAAGATTAGTGCTCGCACCTGCTTCGAATCATGAAGATTATTTAATTGATTCGGTTCGAATGTAATTTCGATCATTTGGAAATTGTATAATGGCTTTTTACCGTGGGTGTTGTTGCGTTAATAATCCACAGATTTTAATCAACGCGACGCATGTAATTTTTACACACGCTGTTTGAATTAGTTTTAAATTAATTTTTGATTTAATTTGGGAGTCTTTAAGAATTTGCACAGGCAAATTTTTATTTATTTATTCTCGAAAAATTTCTGTTTTATAAGGTGTGGGATTAGGACATGTTTCTATCATAAAGTTCTTATACCATCTCGAAAAATATCAATATCCAAAAATAATAAATACAAAAATATACTTATCTGTTGTGACGTTTAGGTATGCAACAATATACGTACGAAGCGATTTCCTTTCTCGTTGGTTTTAGTTCAAACCTCTTGGATATGGAACCGCCTTTCAGCGTCAATTTTCCCCTAATATAGGTAGGTATCTTCCAGTAAAGATTCAATAGGCATCTTTTAGGCAAGCGCGCTCTATCTTAGGCTGCAATATCACTTGCTAGCAGGTCTGATTCAGTCAGCCAAAAATGGGTGTTCAACCCGCCTGGAGGTGACATCGCACACTTGTGAAATAGGTAAAAAATATTTTCTAACTGAAAAATATTGCGTTGTATCGTCTTGTACCTTTCATCATTGTAGAAAACTTTTTTTTGATTGTGATATAGGCTTGCGCGTGACGATAATCATGCCCAATAAAAAGCAATGCGATCTTAGTTGGAATGCGCTTGCCTAGAAGTAGAGGATGCCTATTCGTTATTGCCTTGTTAAAAGGGGTCTCTCCGTCACTAGCCCCATACAAACGTAGTTCCAATTTCATTTCAATATTAAGCAACCAAAGACCATGAAATTTTGCAGACATATTCTAGAAACTGATATCTATGCCCGTGGTTTTCCAGATTTCTGTTAAAATATTCGGTTTAAAAGTTACGCGGTCTTAAAAATTCACATACAAATCTTGAGCCCCTGTAATTTTAAAACTACATATTTTTACAAAAATCTAATACACCACAGGCACAGATATTAGTTTCTAGAATATGTCTGCATAATTTCATGGACTTTAGTTGCTTAATATTCAAATGAAATTGGAACTACGATTGTATGGAGTAAGTGACGGAGAGAGCCCTGTTAACAGCACCTCAACAACTTGACGCATACCTACCTACTAATATTCTCAAGGTAACAAACAGACAGACGGACGCATTAATTAAAATATTAACGTAAACTGAAGCGTAGTTAACTTCAACCAAATGCTTGTTAAGTTCAATGGGGATTTTAAAATTTCAGCAGTATTTCAGCAAATTTTTTTCATTCTATTTGATTTTAATTTTTTTCATCCAGGTCAAGTTTTACTTACTATGCTTACGCTGTTAAGCGTAGTAAGTAAAACTTGACCTGGAAAATTAAATATCCAAATAAAAAATTTCTAGTGTACATTAATTGATAGGTTAATTAGTCTAATTTAGCATGTGTTAACCATTTGGCCTGTAGGTAGTTTTGCAGAATTAATATGTGCATTTTAAGCAATCGTCGTGAGAATATCTGAGACTACTCTAATGTTCACAAAAGTGTATGAAGTCTGTCAATCCCTACTTGGGCAGTGCAGTGGACTATGGCTTAAATCCTTCTTACTCTGAGAGAAGATATGCTTGGATAGTGATCATGATGACTAGATAGCTGGCACAATACTGCTACTTTAAGCTTTAAGATTCATTTTCAGTCATTTCTCACCAATTCATCTTTAAATACCTATCTTGCTCAAACTTACACTAATTAATAGCTATTAAAAACGAAATGTTACGAAACAAACAACAAAATTAATCATTAATCAGTAAGCTCATTAATTGATAGAATAAACTTTGCAACAGAAAATATAAATTCGGACGTTTCTAAATGTAAAACTTTAAATGAATCATTACTGTTTCATTTGATATAATTAATGAAGTGGTCCGTAGATCAACGCGATCGTTTTATAGAATAGTCCGGCCTTGTACTTGATCAATTGATCAGTTTGTATAGATATGCGAAAATATTCACCCATATTGCCCACAGTAACTTGAAAAGTTACACTAGTACCACAATTTTACGATATTATGTAGTACACTAGAGTTTTAGGTAATTCACGTCACCTTACGGTTTTTGAATGTCACAACCTCACGACCGTGCCTCCAGGCGAGTCAAGCCCGTATTAGCACTTTAAGAAATAGTCTATGAATGATATTAATTAATAACGGAAACGCCCATTCTGTCTGCCATTGGATACGCGTTGATTCTGATTTAATTTACGCCTTTTCATTTGTACACATACCTTTATATAAGCTTTTACTCGCCATGAAATTATACGTACACAATTAAATTCTTTTCAACTGCAGTTTGAAAATTGGATATTCATGACATGTGTATTTTTAATTGCTCGAATATTGACCCGCTACTAGAAAAGAGTTGATAACTTTAAAATGGCTGAACCGATTTTCGTGGATTATAGCTAAGAACACTCTCGATCAAGCCACCTTTCAAACAAAAAAACTAAATTGAAATCGGTTCATTAGTTTAGGAACTACGATCCCACAGACAGATACACACGTCAAACTTATAACATCCCTCTTTTTGGGTCGGGGGTTAAAAATAAATAAGAAGCTCTTCATTTGCATGTTCTAATACGTATACGGTAAGGTTGCGAAAGGTTCTATTATGTATTTTGTGGTAGCGGTCAGTTTTGAAAGATTAACTAAGTATGATGATAGCGTATCTAGTGATAAAAACTTCAGGGGTGCGAGGTTCGATCCCAAGCATGCAATATTCTAGCTTGAGTAACAATCTGAGTAATGTACATTTTGAGCAATTAAAATATACCAAATAAATATAACTTAGTATAAAAATAAATATACTTAACTGCCATACCTCTTCCAGGTTAGCCCGCTTCCATCTTAGACTGCATCATCAGTTACTACCAGGTGAGATTGCAATCAAGGGCTTACTTGTATCTAAATAAAAATAAAAAATATTACTTGTTTTTACGGTGAAGGCAAACATCGCGAGGAAACCTGCATACCCAAATTTTCCAAAAAGTTCTTAAAGGTATGTACCTAAAGTCTGCAAATTCGCACTTGGCGAGCTTGACTGACTATGGCGTAAGCCCTTTACATTCTAACAGGAGGAGCCCGTGCTCAGTTCAGTGGACCGTCGATTGGCTTAGATGATAATGATGATATCTATTAGAAATAGTTTTTTTTTTTGACTAAAAAAAAAACAATTTGTCAGCACATTAACTCCATACAGAATCAATTAAGGATATTGTACCTAATATGTCGGACTATGGTGTGCTTATTGAACACGCTCAGCCCTGAGGTCTAAAAAGGTCATTAGAAATTAAAAATCGAGTATACAAAGAATTCATTTTATTCGCATTCAAAGATAATCGATACTACTCTGACAGATAGATTACTTCGTAATATACCCGCCTATTTTCACTCTGCAATCGATTAAAATCGATATTACTCTCCGACCAGTTGTTACACAATCGGAAATATCCAATAATAACTTCCTAATAAGATACTGTCTTAATAAGCTATTTTTAATTACACAATACGATCTTGATAAAGAGAAACAAATAGACCAAATAACTGATACGGTATGAGAGATCCATATCTGTCACCTATTCGAGAGACAGTAATTAGGATTTCGACTGCAATTTATTTATCTGAACAATCGAATAAACAACCTTGGCTTATTTATTCATTAAAATAATATAAAGCATGTTTAGATTGCTCTACTATTAGAAAGCAAGGTCGCATTATAATGGCCGATTGCATGGGAGTAGGGTCTATTTATACAAAGGTAGTAAACCATAAACGATAGCGTTTGATGCTGTTTAATTTCTTTGGGCACTAATGGGATGGATAAAAATTCGCGCCACGAACATGGTAACATTATTAGCGCTCGGAATGCTGATAGGTGTGAAAACTAAACTAACGCTGATGGTTTAAATGTAACAAATGACATTTTTGATACTTACAATAATTAACTCTACTCTACTCTACTGTCAGCAATCCCCATTGACTGCTAATTTTTATTTCTCATCATGTTTCCCACCTACCTAAAACAGTATATTTTAAACTGATGAGGATAAAATGATACATGTAATACATAAAGAAAAAATCTCTGAAAGCCAACAATGTATAGTTTTTATACACCAGAAAATAAATTAGTCGGGATATTTTCTATACTATAGTGTATATAATCTACTTTTACACTATAATAAAAAAAAAAGAGTTTTATTGAAATGTTTTTATTTTTATTTAATTTGTGGCTTAAGTTTTTATTAAATGTCGTGTGAAATAATAATTTATCACAATGTGATTGCATTTTGACGTTTGAATACACACCAATATCATATTCGTAATCGAAGTTTCTCATAATCACAGTTTCTTATATTTTGCACCACATTGCACTAGCGGTGTGTGATCCAGATAGAGTCAAGACACAAAGCGAGCGACACAGCCTGAGAACTAGACCGGTAACCGGTACAAGTACCCGGTTTAATTTAGTTATTTCGCTACATTTCCGTTGGTTAAACTAACTGTTTAGTTTAATAATATTACAAATGCCCTTATTAAGGACCCTACGAGGTTTACAGCATAGAAAGCAACAAAGTCATATAATTCAATTTCATTCATAAGCAAAGATTTTAGGTTCATATGCAAAGGTAAAAGTAATTTTAGTATTTTAAAAAAAAACTTATGTTTCTTTTAGTTTTCGTTTGGTAAGGAAAAATTTATTCAAAATTCAAAATTCAAAATATTTTTATTCAATTAAACTTTTACAAGTACTTTTGAATCGTCAAAGCATCCATATATATTATAATTACTATAAATTATATAAGCTGTTATCATTATTAGCTAGTTGGCCTAATCCATATCGTTATGAAGAATCCGCTGACTTTAAATTTCATGTCAAACCGCCGATTTTACGACAATGTAAATCCATCAAAGAATTTGCTTTTATAACCGATACATATTATATGCAAACAAAACATAGATGCAAAATTAATACTATGCTCAAAAGAAAATTCTAAAATATCATATCTTCCTACAAGTTTGTTTATGATATAAATAATATGTACAGTTGACGCTAAAATAAAACAATAATTTAAAAGATACCGCCAACAAGTTAAACATTTAAGACACGACATGGAACAAACTTTGTTTTTTTTTTCTACAAAGCTACAAGCGGGTAACGAGCTTGATCTTTCTTATTCCAAGAACTGCATATTAAAATCAAGTCTGACTAAGCACAGATGAGGAGTGATTTATACCGAAGTAGCGAAGGCTTCGATGCGGTGGTATTCACTTGGTACTCCCATCAGGTCCAGATTCAAAAGTACTTGTAAATGTTTAATTGAATATTTTTTTAATTAAAGCTATAATATCTTTCGTGCCAAAATTGAAATTACAAACTAAGTAGTTGACTCTAAAATAATATAATGGTGAAATGATTTGCGCAAGAAGATAGCGTGTAGTCTTCCCTGTTATAAAACCTTATTAAATTGACATTAATAAGACAATTTGTTTTATCATTTTCAATCCAACAATAGCTTATTTTAGAGTAAAAAAAAACGGACGGACAGACAGACAGACAATAAAGTGATCCTATAAGGATTCCGTTTTTCCTTTTGAGGTACGGAAGCCTAAAACTATGTATTTTAACTTCATCAGTTTTGTTAACCTCCAATTTACCCACAAGTAGGTTTTGACAACTTCCCTGGCGCAGTGGTCAGCGCTGTAGGAGGTCGCGGGTTCGATTCCTGGCGGGGGAAATTTGGGAATTTATATTTTCTAAATTGTCTGGTTTGGTAGGAGACTTCGGCCATGGCTAGTTACCACTTTAACGGTAAAGCCGTGCCGCCAAGTGATTTAGCGTTCCGTCACGATTCCGTGTAGAAACCTATCAGGGGTATGGGTTTAATCAAATGAATGCCATACTCCTTCCAAGTTAGCCCGCTTCCATCTTAGACTGCATTATGCCTTACCATCAGACCATCAGGTGAGATCACAGTCAAGGGCTAACTTATATAGAATTAAAAAAAAATAGTCTATTAAAAAGAATACACAACAATTTATCTTCAGTGTGACTATGCTCTTATTCCAAGATGTCTTCCGGAGATATGGTATGTCTAAAACACCGAGCCATTTTATTAAAGTCCCATTAATTATCCATTACGTTCAAATTCTGTTTTATAGTTGTTTTAATTGTTTTCATTATGTCTTCTCTCAGTTGGTGGGCGATTTGGAGATTGTAATTATATGCTTCCTTACCAAACACGTTATTATTTCATCAAGTTTACGGTAGGTGTGAGACGATTATAAGTAATGTTTTTTCTTTCGGTTTTTTTTAGGGTTCCGTGTTAAATTACACTTTTGAATAGTTTCGTCCAGTTCATCTGTCCATGGTTAAACTATAAAGTTAAAAGTTACCGCTACAAGACGACTAATTAATTAAATTGATTGCACTTTAAGCAGAATCAAATACAGTCTACTTGTGTATAAATTAAATGTACATTTTTTAATGTAAAGAATTATTTTCGTTTTGTTCGACTCGTTCGACGCGCTCGGCTCGGATAAGTGTGCGTTCACCTTTGGAACATAACATCACCGGCCGCATCGAAACATCGCGTGCCCGCTTTTGAAAGCGGGTAGGTTGGCGTTTTATTTTCTATTTTTTAAATGGTATTAATTAGTTTTATGGAGTTTTTATGAATTTTATTAAGAAGTACTAAATATTAATCACGGGAGTCTATTATTTTACACTTAAATAATGTTTCTACTTAGCTATGCCCGTTATAGGCTTAGAAACTATCCAACCAAATTAATAATGTGAAGATGGTTTGTTTAAGAGAGGTCTCTCCGTCACTCGCTCCATACAAACGTAGTTCGTCTCTCATTTGAATACTAACCAATCACACTCAATGGAATTTTGTAGAAACGTTCCGGGAACTAATATTTATGCCTGTGGTTTTCCAGATTTCCGTTAAAATATTCGGTTTCAAAGTTACGCGGTCTTAAAATTCACATACAAATCTTTGAGCCCCTGTAATTTTAAAACTGCATATTTTTTGAAAAATCTAAAACGCCACAGGCCCAGATATTAGTTCCTAGAATATGTCTGCAAAAATTCATGGACTTTGGTTGCTAAATATTCAAATGAAATTGGGATTACGATTGTATGGAGTAAGTGACGGAGGGAGCCCCGTTAAGCGTAGTAGCATGCACGCCGAGTATCCGTTAGTTAAGTATTTATGATGAAAAACTTTGAACTTATTGAGAGACATAAATAACTGAAAACTATTATTGACACGGGCGATGTCACCGCATTCTCCTAGTAACTAATAAATCTGCCCACAGACATGTCTGCAAAGTTGTATTACAAACATTTAGGACCCAGCACATAAATCCAAAAGCCAACAATATCCAAGTTCAGCATACGATAACTGTTGTACAAACTACAAACCTTGTATTGTAATCGCGACGGGCCAACTCATAAATCACGTCTCATACTTAGCTGAAGACATTTCATATTATACAAAATATCTGATGCTTGGTAATTTCTCATATGCGTACATGAAGAAGTTTCAAACCAACAAACAATTCATATCCATCATTCCATACTAATGCGATAGTGTGCCGGAGTACGGAACCCTCAGTGCGCGAGTCTGACTCGCATTTGGCCGGTTTTTTTTAATATCTCTCCAACGAAATAGGGGTCATCATCCATTTGGTACAGCGATAGCTTGCATCCAGGGACGGATAATATAAGCTACTTTTCATCCCGGAAAATAAAAAGTTTAAGGGTATTTTAAGTGTAACGCTAACTGAGATGTTAGTATGTCCGGACCAACAATCTTAGTTGGAACTCGATACAATATCGATCGTTCGCTTTCGAAAACTGTTAATACTTTTAACTAGGTAGAGATACCTACCTGCAATCCATCAGTGAGACTTAATTTTAACAAACTACTTACCACGCATATCATTTTCGTCGAATAAAATCAATATTTTTTATTGTGTGAACAAAATAATTAATAAAACCAACAAATTATTCCCTATCAAACCAACTTTTAATATTCCAACGCTACAAATAATTCCAAGTGTGATCATAGCCGCACCTACACCGATATTGCTCATCCATTAATTATAACATTAATTAATTACATTAAATGATTTCCCAATGAGCAACATATTATGAGCTTTTTATTTGATCATTGCTTTGCATTTCAGTGTATACTTTTGATGTATTTATTCCATTCCCTGAACAATTATTCATTAAACCGTATCATTTGGTTACATTTAATTTTCATAACAGGTTATGCCGTTATCAAATATTCGTTGTTATTAAATATTGTTATAAATTCGAGATTACCGCAGGCAGATAAATACTAAAAACTTTAAATTTCGACATACTATTTTATGTAAAGGTAAACATTTAGCCTACATGCAATCCTACGAATGTTGTAATTTTTCATGTAAGTATATTTTCAAATAAAATTGTGCGAGTATTTTGCTGATATTTTCATGTAGAGTCCAAAATTTTATTTAAACCGGTCTTCAAACCAATCTCAAAACATATGCCTTTCTGGCAATACTTGGAACAAAATGTCATGTAAAGGTGCGCCTTAGTAAGCAAATCAACGCTGTTGTTTGTGCGTGTCTCTTTCACGCAAAAACTACTAATAGTTTTGGCTGAGAAATGGAGATAGCTTATACCCTGACTAAACACATAGACTTTATTTCATCCCGCAAAATCAAAGATTTCCTGCGGGATGAAAAATCTATGTCCATACAAGTCGCGAATATCATCCAGTGAGTCAATAGAGATATTACTCTAGCGTTTAAAAGATTACGTTTAGCTGAAACGCTTCAACATGACCAAAATCTGTTCATTAGGTACATTTTTACCAACCTCATACCCAAATTTTTGGGAAAAGCAGTTTAAAATGTAGGTATATAATATTATAAGTGTCATTATACAACGATAAATAGTTAAATGACAAAGCATAATCACAATAAGCTTAATGCGTTGTTAGTTTGACATGTCCTGTGAGCCTGTTATATATGGAATTGTCCTCCAAACTCGAACTTGGTAATATATTATTCGATCGCCGATAGTTCGTGCTTTGCACAAGTTCTATACGTATCATGTTTGTACCAAGTTTTATTGATAACTCCGAATATTAATGGCTAATGATAAGGTTTGATAGAGCGTCTTTAGTTTGCTCTATTATTTGTGTTGTTTTATAGTCATTTCCTTCATTCAAAAGGGTCTATACTCTATATTATTGCTTATTTATGACCTTGTCCTAACACCACCGTGGTACCACTACCACTGACAAGATGACCGATAATATTTTTGGTCTGGTAGAGTCGCCGCAAAAAGAACCCTTTTTCGCACCATTTAAAAACGAAAGTCAATGGATATAATTTGGTTTTAGACGAGAAACGTGTGTCTGGTGTAGGTTTAAATCGTCCCTGAGTGTATTTAAATATTTTCCAAAAAAACTAATATCATTCCCAACAAATTAATCGTTGTAAGTTAACTAATGTATTGAATTTAAATTGGAGATGAAACTCAACACGTCATCAAATAGGTATGTCGCCGTAATATGCACACAAGACACTACAATATTATAGTCTGAGAGCCGATGAACAAGTTGTATTGAATATTGCCGAATAACCTTTGCATTTATAAATGCAAAATATACCTGACTATTTGTCTATCCGTCTATAATTAATATCTATGAGAATTTATTACCTTTTCATAGTACAACCAGTAAACCGGGAAAAGACATAACTTGGAACCTGAAAACAGACATAGAATACTTTTACACCTGGAAAAATACTAGACCCCCACGGCATCAAAAATATAATAAGTTATACTTAGTTCTAAATATTTAAATAAGTTGTTCACCTCCTTCAATTTCAATTTCAATTTCAATTTATTGCAATTCCAGGAATAATATAATACAATGGATACCCAGTTTTGGGTGTTCCTTGTTCTGAACTAGATAATTGAGTTAATGAAAAATCAGGTTAACATCACAGTGAAATCTGTATTTTAAACTTAATGACATAATTATGTTATAGGGGACGCAAACTAAAATTGAATGAATTTCTATGGAACTGATTACATCAACGGTAACCGCCATTGATACAATTTTAGTAAGCGTTCGAAACCGTGTGCGCAGTGTGCGCGTCTCGGGCGCTTGTTAAGTACCAAATACGTCAAACCCCTAGTACGGTACTGCATCTGTACGAACTCAAAGTTTGTAGCTATTGAAACACTTTAAAAGTATACACTTGTATTTTCATTTCATTTTTATGTAACAAATCATCCACAAGCTCCGAGACAATTTGGTTTATTGTTCGTGAATCTTTGATCGAATCAATTCCACAAAGTGATTTTGTAGTGAGACAAATTTAATAGAGCATCGTTTCAACATCAATCTGATTTCTGAAACCACCTCATGCAATCATGCAAGACTTATTGCGGGTTGGATTATGTCTGTACTCTGTGCATTATATTGTGTTCTATTTTGACATTTGCGCGCCTGTCAAAATTTCTATTTTTGACAGTTCCTAAGATTTATTTTTGCTATTCTCTGGTTTTGGCTACCTAGGGTAGAGGTCTGGCTAAGAAAAACTGTTGCCAATTCTGTGAAAATAGCGCAATTGTTACAGTCATAATATTTTTACACTATGATAGGTTTCTTCCGCCACAATTTAGGTTTTTGGAAATCCTGTGGGATTTTCAATAACCTAAATTTAGGATCTCCGGGATAGAATTATTCTATGTTCGTCTTCAGAATGCAAGTTTGCTAAATTTTGTCTAAATCAGTTCATCAGATGAACTGTGAAAAGCTCGTCTAAGAGGCCAGTAGATGACATTAAAATATAACAAACTATAGCTTCATAGAATTTACATCACTCGCGTCTGAATTTTTGTATAGTGATACATAATAAGGACCGAATCAGTTATCCTAATCACTTACGTGATTTTATGACAAAATCGTATTGGTAAGTAAAAAAATCATCTTTAAACGAATTTTCTAACACAACGCGACACCAACACTAAACGAATCTGTCAAATGGAAAACATTACAGTGGACGGAGTATAGCACTTAGGTGTGATAGTTGACATTTTATTACTACATTTCTATTACCATAAATACGGGGCGTTGCTTTTAATGGTAAGTGTTAGTAGGTCAATGCATTAATGTGACAGTAAAGTGTAGCAGGGTCACTGGCAGTAATTGTTGTTTTGTGACACAACCGAGATAGACCTATCAGAATGGCACGTGTTAAATTGCAAAAGAATTGAATTACCCATACAATAATAATTCGTGTTACGAAACTAAAGCTTAGCCCGCGATTTTGTGCTTGCGGAAGGTCTTGTGGATGTTAGGTAAAAGAATAGTAAGTATGATAAACAAGTTTTTGTTTATCATAACATAACGGACTAAAAGATATTGGTAGTTTTATCCGACTACGGCAAAGCCAAAAGAATAGATTATGATTTTAGCAGTCTATATAGTATGTATGTATGTTTGTATCCAGATTCTGCATGTTCCACCGTAGTGCCTAAACTACTGGGCCGATTTTGATGACTGAGCTGTCAATTGATTCGTTGTAAAGGTCCGGGTGACATAGGCTATATTTTATATGAAAAAACGATTCGGTAGAGCCACTATTTGATAATAATTGATTGAATTCGTAACTTTGTGCCTTTTCAGATGGAGACCTTGGACTTGTGGTGCCCGGGAGCTCGAGCGCTTTTTGACACAATTTTGAAAAGGATTATTTATTGATTCTACCACAGAGATCTAAGAGTTGGTCCTTGGTCAAATAATTCGTTTGGCCATCTAAAGGGCCAATACTCTGCGACTTCGGTACAATGCTTTGCTACGGTGGCGGTGGTTTTGATGAAGTTTAAGCTGTAATTAAGTTTAGTTTTTGTTTAGTAATAAATTAGTCTCTTCTCAGTATGAGAAGGATTTGACCAGAGTCCACCACCTTGGCCAAGTACGGATCGACACTTTTGGGAACATTATGGAGAAACTCTTCTTTCTCAATATGAGAGGAAACCTGTGCGCAATAGTGAGTCGGCGCGGCGATGCGTTGATGAGTAAATTAATTTTGATTCTGATTTATGTTAGTTTCATAGTTTAGTTATAATTATTATTGTTTCTGTTCTGATATTATGTTTTAATTAATGTGTAAAAATCTACTAAATTAAATTAATAATTGATTTTTCAAAAGACTCTTTATTTGACCTAGACATAGTTACCTAACTACTTGGTTTTATTTTTATAAGATTATGAGTTTGATTCCCGAATAGATTACTTTACGAATTTATGTTTTCTTAATTGGCTGACGACTGGTTATTAGATAACGAAGCTTTATTATATATTGCAATATGAAATCTTGTTTTATCTAAAGTTATTATAAAATCAATTTATTAAACCTAAGATCGTTTAAAAGTTAATCCCGGTAAGTTGTTGGAGCAATCAATATAAGCTTGAATGTTACAATCATTAAACCAAAGCAATTTGCATAACATTTTCTTTTACGGTCTTTCTACGAGGATTATTGTTCCGTTTTACATTTATTTGTATAATTTAGCTGAACTGGAGAAGGTTCAGTGTGCCTCAGATGTTTCTTGATTGTATTTAATTAAATGTACAATTCTGTTTTATATTATTATGCGAAAGCTGTGCACATTTTTGCTGAGTAGACTCCGATCCAGCTCCTCGACGCATTTGCTGACAGGTTCGACTGCCAATACTTGAATCACTGATGTATCATTCACATGCTGGCAAATCGATCCTATCCTAGTTTAAGTAGGTTTACATTTACTAACAAATAGGTTTAACTTACATGTACTAACACTAACACTAATATCTTTTTTTATAAAGAATAGCGAACAAACGAGCAAGTGGATCACCTGGTGTTAAGTGATTACCGCCGCCCATGAACATATTATATGCAGCACCGGAGGTACCGCCGATGCGTTGCCGGCCTTTCAGGAATTTGTTGGTCCATGTTGTTTTCTAGTGAGAACACCGCCGATAGGAGTTGATGGGAGTTGGGAGTTGGATTAGTAATAATCCTTACTTATCTATATGTAATTAATAATAAATAAAATCTATATGTAAAAAATAAATAAAAATATTAATGTATCGAAATGAAAATAATTTATTTAATACTTATTTAACTGTGATCTCCTCGAGACAACCCACCATAACTTCTGAATGCCTAAACAGATTTGCATGTAGTAGTTAGGGTTGCCAGATGCCCCGTATTTTACAGGTTACCCCGTATTTCAAGGCATTATAATACAGAAACCCGTAATTGTGAAAATAAAATACGGGGTAGCTGGCTGGCTGGTGAAACCAAACCGCAACGTTTTGTCCAGCAGAAAAAATATTTTTCTTGCGCGGCGATGCGTTACCCGCGTAGCCGAAACCAACTCAATATTTACTATCGCGGTGTGTGAAGGGAGAATTACAATTTAAATATTATAATTTTAAGTTACAATGCAAAAAATTTAATGCATTTGTTTCACAAAATTGAGACTTTTAAAAGCTGTTTCTTTAAACAATACTTAAGTATTAATAAGTAAGTAAAAAGTAAAAATCTAATAAGTAATATCATTGTAAAACTGTGTCTGCCGCAAAAAAACCTAAAACCCATATATTTGATGCTGGTATCCGTAATCAAGAAGTGATATGTAGCAACCCTATAATAGTCGAAAGTAACTAAAACCGAAATTTCAAAATACAAAGTGACTAAAACGCTCTAACGTTGCAAAATACTTCTCACCCCGACCCGACAAGTAGTTAAGCAAGTTAGGTAATAATAAACTTCGATAGCATTATATAAATTTGTCAAGCGGCTTAAGTTAGAAATTGCAAGCTCGCTCGCAGTTTGAACGAGTTTTATCAACGTTCACTTGTTTGCCCGTTAGATTTCACTGCGAGTTAGTGCGTCTACAGGCGTTAAGGTTAACGTTATTTCGCAGTATTGTAGACGTAACTTTAATTCGCTTTACATTTAAGAGCAACTTTATTGAACGGGATTAGTTTGCAGTTAAACCGTTCTTCGACCGCCCGGTGTGCCAGATCCTTTTTTCCATGCACATGCAAACTGTGAAATCAACCCCCATCGGCGGTGTTCCCACTACATTACAACATGGGGTTATTGAAGGGGCGGTTCCTGAAAGTTCCGCAACTAATAATAAGTGAATAATTGAATAACAATTCAATACATTAAATTAGGTAGATAGTGCAAGTACCAAAACGTACTCATCTTTGCATAAGGAAATAATTAGAAATATGGCAATTATCTTATAAAACTGTTTTACTTTTACAGATCTAAGACACCGAAAAAATCATTATGAACGGATATAAGACTGTGTGAAGAATTTATAGCAAACATAAAGAATTTTTCAAAGTATGAACAATCTTGGGACATTCACTTGACGCTTATCTGCTTTATACCACCGTCCGAACCTGTTTCGTGGTAGGGCTCAACAATAGCTGCGGGCATCATACTACTTTATTGCCATCCGGATTTTGGTATGAGTAACAAAATACTAGCGTGGTGAGCCTGAAGAAATCTTTTTTTTTTTTTAATTTATTGATTTAAAGACATACAAAAAAACCTCATACAATAAATCTCGCCAAACTGCGTCGCAGTCTTAGGGCAGTAGTCACAATGACGGATGATCCACAGGTTTCTGGCCGCTCGAAAAAAAGTTCTTCAATCTCAGTCAGCCTTCTATGCAGAGCATGTACCTATGGAGTCCGATGAGACAGCAGAACACGTACTGTTCAAATGCAACGAAATAATCGACCAACGCACGCACTCCACTGACTCTACTCTTTGAACATTCCTCGACAACTAGGCTTCTGAAGTGAGCTTAGGATTTAGAGTGATCTGGCTGGCAACAGAGCTTTCACTCACTAAAGACGGATGATTTCGCTATTAAAATCCTAGCCTAGAATGAAGAAGAGTAGTATTTTTTTAAGTGAAAGCTGCTGCAATGTCATCCTTTTTAAACTATGTGTAATTAGGAATCTCTGAGTCCAGTCATAAAGCCTTCTGCAATGTGCCAAGTATTGTGATTTAATATTAGTCTTTACGAGTATAAACGTTAGTACTCGATCTCTCCCGTCGAAGAAATAGTAATTTTGTTGCAGTTTAGAAGATGTATTTTCTGTCAAGTTTGGGTTAAAAGCTCAAAGTTAACTGAACTAGAGTCACCATTGTCACAATGTTGTCTGTGAAAAGAATTGCTTTATTTTGTAATTCAGTGAGTATACTAGGTCTTTGACCTTGACCTAGATGACCTTGGTAACTTGGTTTGGTTTATTTGACATGAAAAAGTTAAAAGCGTTTAACTTGGACCATATTGTTGACGGACGGGGTCCGTTTGGTAGCCTTTATGTCCTCACAAATGTCTTAAGCCGGGTATCACTGCGGTGCGTCATAACGGCTAACGTTCGTGGGATCAACTGTAAGTGACACATCATTTTAAATACGAGGTTTATGTGGCATGTGGGAACTGGCTGAGGAACTAAGATGAGGGTAAAGTATTCCAGTATCACGTACTTACCCGTGATAATTTAGGCTGTGAGATTACAGGATGACCTTTTTTGTTGCAGATAAAAGGAAGGCACTGAGTTCAATTCCTAGCTGCAAATTTTGAAAAATTTCTTATAATCTGGTGGGAAAAATCAGCTGAGGCCAACCGCCTTGCTGACAAAGGCCAAAGGCGTATTGCAAATGATCGTGATGATGATAATGACGTGTCCTCTGACAAACCAATCCTATATTTTCCACCACACTGGCCAAGTGGGGGTTGGCAAACTTCAGATACCCTTGCAAACATTATGGACAACTCTTTGGCATGCCAGTTCCCTCCGATGTTTTCCTGCAGCTTTAGAGCTCGAATATGCTTTCTCTTCTAAGAACCATATGAATCAGTTTATTGATAGAGCTTTGTAGATTAATTTATAAGATAAATTTTTGTCATACGATGACTAAGTAAATATCTACCGGATTTGTTTATATATAGGATTGCGTAGGTCGATTCTGATGATATGACTATTTTCTGAATCATATTATCAAAACTGTAACATATGGTTTTTCCGTAGAAAGCTTTGGTCATTTATAAAACCACAAATGGGTTTTGATTATTTTGACTAGGATTTAAAGAAATCAACACTTAAAAATTGTTGAATTTATATGGTTTCTTTTGATATACCTACCTAATGATATTTGAGAAGAAGTATAACTTATTACAAACACATACATTTTGAAACCCTATCAACCCTTACCATGATCAACCTACACTTTTAACTCACCTCATAAAAAGAAGTTCTGAATTCGACGTGTATATTTTTGGACGGTCTCTTTCTATAAATTCATTAATTCTGAACCACTTTCTATACATGTATATTTTTTTAAATTATGAAACAATGTGTGAATGCTGGTCTCAATTGAATTTAGCGAATACCTGATGAAAATCTTTGGAGATCAAGGACATTAATTACTACTCAATGGGCAAAAGCAAAGTTTAGTAAACATAATACGTAGGTATACTTTCAACCACACAAATCATGGGCGCATAGCAAGCTACGATTTACACTATATTTTAATACCTTGAAGAGGTCTATAAAACTACTGTATTATTGGTAACATAACAAACATGAATGTGGCACCCACACAGACAGGTATTATCTATTTGTTTGAGATCGGATCGAATATCCTAAAGGAAACTGCAGCAACCGGTGCTTTAGAGAATTTATAAAGCAAGACAAAAATTTATTTACAATAGGGCTTCTACGAATGTTTTCCTTATGTATGAACGGATCTTACAAGTAGCCACGGTACATAGCGACTTCATTATTAGATATGAAATTTTATTGGATCCATTGGATACTTATAAAGATGGGTAATTGGGTATACATATAAACACTAAGATTGGGTATACACAAGTGTAAATTAAAAATTTATATCACCCCCGACAAGTGAAGGTTACAGTAACTAGAAAAGAGCTGATAACTTTCAAACGGCTGAACTGACTTTCTTCGATTATAGCTAAGAACACTATCGATCAAGCCACCTTTCAAACAAAAAACTAAATTAAAATCGGTTCATTAGTTTAGGAGCTACGATGCCACAGACAGATACACAGATACACACGTCAAACTTATTCTCTTTTTGGGTCGGGGGTTAATAAAAGCAGCTCAGTTTAATTTAGAACAGTCGTATAAAATCCAAATGGTTGATAATAATGATAGACTCTTGAATCTTCTTTGAAGCCATAAACTTGTGTGTATAATTTTTTAAAGTAAAAACAGCAATAAATGATTGAAATTGGACTCACTCTATTTACATAATAAAAGCTTATCACAATTAAAATATAATAAGGACTGGGTTTTTATTGGTTGATATGCACGCACAGATTGTCTCTTATTACAGGGTACGTAATTTAGTTTTGCAACCATTGATATACGGAAAGCAAAGACAAGGAGTTCCTTGGAAACATCATCATCATCAACTCAACCCATTGCCGATGCACAACTGAACAGGGATCTCCTCTCAGAATGAGAACAGTGTAGCCTAGTCAAGTGTGGATTGGTAGATTTCACACACGTTTGAAATTATGGAGAACTCTTCTCGAGTCGACCAGTTGACAAAAACATATTTAATTTTCACGAAAGATATTTGTGGTTTCCTTAAAATTTTATTTTTGTATTTTGTTAGTTATTTAGTTAGTCCAATAGTCTCTATGATGACCTTAGGTTTTGTATATCAGTGTTTCGCAATCGACCATTCCAGACAAAATTATCGGTTGCTTTGTGCGGTTGCCATTCCTGTATAATTATGACGCGAATGCGCAACAAAAGCGAATTTAAATTAAGGTTATATGCTACTGGCAGTGAGTGGATATCTATTGTACAACTAGTGATATAAGGCCGTTAAGTTGGACCATGGAACAGCAATCCTTCCACAAAAACACACCCAAAAACGCCTCCATCTTATAGCAAAGATCCATTCATCCACCCTAAACCACATCAAGGCATAAGCCTCTTCAAAAGCATGCCTACACTTACCATTCTGTTTATAGAAGAACTAAATCGACTTAATAGGAAAACAAGTGTAAATTAAAAATTTTCAACACCCCCGACAAATCATTTTCAAATAAATAATTATGTATATCTAGGCAACGTCCATCTTGACAGCTTGACATTTGTCAATTGACACTTGAATATTATGAACCTAAGGGTTATCTGACCTTCTTTTCTTCAAGAAAACTAGAAAAGAGCTGATAACTTTTAAACGGCTGAACCGATTTTCTTGAATTATAGCTAAGAACACTCTCGATCAAGCCACCTTTCAAACAAAAAAAAGTAAATTAAAATCGGTTCATTCGTTTAGGCGCTACGATGCCACAGACAGATACACAGATACACAGATACACAGACACACAGATACACAGATACACACGTCAAACTTATAACACCCCTCTTTTTGGGTCGGGGGTTAAAAAAAAAGTAAAGACGTCACATACATAATGGCGCCGATTCTGTTTCTTTCTTTAAACAGACAGCAGAGTGACATTTATAAGGCTCCGTTTTTACCCTTTGAGTACAGAAACCTAAAAAGCACGAGAAAACCATTGTAAGGAACATTGCTCCTCTAAAAGCTTGACAACTCTCTACGTAAGGTTATCTGCTTTGTTCTAATCGACACCATTATAATACGAGAGGTTGTTGCAATCATTTGATTTGGAATTAATTTTGATTTAATAATAATTAGTACTTAGTTTAGATAATTAATTTGGTAATTAAATATGTTGCCTAGCACGTGAGGTTGGCTTGTACTCGTAATAATAGAGATAATTTAGTGGTGTACCTATTGCAGGTAATTATAATAATAATTATAAATGCAATAATATAGTTTCACTAGTTACTTAATAATGCATTGTATACCATTGATAATAATCGTCTATTATATCAAAAGACACAGAAAAACGTGAAACAGCCTTACACTAAACACTAAGATACTGGAATTGGTCCGCAAATAGATAATAATACTCGTGTCCACCATCATAAGGAGGAAGCTCGCTTTCTTCGGACATTTTCAATCGCAATCACCTCTAGACTGACACCAACAACCAATATATTAATACTGTGATATGACTCTCTTTCGCTGATAACTAAAATTCATAGTTGCTGCAAGGATTTTTAAGTGTTCGAGCTCCCAGGTCCCACGAGTCCAAAGTCTCCATCTGAAAAGGCACAAAATTACCAATTAAGTCCATTTATCAAAAAGTGGCTAAGTATACCGAATTAGGTATGGCTATTTTGGAGAAATAAACCTATCGTAAGTTCCTCAGCGCTATTCATACAAACGTTGTTTGGTTTGATTCTCATTTGATTGCAAACCAATCTAATTCAATGTGTAGGCACGTTTTTCTTATTCATATACAAGTTAGCTCTTGACTGCAATCTCACCTGGTGGTAAGTGATGATCCAATCTAAGACGAAAGCGGGCTAACCTGGAAGGGTAGTGTAGGGCGGGGCTAGTTGAGCCATTTTTCACTTAAGCGGGTATAGCTCCTCAGTTTTTATTTAACCCATAGGTACCCCTTTAATTTCTACACGGCATCGTATCGGAACGCTAAATCGCTTTGCGTCATGGCTTTGCCGGAAGGGTGGTACCTACAGCCACTGTCGAAGCCTCCCACTAGACGATAATTACCATAAACTCAGTCATTTTCCATTTGTTTCACCTTTTTGTATTATTTTTATTCAATGATACGGCAACCCTTGCAACCTCCTAGTGGTAAGCTTAAAGTGATAATGCTATCTAAACTGTACCGATTTAATTTGGACTGGTGGACTACGGCCTAACTACTTCTCATTCTATGATGATGATCATTCATTTGATGATGATGATCCATTCAAAATCCATCAATAATGCGTCCCGTAACGAAATTCAAACCGGCATTCCGGCATTTCACAAGAAAATTCTCATATAACAAAGAACGGGTGGCATCTGCCGAACGGCCGGCCTGGGGCACGGTGCCTCTGTAATCAACGTACATTTCGTAGCAAGTAATTGTCCAGCTAATGAGGCGGCCTTAGGCGCAGACCCAGTTTGCGCAACAAAATCGACGTGTCACTTACAACGGACCTCGGATCGGCAATTTGCGGACATGGTCATATAATATCCCACATAATTCCGCGTAATGTGCATAATGCATTGGACTAGGAGCCAGCGCGTGCCAGACCTTCGTTACTTTATAAAATCTGAAAGTTTCTCTGCGTATTGCTTAACACAGGGAGGGATGATCAGCGACTATGAAGTTTCAGTCATGGTGGCTTTGGGAAATGACAGGCAACACAGGTATAAAAAATCTTAAGTCAAAGTATAAAGTCAATTTTTGTTATACTTTCTTCGTGTTGGGGACAATACGCAGAGAAGCTTTCAGCTTTTATAAAATAACGAAGGTCTGGCACGCGCTGGCTCTCTCTCTACATGACATTATCGTTATAACGTTTAATTTTATGTAAACGTTTCAGTTTTGCGATGGGTGTTCAATGGAGGCATAAAGGAGCAAAAGCTACATATTACATTTGATTTTTGAAAACAGTTTATTAGTCCTTCGCAACAATCATTTTGTACAAAGAATGTTTTGTATTTTTTGGGTTTTTATCAGGTTTCTCTACCAAAAGTGACACTTTTGTTTATTTAGGTATTTATTAAGACATAATGAAAAGGTAATCTCAGTAAGGGTCAGGGTCTACTGAACGGATTTTATTTATGTCAGTCAGTTGCAGTTCAGTCGAATTGAGAACCTACTTCTTTTTTGAAGTTTGTATATTGAGTTTATTTGAATAAAAACTTTTCTGTTTATTTGCTACTAGAGGATGCCCGCGACTTCGTCCGCGTGGATTTAGGTTTTTGGGAATCCCGTGGGAACTCTTTGATTTTCCGGGATAAAAAGTAGCCTATGTCCGTCCCCGGGATATAAGCTAACCTTGTACCAAAGGTCAGAATCGGTTAAACTGTTGGGCCGTGAAAAGGTAGCAGACAGACAGACAGACATACTTTCACATTTACATTAAGTATGGATTTCTAAACTACTGGACAGATTTTATTGAAATCAATCAGTTAGTTCAGTCAAATGGTATCTTACTCCTTTTTGTTGAAGTTTGTATAAGTAAGTTTATTTAGATAAAAAACTTTTCTATTTATTTCTTAATTTCTGATAAAAATAAACTTATCAAAATCGAATGCTAAAAAAATATTAGAACAGAATAAGTTTATTATTCAATCTGTCTGGAAACTATCTAACGCCTATGAATTTCAAATATTACTCCAAGTTGTCTTGACTTTGCAAACTTACTCAAAGATAAACTCGATCGTGTAAAGTGTTTGGCGAAACTATTAGCTTCTAAAGATATTTACAGACAATAATCGGAGTTCATAACTTATTCAGTTTATTGAACAGCTTTATTAAGGTACAATATTGAAGGCTCTTTACTTGATAACAATAAAGACTCCTCAGTTATATCTTGGCATAAACTTTGGAAATCATGATTTTAACGAGTTATGTGTTCTTTCTGCTAGTTTTTGGAGGAGTAGCAAGGAACATATTTTTGTGAAAACCTACAATCCTTATTTATGTATTTTTTATTGCAGTTGGCAGCAGTTTATACTAAGTGACAACTAATTTTGTATTTTATGTAATTAATAATGGAAAGAGCTTATGCTACGTCTATGACTCTACTACCGATTCGGAATATAGAGTCTACTGAAAAGAGCTAGTAAGAAACTCAGCAGTTGCTCAGATTAAGATGCAGAAAAAGATAAACAAAGCTTAAAATTCTCTCGAATACGTAACCTTTGGAGTCGGACAAATGAAACCGAAGTGCCGGTAGCTTTGTACTTTAACCTGAATTCTCCGTGTTGTGACAATCAATTACTCAGCGTGGCTCGATGTTACCCAACTACATTAGTATCAATCAATGTCGAATTAATTAGATCTGATACGCCCACCATGTGTAATATAGGATAATACTGTGTAGAAGCAAACTGATAAATACTAATGCTGGTTAATCTGCGCTTATTGTCTTATTTAGGGTATGTGGCATTTCGGGTGATATTTCTATTCGTAGACCTCATAAATATAACAGTTATATGATATCGAGGAGCTGGGGTTCGAACCATACGTAATTAGACTAAAATGTTAAGTTTTACAGAAGGAGCAAAAACTAAATGAAAGCTTGGTGATGAAACTAAAATGGTTAGGTACTATTATGATCGAAATCACGATCTTTTTAACCCCCGACCCAAAAAGAGTTATAAGTTTGACGTGTGTATCTGTGTACTTGTCTGTGGCGTCGTCGCTCCTAAAATAATGAACAGATTTTAATTTAGTTTTTTTTTTATCAGCTTTTTTCTAGTTACTGTAACCTTCACTTGTCGGGGGTGTTACAAGTGTAAATTTTTAATTTACACTTGTTAAAATACTTAGTTTTAGGTCTTTGTTCTTGCAAATAAGTGCAGATGTGTATTACGAATTTTAGACACTTTGCCATATACTCTTACTCCACTGTCAGATAAAATGCACAGGTTGTTACAAGAATAGGTATAATAAATTCAGCCAATAATTTAATACATGGAACAATCGGAATGACAATATGTATAATTATAAATGTACAAAAAATAGCAAAAAATGTAAAGCGATTTCAAAAATATTATTTTCCTTTAAAAAATTAGTCAATAGAGAGTTGCCAACCGAAGAAAATGTCATAGTTAAGCTTGTAAAAGCTTAAACAAGTGTAAATTAAAAATTTATAACACCCCCGACAAGTGAAGGTTACAGTAAGAACTAGAAAAGAGCCGACAACTTTCAAACGGCTGAACCGATTTTCTTGGATTATAGCTAAGAACACTCTCGATCAAGCCACCTTTCAAACCAAAAGAACTAAATCAAAATCGGTTCATTAGTTTAGGAGCTACGATGCCACAGATGGATACACAGATACACACGTCAAACTTATAACACCCCTCTTTTTGGGTCGGGGGTTGATAAATAATAACATCGTAAGCTAATTTAAAACAAAACATTTCTTGTTTACTCCCCGATAAACTTCAATACGGGTTTGAATAATTAAAGGCGACTCCACTCTAAGAATGACATTTAATTACCGAGCTCCTGAGAAAGGCAATCGCATTAATAAGCCCGCTAATATTTCGCTTAAGCGCGCAAAAATAACAAACAACGATGAAATTCAATAAGCTTCCCTCAACCGTGTACTGGGCATTTATGGACCGTGCTAAAGGCTTATATGGACATCGTCCAATATGGGAGCATAACATTTTTGATACCATACAAACGTCATATAAAATAAATTATTATTAGATTGTTAACAGCTACAAAAATTATGTTGTTATTAGCACTTCTGAATATTTTTTTGAGTTAAGAGGGGTCTCTCCGTCACTCGCTTCATACAAATGTAGTTCCAATTTCATTTGAATATTAAGCAACCCAAGTCCATGAAATTTTGCAGACATATTCTAGAAACTAATATCTATGTCTGTGATTTTCCAGATTTCTGTTAAAATATTCGGTTTCAAAGTTACGCGGTCTTAAAAATTTAGATACAAATCTTTGAGCCCCTGTTAATTTATAACTACATATTTTTAGAAAAATCTAAAACACCACAGACACAGATATTAGTTTCTAGAATATGTCTGCAAAATTTCATGGACTTTGGTTGCTTAATATTCAAATGAAATCGGAACTACGATTGTATGAAGCGAGTGACGGAGAGAGCCCTGTTAAATTCACGTTTATAAACATAGACCGAAATAAATAACCCGAATTTGTAATTTGTTGATAAGTTACTGTTATTAATTTTAAAATGAAAACCAGACAATCTTTGATAAAACAGTGTTAGTAAGTAAATTATCGAAAGATTACAGATAGATTGATTTTATTAACTTTGGACGATAGTGTTTGTTGGTTTTCAGTATAAAAATGAAACAAATATTCTGTAATGTGTCGTGAACTGTTCAACATTTTGTCTTTTGTCCAATTAATACTTCTAAAAAAATTACACTAATAAAATTCTGTTAAGACACTTAAAAATGTTGAATATGACAGCATTTTTTCCGCAGATTTTTAACATTAACAGGGCTCTCTCCGTCACTCGTTTCCACTCGTTTCATACAATCGTAGTTCCAATTTCATTTGAATATTAAGCAAGCAAAGTCCATGAAATTTTGCAGACATATTCTAGAAACTAATATCTGTGTCTGTGGTGTTTTAGATTTTTCTAAAAATATGTAGTTTTAAAATTACAGGGGCTCCAAGATTTGTATGAAAATTTTAAGACCGCGTAACTTTGAAACCGAATATTTTAACAGAAATCTGGAAAACCACAGACATAGATATTAGTTTGTAGAATATGTCTGCAAAATTTCATGGACTTAGGTTGCTTAATATTCAAATGAAATTGGAACTACGGTTGTATGAAACGAGTGGAAACGAGTGACGGAGAGAGCCCTCTTAAGTACAATATGATTGTTTAAGTACAAAACGTTACAGTTTAAAAATCTGCTAAGCTTCACTTTGAATAACTTTAAGCTAAGTTTGAATGTGTCTGTCTCGACCTTTCTATCTTTACATCTTCAGATAAAAGCAGTTTTCCAAAGTTCGTATCCCTATAACTCGATCGCGACTAAAAGGAACCCGATTTTTACTGCTCTCGGAACAATGGGTGTGTTTTGAAGAATTAACCCATGGATTAATTAACATATTCACGGAGCGTATCTAATTACCCCCCTTTAATTAAAACTTTAAGCCTCACGCTTTATTTGCTTCCGTTGGATTGAAAGGGAGGTACTTACCTTATTTACGGAAGCGAAATATTGAAAGCTAAAAATAAAATATGCGAAGTATACTGAAAATAGAAAGCAGATGTAATCTTGGTATTTTTATCTCTTTTGAAGACGAAATTAAAAAATGAAATATACTTACTTACTATTTACTTAATACTTAGTTTATGTTTTCACGTTGTTGCCAAGGTCTAATAAATTAAAAAAAAATAAAAAAATTTTTACTACTCAGCATTTTAGCAAAAGAAATAGAGGTGAACTGAAGTGTAAATCGAAAAGTCTTTGCAGTTTTTGCTTGCTTGACTGAAAAAACTGCAATGTTGGCAACTGGCACGGAATCTTCATTATTATTGATTGAGATAAAAGAAAATACCTATTGTTATACCTACCTATAACTCATATTATAATAATCACTAGCCTATTTGAGTATACTGCTGGACCTACTACTGGTGGCCTTTGCCACCTGACTCAGTCCTTCACCTTTTCTCATTCAGCCACTTCCCGGAACCATTCTAGCATGAAAATTGATTATATTGACCAGCTGTGTTCCAAAAATTATAATGGCATATTTCACATCTTAAACCAGAACATTTCGTTAAGAAAAGGGAAAATGTTTTAAGTTTCGATATCAATGACGAACTGTGTGACAATTCCTAGTATAGGATCCATTACGTATATTGTCCTCAATAAAATAGAGTTTTAATTTGAACAGGCTTTAATGTTACTACTTAAGGTTAATAAGCTTGGATGACAAACAAATTCGTCATCGTTTGTTGGAAACGCCGCACGATACTTTGAATATATTATATCAAAGGCATTTCCGTTATTAATATTCGTAATAAAACAATGTTTTTAGGATCTACATTCTACAGTCTAGAGTTAGACAAACGAATATTAAAAGTAGGTACATCGCCAAGTGCAGGCCATGATATAATTTCGATTAGATAGAGAAACCTATACTTACATTCGTAATTAAAATCTCTGACAATAATTTGAACGTTAAAATACATAGGAAAAAGTAAATTATGATAGTGTACATTTCTTTTTTAATATTTTTTACCTAACTGAATGAAAAACTGTTCTAGTTAAGTAAGTTACTGAACAACTAATAGATGATTAGGTACTGTCCATATTAATTGTTTGTTATACGAAACATTTTTGTTTAATTTTTTGTTCAAAAACTTTATTACGTACTAAATAGGTACATAATAATATTACCTATGTCTAAGAAAATTCACTCGGCAGAGTTTCGATACCTAATGTAATTTTTTCCATCAAAATACTTAGATAGCCATTGTTCTATAAATAAATAATTCAAAAACACTGATTGAGCTACATTATGTTTAAATAATATAATCTGAATATTGAATAAGACTTATTCACGAACTTGTATATTTCCGGAAGGAAGAAAATAATTAACAATTTATTTACTTCCGTCTAAATAGCGAAATATAATAAATAATATTGTTATCGATACGACGTAATTATTTTTCACTGATTTGTTTTGATGAGAAAAATATTATTTTCGGGAAAATTCCAAAGGCAATCTTACAGAGCCTTGAGTGAGCTTGAGTGTAACTTTGTCTGACTGACTGGCTGACTGATTCGTTTGTCGTCTGTCCACCTAGTGTCTATCTTGTTCTGTCAGTATTGTTATAGGTACGGTCTATATTTCCGAGAGTGAGCTCAAGGACTATTAACCGATTTCCTCTCCGTTCTACCATTGGACCCCGTGACAATATGCAACAACATGCGACAGTATTGCATGCTGGCTGTACAAGAAATAACACTTTTTAATTTTTTTAATTTTCATGGCGGCCGTTTTGAAGTTTTTATTAGTTGTTGCTATAGCGAAAATAGAAATACTTATTCCGTGAAAATTTCAACTCCCTATTACGGTTCAAGAGGTACAGCCCGCTGACGGACACGGATGGACAGACGGACGGACAGCGGATGCTTAGTAATAGGGTCCCCTCGGCACCCTTCGGCCACGGAACCCTAAAAAAGGTCTCTGAACGCGCCAGGCAATAAATGCAGAAGTTATTACGTCACATTACACCAATACCAGGCACCCTCATTACAATATCGGGGGCATTAGTTAGGTAGCAGATAGACTGAGATACTGTCGTATCGCGTATCAGATGTAAACCTTGGTGGGACAGGTTAACAACCTACAGCTGCATTCCGCCTTGCCGGTGTAATGATAACGATCTATATGGAGCTGGTGCTTGTGTGTTGTTCGTTTTAATCACACTAATATTATAAAGGCGAAAGTTTGTATGTGTGTGTGTGTGTGTGTGTGTGTGTTTGTTTGTTACTCCTTCACGCAAAAACCACTAGACGGATTTGGCTGAAATTCGGAATGGAGATAGATAATATCTTGGATTAGCACATAGGCTACTTTTTATCCCGGAAAATTAAAGAGATCCCACGGGATTTTGAAAAATCTAAATCCACGCGGACGAAGTCGCGGGTGTCAGCTAGTACTTACGGTATATTTTCGTCAAAAATAAATTACAGTGAACCCCCGGTAATCCGACAAACGTTTTGCAGGACATTGTCGAACTATCGAATTTGTCGGATTATAGAGTACTGCCTAAGACCCCCTATAGTCCGGATTTTTTTTACAAAAGAGTTCCTTGTAATCCGACAAATTATATAGATCCAATGATAAAATTCTTTATGCTATACAGCCATTTTAATATCCATTTTAAATTATCGTTTAAACTAAAACAGCATGTCAAATCATTGTGACGTCACATGCCAGTCTTTCATAGAAGCTCGCATGCTAAACGCGTGTTTTGACGTTTGATAAATGATACTGATTTGACTAGTTGTCAAACACAAGATTATTAGAGTAGGTAATTTTACATATTGCAGTAACTAGTTATTTTTATTATAAGTAGGATCATAGGCTACATAAATCATAAAAAATGAATTCGGTAATAAACGGTCTGTGGTTATTGAAGTCGGCTTTTTTATTTTATTATTTTGCAATTTTTAGTGGTCATGTATTAAAATATGCTATGCTTGGTTAAAAACCTACTATTTACTAAGCTACTACACTGATCGCGAGCAATTTACTCGAAGATATTCATCTGAACATCACCAAATTAGGACCACCTCTGAAGTATGACCTACATAAAAAAAATATCAGAATCGGTTAGTAATTGGTGGACTAATAGCGTAACAAACATACAAAAAAAACATACAGTCGAATTGAGAATCTCCTCCTTTTTTCGAAGTTAGTTAGTAAATATTAGCATTAAAAGAGTTGTTGGAGGTAACATCAGCTCGATATCGATTAATTATTCCAAAACGTACTATAGCTACATAATATAGAAGTGGAACGCTGTTTACTGGCTATTAAACGTGAATGCGATTCAATTCCACCGTCGTGTTCGGCGGTAACGAAGTATGTGCCAGCCGGTGATAATGAACTAGCGGTGACTTGCCGATAATAAGATGCGCAAGATCACACTGTCGACTTTGCGTCATGTTGTCTTCTTATACAAAAATTAGCTTATACCCGCGACTTACTGAACTCCAAATTGCCGCAGCCGGGAATCGAACCCGGGACTTCCCACTTATGCAACCACAGCGGTCATTTTCGATCAGCAGTCATTTTCGATCAGCAGTCATTTTCGATCAGCGGTCATTTTCGATCAGCGGTCATTTTCGATCAGCGGTCATTTTCGATCAGCGGTCATTTTCGATCAGCGGTCATTTTCGATCAGCGGTCATTTTCGATCAGGGGTCATTCTTGATAACCCGTGTCCGTTATACATGAGACTCCTGCTGTTGCAGCTCTCCACCGGATCACTCCAGCTAGCCAAGTTCACTCCAGAATCTAAAGATCGATTTATACTAGCAGTGAATCGAAGCGAATTTCTAAAATTTAACACACCAATATCCACCCAGAAATAAAATGTAATTAATGGTGTTTTACGTGGTACAGATATAAGTTAATATGCTGTGTCGAATTTCAGAAATTTTGCTGCTAATATAAAACGATCCATTGTATGCCGCCCAGATCACCGAGGACTTCAGGCTGCCGGGTAGCGAATGCAGGCTTCTCGTTGAGCCAATACTAAATGTCAACGAGAAGCCTACATTCGCTGCCTGGTAGCAGTATATGTTGTCTCGCCACTCTCCATGCCATGCTCTGCACAGAGAAACCTCCGCAATATCTAGAATTTGATACGTGAATATGCATTGGTAGAGACCAGACAGTTGTATCGAACAATTGCACTCAAAAAAAAAGATTCCGAAGAATTGAGAACCTCCTCCTTTTTTTACAGTCGGTTAAAAACCACAAACTGAGCACATTTGTGTTATTTTTATTCTGTGACGAAATTCCCAATATAAACCTTTATTTCATAAATGTAGCAACTTTTAGTAGCACGACAAGTCGCTAGTGTTACCCTTCATACTTAATAAGATGCATGTATTATACTGACCTACTCGCGTTTGGCTGAGTCATTTGATTAGATAACTTAAATTAGAATAAATTAAAAAAAAGTTTATTGGTGAGAGTTGAGTGTGTTGTTGGTTGTAGCGAATTACTTCGTGGTGTAACTTGTTTGTAACTTAGATGTATCTCATTTTAAACTACTGTTATTCCTGTTATTGCATACGCACAGAGCACATAGTTCGAACAAGTGTAAATTAAAATTTTATAACACCCTTACCTACCCCTACACCTAGTGAAGGTTACAGTAACTAGAAAAGAGCTGATAACTTTCAAACGGCTGATTTTCTTGGATTATAGCTAAGAACACTCTCGATCAAGCCACCTTTCATATAAAAAAAAACTAAATTAAAATCGGTTCATTAGTTTAGGAGCTACGATGCCACAGGCAGATACACAGATACACACGTCAAACTTATAATACCCCTCTTTTTGGGGTGGGGGTTTAAAAATCGGACGTTGGGGTCTCAAGATGCTGGAACGGCGACCTCGCACCAGAAAGCGAAGCGTTGGAAGTCCACTAGGTCCAGTTGTCGACCACTAGTGGTCACTCTCCGACTACCTATATTGGTCAGAGAGCGCTAAACTAGTAGAAAATATCAAGCTCAAATGTTGCAGTTTATTAGTTAGACCCCATACCTCTAATCAAATTACCTCAAGCTGTGATAGCCTAGTGGTTAGAACATCCGCCTCCTAATCGGAGCTCGGGGGTTCGATCCCGGGCACGCACCACTAACTTTTCAGTTATGTGCGTTTTAAAAGCAATTAAATATCACTTGCTTTAACGGTGAAGGAAAACATCGTGAGGAATCCTGCATGCCTGAGAGTTCTCTATGGTCTCAAAGGTGTGTGAAGTCTGCCAATCCGCATTGGGCTAGCGTGGCAGACTATGGCCTAAACCCTTCTCATTCTGAGAGGAGAACGGTACTCAGTAGTGGGGCGGAAATGGGTCGATCTCTAATCAGCATCGACACGGCATCATAGGACGATGCTTGATTGCTAAAAGCCGTAAGCTGTGCCGGTAAAACCACAGAGGATGCCTGCCACTTAGCCACAACAAAGTCAATTAAGCAAGTTTATATTCCCAAATTAATCCCCTATCTCCTAGTTATAACTATCAATGAATGCAATCATCGACATAGGATCCAATTCTTCATCGAAGAATGCCACTGTAAACACTAAAAATTACGGCCCAAAAGTTTAACCGATTTTGATGAAAGGTACAGAAATAGCTTACATCCCGTGGAGAGACTTTTTATCCCGGAAAATCAAAGAATACCCACAAGGTTCTTAAAGATCCATCTGTTTAACCAATTTATATTATGTAATAGAGGTTGCGACTGGCATGGTTCCCGGTAATTGACATAGGCAACTTTTTATCCCGGAAAATGAAAGAGTTTCCACAGGATTTTTACTACCCTAAATCCACGCGGACGAAGTCTCGGGCATCATCTAAGTAGTAGGTATAATTATATATTTGAGAAAATCGCATGTGAACGAACTTAACACCTACCTGTTCGAAAACAGCTGCACACTCTCTCTCAAATAGACCGGACAAAGGATATTTCGTAACCTGACCACCTGAGACAGTTTGTGAACTACCTAAACTTGCTTGAGAGTGTTGGAGGTGTATAAAATATTTCTACCAGGTATAGTTTCAAGTTTTATCGTACAAATCTAGTATTTAAATTCGTTGTCTGTATGATCGACCTAAATTCAAAAATCCTACCATCTCATCACCTTTCTACCATTGTACCACAAGGCATCGTCAAGGTCTGTATCCCTACGTAATTGAAATCGCATGGACACATACAAAGCGATTTGTTTCCTCGTTTCTGATCCGAACCACTAGGATATGGAAAGCCCATCCGGCATCAGTTTTCCCCCTCACTTTTAATAACGGTACCTTTAAGTCAAGAGTGAATAAGCATCTTCTAGGCAAGCGTGCCCCATTTAGGCTGCATCATCACTTGCCATCAGGTCTAATTGCAGCTAAGCGCTAGTCTATAAATAAAAAAAATCCACGTAAGTATCCAAATTCAAAAATATTTCTGTCAATAGACCTCAACTAAAACTTATAATTTTGTCGATACTCCACCACTGCACCGGTAGAAAAGAAAATTCTACTGAGAAGAGCCAGTGCATTTACTCTTTCCACAAGGCTAAATGTAACAAATTATAATGCATAATATAAATAAGTATGTGAATATGGTCCATAAAGAAGCCACAAGCCATTAAGGAACGTAAAAAATAAGCCCCGTTATAAAAATTTGGCAAAAAGTAAAAAATCTTGAGGAATCCGACTGAAACCGACAATTGAATGAAATCAAGTGAAAACGAAACAGTTATGCAAATCACTGCCAAAATAAAACTCATTCTGTTACTAGCCATAGATTCAAAGTACAAAATAGATGGAGCCCCTGCAAAAGTGAATCCAGTGCTTATTTTATAAGGTAGATCTAAATTGTGTAGGTCTAACTTAAATCTGAACGGAATTTGGATGATTTGGCTTACTCAATATAATATTACTCAATTGTTTGATACTAGCTATATTTTGCTCTACTGTACTAAACGATTTCATTTACACAGGGCTTATTCAGCGGCTGTAAAAAAGTTTTAAAGGGGCCGGTATCATGCCAGCGATGTTGATATTATTGATGGCATTATTTTAGTTTTAGATTGCCTTAACGCTCATCTTTGTATTCACACTCGTTCAAAAAAGAGTCATCTACTTTTATGAGATTTCTGTTTAATTTATTGGCGTCCGATTACCGTCTATCTTTCCCGATAGTCTGTGCAAACAATCAAATAACCAGAGTTTGTATTTGGTGAAATGAAATTTTGCAAATGGCGGCATTAATTGGTCTCTAGTTGTTATCAGACATAACTCAAAAGGGAGAAGTTTTAAATATAATTCCGAATGCCCTAAGGTGTTTCAGATGAGTTTGGATCTTATGTACCTACCTACACATCACAGACGCCCTTAAAGTTTTAAAGTTTAGGGGTGTCTGGCAGGGGGTTGCCACGGTACAGCGACTGGCGATGCATGACGTGATTTCTAATATTATTCCCAAGAAAATATACATATAAGAAGTAGACTCTTAGTCCACTGGGTAGACTTTTTTACAACCTTTATTATCTGTTATCTCCCAAAGCCACCATAATCCAAACTTCATAGTCGCTGATCGTTCCTCCTTATGTTGGGGGCAATACGCAGATAAACTTTCAGCTTTTATAAAATAGCGAAGGTCTGACACGCGCTGGCTCTTAGTCCACTGAGCATTGTTGAACTTGTGATTTTTGCCAGTTCATATTTTTCTCAGATTTTTTTTACTATCCAAAGTTACAACAATTTTTATACTTGATAATCATTGGCTCCAGTTTATTTGCTATCCTGATGCTAGTCCAGTTCACGAGACTTAAATAGCTGCACCAGCTATACCGATTTATTCTATAAAATAGCTATGTGGTATAGTCATACAATGTTGCCTATACGTGTTCAAATCGTTTGTGTGTTACCGCTTTTATAGTTAGAAGAAGTGACTTGTTCTCCGAATCTCACGCTTCAGTGGCTACCTCTGAGTGACTTCAATATCCACCTTTGAAGTATATTTTGTGGGTAGGTATTTGTTCAAAAGACTCTTTTACCGAGAATCGCTTATGACTTTACTTTTTTAATGATTTGAATAGGGTAAAAGATGGTATTTAAAACTTCGCCGATAGAAGTTTAGATATGTAGAAAAGATATTTAAAGCTATGAATTTGATTTATCCAGATAGTCCATATAATAAACCAATAATTTTATAAAAAGTAAAAACTATATTATGAAAAAATATGTAAGTAGTGTCTATGACTGTATTTAGGGGGGTAACTCGTAGCTTTAGTTTTAAGTAACGTAATTAATTATCACCACTATATCGTACAAGTTTAACAATTTCGGCCATCAAAAGGAGTACAATTGTACCTACTTTGAATAAATGATTTTGACTTTGACTTTGGTTTTAACCAACATCAAAAACTAGAAGTAGATTGTCAGTACCCTGTGAAGCTATCGATAACCATAACCATATCAAAATTTTAATGGCCGTAAACAACCTTTAAGAAACGTGAAAGCGGGCCAATTAAAGCTTCCCTGGTCTAAGTAAATATCGCAAGTTTTACTTTGTAAGCCATTTATGACCCTTCTAAGGCTTCGTTAAGAGCCTTTGATGTTCAATCTGTAACTTGAATCACGGTAATTGCGCCAAGTGAGAGATGTTTCGATAATTATACACTGCGCGAGTTAATTTAAACTTGTGTTTTAAGAAAGGAAAACTTGACGGTCTTAATTAACTTTATGGTTTTCTTGTTTACCTACTGAAATGTAGCTGAACCTTTAACTTACCATGTTTTCGTACCGATATTTACTTCGTTTTAAATTCCCACTCTGTACAAGTATTTATTTATTTCAATTTATCAGCCTGTTCGCATCCATTGCTGTGCATAGATTTTACTCACATACAAGACCGTAAAAGTTCCTTCGAATTCTCTACCCACCCACTTTGGGTTACTTTTTTATTTGTAGTCTAAGATGGAAGCGGGCTATCGTGGAAGAGGTTTAGTACCTACCGGAATGCTAAATCGCTTGGTGGCACGGTAGGGTAACTAACTACGGCCGAAGCCTCCCACCAGACCAGACCAGAGGCAATTTAGAAATCATAAATTCCCAAATTGCCCTAGCCGGGAATCAAACCTGGGACCTCCCACTCATAAGATCATAGCTCTCAGCACTGCACTAGGGAAGTCCTCAAATCCTTCAGTTTAGCGGGCCCAAAGGTGGTTACACACTACGCTTGCTGGTATGCGCCCTCCACTCCTAAACACATAATATCGGTTTCTCAAGGTACTTGACCTAAACAGTGCCACTTCGGCTTGTTAATTAGTTGGGCTATGTCGGTCATTTTAGTTTTCCTGCCGATTTTTTCGTTACGGATTTTGTCCCTCAAAGAGACACCCAACATTGCCTGCTTCATAGCACGTTTATCGAAATCCCGTGGGAAACTTTTTGATTTTCCGGGATAAAAGGTAGCCTATGTGCTAATCCAGGATATTACCTATCTCCATTCCAAATTTAAACCAAATCCGTCCGGTAGTTTTTGCGTCAAGGAGTAACAACATACACACACACACACACATACATACAAACTTTCGCCTTTATAATATTATAGTGTGATGATGTTATAACGCATTTTTTCTTTTTTTTAATAAAAAACAAAAGGTGAAACTTCTCTTTCGTAGTTCTTCCAAATTTTTCGAAACCCTTTAAAATTTATTTTGCGTGACTTTCTAGTTGAAATTCAAACTAAAGGTAAATAAAAGCGGCCATATTTCGATATCAGAGTCCATGATTTATATGGCACAAACTAATATTGTTATCGCAAACATTATTACGGAAGTCATCCGAAAATAGCTCGGCATTAAATACAGCTTTCATCCCCTTCCGTGCCAATTTCACAACCCCCAGTAGCAGATACGAGTACTAGCTAATCCGTGGCCGCACAAAAACTTAATTAACCAAAATATATTATATGGGAGTGTATAAACAACCACAAAGTTAGGGCCCCCACCTCTTGGGACTGCGCGGTGATACTATTTCGTGTAATGACTCCAAAATGAGGATATACTTCCCTGAAATATGCTATACGTGTCATTGATATCGGTTTCTCTGGATACGGCAGATTTTTGTCAAACATTGCGTCCAAGTCCATACAAAGTACGTTTCTATAAGCTAATCGAAAATTACTTACGTTAAGCGTTACTTACTGAAGTGGCGATATTAACCTAGTGGTTTAAACTGTGAGCTTCTATTCTGAATCTGAGGTTCAATCCCAAGCACGCACCTCTAACATTTCAGAGTTAGGTGCTTTGTATGCAATTGAATATCATTTGCTTTAACGGTGAACAAAAATATTGTGAGAAAACCGAATGTGCTTGTGTGTGTGGGAACTTGCATATCTGTGTGTGGTGGAGAATGGCCTAAAGTCTTTTTAGTTGAGATGAGACTCGGGCTCAATAGCAGGCCGGTGATGGAGTGAGATGATGATGATGATGATCTACTAACAAAGCGGGCTAGTGAAGCCATTCAAAAGCTTACAAGACTTACAATTCGGCTAATTTATCACAGCATTTTGCATGTACGAAAGTCTTTTTTAGTTTAAACTTATTTATTTGAGTTGTACTCATACCTCCCGAGCAAAAAATATTTCTCTTTTGCTAAATATTTCATTACGATACCTTATCAATATTAAACGTAATTTACATTTCAACCAGTCGCGATCCGATATCGAGATCACTTATGATAATATTATGTGCCTGTGCACATTTCATGCATAATTTCAGCCCGATTCGTCCAGTAGATCAGTCAGTGAATGTAACAAAAATGCCTTGTATGATTTATATTAACAGGGCTCTCTCCGTCACTTACTCCATACAATCGTAGTCCCAATTTCATTTGAATATTCAGCAACTAAAGTCCATGAAATTTTGCAAACATATTCTAGAAACTAATATCTGTGCCTGTGGTGTTTTAGATTTTTCTCAATATATATTTTTCTAAATAAATATGTAGTTTTAAAAATACAGGGGCGCAAAGAACTGTATGTGAATTTTTAACTTTGAAACCGATTATTTTAACGGAAATCTGGAAAACCACAGGCATAGATATTAGTTCCCGGAACGTTTCTACAAAATTCCATTGAGTATGATTGGTTAGTATTCCAATGAGAGACGAACTACGTTTGTATGGAGCTAGTGACGGAGAGAGCCCTCTTAAGTTAAATAAAAATAAATAAATAAAATAAAAAACCTTGCCCTCATTTAAGACTACCAGACTCAAACTCTTACTGAACCAATTAATGAGAGACGTGAAGGAAACCAATTTTTAATTGACATAAAGTACCCATTATAGTGACACATTCAGTTTCTCTTTATACTTGGCATTATATTCACGGCAGCTCCTTAATTTTATTCATACACGTCACGTTTCAAGGGAGGCGTGACACCGATCTCGCGAACCGGGCAACCAAATGTACACCATTAAATTGCAGTTACCGCCTTTTTACTACACACGGAAATTGTTTTTAGGTTATTACCAAATTGGAAAAACCGGCCAAGTGCGAGTCAGACTTGAACACTGAGGGTTCCGTACTCGGGTATTTTTTCCATCATTTTGGACGATACATCAAAAACTATTATGCATAAAAATAAATAAAAATCCGTTTAAGAATGTACAGGTATTTAGCCCTTTCATATAATACCCCACTTGGTATAGTTATCTTACTTTGAAAATTGAAACACATTTAATTATTTTTTTAATGATGTAACCACAAATTCGCGGTTTTCAGATTTATTCCTGTACTTGTGCTATAAGACTTAGCTACCTGCCAAATTTCATTTTTCTAGGTAAACGGGACGTACCTTATAGGTTTCTTGTTGGACACGACGGACGGACGGACGGACAGACAGACAGACAACAAAGTGACCCCATAAGGGTTCCGTGTTTCCTTTTGAGGTACGGAACCCTAAAAATTACTATCCTTATTTAATTTTAGGCATCTAACATAGTATTTGTGTGACCCCTGAGTGTAAGGGTCGTATAAACCATGCTTTGAGTATAGAATGTATCGGCTATTATAGTACTCAACCATTTACTTAGTCGATGTAAGCTCGACTAGTTTCGGACCCATTTTTAATCCCCGACCCAAAAAGAGGGGAGTTATAAGTTTGACGTGTGTATCTGTGTATCTGTCTGTGGCATCATAGCTCCTAAACTAATGAACCGATTTCAATTTAATTTCTTTTTCGTTTGAAAGGTGGCTTGATCGAAAGTGTTCTTCTTAGCTATAAAGCTATAATCCAAGAAAATCGGTTCAGCCATTTGAAAGTTATCAGCTCATTTCTAGTTACTGTAACCTTCATTTGTCCAACCAAATCTTGGAGCATTGTTTTTCCGGTGATGATGTACGGCTTTGAGACAAGACCGCTGACTGTATCATTTTTTAAGTTTCAATGAACATTTATAGATCCTTACTTAAAACCTGGTTGACTTGTCCTTCACAGATCTTCTCCTCCGTGGTTTATGTAGTCACACTCACGGTGCACTGAACTGAATTGAAAAGTTTAAGTAAAGTGCCAACGTGCATATTTTTCCAACTGGAAAAGAAAATCTTTTAAAACCGTTCTTAATACATTTTAATGCTGTTCGCACACTAGATGCAAACCGCAATATCAATCAATCCTGCTCAATACAACGTGTCTTACCGTACCTCTAGGTATAGCATTTATTTCGCTTGGTAAAAGAATATAAAAGCAAAGCAAAAGTGGTGATAGTCTAGTGGTATTAACGATGGCTCCGAATTCATGGGATCCAAGCATGTACTTATATTATAGTACGCGACAGGTCAAGATGGCAATCGGGGTATGAGATAGAACCGAGATAGCGCGGGGGCTATGCGGATGTGCTATTATACTGTCCATCCTTCTTAGGCTCCATCTTAGGCTGCATTATCACTTGCTAGCAGGTCTCATTGCAGCCAAGCGCTAGTCTATAAGTTTAAAAAAATACTTCTAATTTTTGGAGCTATGTAAATTTTAAGTAATTAAAATATCACTTGCTTTAATAGTAAAGGACAACGTCGTCAGGAAATATGCATGTCGGAGAGTTCTCAATAATGTTCTCAAAGGTTTGTGATGTCTATCAATACGCACTTGCCCAGCGTGGTGGACTTTGGCCTAAATTCTTCTTATTCTCAGAGGAGACCCATGCTCAGTAGTAGAAGAAAACTATCCTTAGAGCATTCGCATTTTCAGCATTGATTTGCGCTTCTTTCGCTTGGTCCAATTCTTTGCGATCAGCTCAAGAATCATTTCTATGAATTTAAATCGCACCCAACCTCTCACAGTAACTCTGAAACATACTCCATGTTTCTTATTTTGAATTCTGCACGGAAGTATATTGCATAACTTCAATAAAGCGCAAAATATTTCATTCATTTCACACATTCCATTTTCCGCGCACATTTATATGTTAATCGTGGCCTCCATAACTCTGAAACTACATACTCAACGCATTATGAAATGAGAAATTTTTCACTTGCACATTACTGCCCTCTGTTGGAGGCACGCACTGGATTTTTGTAACATGTTTCCATTGTGCTTAGACGGCTTTTTTGACGGACGCATAAACTTTCCGATTCAAAAAATATGACTGCTTGTAGATTTGTGTTGAAATAAATCGAATGTGTGCGAATCGTACAGAAAAAAAGTTAAATTTCAAGGACCAAATCTGTGCTTATTTCTTAATTTGAGCTATACCTACTATGTCAATATAAAAAATACTTTGCGATTGACTATTTCAATGTTTAATATATTGCAGGAATAAATAGCTCTATTGTAGTTTTATAGAGCGTTCTAGATAGGGCTATAGTTATTTATTCCTATATTCATTTTTTGTTTAGCTTCGAATTCCATTCCTTCTACTAAATTATTCAAAAAAAAAACCCTTGCTAACCCACTTCCAAAGAATTTTAATTCGGTGCGTTAATATTTATTATTCAAGCTAAGACTTTGAAAGTATGTTTTTGAATTTTAGTGAAAAATCTCTTCAATTGTATTGTTTTTTGGGGCAAGGTTTTTATTCTCATCTTACTACTTTGATAACGCCAAGTTTAGTTTTATTGTTTACTTTATTAACATAGACTTTGTAAGCTTTGGTTGAAAGCCTGGTAGATTATTTGTAATTGTCTGATATTGTATTCGAATTTTTTAGTAAAAAAAAATTACAAAATATCTGCTATACCTACAATGGAATCTACTGGACATGGACGTGGCATGCGCGATGAAAGAGTAAGTATCATAAGGACGTCAAAAATAAATTGCACATGAAGATTATTATCAAAAGACGTGTCGTCCCAACCAATGGACATGAACCCTAATATCCCCTTAATATGAATATTTGTCTCAATGAAAATGAAATTATGACGGGTACACTCCCCCACACTCGGCGGGGTCAGAAGAATTTATAGCTACAGACTTGGCGAAATTTTTATACGGGATTCATTGTTTTGGCTTTATTTCTTTAATTTCATAATTTTTTTATACGGGATTCATTGTTTTGGTTTAAAAAAATTTAATTCCACATTTTTTAATTTTTTATCGATGTAATTGGCATTACTTTGTATATCTCTCTGTGCATCGTATTCCTCATTGTTGAAGGTCCCGACCGGGTTAAATTGTGATTAATGGAAATCATTAATCACAATATGGTAGTCCAAAATACTGCCTCATATTGAACTTTTAGTATAATTATTTATTTGAACGATAGCATAACCGAAAGAAAGGGTTTCAAATTGTTTGTCTGCATCTTGATCTGCTTATCTGTCTATCTGGTCTAATCTTTCAAAACAGCCGGACAGATTTTGATCGAACTTCACAGGCAGGTAGAGGATCATACAAGGAGTAAATACTGCGTAACACCTAAACCCACGTTTAATCTACCCAGAAGAAAACGTAGGCATCTACTAGTCGCTAATAAGCAGAGATAAAACAAGCCAGCCCAAACCCCCTTTTTCCCCCCTATTTTGGTATACCTGGCAAGTATGGCGGATTTAATAGAACACCGCATTGTTACGCTTTCACATTAGATTCAACTAAGAATAAACAGCCTCCCAGTTTATAACCGTGTCGCTGCATTCCCCTAATGAAAGCTGTTATTACACATCACGACACTTAGTTATGCCTCCTGGTTTTATTAGACCACAGTCTAACAAAACATAGAACACAGCTGACAAAATTTTAACAGTAAACCAATAAAGTTCCATGTTGCATATTTACACTGTTCTTCACAACCCTACACAAACGTGCACTGTTACGTATTCTAAAATGCAAAATTTAGTTAAGCTATTTTAGTACAAATACCGTGGTATTAGAAATGATATTCGTGTGCAGAATTTTGATGTGTGAGATGCAATTTATGTCGTTAGGCAATTATGTAAGGCACGGATGCCTCTTCCCCTCCATTAATAAATGAGACTAATTAATCTAGAGTGGCATCTGTCATGCTAAAGAATAGTCAGCACGCCCCTGGGCGCTACAAGTTACTGACGCCAAGTAATTGCTTTTGTAAAATCAACAGTACAGTGAGGTAAGCTCTTGGCTCGGCCATCACTAAAACTAGCTGGAGACTTGAGAGCTGATGGAAAATTTTAAAGAGGTGCTTGATACAGGTAAAGCGAGAGAGGCAGTTTTTAATTTTAATAAATTCCGTAAAATAGACGTTCCATTTTAAGAATTATTTATAGGTAGAAAGAAGACTTTTTTTTTCTCTTTATTTAGAACACATACAGCATATTTACAGTCTTACTTAGCTAATTATTCTTAGATGGTACATTCGCCTATGAAGTGTTCACTTTTAAGGTTTTATTTCTTTTCAGTTGAAACTACGGTAATAACATGTTCCATTATTATGAAACTGGTTTTACTAATGAATTTCTTGCTGTCTTTGTTTAAAAATAGAATCTGCTACCTGTGCCCACGGTGGTAGAGTCACTACAGATAAACGGACTTGATTTTAATCCATTATAGCCTAACTTGACTTATGCATATAATATAAGCACCTGGCCTGCATAAAGCAGACTCATTTTCTAATTTTATGTGTTTTATCTGTGCTCATTTTTTGTGGTTTACAATAAGATTACCTATATTCATTCATCATTTCGATTTTGATTTTGACTTTTATTAATTTGTCTTATCTAGTATGAGACCACAAAACTAGACAAGTTAACAATACTCTAGTATACGAGTAGAATGTACCGGCTATACTAACGCGTTTATTCGATGTGAGCCCGACTATTTTCGAACCCATCTGGGGTCCTTTTTCGTAGGGACTCAGCTCGCTGCGCGTGGCAGTTGAGACCTTTACGGATCGGTGTAAGCGTGCCTGATGTGGATACTCAAAATGGGAAATAGCTCACGATTATTTAAACATTGATATACTCTAGTAAGATAGAACTACCATACTATTATCACAAACGTTTAGCGTTCATAAAGCACCTCCTAAATATTCCCTACGGTCTCTTGCCCAATGAACTGGGCCTATTCATTATTTGTCACTTTTTTAATGCGCCGTCGTCAATTCGTTTCTAGTTAGCATCCGCTTAAAAGCAATTTTCCGTTTCCTTTGTAAATAAATCTTCAGGGCTCATTTGTGTAGATTATTTTCCGCTTAAAATATATTATTTCTCTTTACTATTTTTATTGTTTTCCGGTATTGCGCAAATACAAAATTTAAACTTTAACACATCGTTACGGAAAACTTTAGAATAAGTGTAATAAAGTCGATATTTTATAAACTGTATGATTTCAAAATTTGATAAAAGCATGGAATCCATACTAATATTAGATATATAAAGTATGTCTGAGTGTCTGTCTGCTAGCTTTTCGTGGTCCTCTGTGTAAGCGGTTTGAACGAAATCTGGTACAGAGATAGCCTGCATTTATAAAGTACTTTTGGTACTGAAAAATCAAAGAGTTCCTACAGTATTTTAAAAAACTTAATCAACATAAATGAAGTTGCGGGCATCATTTACTTAACACAGAAACAAAATACTTTCGAAACGGGCATATACTACTTTTCATCCCGGAAATTCGAAGATATTCCGCCGGATTTTCAAAAAACAAAAACCACGCGGACGAAGTCGCGAGAATCATCTAGTAAAACAATATAACAACGAAATTCTAGAAATATGTAAAAGGTAACCTGTAATTGATATTTTATTTCAGGTCAATTTTAATTTAATTCTGCTAAAAACTGAACCGTTGAATGAAAGATGGCTTTATTCATCAAGCGTCGCAATTTATACTAGCCACAAAATGTAATTGCTAAAAGAGCTCAGGAATAAAAACTCGACAAAAAATATTACGAATGGTAAAATATGCACTGCTGCGAACAAAGTAATTGGAAATTTTTATTTTTATTTAGCCTAGTTTAATCATCTATTCATCATGATCAACTCACGGTTCACTACTGAGTACAGCCGGGCGATTCAGAACATTCGATTCGGTAAGTTATCGTTCGATAAGGTGTATTTTTCAATGAAAATTACATCTTATCGAACGATAACTTACCGAATCGAGTGTTCTGAATCGCCCTGCAGGTCTCCTCTAAAAACGAGACAGGCTTAGGCTGGTCTGCTATGCTGGCCCAGTGGGGGGTTAGCAGACTTCACACACCTTTGAGAAAATGGGGAAATCTCAGGCATGCATGTTTCCTCACGAAGTTTTCTATCACCGTTAAAGCAAGTGACATTTAATTGCTTAAACGCACATAACTCGGAAAGAGGTACGTACCCGGGATTGAACCACGGACCACTTTTCGATTGCAACGTTTTAACTGCAGACTAACCGGCCTTCAAATATAATATTATGCTCACGTAGGTCCTTGATGATGGTGAAAATTATAATAAATGTTTTCCCAATTTTTTGAAAGTTTTATTAAATTCCACACTGTACCTAAAAATATTAAGATACCTACAGTTAGACACGGCAAGCTTTCTTTACTTTGTAGTGAAAACAATAACGTAATCTTAAAATTACAACATTCTTTATTCATTGAAACATCTTCTTACGTAACTTACAAGGCGGCCATTTTGTGTCATTACGCAAAAGAAAGTCGCGATCAAAGTAACTGTTATTACTGGTTCATAAACTTGGAGCACAGTCACTGTTTTTAGGGTTCCGTAAATTCGAAGGGTGCCAACTATGCCATCCCTTACTGCCATCGATGTCCCTCCGTCTGTCGTCTGTATGCCTGTCTGTCTGTCTATCCGCGGACTGTTTCTCATGAGCCGTAATAGTTAGAACGTTGAAATGTTCACAGTCTGTATTTATTTCTATTGGAGCTATACCAACAAATAATAAAAAAATCAAAATAGCCACCATGCAAATTAAAAATAAATAAAAAGGTAGTAGTTTTATATCTTGTATGACGGAACGGAACCCCTCGTTAGCGAGTCCAAATCGCACTTGACGGGTTTTTTATCGAGTAATCTCAAATGATAGCTCAAATTACAGCCTTGGATGCCTCGGCGTACCGTTCGGAAATAGAATCGATTATTCGATAATTGAAGAGGATTTTTTTTAATAATGCATACTCCACTGGCATTGTTCAGCTGTGACAGAGAATTGATTATTGTTATTAATAATCGCGTAGTAGCCACGTCGCTTGCAGGCGGGCTTGCGTAATAACATTTTTTCTTCATGTATCCAAAACTTCTTAGTTTTGATGATTGTGATGAAAAAAATAAGAATAGAAAATGAAAAATTAAAAAGTTTCGTTAAAACCACATGTTCAGAAATCCATTCAGTACCCATCCTACATATCATCTTATAAAAACATAGGCATATTGCTAACTTTCTCGTTTACGTAATTGGAATAGCATTGAAAAAATGAAGGAATCGATTTTTCGGCTACTTCCAGCTTTTCGATTAAATCGAAATTTTTCAGACACAATACACGTGATTTGAATGACAATACTAGATGATTATGGTAAAATGGAACGTGTCCAATGATGGAGATGGGAGGTGGACATTGGTACTCTCTAATCATGACATAAATTATGGCAAAACCGTTGAACATGGTTAGTTTCCTGAGTTAGGTTAAGTTAGGTTAGTTAGCTTTTCTAAAATATAATGATAAGAGATTGATTATAGAGATAGAACGTGGGCACTGCAACTATAAATGGCATTTATGTTGTATTGCATGCATATGAGTTGTTTTCATGAGTAACTTTCATTGTTTGTAGTGCACTAAAAAAGTTATTACTTTTAACATAAGTACTTCAATCAGACCACACAAATATATCCAACAAAATATCCGTATGCATACAAAACAGAGATAACCAACATTTTAGCGCGAATTCAATTTTTAAGCCTTTAATTTATGTGGCGTTAGCGAGTGAAATTTACGACGTAACCTATTTAAATCACTTTATTGCTTGAAGCTTCGTGATAGAGACAATAAATTCAGTCAACCTGACTGCGCGTGAGTACTCGTAAATTTTTGCCTGTATTACAATTCAGCTGGTGGCAAATGGCAATGCAATTATTTTGTAACACTCGAGATCGGAATGGCAAAGACATATGCCCATTTTTGACCAAGATTTAGTCATCAATCCCACTATCACACTTCACACTAATATTATAAAGGCGAAAGTTTGTGTATTATATGTGTATGTGTGTGTGTATGTTTGTTACTCCTTCACGCAAAAACTACTAGACGGATTTGGCTGAAATTTGGAATGGAGATAAATAATATCCTGGATTAGCGCATAAGCTACTTTTTATCCCGGAAAATCAAAGAGTTCCCACGGGATTTCGAAAAACCTAAATCCACGCGGGCGAAGTCGCGGGCATCGGCTAGTATGATAATAAATTAATGCTATAAAAATACTTACTTTGTAACTATAATATACCCAGCTAAGTATGAAATGCTAGGCGCGTTTGGAACCTTCGTAGCTTTTCCTATTGTTTAGGCTTGGCGACGATCTCTCTCTTTGCGACGTATTCCCCATTACTGAGAGTCGTGACCTCTTCCACCAAAGATTCTCCTGGAATGAGAGTATCAAACAAACAATACTCATAATATATTATAATAGTGCATAGATGATGCAATCTTGAAATATAGAAACGACTTCACCAATGCGTAGAAAACTTTGTCAAGCTCGATGTCGATCGGTGAATTGCAATAGCGCCAGTTTTAGCTTCAGCCGTATACTACATTTAACGTATATTAACCGCGGGCTAAGCATGCGCTATCGTAGAAATTTTGTTTTGAGAACATCACGAGAAGGGTATAATTTATTGAAGGAAATCTTCATCAGTTCACACGTAAACTCCTCTATCTAGGTACCTACTAACTACTAAATATTATATTCTTTAGAACAGCAGACAGAATCCCGTAAATCAATAGAAAACTTTTCCTTGGCAGCCCTTCTTCGTCCAATTAGACGCACCTTCGAGTGGTCTCAAACTAGTCTCAAAACAAATAGTGGGCTCCTTCTATACACCACGTTAAAATTCACTAAAAGGGCGTGGTGGCACTTCAAGCTGGTTTTGACATTTAAGTATTTATTTCAAAGTTTAAACCGCCTGTAGACTATTTTTTTTAGTCAATGACGGGGTTGTGTTGGATGATTCTGCCTGATATCTAAGTAGTAAATGATACCTAAGTGACAGCGGTGATAGCGTAGTGGTTAAGACGTCGACCTCCGTGGGGTTTCGGGGGATCCAGGGTTCCATCCCGGATACGCACTTCTAACTTACCTTCTAACTACTTCTTACTTGTTTGGTATTATGTATACCATTTTAAGAAATAAAACATCAAGTGAAGTCAGCTGATCCATACTTGGCTAGTGTGATAGACTTATCATGAGAGGAGGCTCGTGATCCGGCCGGTGATAGTTGCCGGCGATAAGTTGAAATGATGAAATGATAACTAGAAATACGCAAAGCAGTTTGATAGCCCCATGCAATGCAATGCATTTTGACAGAATACCACCCAGACATGTGTGAACTGAGATGCCTTATATATAATATTAGGTATTAGAACGTTATTGAAGACACCTGATATCCGCTAGAACTTCAACCACACTCAAATTGCGGGTTTACACGTGCACGAGTCCCGACTTGTCTTGAAGTATGAAACCAATTAAACCCGACACCCTACGCCTCCGTTGGCTTGCATTTCGCACGAAACCGAAATGTTCAATTGATTTTCAAATGCTTGTCTCGTCTCTTGTTATTTGTTATATTAACATCTATACCAACAAGGACACAAGGTCCTTACTGATTGATATACAAGTGTAAATTAAAAATTTATAACATCCCCGACAAGTGAAGGTTACAGTTACTAGAAAAGAGCTGTTAACTTTCAAACGGCTGAACCGATTTTCTTGGATTATAGCTAAGAACACTTTCGATCAAGCCACCTTTCAAACAAAAAAAAACTAAATTAAAATCGGTTCATTAGTTTAGGAGCTACGATGCCACAGACAGATACACAGATACACACGTCAAACTTATAACACCCCTCTTTTTGGTTCGGGGGTTAAAACTCATAACACCCCTCTTTTTGGGGTCGGGGGTTAAAAAATACGCACGGCTCATATTACATGGCTATCAAGTCAAATACGTATGACATTTTAATGTTTTCTCCGTCTGTCTGTTTTTTTGTTGACTTAATGTCGTTATGACATAATATCGTAGCTCAACATCTATTCAGTCCCAGTAGGTACGGGTACAGTGATCCGCAATCCTCAAAGCAAACCCCATTTTCTATAGAGCCAAGAAAATGATAAAGATAAGGTGTGAAGTCGGGAGAAAGCGCCGCCGTGTTTATCTTATGCGGATACGCTGACATAATACCCGCGTGTTTACATAGGAAACTATTCTATCATAGCTAGTGTCGCCCTCGGCAGGGTATACAAAGTATTCCTAAGTAAAATATATCTGATACTATTATATCACGAAAAATCAAAAACTATCACACTAATATTATAAAGGAGAAAGTTTGTATGTGTGTGTGTGTGTGTGTGTGTGTGTGTATGTTTGTTACTCCTTCGCGCAAAAACTACTGGACGGATTGGGCTGAAATTTAGAATGGAGATAGATTATACCCTGGATTAGCACATAGGCTACTTTTTGTCCCGGAAAATCAAAGTGTTCCCACGGGAATTTTAAAAAACCTACATCCACGCGAACGAAGTCGCGGGTATCAGCTAGTCATTCATAAAAGTAAATAAAAATCAGTTTTAGAATGTACAGGTAAAGCCCTTTCATATTATGATATCCCACTTGGCATAGTTATCTTATTTTGAATTTACCACAAATTCATGGTTTTCGGAATTTTTCCTTTACTTGTGCAGACCTACTCGTACCTCTAACTGCCAAATTTCAGGATTCTAGGTCAACGAGAATTAACCTATTGGTTTTCTTGACAAACACGACAGACAGACATGCAACAAAGTGATCCTATAAGGGTCCTGTTTTTCCTTTTGAGGTACGGAACTCTAAAAAAAACTCTATGCTCAAGACTGGCACCTAAAATCATGAGGTTGAGAGTATTAAATTAAATTATTAAGTTATTCTGTCCTTTCCGTATTACATTGGTAAGAAAAAGAAGCGAATACTCTAAACTTTTGGTACGATCAGAATCAGTACCATTATCTATTATTATTACGAGTATGAAAACATTTTTGTGAGCACCAAATTCATCTTATTCGCGATGAGAGCTTAATATGACATTTTTTCTCTGCTATATATCTTACAAACTGTCTAAACAAATTGCTGGGTCCCTCTCCGCGGGGTCAACGACCCTCATATCACCCTTCGCTCCACCCATTTTCCTAATGTAACACGACCTATGATAAAAGGTTCTATATATAGGAATGCAGAGATTGTATGGTGATTTTTCGGGTAATGTGGTTATTTTGAAGGAAACGTTATTTTTAGGAGTGTATGTTTTTGTTGAATCCTTCATAAATACTTATCTACAGAACACTTTTTTTACATATTTTCTTTATTATTATTATTGAAAACTAGCTGATGCCCGCGACTTCGTTCGCGTGGATGTAGGTTTTATAAAAATCCCGTGGGAACTCTTTGATTTTCCGAGATAAAAAGTAGCCTATGTTTTAATCTAGGGTATAATCTATCTCCATTCTAAATTTCAGCCCAATCCGTCCAGTAGTTTTTGCGTGAAGGAGTAACAAACATACACACACACATACCTACACACAAACGTTCGCCTTTATAATATTAGTGTGATGTGACAGTGTGAACTGTGAAGTGTGATGTTGCAATAAAACTTAAAGCAAGCCTGAGCTAATTACTGTATAAATCATTCTCGCGTGGATTGAAGCCAAGAATATTTGTTATAATTCCGTGCTGGACAGCCAGACTGATACTTTGCGCAAAAAATGAGCCAGCCTTTCTGTGAATCAGGTTATTAATCGCATTGAAACGTTTCATAAAAAGTTTTAGTACTAAGCTTCACCACCAGGGTCTCCACAACAGAAAGAACAAAAATGTAACTCTCAATATAAGAGAGGCATACTTGCACCGCTTACGGTTTCAGCCATTTCTGCTGCGGCTCCCGGTCTTGATGCTTTCTCCCTGATTACAGAACCAATGTGCATCGTCTTTTCTCAAACTTTTTTCCACCAGTAGACCATAAGGGTGTCGTAAAAATTCAATGTTACCTATTGGTCGACTTCGGCTTAAGTTATCAGCAGCTGTAATTCTTCGATTTTATGAATGCTGTACTTGCTCTTGACGTCACGTGAATTTTCAGTAGGCATTCTTGCAAGTCGTCTGGTGGTCATTGAATCGCATTCGGCTGCCTATGAAATCAGTTTCATACAAAGAATAAGTTTTGTCTTACTATACGAAACCAGTTATGAACGAATCAAATATATACGAATGGGTGACGACTAACTTCTAAATTGGCTTAGGTCTGGTCTGGTGGGGACCGTAGCTAGTTACTATTCAATCAGCAAAGCCATGTAATTAAACTTGTGGTCTTATATGACAGCTTCTACATAGACACTTCTCCCTAAATACATCGTCACTTAGGTAGATCATAAAGTCAAGGCTAACAGGGCTCTCTCCGTCACTCGTTTCATACAATCGTAGTTCCAATTACTTTTGAATATTAAGCAACCAGAGTCCATGAAATTTTGCAGACATATTCTAGAAACTAATATCTGTGTCTGTGGTGTTTTAGATTTTTCTAAAAATATGTAGTTTTAAAATTACAGGGGCTCAAAGATTTGTATAATTTTTTTTAAGACCGCGTAACTTTGAAACCGAATATTTTAACAGAAACCTGGAAAACCACAGACATAGATATTAGTTTCTAGAATATGTCTGCAACATTTCATGGACTTTGGTTGCTTAATATTCAAATGAAATTGGAACTACGATTGTATGAAACGAGTGACGGAGAGAGCCCTCTTAACCTGTCCAAAAGAAAAAGGTATACAAACAAAATTATGTATATTCGAGCCGTATCAAAAATAGGGTAAGTAATACGAAAATATGACAATACGATAACTGATACGGATGAAAGATATAAAACATATCATATGTGTCGTTAAAAGCCCTCGTAAACTCCAACTGGGGACATTGTATGCGATACGCATTCGACAATATCTGAAGAACATTACTTTTATTGTATTCTCTGCATAAGGCTTAGGAGTAGACATTACAGAATGGCGTATAAAATTTTTATATGCCGCCCTAATGTCCCGACTCATGTGCCCTTATGTTTTACTGGTGTGTGATAAAGTCCATGACAAAGCCATGATAAAACTGGCATTATGTTATTATGAATTTGTTAAGTAAAGCTTAGTAAGTTGTCATCGCCAATCACCCATCGCCGCGTCGGCCCCTTACTTCACCTCCTCCTACTAAGATCACAGACTAAAGACTACTTAAACTTAATTAAGTTAAAAGATAAACTTATTTATCTTTTAATAAGATCAAATCTAATAATGAGTAATCAAAAAATTTAATGACTTCAGCGATAATCTATAGTAATAAAGACTTCTATGATGAAATAACATAATATCCGATATAATAAGATGAAATTACAACGATTTCGGTGACACCTCATAAAATACACCGTATCGGTCTCTAGGTATTAAATATGAAATAAAGTAGTAAAGGCAACACCTACGGGAATTATGTCACAGAACTTATGAAAAACGGTCCATTTAACGGTAAATTACCGACTATTAGTGTCTAACGGCGGAGATGTGATAAAGAAAATATCGCAGTAAAAAATAGCTTTGTAAAGATTCTTATGAAAGATGTTATGAAGGGAAAATACTATAGCAAACGCTTTACAATATAGTTATACGAAACAAGCTTTACCACCCACTTACAAGTAATAGGTGGCACTGCTATTGTTGACAATGTTATCTATAGGTATGATGTTTGAAGCCTTCCACTAAGGCCACTCACTCTGCATGTGTTGTCGTATGAAATACAATCGTGCGACCACGTTTAAAAGGCACGGAAAAACTAATTTTTCAAGCCTATAAGTACTGATATGATAATAATCATAATATATTTATTTTTTATATATCATAATATATTTATTTATTATATATACAAACCATATATTTTTATACAAACCTGTGAGGATGATAATGCCATTGGCGCAATTAAAATACCATAAGCCTAAGCTGTTGTTGTATTAGTTAACGAATTGCGAAAAACCAAATTAAATTTGAATTTCGCGGGCAGACCCGTCGCATCCACCTTAAATATTATTACCTAAGCTAGTGCTAATATACATAACATTTGTTAGAGTCCATCAGGAGTCCATGTATCCCCCCCCTGCCAGTTGGTTGCTGCTAGCTAAATGGATATAAGACCTATAGTACGCAACAGGTCGAGATGGCAATCGGGGTAGGGACTCCCCGCACACCCGCACAACCCCCGCGCTAATCCGGTGCAGGATAGCGCGGGCGGCATGCGGGTGTGCAGGGCGTCCCTCTCACCACATATCCCGATTGTCAACCCGACCTGTCGTGTAGGTACTATAATAGTACGTATTATAATGAAAACGTCACAGCTGCAACTGCAGTCCTGCTGAGAATGAAACGTTATACAGTTAAGACACCTGAAATACATACGAATTAAGGAATCCCTTTGAAATAAAACCCAACCTGAATTTTATTCACAATCCAAAAGCTCTACACGCATTTCACGAACAAAACTCGCACCGTGGTCGCATTCCGCTAGAAATACTATGCATTGCACGTTTAAAAACGGGTTTATCATTTTCACACCAGAGTAACCCGCAAACACGGATGCGGTCGCTTGTACCGTTTGAATGAATCCCAGACCAGTCAGCCACGAGGTATTGTCCGTCAGTCTGTTTGTACGTGCGGTGCGCCCTCTGCCGTCGGCCGCGGCGCCGCGCAACGTCCGCGGACGTTATTTAGAGCTTCATTGTACCATTGACCGTTCACAGGCGTCAAGATTTGAATGGCGATAACGCGAGGATTCCCGCGACTGATGGCGTGTCACATTACCTCTTTTAAATGGTGATTTTAATTTGAATAATGTAACCCGAGACGTCCAATTTACGCCTCACGTCACACCGCGTTTCTTGATCTTCTCACACAAGTAAGCGATACTCCGATCGGTTAGATGTGTCCAAGTGTGGACAAACTTTGTTTTTATCTGATATAAGTTAACCTTTGACTGCGATCTCACCTGGGGGTAAATGATAATGCAATATAAGATGGAACGAGCTTACTTAGAAGGAGTACTAACCCATACCCCAGGTTGATCTCTACACGGCATCATACCGGAACACAGTAGCCCACAAGACCAGAGACAATTTGGAAATAATAGACTCCCAAATTGGGGTCGAAACTGGCACCTCCCACATTATAAGACCAAAAGCCACTGCGTACGGGAAATCGTCAAACTTAACTGTTCGCATCTACAAACCAAAGCCTGTATTATTACAAATCCATCACCTTAACATTGAAATATTATACTACCTTAACATGTTGTTCTGATGTGTTATATACATAGTCGAGTTTGAGATCACTATGTAAGTACTTAGTTTGCCCTTAATTTTATTACTAAAACAGGCGCGTAAATTTAAGATACAACCACATTAAGTATTGGACATTTCTAAACAATCATGCTATAAGTATATTTACCACGTTTGGAACGTCATTAACATGTTGACTCCATTGAAGCCCTACTGATAGCATCTTTAATTTATTCTAGTATCAGCGTTAATGAAACGAACTACAAAAAAGGCTGTTTATCATAACAACTACATAGTAAGCTTTTTATTAGTTCCTATTATACTACTTGATACTTACAGATAGGGCTTTCATTATCATTATCATCTCAACTCATCGTAGGCCCACTACTGAAAATGACTCTCCTTTCAGAATAAAAAGGGCTTAGACAATTACGGCAGACTTTACATACGCTTGAGAACATTATGGAGCATTTTAAGCATGCAGGTTTCCTCACGATGTCTCCTTCACTGATAAAGCAAATGATTACATTACTTAAAACGCATATGACTCTGAAAAGTTGTAGATGAGTGTCCAGAATCGAACCACGAATCTCTTGAACAGGAGACTGATGTCAACCACTAGGCTATCACCGCTTCAGTCTTACACCAACCAAAAAAAACAGCTATAAAATTCCTACATCAATAATTATTGACTCAGCCAGGAACCGAACTAGGGACCTTGATTAGAAGCGAGTAACTAAGTCACATACCACAGGTGAATGTCGTCAAAACACTCGTTAGTTTAAAAGCTCCCACTCTGCTTTGAAAACACATTTAACGTAAGGTGTTTTGAAACCTATATTTTATTTCAGTCCAAAGCTTTCCCAGTAATGAAAGACTTGCCTTTTAAAATAGTAAAACCAAAGATATTTTAATTTTATATCGATGATAGATAGGACAAAAACGACTAAGTTAACATAGTCGACTTTAACGAAAGTGGCTTATTAACTACTTTTAATCTATGTTACTGTCATCCAATACCTGTTTAGTAAAAAAATACTGAAGAATATAATTAAAGTCACCCTGGACGGACGGGTTGAGACGGTGCGGTATAATGCCATACTTTCTGCCGTTGCGGCAACGCATTGCGCGTGTGGCACCCAATACACAAATCCACAGCAGTGCGGCACCACAACGCACCAGGAATGCATCGCGTGGCTTCACTCTAATAGCCGCTCTACCATCACGGAATCTCGATAGCTGAAACTCAATACACGCAGACATCAATCCAAGGTCCGCGTCGACCGATGTTTAGTGTCACATTACCGGCCAAAACACATCATCAGCACCCAATTGATTTCAGTGAACCATTCATCAATCTTTCTGACTTATTGATTAATGATTGTGTTGATTTTTGACGCCTGACGGATAGCAATTAGGAAACGCACGCAATGCATAATAAAAAGTGATTGTATAGTTGCGCACTTTCTACCATTTATATAAGAGTCTAATAACTTTTAACATGAAATTCACAAATAACACTTACGAGTAAAATATCACACAACAACAAAATGTAGTTTGTATCCTTACTCGGGATGCAAGCTATCTCTGTACCAAACATCAATAACAATTGAACTGGGCCGTGAAAAGCTAGCAGACAGACAGACACGTTTTCGCATTTATAATATTAAGTATTAACTAGAGAATGGCCGCGGCTTCGCCCGCTTCGATTCCAGTTTTTTTTAATCCCGTAAGAACTCTTCAATTTTCCGGGATAAGAAGTATGTCCTTTCCTGGGATGTATCCCAAGTCTGTACCAAATTTCATTAAAATCGGTTCAGTGGTTGGGCCGTGAAAACGTAGCAGACAGACAGACACACTTTCGCATTTATAATATTAGTATGGATTAAGTAAGGAAGTATGGATATAGATTGAACTGCAAGCGGTTGTCCAAATAGATTTGACAAGATACAATCCTCGTACCGAAGTACGTGACGGCCGGTATCGAGGCCCCGTTTTAATTGAACATGGCGGGCACTTGACCGCCATTACAGTTGGCTTGTGAAACGAGACACTTTAGAAGTAGGTAGGTACCATGCATGTTCCATGTACATGGAACAGTGTGTAAAGAACCTAAGTCAAAGTCAAAGTCCTGTATTCAAATTGGGTACTATTCTACACTTTATGCTTGTCAAACAATGATGTAGTGGTGATAATTATTAACGTTAACTTAAAACTAAAGCTACGAGGGTTCCATACGCGCCTTAGTCTGAGAAGAGCCCACAACAAACTTTGCCGGGTACTCATTTTTATCATCAACAATTATTTACGACCCACCATTAGATGCATATAGACGATATCAACCGAGTCGCAGAGAGCCGCTATATTCAGGCGGCGCGGCGCGGTCCAAGATGTGTGTAAGTCCCACTAGTACGATAGACATAATATGTCCAGCAGTAGATGATTATTAATTAAAATTAATGGAAAACAGAAATAATACGTAAGTAGGGTATTTTTCGGATATTCTTCATCTCGAGTTAAGTGGTTCTATCAAAAACACAAAGACAAGCTTAAAACTCGCTTTTAACTCAGATAAAGTCTTTTAGAGTGCACATTTTAAAACTACATTAATAACCTGCGAAGTTGGGGGACAATCTGAACTCAAACTTAACTACGAAGATATATATTTTTGCTAGACGAACCCCAATCAACTTCAAGATGTAAAAATAAGCCTTAATTGTATGTAAGGTACCTATAATTTTTTTCTTTAACATAAAATTTTATGGGAAATATTATGTCTACGTAATCAACAAAAAATATATTATTGATTTTCACTACGTTCGTAATAAAATGACTATGAAGCACCTTATAGCTGTATGGTAGAGACTGCTCCAAGCAATAAAGCCGTCTTTGCACGCAATTGTTTTTCTGTTTTCTTCTTTCTGTGTTGTGATCCTTTACATGTGTTTTTGTGTGCAATAAACTATTTCTATCTATCTATCTATCTACCTCTTAAGCACAAAATAAGAAGGGTTTCTACTTCGCCGCCTTTACACATAATTAATCAAGCCACATCTAGCTGTGTTATGTCATGGTAATACAGCAAGTGCAAGACAGAACAAGTCTAATATCTCAGGGTATCGAGACAGGCCGTGCAATCACGGGCCGCGTCTCGGCGATGTCAGCCCTGTTGCGTTGTTGCCTGACATTTACTTGTCTTGGCCTACAGTACCTCTCAATTATTAAAGGAAAATATAGTATATGAATGAATCAAGCCACATCTAGCAAGTTTATATCATGGTAATACAGCAAGTGCAAGACAGAACAAGTCTAATATCTCAGGGTGTCGAGACAGGCCGTGCAATCACGGGCCGCGTCTCGGCGATGTCAGCCCTGTTGCATTGATGCCTGACATTTACTTGTCTTGGCCTACTGTACCTCTCATTTATTAAAGGAAAATATAATATATGAATGAATCAAACCACATCTAGCAAGTTTATATCATGGTAATACAGCAAGTGCAAGACAGAACAAGTCTAATATCTCAGGGTGTCGAGACAGGCCGTGCAATCACGGGCCGCGTCTCGGCGATGTCAGCCCTGTTGCATTGTTGCCTGACATTTTCTTGTTAACAACGCTTTGCCCACTGCGCCTTCCAGCTACTCTATGAAACTATTTTCATTTGTTAAGCATAATATTTCGAGGCGGAAAGGTGAATTTGTTAAAAGGGCGTTAATAAAGGCGAATTTCTTGAAAGCATTCTTAACAAATACTATAAAGGGTGGCAAAGACTGAGAATATGCTAAAATATTAGTTGTAAATAAATTATTTGAAAAAAAAAAACTGAAAGTCAAGCTTATAAAAGGTAAGCTGTTAAGTGTAACTCGTACTTGTGTTGAAACAATAAGCTACATGCTGGCTTTTGCGTATTGATTGACTTTTACAGCGCTATTAGCTATAAGTAGCGCTTTAAATAGGCATTAAAAGATGTGTATAAATTGTTTAACTTATTCAATTAAACCCTTCATTTTGCAGCGTGTAATAATATTAAGGAATAAACTTATGATAAGGTTGGCAAATCATTAATTACCCCCGGAAGTCTTCCTTCGTCTTTTTCCCTCGGGCAAAATTTCATGTGCAAATATTTTGAAAGTATATACATTAGTTAATGAATGCAGCTCTTGGCAATGTGTACGCAACGTCTTTCGCGGCCCTATTCTGGAAATAATATTTGTGAATATTAAAACCATATTCTACACAGATTTCATATCTTAAAATAATAATTCATTTACATGGGCAACTATTAATTATTATTAAGCTTGTCTTATATATATCTATATATTACTAAGCTTCCACTGTCCGCCACTCAGTAACTCTGAAACCAACGATATCCAATTATCCACCCGTCATTGAGTGTATAAAGAATGTGAATAAAGAATGTAATTTATATGCACAAGTGTAAAATAAAAATTTATAACACCCCCGACAAGTGAAGGTTACAGTAACTAGAAAAGAGCTGATAACTTTCAAACTTCTTGGATTATATTATAGCTAAGGACATTCTCGGTCAAGCCACCTTTCAAACAAAAAAAAAACTAAATTAAAATCGGTTCATTAGTTTTTTTTTTTTAAATTTCGGTTTTTTTTACCTGTTGCTATTTAAATTGCAACATCCTGGTTCATTAGTTTAGGAGCTACGATGCTACAGACAGATACACATAATATACACACGTCAAACTTATAACACCCCCCTTTTTGGGTCGGGGGTTAATAAAGAATAAGGATATGCTAATAATGGATGGCAATGCGACTGTCACTTGACGCTCCCTTGCAATACCATTATACAGCCTTCAGGCTACCCTCCTGCTCAACGATAATTCGTTTCTGTTAGAGAATATTCGAAACAATGATAAAGTATAATAGACAATAATTATTATGGACTATATATTTTGGTATCTCCTTAGCCTTTATTAATGCGAGAAGAAGATGAAAAGATTTGAAGTCCTTCGAATACAAAGTGTATCTGTCAGTGAAGAAACATTTGAAACTGTTCAATGAAATAATACGTCTTGTTCATAGTCAATTAAAATAACTAAATAATACCTTCAATATTTGTAATGTTGTGTTTTATTTTATAATTTTATCAAAGCGTTTTACCAACACTTGTAGGAAATTTCGATATAATTTTCAATACATTTCAAAAATTGTGGAACCGTTAGGGATTAAACCCGCATCACTCTCTCTTTTGTGGCCTTGGAGTGCCTGCAGTCTGTTTAGATCACGGTCCTTTCACTGTCATTGACAAAATATTCGATAATAAATTGTATTTTTTAATTTTTATGTTGTGCTCTATGAAGAATCTTATTCCATGCCTCTATTGTAAACATTAGAAACATTTTAATCTCGAATTCAAGTACAATAAACGATTAAGTAAATTAGTAACATTTTGTATTCATTGAAAATCCTGTGGGACTGTTTTTCTTTTCGTCCATCTCCAATGTGCAATTTCTGTGAACGCCAACTTAATCAGTTGATTAATCTAACACACACGATCCATACTTATTACTTATTACTTATCCATACTTCCATACGGGGAACGACATAGGCTACTTTGTATCCCGGAAAATCAAAGAGTTCCTACGGGACTCTTAAGAATCTCTCCGTTAAACCGATTTATATGAAATTTGGTACAGAGGTAGATTAAGTCCCGGAAATTAACTTCGGCAAGTTTTTATCCCGGAAAAGCAAAGCGTTCCCACGGGATTTTTAAATAAACCTAAATCCACGTGGACGGAGTCGCGGGCATCATCTAGTAATATTATAAATGCGAAAGTGTGTAGCTGTCTGTCTGTCTGTCTGCTATCTTTTCACGGCCCAACAGTTTAACCGATTCTGACGAAATTTGGTACAGAGTTAGCTTACATCCCGGGGACGGACATAGACAACTTTTATCCCGGAAAACCAAACAGTTCCCACGGGATCTTCAAAAACCTACATCCACGCGGAAGAAGTCACGGGCATACTCTAGTATTCTATAATTTAAAAAAGCTGAAAATAATAAGCTTTTGCAAAAAAGGTCTCATAATATCCCGTTATAAAGCTAATATATGATACAATACATCAGTAAGTAACACCCGCCCCTCTATTAACTCGCTCGGTTCGGCTAGGCCAAGCCAAGCTTATTTTTCAACGTCATTAGCCCCCATCAGAATGTAAAGGATAATGCATCTTTTGCAACACGCGATATTGTATGTGAAAGTATGAAATTTTTGCAATTTCACGAGCTACAATTTTAGGGGTGAAATTTTTCACTTTTCACATTGTAGGTAGATTTTCACGGGGTTGAATTAATGATGTGTACGTGATATGTGATTTTTCACATGTTTTTTGTGTACTTAATATGTATACCTACTATTCAGACAGAAGTAATCAAGGGAGGCAGGGATCGCAGGAAGCACCTGGATTTAGGCATTGCATGACCGTGCCTTGTATGCTATTACACAAACATTATTATGTCCAGGGGCGGCCAGCTATAGGTTGACAAAGAAAAAGAATAAGTTGCAATACTACGCACAGCAAAAACTGCCTAACTGACGGACTAACACCTCAAAGCTCTAGGTCTCGTAACTAGGTTTTAACATAAACCCTTTCTGAGAAAGGAGTTCAAAAATGCCACCTAGAAAAATAGCTTGTACGGGAAGGACATGGCAACTTTTGGTTCCGGAAAATCAAGGGATTTTTTTAAACCTAATTCTACGTGGATTAAGTTTCGGGCATCATCTACTCGGTAGTTAGTAGAGAGATAGCTTGCATCTTCGAGACAGCCATAGACTAAAATATCCCGGGAAATCAAAGAGTTCCCACTTCCCACAGGATTTAAAAAAACCAAAATCCGCGTGGACGAACGTGGGCGTCATCTGGTAGCTAACAATTTTAAGTGACAATATGCTATGAAGAAGAAAGTATAACGTTAATATTTTCGTGATATTCCATACCACTTACGACGTACTAAAACTGCGGGAAAATAAGACCGCAAAAGCCATATAAAGAGCGGTCAGTTTTATTAGATTTATACGGAATCTCTATCGACATAGAAGACATTCTTTTTCATTAACCGTCCACCCTCGGCGTCGCGTGTCTTTATTTACTTGTTTGTATAGCCTTCTTGTGGACTTTTCATATAGATGGGAACAAAGCTAAACAAAGACCGACGAGTACCAGGTACCGGGCCATGGGCGGTATCCGGTCCACGAAGTTCAGAGATCTCCGGCTGAGATCTGTAGAGGGTACTTTGACTTTGCTCAGTCTTAAGTTTCAGTTAAAACGAGACAGGTTTATGCCAATGATATAACGCTGTCTCGTTTTAACAGTGTCTTAAGTCTAGCTTTTTTTTTAGGATATTAACCATGCTAATCATGACAAATGCTCCCCTCCAATTAAGCGTAAAGCTTGTGCCAGGAGTGGGTACGACAATAGTGCAACGGGTGGGGTTTGAACTCTTGTTGACTCCAGCTGAAACCACGTAGGTTAACCACAATAATTATTTTTGAAAATAATATCCATGTACCCTCACTGGTGTGAATTGACTCTCGCGCTGAGTTGTTGCACCCAGGAATTTTCCTTACAAGTCACAAATTTTCTTTCATTTACCGTATTAATGACGTCTGAACATGCAATTGCAATAACACTGAAGGCAGTATTTTATTTTTAAGTGTAAATCTTGGTACTAATTGTTTTAGTCCATGGTATGTTTGAAAACCTAGGATTTATGATTTAAAGTACGAATGCTTTTTGCAGAAATTTCTTGTTCATACCTACCTATGTACACATTTCTAGGAATAAACTTATTTTTATATTTTTATCCAATTCATATTATATAACATGTAGATAAGGTGCGACAGGACATTTTCAAGGTCAATTTTTTGACGTTCGTCAACTCAGGTTGATAAATATTAGGTAGATTTAAAACCCTACAAGCATTCTTTATTTTAAGCGTTTTTCATATAATTGCTATTATTAACATTGACTTCAGTGATAAGCTGGCATTTGTCTCTCGTACAAAATAATCTACACCTATGATCTACACTTACAGGCTCTGAGTACTTGCACAATCTTAAAATCCATTTTAAAACGCTTAAAATTCTTTTGAAACGAAAACTCCATGAAACCAAGAACTCAGCGCTTGCAAATATGATTAGTATCACTCGCTATAATCAAAAGTTAGACACGTATTGTGTAAAACTTCGGTATATCGCCACATGGGACGGTTTACGACCGCGCTGTAAAACTATATGTCGTCTTAAATGAGACATAAAGACAGGAACGTGTAAACGAATGTCGCACATTTATTTTATTAGTGTCATTAATCCTTGCGCTTTCGTCGTATCTTAGGCACAACGCACACCTTCTTCTTCTATATAATATCTATCTCCACCAATCACCACTCCAATCTCCACAGGGTGATAGATAAAAACTATCACCCTGTGGAGATTGGAGTGGTGGAGTGGATGCCCTTAGAGTTTGTATCGAACTTGGTGGCACGGCGAGCCTATTGCTGCGATTCTCTCGTCCGTAGAGATGGGGCCTAAGGCTAACTAAATTTTCCCGCTGCCCTAAGCAGTGACCTTGTACTCATGTTAAACCACTACGTACACCTATAGAGTGAAATGAAGCCGAGGCGCAACGTCTTTTTGACAGTAGTGTAAGTATTTAAACTCATCTTAATTTCTCTTGACATGTGACTGAAATTGGTTTAATAAAAACCAAGCACGGAGGGAACAGAAAGGGCATGCACACTTTGAGTTTGTCGGAGTCCGGACCATAAACCGGTCTACGGCGCGGTGTGTGTTGTAAATTGATGATCATTATCGAAACTGTCATTTGAAAGACAGAAGTTTCATTTGTCGCCATACATACGCATTCCAACCAGAGCCTTTGATTCATCGCCAGTAATCTAAAGTAAATAAAACTCAGTTTAAGTTGTTTTAATAAAGACATTGCGCCTCGACTTCACTCCACCCTATAGGTATGCGTTGTGCTTTTAAGTATAAGGTTACGACTTACGACCAAAATGTTGTTCGACAAAGCATTGCTAATCTTACCCTGTTTTATTGTGAAAAATAAAATTCATCACCAAAGCACTACAACCATGGGTGGTCTTGACTTCGTCAAGCAAACAATCTCCGCCATCGGGGCCGGTCAGATGCAGGCTGCAGCTTCCTTCCAGCTCCAAACCTCCAAAACCCTCAGGTCTTTCAACATTCCAACACTCCACCAACCTCTAGGTCTTCCTCCCCTTACGGCCCTCTGATCTATACTAATAAATAAAATTGGAATGTCTGTCTGTAATATCGAAATAACTACCGCACATTAAGGTCATATGGTTATTTGAACGATACTATAACTGAATCACACGTTTTTAAAATTTTTGTCTGTCTGTCTGTCTGTCTGTCTGTCTGTCTGTCTGTCTGTTTGAAAAGGCTAATCTTCGGAACGGCTGAACCGATTTTGACGGGATTTTCACAGACAAGTAGAGAATTGACCAGGGAGTAACATAGGCTACTTTTTTAACCGACTTTCAAAAAGGGAGTTGTTTTTTTCTACCTATGTACACCGAAATCTCCGAGATTTCTGAACCGATTTGCGTCATTTCTTTTTTAATCGATAGAGGAACTTTGTGACAATGTTTCATAAAAAAATTGGATTCCAATTCCTCAATCCTGATGCTGCAGGGGATCTGACCAATCCACGCGGGCGAAGCTGCGGGCATCAGCTAGTTTGAAATAAAGTTACAAAGTCTAAAAGCAAACAAAATGAAAAGCGAATCATATTTTTAACTCCATTTTAAAATAATCAGGTATATCCATCGATGTATAATCCAATAGATCCAACTTTGATTCGACTTTTTAATCGATTTCTATTTCTCGTTACACGACAATCAAAAATAAAATCGAAGTTCAGTACAAAGAGCGTTCTCCCAATGATTTGTAACGTGCAATTAGCACGATTTAAGAGAATCACGTAGCCATTAGGGCCGAAATCGTCCATTACTGCAGTCGTAAATATTTCATCAGGCGTACGTTCTCGCTATTGATGAATTGTCTGGCGTAGGGCGTGACGGTGTTGGGTTCGATTTCTAGCTATGTCAATGTGGATTTTTAACCCCCGACCCAAAAAGAGGGGTGTTATAAGTTTGACGTGTGTGTCTGTATATCTGTGTATTTGTGTATCTGTCTGTGGCATTGTAGCTCCTAAACTAATGAACCGATTTTAATTTAGTTTTTTTTTTGTTTGAAAGGTGGCTTGATCGAGAGTGTTCTTAGCTATATAATCCAAGAAAATCGGTTCAGCCGTTTGAAAGTTATCAGCTCTTTTCTAGTTACTGTAACCTTCACTTGTCGTGGGTGTTATAAAATTTTAATTTACACTTGTTTCTTTCAAAATTAGCTTCAGTATTAACGAACTCATCATCATGTCAACCTACCCAGACCTATTTACACACACAACCTATCCACTACTAAGCAAGGCTGTCATTTCAGAATGAGAATGCCATAATCCACCACGATTGGTAGACTTCTCAGTGCGCGGATAGCATAGTATTTAGGACATCGGCCTTCTTTTTAGGAGGTAGGGGAATCGATCCCGGGCAAGCACCTCTAACTTTTTGAAGTTGTGTGCGTTTTAAGCAATTAAATAAGTATCACTGCTTTAACGGTGAAAGAAAACATCGTAAGAAAACCCGCGTTCCTGAGAGTTTTGCTTAGTGCTCTTTTAAAGGTGTGTGAAGTCTGCGAATTCGCACTGGACCAGCGTGACAGACTTCCCTTCTCATTTTGAGAAGGTACCAGTGTTCAGTAGTGGGCCGGCGATGATCATGACGATAAACATTATATTACACTAAGTATAAGATTTGAAAACCAAATATAATCTCTGTTTAGAGATAAGCATTTCCTTTGTACATAGCTTAATTTATCTTAACTTTGTAACTACAATTTTGGTACATGAAAATAAATATATATATATATATATAAAAACATACATACATAATATCTATCATAATAGTCGTAACTTATACGTTACAGCTGTTATGTTGGATAGGTCCAACGTCTGTTATAATGATGAGCCTAAATTAGAAAAAGAAAGATTGAGAGTAAGTGAGAACGTAATGTCGGAACCCTTTTACATTAGACGTCACGATAACCAAGCGATATTCGTAGACATGCTGTGTCGCTTGTCTATCCAAAACTGCCATTTTTAAATCATAAACAAGAAGATTAAACGACACGGATGTCGACAGGTCTCCCAAGTGTGAGATCTGTCAACAGATACAGCAAGATGCAAAGTATTGCTGGACATATGTAAAAATCTCCACAAGAGATCTAGGTACATATATCCAGCAGTAGGCATTACTGCGATACGATTTTAATGTCGCACAGCAGTAATTTCAAAGATGGATGGAATCGCGACTGAACTGCTATGCGACATTAAAGTTATCGCGTTGTTTATATCTCTTTCACGAAGGTATAAAGGCGCTTCCATGTTATTGACATTATTTCAGATGTTTCGAATAACCAGTAAATATTCTTAATGTACGCTGTCACGAGCAGTGCTTAGACAATTTGCTTCCACGATCATTTTCCTGTACTTACTTAGTTACTCACAAAATGTTAAGGACTAAGAGCCCGCGAGGGTCAGGCCTTCGTTATTATATGAAAGCTAAAAGTTTCTCTGCGTATTGTCCCCAACACAGGGAGGAACGATCAGTGACTATGAAGTAACAAAGGTACAAAAATCTTACGTCAAAGTAAAAAGTCAATTTTTTTAATATTTTCTTCGTAATAGTATTAAAAAATCACCTGCCAGAAAGTCTTAAGCTCTAACAATTCATTAAACTTTAAGGGCGTCTGGCAGGGGGTTGCCATGACACCTAAGTCTATGGCAATGCATGACGTGATTTCTAATATTATTCCGTAGAAAGTGTAAAAAAATTAGACTTTTAAATACTTAGACGTAAATTTTTTTTCATCTTTGTTACCTGTTATCTCACAAAGCCACCATGATCCAAACTTCATAGTCGCTGATCGTTCTTCCCGGTATTGGGGGCAATACGCAGAGAAACTTTTAGTTTTTATAAAATAACGAAGGTCTGGCCCTCGCGGGCTCTCTCTTCTGGTGTCTACTTACTTACTCACGAAACGTAATTTGTTGCGTGGATGCGAGCGAGAACGGGAATGTTTTTATTAGCTCAGCGTAACGTATGAAATAAATTCACATAGATTTTTGTAATAAAACGTAATACAGCGTTGTTTATACTGTTATTTAAGTATCTAACCTTTACTTTGCAGGAAATATATAAAGTAACTAGCTGACGCCCGCGACTTCGTCCGCGTGGATTTAGGTTTTTCGAAATCCCTGGAAACTCTTTGGTTTTCCGGGATAAAAAGTAGCCTATGTGCTAATCCAGGATATTATCTATCTCCATTCCGAATTTCAGCCAAATCCGTCCAGTAGTTTTTGCGTGAAGGAGTAACAAACATACACACACACACACACACACACACACACACACACACACACATACAAACTTTCGCCTTTATAATATTAGTGTGACTAGCTGATGCCCGCGACTTTGTTTGCGTGGATTTAGGTTTTAAATCCCGTGGGAACTGAAAAGGAAGCGTATGCCACTCTCCAGGTCTTTAAAAAAATGAAAAAATAACATTCGTTGCTTCGTGGCGACTTTAGTGAAGAACAAACCAACAAACAAACACCAAGCCAATTCGCACTGAGCCAGCGTGGCAGACTATGACCTTTTAAACTCTTCTTATACCGAGAGACCCGTACTCAATAGTGAGCTGGTGTTGGGTTGATGATGATGATAATGATAATAGGTGCAACAATAAAAAAGTTTTTTTTTTCTTTATTTATTTAAGGGCTTTTATACATTTTATATGTACATGTCAGCCCTATTATAATCTAATTAAAGACAACAATACAACAAAATTCTTAACCTAACAAAATAAACAAGGACTATTGACATTTAATACAGTGCATTCCATTGCAATAAATTCAAAGTCTTTCTCACTACCCATAGTTTGATTTAGAAAGCAGCCATGTGCAGATGTCATTATCCCCAAACCCAAACCAAACCGAAATATACTTCCTAATCTCTTCAATGATAAAACCAATAAATGGTTTAATCTTTTCTTCGAAAGTACAGTTTGACAAATATATCTCTTTCAATTTTTGAATTAATTTCATATAAAAAAATAAAAAAATTAGATATGATAATAAATCTTATAAATTATGCAATTTATTACGAGAATGTCATGCACGCACGCAAATTATGCAATTCTGTTACGAAATGGGGACACGGTAAGGGAAACAAAGGATTGCAATTCAATTAGAAACAACGTGCGAAGCTCGGTTCGCTATCAAAAACATTTTCTCACTGTTTTATGCATCACTTTACATACTTACACATTAATCCATCACGTAAAACAATTCGCTGTAGATCATGCACACGGATAGACAAACTGTAAAAAAAAATTAAGATTTTTTAATAAAAAACCGGCTAAGTACGAGTCAGACTCGCGCACTGAGGGTTCCGTACTCGGGTATTTTTCCGACATTAATCAAAAACTATTATGCTTAAAAATAAATAAAAATCTGTTTTAGCATGTACAAGTAAAGCCCTTTCATATGATACCCCACTTGGTATAGTTATCTTACTTTGAAAATTGAAACACATTTAAAATTTTTTTTCTGTGATGTAACCACAAATTCACGGTTTTCGGATAGTCGTACTTAGCAACAATAGCAACTTAAGTGAACTAATAATAATTAATGTTTAAGAATTTTTAGTTACAACCATTTGAAAAGCCACAAAATTGTACCCATTATTGATCTGAATCCAAATTTTTGGCGCCAGATTTTTGGACGTTGAAACAGTACAAAGTGATGTAGACCCGAATAGTTCGCCAACTAATGATAGTCTGTTCCACTTTAGAAATAGTTCAACGAGTGCTTATGTATGTCAGTATGTAGGCTTTCGGAATAGTTGAAGTTTGGCGCCGGGAGGTACCTGCACGGAGATCCGTGCCAACTGGAATTCAGGCTTAGTTGAAATACTGGAGTGTGCTTAAACAAAGAAGTTAGAACGTTTCATCACACTAATATTATAAAGGCGAAAGTTTGTATGTGTGTGTGTGTGTGTGTGTGTGTGTGTGTGTGTGTGTGTGTGTGTGTGTGTGTGTGTGTGTATGTTTGTTACTCCTTCACCCAAAAACCACTGGACAGATTTGGCTGAAATTTGGAATGGAGATACATAATATCCTGGATTAGCACATAGGCTACTTTTTATCCCGGAAAATCAAAGAGTTCCCACGGGATTTCGAAAAACCTAAATCCACGCGGGCGAAGTCGCGGGCATCGGCTAGTAATGTATAGAGTGTTGTAGCATCGTGCTGTCTTTTTGTTATTCGTAGGCTGTTATGTTTCCAGAGTTTATTCCGAATTTGTGTAGGGTACTGGTATATCAAGAGACAACATAAACCCAACGTACCCTTACTTTCTTCTTAAAGTCAAAGTCAAAGTCAAAATCATTTATTCAAAATAGGTACAATTGATGATTGGAATTTTAAAATTCGAACGATATAGTGGTGATAATTAATTACGTAACTTAAAACTAAAGCTTTGTCGGCTGACGTGGTTTTGTGATGATCATTATGAATCCTAGTAAAAATCCTTAGGAGACACATCTTATGCATTTTTCAAACAACAGGTATAGTACGCGACAGGTCGAGATGGCAGTCGGGCAATCAAAGCAACAGAGCTCGGTGCTGACGTAACATTTAGTCACGCTTTCTTACATCGCAGCCGATGCTGCTAGTAGCCTAAACCCGGCTCATTACTTGGCTTGACGATGAATTGAGGATGACAAATTCATTTTTAAGCAACAGTACGTTATGAATGTGTTAATATGCATTAATTTCGCTATGTTTGGCTAAGATTTCGGATGCATCCAGGCAAATAATGCATTGAAATTAAGCTAGTCTCGTCTTAGTTTGCGCTTGCATTATCAAGTTATTTTGCACTAATTATAGCAGCAGGCTCCTAATAATGTGCCTGTGTATAAACTGTTTTTGCAAGTATTTCTCGCTGCTTATACTTAATGGTATCTTCTCACAGTTCGTAATATTTTGAGCAGTTTTGCTCCTCTAGGCGTAAGTAGATCTATAATATCCAGATTCATCGTTTCGTAAGACATGATGGTAAGAAGCCGCTGAAATCATTATCTTTCTGACTAGTTTGTTTTCAGGAAGTGGTTCTTTTAGGAAATAGACTCAACGGAAAGCAGAGTGAATCAAACTAATATTATAATGGCGAAAGTTTGTGTGTATTTGAATGCTGAAATTTGAAATGCAGATAGATTATACCCTGGATTAACACATAAGCTACTTTTAGTCCCGGAAAATCAAAGATTTTCCTCGGGATTTTGAAAAACGTAAATCTACGCCGACGAAGTCGCGAGCATCAGCTAGTAACCCAATAACTTAAGAAGCTATCGCTTACTATCTGTAGACGAGCCAAAATCAGTCCTACAACATTTTTTCGCAAGTTTTACATCGACAAAGCGTTCTCTGCTCCTAAGACCCACGAGGTTCTTGTTATTACGGACTGTGAGAAAGCACCTTTAACTTTACGCGAAACGCGGTATCTAAGCCAAATTATCTTAAGGCAGTGGTGTTTGTTGAAGATGCTCGCACACACAAGTTTGTGCGGTATTACCATGTTTAGTATTATTGTTATCCTGCGCTAGACTAAATTTGCTCTAGTATTAAGATATTTTTGTACTTAACCAAAGTTAGAATAACTAAGTATACTAAATTCACAGCCTGCAATAGCGAAGCTGAAGTTTAGTTTTAAAAATCTATAGAAGTAGGAGTCCAATGTTGATAGAATGGCAACCTCACATCGGAATTTTTTCAAACAAGTGTAAATTAAAAATTTATAACACCCCCGACAAGTGAAGGTTATAGTAACTAGAAAAGAGCTGATAACTTTCAAACGGCTGAACCGATTTTCTTGGATTATAGCTAAGAACACTCTCGATCAAGCCCTCTTTCAAACAAAAACAAACTAAATTAGAATCGGTTCATTAGTTTAGCAGCTACGAGGCCACAGACAGATACACAGATACACTGCAGATACACAGATACACATGTCAAACTTATAACACCCCTCTTTTTAGGTAGGGGGTTAAAAATACCACCTAATATCAAACTTGAACTTGATTTCGAAATTTCTTTACTGTCGCTTAAATCTTTTTTCGTTGGTTTTCTTTCTTCTACTGCGTATTCATTTTGGTTCCGGGCATTTTTGTTTCTATGTGTGAGTGAACCCACTACTCTTGATCCTAAACATATCTTCTGAATTGTTATAGACACAAGTGTAAATTAAAAATTTATAACACCCCCGACAAGTGAAGTTACAGTAACTAGAAAAGACCGAAAAGACCTGATAACTTTCAAACGGCTGAACCGATTTTCTTGGACTATTCCGCGCCTACGATCCAAAGTATCAGAGTTTTCCAAAACATCATTTTCAAATAAATAATTATGTATCAAGGCAACGTCCATCTTGACAGCTTGACATTTGTCAATTGACATAATATTATGAACCCAACGGTTATGTAACCTTCTTTTCTACAAGAAAACTAGAAAAGAGCTGATAACTCTTAAACGGCTGCACCAATTTTTTTGGATTATAGCTAAGAACACTCTCGATCAAGCCCACCTTTCAAACAAAAAAAACTAAATTAAAATCGGTTCATTCGTTTAGGCGCTACGATGCCACAGACAGATACACAGATACACAGATACACAGACACACAGATACACAGATACACAGATACACACGTCAAACTTATAACACCCCTCTTTTTGGGTCGGGGGTTAAAAACAGCTTTCAAGCGTCAACCATAACGTTTCCCTTATAACGAAACCAAATACAAATTGCCATCAAACAAACAGGACTGCATTGAACAACAGTCCAGTACAAACACTCATTATGACACGTCATTAACACTTACAAACGTTTGTATAGGGGGAATACAGCCACATTTGTACCAAATGATGCATGTCTGTTACACAAGGTACTTGAACAAAAGTGTAATCGGCATGATGTTATAAAAACCTCAAAGCCTATAATCACTATGCATCCTAACAATCACACTAATATTATAAAAGCGATAGTTTGTATGTGTGTGTGTGTGTATGTTTGTTACTCCTTCACGCAAAAACTACTAGACGGATTTGGCTGAAATTTGGAATGGAGGTAGATATTATTCTGAGTTAGCACATAGGCTACTTTTTATCCCGGAAAATCAAAGAGTTCCCACGGGATTTCAGTAAACTTAAATCCACGTGGACGAAGTCGCGGGCATCAGCTAGTCAAGAATACCATCGACAAGATAAATCAGCCAGTAATCAGCGCGATATAAAATTTTGTAGCATATAGCATTCATGGATAATGTAGCTATCTATGGATTAGTGAAAGAATTTTCAGATTCGGATCAAAGTTCTGGAGACCCATCTAATTCATCCACTCTTCCGAACTTTACCTCTTTAATATATCAGTGCAGATAGATACTACATTAATATGCATAGCTTCTGAGACGCCTTCTTAGTTATCTATAGTTCAAACACCCTCATAAGATGAGTCGTGGAAAGCGTCGCGCCATTTACTATGAAAAGGGTTTACATTAATTGTGATGTCACTCGTCGGATGTTTTAATGGTTTTCCTCATCAAGCTTCCAAATTCCATTGCTTCAGATCTGTATATTTATCGAATAAACTCATGTTAATAAGAACTTCTAGTTTCAAAGGAGGTTAGCGAAATTTAAAAACCGTTCAGATTCAGAAATCATTTAATTTTAATAATATTTTTCAGAGTATTTTTCCGTGTAAGCCTGATACTTTTAGAAGATAGGGATCAAAAATATAATTATTAACAAGCACACATTATTAATAACCGTTACATGGCAATACAAGTCTTCTCTATCTTTTTTCTCCCAACTTTATTTGATAGACTTTGATGAAGTTTTTTGTTAACTGGTTTACTAGACCAAGCATGAGAAGTTTTATTCGTGAACGTGGGCTTGAGGCTCAGGGTTCTGTTAGTTTGGGTCTGAAACTCTATGGAATTCGCCAATCTCCTTTGGCCGTTACCCTTCATCTTGCTAGGGCAAGTTAAGGTCCCGATTATTATCACTGTGGTTGTAGTGGGTCTAACAATTAATGTTTGTCTGTCTATTCGTTACCTATGTGCATGTTAACTTCAGGAAGGTTTCTGATATGTACAACTAAAGTACAATAAATGCGCACGAGTCGCGTTGCTACACAATACACATGCCGGACTACATTAGTTATTATCTCTAATTTGATATTCCTCGTTGAATCTGAGTCAAGACCGTAATCTACACTAATTCGAATCGTATGAGAGTGGAGAAGGATTTAGGATCCCACCACAGTATCAACCCAAGAAAACTCTTACAATTTTTGTAAGAGAAATGAGAAATACTTCGTAAAGAGTGTAGTGAACACGAAACATAATAAGTACTGAGAAGAATCTGAACTCGGAACTATACATACATATAGATGCCAATAGAGCTTACATTATCATTAACGCCTTTTGTCTTTCGCCTCATATATCGACATGTTTGCCGTCTCCTAAATTGCATATTATATTTCCCTTTACAAATCTCGTTTCGAAATTCAATTGTCTCCCCTTTTCAGTAACATAAAATTAGGGTTTCCGTGTCACGACACAGTGTCATTTTACAACTGAATGACAAACAATGTGGGGTAGATATTCTAATTGGTAACCCGGACGGCACTGTTTGCATAAGGCGGCAGCTACGTTGCCATTGTGTTTGACCAATCGGGATCGGGATGAAAAACTTGTTCTGTAGATTCGTATTATTTCTTCCTGAAAAAGAGTTTTCGTAAAAGAGAGGTGTTAAGTAGATGTAACCGTTGAGCCTCGATAGCTCAACGGTTGAGGATCGGACTGAATTCCGAAAGGTCGGCGGTTCAAACCCCAACCGTTGCACTATTGTCGTACCCACTCCTGGCACAAGCCTTACGCTTATTTGGAGAGGAAAGGGGAGTATTAGTCATGATAAGCATGGCTTATATTTTTTTTTAAACTGTTGTCTAAAGACAAGGTCTTACACCTTTGTAATACATCAGAAGTGAAAGACAGTTTCTTGCATGGCAATTGTCTATATACCTACCTAGTTTGCTTACAAATATCTATAAGTATAGGTATTTAATATCATAAATAGGTAAAATTTGTTCATTTGTGAGTTTTTATGTACCTAGCGGCTAATTTCCAGAACTAATAATCCTATTCAGAAATTCTTTCTCTTGAAGATTTGTTTTTATTAGTTACAAGTTATAGATTATATCACGTAGATCAAGTCACGTTATGAGGTATATAAATAAAAGAATACCCACTGATCATTTATTTAATTAGCCAAGCATTCAGTCTTAGTTACAAAGTTTTACAAGAAAATCCAAAATATAGGTACCTACCTACACAAGGAAGGAACGCATTGTCAATACACGCAAACGGTTTACTTATAAAAAAGGGTTGTAACGATTCCGATTGCCTTGTCAACAATTCCGCCACAAGTTTTATTTTTGCACGTACTCAATTTCCCGCTTCACTGGGTGTCTCGGAGAATAGATATTAATTTACATGAATAAATAAAATTTGCATCAAGAGCGTCCGAGACGCGAGTAGGCAAAGAAAACTGCTACTTGAATACTGCACTACGCTTTTTAGGTACCTATTAAATTATTGTGGCACACGCCCTGATGAAAATGTTATGATACATGATGATTTTTTAATAACACTTGTTTTTTTGTAATATTTTGAACTTTAAATCCACGTTTAAATCCACAATTTTCGTCCACGTGGATTTAGGTTTCTGAAAATCTTGCAGAATCCTTGAATTTTCCGGGATAAAAAGCCGGAAAGTACGTCTCCGACTGCAGGCTGTACCGAATTTTGTCAAAATCGGTTAAACGCATGAGCTGTAAAAAGGTGACAGACGCATAGACACACTTTCGCATTTATAATATTTATAGCTATTACTTTGAGAATATTATATATAGAATTCGGTAAAACATCACTCTTTCAGAGATTGTAGGAGAAATCAAATGATCAAATGATTGCTAAGAAATCTGCGTAAGTAAGTATATACCTTACATGTATCAAACACGAGAATTAGTCAAAAGAAATACTGGGTACGTGCTATGTGCCTACATATTAAAATCACCGTAACAATATTACAGTTTTTACTTTATTCAGCTTCAAATAAAACTCCAAATAAAATTATGACGTCTTCAAATCCCACTAGAGTTTAAAAATTACAGAGTTACCGAATTCGGTGCACTCTGGTTTTGTTATTTGTGAACACGCTGTATGTTCCGCTTCCCGTACGTCCCTAGGGCTGGCACCGAATGCATTTTATTCATGCTAATTCTATTTCGTGTGTTTGCTTTTAGAAGTACCATGTACGATAATAGAATTTGTTGTTGGACCTGTTTGTTTTTTAAATTAGTGAAGCTTTTCCAAAGACGAATAAAATAAATTAAGTGTACACCACCGATTAAGTTAAAAAAGTGGAACTTTAAAGCAATTTCAAACCAAAATACTATTGAAGTTACTCGTATCTATTAGCAAGCTATAGTGGTGTTTGGGCAGAGCATATGTACCTACATAATATCACAAAAGCGATGGCTTCTGGTGGTGACGTGTTCTGAAGAGAAGATTACATGCAAAAGGGAAGTATGGAACAACTTTCATCCTGCTTGATGGAAACTTGTGGATTAAAAAGGGGGCGAAATGTGGATAAATAGATACGGTACGATATTAATATGTGGCTACTCCCTTTACAACCTCTCGCACTGCCAAAGGTCATTGGAAGGGATCTCTTATAGGGATAAAAAGGTCATTGGAAGGGATCTCTTATAGGGATAAAAAGGTCATTGGAAGGGATCTCTTATAGGGATAAAAAGGTCATTGGAAGGGATCTCTTATAGGGATAAAAAGGTCATTGGAAGGGATCTCTTATAGGGATAAAAAGGTCATTGGAAGGGATCTCTTATAGGGATAAAAAGGTCATTGGAAGGGATCTCTTATAGGGATAAAAAGGTCATTGGAAGGGATCTCTTATAGGGATAAAAAGGTCATTGGAAGGGATCTCTTATAGGGATAAAAAGGTCATTGGAAGGGATCTCTTATAGGGATAAAAAGGTCATTGGAAGGGATCTCTTATAGGGATCATGTGCTTCCCTGTCCACTTTTCCTGTATTTTTCTCTTTTTTGTTACAACTTTCTGGTACAAATAAAAATAAATAAAATAAATGAGGAAGACGCTTCAGCTAATTACATCCTTTTGGTTAAAATGATGACGATGCTGTAAGTAAATATGTATAGATTAATAGATAAAGGATTTTTGGGGTTTATCGTACCCAAGTTGAGCTTGTCTATTTTGAAATGACGCGCCCCACCACCGCAATTTACACATCTAAGTCAACAAAATTATGTAGTGGGGCGCGTCATTTCAAAATAGACAAGCTCTACCTACATATTGATTAAGCTACAGGCTAATCTGAAGTTTCATTGGGTAAGTTTTATCTTTACAAACCCTTTTCTCAAAGCAATATTATTATGTTAATACACCGTTCGAGAAATCCCGTCGAACGCCGCATTGATACCAAATAATAGCGTAAAAGTAACCCAGGATTTTCACCTCATATTTTCTGTATTAAGTATTTTGTTGAAAGCTCCTTTCTGCCCCACTCTGTAGCAATTCGATATCATCCCCTCAAAATTATGAAAGTGTATAACAGTATAAACATTTTCACGCCCTAGCTTTTCTCCCCCTGGTTGCCACGCTTCCGTCTGCGAGGTATTATTATCAAATCAGTCCATAGATACCTGCCTAGATAACTGCGTTACACCCCACATAATGAGGAAATAACACCGTTACGGAATCTAAATCATTGTTTTATGATACCCAGTAATTTTGTTGAGGGGTTTGACTTGGAAGTTGGAGTGTTATTTTCTGTAACAATATTCTTCCGTATTCGTTTTTGAGATGTTGAATAAATTAGAAAATTTACGAGTACAAAGTAAATCTTTTATAGAATAACATTTTGGATAACTTTCTAATGTAGAGTAAGAATATTTTATCTTATCAACACTATCATCATCGTCCACTCCACTGATGGGTGTAGCTATATCCCTACTAGGAATCGAACCTGGGAACTCCCACTAACTAACGCCCTCCTAACGATGACTTCCCTGGCGCAGTGGTAAGTGCTGTAGTCTTATTAGTGCGAGGTCCCAGGTTCGATTCCCGGCAGGGGTTTTGAATTTAATACTGGTCTGGTGGGAGGCTTCAGCCGTGTCTAGTTACCACCCTACCGGCCAAGCCGTGCCGCCAAGCGGTTTAGCATTCCGGTACGATGCCGTGTAGAAACCAAAGGATATGAGTGTAATGAAAACTGCCATAACCGGTTTAGGTTAGCCCGCTTCCATCTTAGACTGCATCATCACTTACCACGAGGTGACATTGCAGTCAAGGGCTAACCTCTATCTAAATTAAAAAAAAATGACTAAATAAAACTATGAAATAAAAATAAAAAATTAATGAAGTCATCCTGATCTGTTTTCTGTGTATTCAAAGATAAGTTATTACAAGGTAGCTTCGCTCCAGATGACTTTAGTAAAAACGCTTAGCACTTGCGTCTATGATTACAGAGGGATTATTACAGGATAGGTACCCAGATATCCTTATTCCTTAACTAAAGCGTACGTGACAATGGAAGGACCCACCCGGATATGCGTCAATTTGCATAATCTATGCATCGGGGTCCATTAATTTTCTTCTTATGCACGCCATGGTAAACAGAGTGGAGTGCTGTAGACTAGTAATACCGTCGTTATGAAATGATAATTTTCCTTTGAACAATGTTTTGGTAGCTAAACGGATGGCCAGAACAGCTTTTCAGGTTCCCATGGTAGGTAAACAAGGAACATTTATTGGTTCGTCCAGTCAATCTGTCCGTCTTTATCTGTATGTACAGCTAAAATAGCTGTTATTTATTACTTGGTAGATTACTAGCAACACTTAAAAAATTGCTTGATTTTAATTTTACTGTTTATTTAAAAAAACCGGCAAAGTGCAAGTCAAACTCGCGCTCCGAGAGTTCCGTACATCAATCGTAATTTTTCGACATTTTGAACGATAAATAAAGAACTATAATATACTATGCATAAAAATAAATGAAAATTTGTTTCAGAATACACAGGTAAAGCCCTTTTATACATATAATAGCTCACTTGGAAGAGTAATCTTACTTTAAAATAATACCTAGTTATTTGTTCGTTGTTTAATTTTATTTGTGATATAACCACAAATGCACGGTTTTCGGATTTTGCCCTTTACGTGTACTATAAGACCTACCTACCTGCTAAATTTCATCATTCTAGGTTGGGAAGTACTCTATAGGTTTCTTGACAGACACGACTGACAGACAGACAGACAACGAAGACATCCTATAAGGGTTGCTTTTTTCCTTTTGAAGTACGGATCCCTAAAAAGCAGCAACAACATACCTACTCGTAAATATTACACACAAAAAATTAGAGCAATAAGATTTTTAAGACCTTATTTTAAAGAATCAATCCCGGGACTTTCCATTTCTAAGATTGTTTACCACTGCTTAAGTGGGATCCACTAGTAATGAGTGTTAAGTAGATAAATACTCAATGTTATATTATTTTTTCAATAAACATACAATTTATTCAGAAAAATAAACGTTAATATACACGTAAATTATATTTTGCTTCACAAAAATAAGCCTATGTAAAACGAAATAACAAAATTATACGTTCCCATATCTTGTTATTACAAGTGGTGGGCGTTGATCTTCACTGCTGAAAAAGTGAAACTGCGTATGTGGCACTAAAATGAAAATAATAATTAATAATATTTCTGTAGTACTATGTCTGATTAGTAAATCTATACCTCCATGCTTTTAGTAAGTATCTATATAAATGAAAAATTGTGTGTCTGTCTGTCTGTCGACTAGCTTTTCATGGGTCATCCATTTAACCGATTTTGACGTTTAGTACAGAAGATATAGCCTACAATTTTTATCCTGGGAAAGGATAAAATTTTACTTAGTATTTAATTAAATCTTTGAAAATAATGCATAACTTAGACTAATATGTAATTATAAAACATAACCTACTTGTTTTATAATAAACTCTACCTTTTTAGTGTTGTACCTACATTCATTTTTAAAATTCTGACATTCCTTGACTGCGTCTCACCTGATAGTAAGTGATGATGCAGTCTAAGATGGAAGCGGACTAACTGGGAAGGGGTATGGCAGTTTTATTAAACCCATACCTCTGATCGGTTTCTACACGGCATCGTACCGTGACGCTTAATCGCTTGGAGAAAAGGCTTTTCCGGTAAGGTGGTCTACCACCAAGGGTGGTGGTCACTAGCCATGGCTGAAGCTTCCCGCAGGGCAGACCAGGGACAATTCAGAAAATATGAATTCTCAAATTGCACCTGCCAGGAATCGAACCCGAGATCTCCCACTTATAAGACAGCGTTCACCACTGCGCCAGGGAGGTCCACAAAATTTAAATGCATTTTACTTAATTTAGGTATTCATACAAAAAAAAAATAACAATTTGCTCTTCATATCAAAAAATATTGTCAGTTATTAGGTTTTTGTACACCTCAGTAATAGTCGGATCCCTATTCCGTTGAGACGCGCTGAATATACTTCAATGGTAGTGAAGCTTTACCAAGACTGGTGGAAATGAATATTAATTCGGAACTCTATGCTCTACATTCCAAACAATTATAGCCTTTAACGTTTGAACAGTAAGGTTTATATTAAATTGTGCAGATAAGTGATCGCTACAGTGTTTAAACGTTTGTGCTACTAGATTATCCAATAGATAGCTAGAAGCCAAGTTTACACGTGTACGGGGTAGTCACTGTTTTTTTAATGATCTAGCATCTTCCTAAGGCTTTGCTTGTTTGTAAATCAGCTTCTAATAAACTTTCAGGGTACGAGTAAGATAAGATTGGCACAAATATTTTGAGTAAGTCAAATAAAAAGTTCTGAAACAAAACATGACAATTATAATTTTCATTAATATTTATTTTTCTTTCGTTAGGGCACCGCCAACACTAAACAATGCATAATAGGTATAATAATACATATTTTTATTATTTTTAATCTGTCATCTGAAAATATCAATAAATACCTATCTATTTTAAACTAACTTCTAATAATAATTTGAGCATACATGTAATTATTTTTGTGTGTGTTACATTGTAATATAAATTCCTATATCCATACGAAACAAACAAAAACCTATCTAGATATTACTAGAATATGACCAAGCAAGTAATCAAAAACAATCGCGAGCAGTATTTTCATAAAGAAAACCCAACTTCCTTTGTTCATAATAAAACATTATTGTAATGATATTCGAAGGAATCCGTTGCCACATCTCTCCGATAACAGACTGACAAGTTTCGCGACAGCCTCGTCGATTTCCTAAGCCCCAAGCTCCCTGGAGGAGTCCTAATGAATATTAACATCCGACATCGCAGGCGGTGGGATCCAACAGCTTGCGTGCGCGAGCCTTGTTCCAAACAGCTTTACAATAATACGCCTTATTTCCTCACGCACAAGGTGTACCTATTATAAGTTGTAAATTGTCGTACATTTGTTGTCTGTGTGTACGTACAGTCTGCATCAGATAGTATAAACATTGAACTTTTATAAAGACTTCGTTTAGAAATATTGCAAAGCGTGCTTTGTTTGCAATAGCATGAGAAATTTTCCTTTTGAAAGGGGTACATATTAAGAAATTTAATAAATTAAAACGATATTTAAATACAAACAGTCTCGGCCATACACCTCCTGCTAACTTCACTCACTAATTCGTTGTAACTTATTATATAACGAACATTATTGCATTTATGAGAGAAATTATGTGACGGTGATAATAGTCATGCTGTGTGAGATTTACCTTAAAAAGTGGGCTTAAATAATGATGAGTGAAAAGTGATTATATCACTATTTATTTAAATGCAGGTAGCTATAATTTTGTCAGGTAAGGTGTGGATATTAAATTATTTACAATATCATTTAATTAATTTTATTTAATTAGAACAGAGATAGCTTGCATCTTGGAAACGGGTATCAGCTTGTTATCCGTAAGATCAACTTCAAATGAAATATTAATGAATAATTATTGTAACATTAAATGACATTTTGACATTTTTTTTCAAAATTTATCTGGTGCCAACTGTACAACATAGGTTTATTATTTGAAGTTATGTGCACTGCTTTGCGCTAACTAAAGGCCAGCCGCTAGTGTCAGTATCGTATGTTACTTTATAAGAATCTATTGAATCTAATGGTAATTTGAAATGGATCAGTAAGAGTATTTCCATTTTGCACTTACTGGAAAATGTTGTAAAAGTAAATTTCTTAGGGTCTGTACACACGGCATAATTTTACGTGAAAGATTTTTATACAAACCTGAGGATGATACTGCCACTGGCACAATTAAAATGCCATTTGTTAACTAATACGACAACGTAGGCTACGTTGTCGTATTAGTTAACAAATTGCGAAAAACCAAATTAAATTTGAATTTCGCTAGCAGTTCATGCCACTTAACAGTGAAAAAAAAAACATCATAAGGAAACCTGCATGTCTGAGAATTCTCCATAATTTTCTCAAAGATGTTTGAAGTGTGCCAATCCATATTTGTCCAGAATGGTGGACTATCCAAGCCCTTCTCATCCTGAGAAGAGACCCGTGCTCAGTAGTGAGCCGGATATGGGCTGATTATGATGATCATGATCACTAAAAAGTTGAAAACTAAAACCCGACTGCGATCGTCTTAATAAACGCTGAAATATTATACTAAAATTGTTTTTCTGTCGCTTGGTATATTTTAATGTTGTAATACATTTATATTTATGAACTCAGAATTTTCTCCTCTTTCATTTGACACCCCACTCGACACAACAGCAAAAAAATTTTTCAACTTTTCCTAATAAGTTAAACTTTTATGTTACCTAAACTTTAACCTTGTTAATTAAACCTTAAAAGTACCAGAACATCAGAAAAGCTATGAAGGCTGATATGAAACGGGGCACGAGGAGGAAACGCGTGACGTCGGAACGGTTGCAGTGAACGTAATAGGAAATTCGATCGTTGTCTCTAATCGAATCTGTAAGCTTTCATGGAAGCTTCTGTGGCCGATGGAAAATGATACCATCGAGGGCAAAAAATCATAAAAAATAACACTGATTCAATGAGTCTTTCTATCCTTACTTATTCGTTTTTACCCGCGTATTTTGTATTATGATTTTAATTTTCCTGTGGCACCAATACCTACAGTATTATATTTCGAAGTATTTAGGTTGAAAAACTTTGCTGCGTCAAAATCTGGCGGTTTAGATAGGAAAAGGTAGATAGATATAACAAATTTATAGACTGACAGACAAACACTTTTGTATTTCTATGATATCATTGCAGTACAACTCATCATCACATACCAAAATGGTTCTACTGTTGGTTCAAACTGAAACCTTTGCTCGCTTTACTCATTTGTACAAAAACCAGTTGCACCGTATAAAACTTGGTACCTACTGTCATATCTAGTCAAATCAGTCATTGAATAAACAGCAGGCCTTGTTTAAACACAGAAATGATCGAAGATATTTAAATTTCGATTTGACGTCCTACGATACACGATAGCCATGAAATGTAACTTTTTAGCATTTTGTTTAAAGGAATACAGCCATGTTACATGTAGTCTAGGTTCTCTGAACGGGTATATTTACCGTTGATTTAAAATAACAAGATACAGAATTGCAAGAGATAAAATAACTACAATACCTGCTTAGATTTCGCCCCTGATCTCTTCGGTCCGATACACTCTTTTGGAGTAAAGCTGAGGCGCAACTTCTCTCTATCATTCCATCTCTCTTATTTTCTCTTTCTCTTTCTATATTTCTTTCTCGCTCTCTCTCTCTCTCTCTCTCTCTATCAATCGCGCACTCTCTCTTTCTCGCTCTCTCCTCCTCTCTTTCTCTCTCAATCTCTCTTTCTCTTCTGTCAGTCCTTCATGATTGGGCATTGTAATCACTCCCTGGCGATTTCAAATGCGGTAAATCATGTCCTCCTATCGGGTCATGTTTTTAGCCATCTATATAGCAGCTAGCTTCCTTCAGCCAATCTTCGTGGTATCTTGCCTTCTACGGCACCTACTCCGATCAGCTTTTTTGCACCTTTGGGCAAGGTGAGCAATAGATATGTCCAAAATAACTAAGCGTGTGATGAGAGCATAATGTGGGAGAACTATGTATTTTGATTTGAATTATTGATGCGAGCTTTACTTTTCTTACTTTTTCTTTCGTGTGATTGAAAAGCATACGTTTGGCTTAGTTTAAATTATTACCAAAAAAGACGCTGAGGCTCCACAACACTGTAGAGTCTACAGTGTAGACTGTTACATATTCTTGTAACTTTTTATCTTTGGTTCTTGTATCAATGCATTAAAAAAAACCATTATTTTATTAGGAAGCGAAAGGTTTCAATGGTAATAATTCATCACATCTAGGGAGTCACTCCTTTAATGAGATTTTCCAACTACTGTTATCCGTACACACCTGGTATAAAGCTCTATAAAATTGTAATAATACTAATGGCCTTCGCATGTCTTTATTTATTTAGTGTCTCGTAAACCTAACCTTATTTCCAGTAGCCTAGGAGTTGGTGTTTTTATATTTTAATTATTTATAGACAGTTTTTGTAATAACAACTCCACATTTTAGACTTTTTAGAGTAAGAAAATAATAAATTAATATTTTATCAATTAAGTTATCTAATATTGGTCTCTTGTAGCGACTTCCACACGTCATGGTCTTTTGCCGGCTGAATCCAGCGTCTCCCTGTGACTCGTTTAATGTCGCGTATTCACCCAGTACACTCCCTCCCTTACATTTTAACTAACGAATCTTTTCCTTTATATTTGTTACGTCATGCCATAGTTAACGCTTGTCGTTGATTTCCAGTACCTACTTAAAAAATTGATGAAATCCTTTTACTAAAGAGACGGATGATGCACAAACTAATCACACATCAAGTTCCAGAAAGATCATTATTAAAATACATCAAAGTAAATAAAACAAACTCGAAAATTCATGAATTTTAACAAAAGAGTGTTAGAGATATATTACAAACAGAATATGGCTAAGTATTCAACTCAACAAGTCGGAATATAATGAGTGGATTTAATAACTTCTAGTGGATGATCATCAGCTCTTTACCTATAGCCTAATTTATTAAGGTGCTTTTGTTTTTCGAATTCCCTTTGAATATAGCGTTTCATTTTATTAGCGTCATAGTTGAAAGTTTATGATCCTTCGCAAACACAAGTTGAGAGTCTACTAATTTAATATAATCTGATTTTCGGGGCACGTGTTGAAAGTATTATAAATTTTCCGGTGAAATATGGCGGCTTTTACGTCATCCCGTCATAAACATTATTGCCTATTTGTGTGTTTAGAGCCTTGAATATTTGAAGGATTAGCATTTTATGGGGAGTTTCAAGGTTAATAAAACATAAGCCACGTTATAATATTCTTTTAATTAAAATAAAATATTTTTTACAATTTTATTCTTATTTGACCTAAGGCCAATTTTGTCGAAGTGAAGTTTCGTCAGTTTTTGGATGGTGTCTTTTATCTTTTGATAGATAACAATCTGAAATATCAGCTCTAAGCTTAGGTATAAATAAAAAATAAGTTACGCTGAGTGACTGATGTATGTAGAGTTTAACGAGTTAGACATTTGTAATTGAGACACAATCATATTATGTAGGTAGTTTATAATGCAAAAGGTCCGTAAGAGCTCTTTGATATTCCAGAAAAAAAAGTATCTAAGGGCAAGCTGTGCCAAATTTCGTCAAAATCGGTTCATTGGTTATGTATCGTAAAATGGTAGCGGACCGGCAGGCATGCTGTTGTACTTACTTATAATATTAGTGAAGTATGGATTGTAACTTTGACTTGAATTCATAGCAGGATCTCCATCATATTATTATATGAAAGAAAAAGGTAACTGACGGACTAACAAGACACAGCTCAAAATACTGGACGGATCGGGCTGAAAGGCGTGCATATAGCTATTTTGACATCGACTTCCGCTAAGAAAGGATTTTTGAAAATTCAACCCCTAATTGGGTGAAATACAGGTTTGAATAATAAGCTAGTCTTTTCATAAAATTTCAATTCTTCTGGGGATTTAAAAAGAAAAATAGTATAACCAAAGTGTACGTTAGTGTAAAATTTTAATCCGCACTCGCCGGCAACTTTCCTTAAACTAATTTTATAATTCCGCCAGAGTTAGTTACGGGTTATTAAAAAGTTAATCTAGACAATACCAGTTGTTACGACTGCGGGGGTTTTACTAACGCAGACTATTTGCGTTTTGCTTCTTGCTTATTTATATTTTTGTAGTGCAATACAATTTTCTTTATGCTTTGTTTTTACTATTAAATTGGTTACAGAATTTATTATTGCTGCATTTTTACAGCAATTTTACCAATTTTTCTTGAGTTATTTTTTCGTCTGATTTTAAAAATTCAACTATCAATAGTTTTTTTAAAGTCCATATCAAATATTGAGTCTTATAGATAGGTAGATTATTTCTATACATTATGCAATTTCATCTCTCAAAGTATAAGGTTTCTATGCATCTCCTATTGCAACTCCACGCACGTAGCTAGTAAATTGCGGAGATATTCCGCATCACAGATACATACATATTGGTATTCATAGTTCCAGCAACTTTATACAAGATCAATTGGTATCTGGTAGGAGTACCTACCTACTTCAGATTGTGTATGGGATTCAGGGTTATATAATTTTGGGGCTTTACTGATACGAAAACCTTTTACTCGAATAGGTAAGGAGCCAAACATGGGTGGTTTCAAAATCGGAAATTCATCCTTTTTTTATTGTTTAAAATAGCCTCGGACTACTGTGTCGGTCTTCTCTGTTACGGTGCTTATAAGCGTGACTTCGTTCTACCCAATCAGCACGCTGCCTGGGCAGGGCTCTCAATTCCAAAAACCCTCATGTCCTTCTCCATTCGTTCAATCTATCGACCTCTAGGTCTTCCAGCTTCTATGGCCCTCTGGTTTGCTGTCAAACACCTTTTTCGGGCTCTTATGTATCGTCTATACTTTGCACTATGTCTATTATAATATTGCGTATAAAATCCAAAAATATAATAAACACACAGTATAATTTTTTAAACGATCTATATTAGCTTCACTTATTATAACTTTAAACACTTACTTATTTGACATAGATTTATATTAATGACTAGGACACTTTGATATTGTAATTCTTAGAATAATGAAATGGTGTACCTAACCAACTGTAATATCTCACTGTCATGGGTCGCATGGTCATTTCAATCTCAATTAATATTCTTATTTTTTATTGGTTATTTATTGTAATTAATAGTCTAACTATATATTTTGCACGCCATACACAAATGGCGAAATGTGAAGGAGCAAGGACCTGTCAATGTACCTACCATCACAGGCGGCTCCTCCTAAGGAGCGCTGGTGCAGCGCACCCCCACAAAAGTTATAGAAAAATGTGTTTTTAATCAATATTATTATCAATATTCTAATCAATATACAAATATTAATTTGTACTTAGTTGGTTATCGTGACACATTATTTCACGTGTCCTACCTATAAATAATTAGTTCGCATTTAACTAGGCAAACTTGTGTTTGCACTGACTACAGCTGAATAGGAGCGCTAGCAATATCGCTCCTATGAAACAAATCTCCATACAACCAACAGTACCGAACTCAAGGAGTGCGAAAGGGAAATCTCGGCAAGCTCCGACGCGTGAAACAAAAGATTTTGTATGAGAAATTAGCTAAATATGGTGCGCCGCTCCGCGCTACGTTGCCAGCTCGTAGAGTTCGTAGCTTAGAAATTAAAAACAATCCTCAGGGATCATGTCAAGCAGAGCGGTCAAAAATGCGACGTTGCCGACTTTATGTAAACAAACATTCGTGAAACTGAATCGTCGCCGGCGTCGTATCACCTCTGACCTCATAGTCACTTTGCGCGCGAAGGCGGATTATAATTAGGTAGCATTTAAGGCATTTAATAATTTAAAAAAAATGTGCGTTATTTGTTGAGTTATTTATTGTTAAAATGGAACAATATTATGTGTTTTTTTTATGAAAAAAAGTGAATAGACTTTAGAGAGACGTTTCGAACTAAAGGCACATGAGCTGGTGGCCACCACGGCCTACAAAAATGTAACGTGACAACTACACACGTGTGCGTGTGCTATGTGTGTGAAGCTACACGCGTGTTTTTAAATCTGAACAATTAAAATTTAATACACCATGGTGGTGTGTAAAATTATTTAGTTTCCCGTGCCCCGTGTCTTGTGTAACTTGTGTTTGGATCTTCCACCCCTGGCGCTTGAAACAGGAACTCTAAGTCATCAACTGATTTAGTATTTAAACTATTATTTTAGCGCATCAATCAATTAAAGTAAAGAAGTGACCTAGCAAAGTGAGTATTTAGAAGGTAAGACATTTTCAATTTTTTTTTTGTGAACACCCATGAAAAATTTTCACGAGCCGCCTCTGCCTACCATCATTGTTACTCACATTTCGCAAAATAAAGAATCATTTCATTTCATTTCATATAATATCCACAGCATCCATAGCAATCACATCATAGATACAATATATTGGAACTCATAATTCCAGCAAGTTTATACAAGATCAAGTACGTACTCCTTTGTGTACGGGGTTCAGGATTACATTATTTCGGGCCCTATTGACATGTAAATAAACAGCGGCTATTAAATTTGCATTCTAATTAAACGACGCCATCTTTGTCGTCCCGGTGCTCTTTACCGGAATTTTTACTCACATTTTAGTATGATTGAATTTCTCTTGAGTTTACTTACGATAGCTAATAGATACGCAATTTGTGAGTGCAAAATTATAAAAGAGAATTTACTTTTGCCCTCGTGAATTTAGACTATGTTTCCTAGGACCCTTTTTCCTGAAAAGTTGCCTATGTCTATCTACGGAATTATAACTTTATCTAAGAAAAATCATGTCAATCTTATGCTGCCTAAAAAAACCAACAGCCAAGAAAAACTATGATAAATGATACTAATTTATATCCAATTCGGTAGTCAGTGACAAAACCTCAATTACGCCTAGTTTAAAGAAAAGAAGAAATATTAGTTTCCTATAAAAAGTAATGTTTTTTTAATGACTTTCTAGGCTTCTTATTTTTCCTTATTTTATATCGTTTTCCGTTTGCTATTATCGCAGTCATGCTTAAAAGTTGGGTCGAGGGTAATTACTAATTACCTACCTATAGTTTTGTTCCTTATGTAACATTTTTTTTTTCATACCAACAAGTGTGAAATTCGTTATTTTTCTGAAGCTACGGCCGTTTTCATGTCCATTTTCTGTTTCCATTTTCACTTTCGTAACGATTTTAACGACGCTTTGAACCTTTTACGTATTTGAAATTCCTTTTATTACCATGACAATGTGAGACATTGTATGTACAGACAGAAAATCTGATGTTATCGTACGTTCGCAAATAATTTTATTCCCTCTGACCGCTGCGGACCCTACGCGTGATAATGCATTATTTATGCCACTAAGACAACCGAAATGAATGCAGATACTGACGAAAAAGAAAGAAAGGCCATATCTCCTTTTGTTTCTACTCATGTTACCAGTAATGTCGATTTTTGTGGAACTTTTTTAACAAATTGCTAAGTTCAGAAAATTGGTCTTAGATGCGAGTAGCATCACTAATATTTTGTTATCGATTTTAAAAGATTTTTTATTTGTCCCTCATTAGTTTTAGAGGAACACCAATTAAGGAACTCAGAATAATCTGAACTATAGATCATTCTGTTTACTTTTGCATTGACGTCAATTGTTGATTTTTTTTAATCAATAGGTATTTTTGAAACCAACTAGAATTGCGGATTCTAAAGATACACTAGTCAAAGAGCTGATTTTCAATCGCCGAATAAATCAAGAATAGTTGTGAAATTTTGACAGTTTTTTATACCTATTGAAAATCTGACGATTTTCGGCTATAAATCAGATAAGTATGTAAAATTTATTTTAGTGTCCCCTGTACAGCTCAGTTTTTGAACTTTGAACGTTAAACTATTCATACCGAAGTTTGTATCACAAATCCCGATTATTTTCCAATAAGGTCTGGCTGCACTAGCACTCAACGACAAAACGTGCCCCGTGAATAAATAACACAAATAAAAATCCTATAAATATTGAACAGTATATTTCACACTTTGCCGCGAGCCCGGTAACTGAGATATATTATGACACTCTCTTGTATATTGATGCGTCTTTTTTTTCGGGTGGCGATGTTTTAGTTTTTTACCGAATCTTTGTTTGTAAACGATACGAAACAATGCTGCAGTTTTTTACTTGTTTTTGTATCTTGTTGCATTTTGGGCAACGCAAAAAGTTTCGGGGAGACATAATGTATAAAGGCTGTGATGACAGGGTTCTTTTGGCGCGACATATTTTTTTTTCGAAGATACATAAGACGATTGTGGAACTTTTTTGCACCTCCAACCGATTCTATATAGAGTCAAACGTCACTCAGATCGTTCTGATATAAAATTATAGTTTCAAGAAAAATGATTTGAGTTGTATTTTTCCATTGTTCGTTTTTTATCAATCGCAATTAAAGCTTTTAGTTAAACGACGCGACGTCTTGCCGAAATATTGAAGAAATAAAAAAAAAGAAAATCTGCTCATAAAAGATTCGAACTAATTGTTTAAATTTTTTACAACTTATAATGTCATTTTGTTTTTTGTCGACAAAGAAGAAGCTTTTAATGAAAATGAAATGACTGTGTTTGAGGCTACCTATATACTTATGTAATAAAGCAAATTTAGCCTTTTCGTGTCCCTCGTACTTCGCAGAACACGTTGTAAGCTGTCAGTCCCTGTTATCACACTCATATTATAAAGGCGAAAGTTTGTATGTGTGTGTGTGTGTGTGTGTGTGTATGTTTGTTACTCTTTCACGCAATAACTACTGAATGGATTTGGCTGAAATTTGGAATGGAGATAGATAATATCCTGGATTAGCACATAGGCTACTTTTTATCCCGGAAAATCAAAGGGTTCCTACGGGATTTTAAAAAACTGAAATCCACGCGGGCGAAGCCGCGGGCATCTTCTAGTTAGGTATATCACTAACATCATACAAACCCAAGAGTCAAAAAATCGTTCTCATAGACGGGTTATATACGGAAGGATCTCGGAACCCACTATCCAAGAAAGCTCCTATCATTATGTGATCAATGAAAGCCGCGATTCTGTAAGTGTAGGACATACTACATGACGTCATGCAATCAAAAATCACTCATCACTGTACTAATAACTCAAAATAAAATAGGATAAAAGAAAAATGGGACGCAACCCTATTTCCCGTCAAAATTAACACGTCGCGTTATCATAATGAAATCAAATAACTAGATGAACAAAAAACACACTTCATAGCACAAAAGGCAATGTAAAAAGTGGCGGCCGGCTTGAAGCCTGGCATGGATTTTAGATTCCAATCAATATTTCATCGTCACGGGCAGCCGGTCACCGCGTAACATCAGTGTTCCGGCATCGAGGGCTACAGGAATGCGTGCAGCCGAATTTTATGTTTATAAATTAGGGAATTATTTAAGAGGGTAAATGAATTTTTTCACTCAATTATGCAAGAGTCCTGATAGTCTAGTGGCTAAGACGGCCGCCTCCTATTAGATATGTCAGGGGTTAAATTAAAATTCAAAATATTTTTATTCAATTAGACTTACAAATACTTTTGAATCGTCAAGAGCATGTACCACTGGTTCGGAAAGCCATTCCTACCGAGATGAACCAGCAAGAAACTCGACGGTTGCTATTTTCAAAGATTTTATAAAATTATTATACAATATTATGCAATGTATTAAAGTAATTGAAGTCCCGCGCATAGATCCCGGGCACGTGACTCTAAATTTTCGGAGTTATGTGCCTTTAAAATAATTAAATATCACTTGCTTCAATGGTGAAGGAAAACATCGTAAAGAAACCTGCATATCTGAGAGTTCTCCATAATGAACTCAAAAGTGTGTGAAGTCTGCCAATGCAACTTGGCCAGCATGGTTAGAATAAGGCCAAATCCTTTTCATTCTGAGCCGAGATCAGGGAAAATGCTCATCATGGGCAAAATTATACTGCGAGCTGTACTCAAAAATTATTCGATGAATATTTTAAAACATGTTCAAGTGAATGTGTACATGATCAATGAACTCTAGAGGTATATTGTAGGAATCTAATAAACTAGTATTGATATAAAACAATCCAGTACATGGAATATAAAACATTCAGTGTTTAACTTTTCAAAAACTAATCAAACGTCGAGTTATTCGGATCAATACCTTTTCCAATCCCCATATTGCTTGTACACGCGTATGAATAGTAGATGCAGAGTGCAAAACTGCAATAGTATTTGCAAAGCTTAAATAAATCAGTCCATTGTTCACTCTTTCAGATTTACGGAGGAGGTTAATACACGACATTTTGAGGTATAGCTTCCGTACCTGCTATTTTGTACGTCACTAGTGGTCAATCTATTGAACGCGTGTTCTATAAATCACGAGAAGTGTTTGCTTGTGTCGATTTATGTGAATCAAAAATGTTTTCAAAGAGTAAAAAAAATCACTACACAGTGCTCTACTAACGCTTGAGCATTTAGAATAGCGTATCATCTAAAGAATCTTCTCAACGGCAGCTATGTACCTATTCCTTAAATCCATCCAGACCATCTCTTAGACTGATAGAGATAGGCCTAGGCTAAGTACTAAAAATCAAACAGTGCTGCTGCAAGGAATCAGGTTATGGCAGTCAATTGCCAAAAGAGCGGAACGGGTTATATTATTACTTACTAGCTGTGCCCGCGACTTCGTTCGCGTGGAATAGTGACTTTTCGCGCTTTATATAGCCACGGACGCGCAGGCGCGAGGCGCCGTGATTCTTTAAATTGACATAACTTTTTTATTTATGAACCGATTGACATGAAATAAACACTAAATCCTAAGTGAAGCTTACTACAATATATTAGTGAAAACCGTATCTAAATCGAATAAGCCGTTTCTGAGATTAGCGTGCACAAACACACAGACAAACAGATAAACAGACAAACAGACAAAAAAAAATTAATTACAATTTCGGGTTCGGCATCGATATAATAACAACCCCTGCTACTTTTTTTTTATATATTTCCATTGTACAGACACCACTTTTCTACAATTTTATTATATTATGTATAGATAACAATAGATCTAAAATATGTTTAAGGATCTTTTGGAGAAATCTAAATACATAAAAAGAAAAGCTGACGGATCTATCAACACACAGTTCAAACTACTGGGCGGATTGGGCCGAAATTCGACATACAGACAGCTATCATGACAAAATATATCCGCTAGGAAAGGATTTTTGAAAATTAAAATCCTAAGGAGTAAAATAGGGCTGTAAATTTGTGTAGTCGACTTCGTCCGCGTGGACATGCATATTATAAGCTAGTACAAAATATAAATATTAAAATTATTATGAAAAGACCAGACGAGTGGGCTATTAGTGTTAAAATAAAAGATGCAATAATACACACCTGCTGCATACGAGTACAAATTCTTTATGACTCGGTTTATTAAAGTTAAGTAACACCGTAGTATAGTGAATATTACAGAAACTATTAACTAACTAGCAAATAACTCACAGACTTCAATTTTAAGAACGCAAAAGGCAAAACAAAATCAGTTTGACGTATGGACTCTGAACGCTTGCAGCTAACCTTTTCGCGATGAAGTATTGATGTGCATACAGCAACACCATAAATATCAAGAAATATCCATTTACCCTCAAACAAAAACAACCTTTGTTACTTTAGAGGCAATGGTTAATTTTCTTTGAAACATTGCAAATGTCTTCGTAACTCTAGATACTACATACGTTTAAAATATGACCTTTTAAATTATTTCTCTTGCCGTTAGCACAGCGTTGCTATTAGCGTAAAAGATTCTATAAATATTCTTGTCCCATTACATGGTAAATGCATTTTTAAATCACCCAGAATTTAATGCGCGTTTTGAGTCCTTTAAAGCCTATTATATGCTTGTCAGGAGTCAGACACAGAAAAGTACCACTGAAAACGAAAAAGGTTGTACTATTCAATAATTTTCTACCCGCAATTAATTTCTAGAGAAGTCATATAAAATTATTGAACTAAGCAATACAAAATGTTTTAATACGTTTTGCTCAAAGTAAAGTGAGACTAGTATAAATTCAGATGTTAAGTCATCCGAAATCTAGATCTAAAATTAAACAGACTTAGTCAATAATACTGAAATCCGTACTGATATTTTCTCTATGATAACAGTATCTGTGTACTTAATTGAACTAATAATGTATTAAGCTCAGCACTAACTACAAAATGTTTCGTAATGCATTGTTGAATATTTGAACGATCTTCTAGGTCCAAAATGAAATTAGAAAGTTCTAAATACACTCTCAAATTAATTTGTTAGTCTATAAGTATGATAAAAATAAATTAGATGAAAAAAATATTTTTAAAAACTAAGTTTTATTTAGGTACTTATGATAAATAATATACTACTATACTATAAGAATAGAATATATAATACTTATAGAAAGAATAGATATAATACTTATATAATTACACTAACTTACAGACATATCAATGTACCTTTAACTCGAACTGTCTTGGAAAATGATTTAGCAAGTTGATTCTCTTACAAACCTCCAACGAAGAAACTGTTTTAAAAAGTTCTCATTTAATATTAACTGAACTTTTTTCATTAAGACCAAAATCTGTAGAGCAAGAACTGCACGCTTATTTGAACAACATATTCTAAATCTCTAAGTACTACATGTTTTGTTGAATAGTGCAACAGTCTTGTAGTTTCAGAACTAAGCGACTCCCCTCGCTAAAAGGTATTAAATAAAATAAATTAATAATAATAAAAAGAAAACGGACTGTCAGATATAATGATATTAAATAAAAGTAGAACTTGGATTCAGATAGCAGTAAAACATAGGCAGACCCCACAAAGAGAGGATTAAAAAAAAATCTCATAAATTTATAATTCTGTGCTCATAAAGCAAAACATTTTACTCAGCATATTTTCCAATAATACCTACTGAAATTTTACGTATTCTGAGATTTAATACTAAATTGGATAAAGCACGAACAGGATTCTTAGTTAAACTACAGATTCTAAAGTACTACAAAATGTTTCGCGCCATGTTTTGCTGAATAGTGGAACAGTCTTCTAGTTTCAGAACTAAGTAACTACACTTGCAAATTGAAGGTGTTCGCATAGTGTAATTGAGTTCACGAAGGATATTACTAGAAGATTGCTCGTCAACCAAAGTTCTCGCTCCAATCACTTCCAATAGTTCCAATCCAAACGTTGATTAAGTGGAACCCGTTCACTGGGACAGTAGTGAATAGATGATTTGAAGCACACAGCAGTGGGTCAGCCAAGTTCAATAATTGCTCCTCCTGTCCAGTTTCATTGTAAAATTGAAAAGTCTATAGGTACACCTATACTTGAGTACCTATTGGACAATATTCCTATTTCCTGTATAGGTAGCCTATACAGGAAATAAAAATATTGCAATATTCAAAGGGCTCTACCATTGTATTTAATTGATTACTTTAGAATTTATAATGTGAGTAATGGAAACGGGTGATGGCAGCCAGCGATGAGAAATATGACGCAGAGGGAAAGAGAGAGCAATTATTTTTCAAAATTGATCTAGGTTTGGTCATCATGGTAAAAATTTCAGGTCATCTACAGTCATTCTTACATGGTATGTTAAAACAAAAAGATAAGAAGAGTACGTTGGTGCTTTCTTCCTATACTTTTAAAATGAAACTATTTCATATTTTATAACATCATGAAAGCTGAAAGGTCATTTGACATACAATCACTTTTTTTTTTCAGATAACCAAGTATCATCTCAGGTCTGTAATCAATTCTAATATACTAAAACGTTATTCATCTCTAATATAGAAAACTGATATTTGCATGTATTTGCATTGTTGAGGGTCGTGACCCTTTTTCATTAGTCTTATAATGGAAGGTATCTTAGGGCCGATTTTTAATCGTCAAATAATTTTTATCTGAGTAATAAATTTGACGAATTGTCAGATTTCCTTGTACAAAAACAGTCAAAACTGAAAATGGCCTTTGTGTGATAGTATCGTAATGGCTCCCTTTTCCTTTCGAGGCAACCGGCATTAATTATTCTTCTTTATTTTCTGTTATTATTGGACATGAGTACCTACTGGTAGGTCTCCTCAGGTATCATCATATTGTGCCCGCCACTCCTTACGGAATTTTACTAAATACTCTAAAACGGTCCGAAAACATCCCCCTTATACTTTATTCATCCAACACAGTGTCTACGTCGGAAACCACCTCTCGTCTCAGTTACGGCAAACCTAAATTACATCTCCATCTAACAAATTCCGAATATTCCCGAACTCATAGAGTAAACAGCCTGAGAGACTGGCCCGGTGTTTATACTGCAAACCATTACCATAATTAACTGCAAACATTAGCATGCAGCGGTGACAAGTTCAAACATGTCGGTATCAGTGAAAATTGCGTGCAAATAATATCTATTTGAAACGCAGTTTGTACTGTATTCTAGGAATTTGTAAATGTAAGTCTAAAACGCCGCTTTGCGGGACATGCTTGTGAAACGGTAAATGGATCTGCATTTTATATGGATATGTAAATATGTAATTTATGCCTACTAGGTAGCTTTTCGTTATAAATGTAAAAAAACGGCAAAATGCGAGTCAGACTCGCACAAAGAGTTCCTTACTCCGGCATTTTTTCGTACATTTTGTACGATAAATCAAAAACCGTTATTCATAAAAATAAATAAAAAACTGTATAAGAATTTACAAGTAAAAACCTTTCACTCACAACACATTTTAATTTTTTTTTTGTGATGTAACCACAAATTTACGGTTTTTGGTTTTTTTTCCTTTACTTGTGCTATAAGACCTATCTACCTGCCAAATTTCGTGATTCTAGGTCAATGGGAAGTACCCTATAGGTTTTCTTGACAAACACGACAGACGGACATACGGATGGACGAACGAACAGATGTACAGACGGACGGACGAACGGACAGACGAACGGAGGTACATTCCTTTTGAGGTAGGTACGGAACCCCAAAAAACCAAAATCAATTCATCATTCTTTGACGTAATCATACCTACATAGGTACATACATACAGGTCCAATACATGATTTTTTGAAGTCGGTTAAAAATGAGTATAGGCTATATGTTAATTTTATTCCTGCAATAGAATGTTTTAGTTAGTTACACAAGATCTTGTCGTTGAAGCAGAAGATAGGGTTTTGAACTAAAGTCAAAGTAAAGTACATAGTAAAGTCATGAGAACTTCAATAGTTCTGAAAGGAGTAGGAGCTACATCTTACAACCAAGCCGTTATTGACGAGACATATTAAATTCCTTGAAACCACGATGATATCAAATATGTTGCGATTAAAGTCGACAAAGTTTTAATGAAAGCTTGATTGGAAATGTAGTAAACAAACCTCTACAAAGTTTACTTCGTATTTACTTAGGTAACTTTGGAAGGAACGAATTTAGTACACGTTTGCTTAAGCTATCGGTTTTTGAAGAATAAACAAGTTGTAATTTATCTGTATTTTTCGAGCCTAAATATTCCTTTTTTGCGTTGACGATGCTTCCAAAATCGAAAGCAAAATATTGACCTGCTTAAACATTTCCCTTATATTGGTTCAACAAATCTTAAATACAAAACTCAGAAATTACAGATTAGTAATAAAAATGGTTTTTTTTTTAAATTGAAAATATTATTACAATTAAAGTTAACATTATCTAATTACTGTATAAATCATGCCCGCGTGGTATGATGCCAAGAATGTTGGCTGATTCCCGTGCTGGTCATTTGCGCAAAAAATGAGCCATCATAAAAATCAGATACCCACTGGTGTCCTAATGAAACTGAGTACAAACCATTAAAAATAATGATAATCATTATATCATTTTATAACATTATATCATTATATATCATTACTAGCTGACGCCCGCGACTTCGTCCGCGTGGATTTAGGTTTTTCGAAATCCCGTGGGAACTTTTCCGGGATAAAAAGTAGCCTATGTGCTAATCCAGGATATTATCTATCTCCATTCTGAATTTCAGCCAAATCCGTCCAGTAGTTTTTGCGTGAAGGAGTAACAAACATACACACACACACACACACACACACACACACACACACACACACACACACACACACACACACACACACACACACACACACACACACACACACACACACACATACAAACTTTCGCCTTTATAATATTAGTGTGATGTGATATATCATTATATAAATATATTTATAAAATAATAAAGATAATTTTATTATGCAGTATCATTGACATAACCAAAATAACGGTAGGTACCTAACCACTAATAATAACAAACTCTGCACCAGTATCTCATTATATTATAATCTCAGTTTCAACCGATAAGCGGATAGTAATCGTATTCAATGGCAAATAACTTAAAAGTTTTATCTAAATTATTTCCATTTAGAGCCGGATAGCAGATATCGAACAATTTCCGAACTAAAACCTCAACTGATCTTTTATCAACGATAAAATTGTGTTCGTATAAAATAGTTTGCACATTTATTACTTCAATGATAAATTGTGTGAGAAGTTCAGCAATATGTAACCATTAGCATTGAAATGGTTCCCTTTATCGACGATCGGGCATCAAGTGGAATAGATTTAATTCTAAATTTTGCATTGTCTATGCTGTCGATTGCTGATACAGATGGGTTATGGGATCGCCTTTAGCTTGAAAGGTCTTTTACACATCACGATGTTTTTTCTTTCGTGTCGTATCCTTGATGTAAAAACTTTGTTCTCTACTAGATTTAATTGAGATTAATAGAGGACTAGATCTAATTGATAACGTTTCCTGCTTAGCAGGTTGATAGATATATTATTAATAGCAATTCCTAAGAACAGTTATTACTTTTATATTTTTTTGGTAAGAAATTCATAGTTGACTACATTTGCTCTTAAGTGATACCTAATGATAATGCAGTCCAACGAAAATATACTGGAAGACAATATTATGGCCACCTTCTCATTATCACTATCCATTGTCAGCTTAGTACTGACCACCGGTCCCCTTTCACAATGAGAAGATTGATAATATGATAGTTTTCAAAGACCCATAACTTTAATGGATTTGTTATAATATTGTTATTACTAGATGGCCAAATCACTTCGCATTTCAATAGCCCTGGGGCCGTACCTATACTACCACCGCTTAGTAATATTGTTTTGACAATTTCATACAAGTTTTATATTTTATACCCCTGGACAGGCTTCTCACTAAAACTGAAAAACCGACCAAGCGCGAGTCAGACTCCCGCACCGAGAGTTCCGTTCTACAGTCGTATTTTTTTCGACATCTTGCACGATAAATCAAAAACTATTATGCATAAAAATAAAAGAAAATCTGTTTTAGAATGTACAAGTAAAGCCTTTTCATATTATGATACCCCACTTGGTATATTAATCTGACATTCAAAGTTGAAAATACCAACTAATTATTACACATTTTAATTTTACATACTAATTGCACATTTATATTTTTTTTTTGTGATGTACCTAACCACAAATTCACAGTTTTCGGATTTTCTTCCTTACGTGTGCTTATGACCTACCTACCCAATTTCATGATTCTAGTTCAACGGGAAGTATCGTGTAGATCCCTTGACAGACACGACAGATAGACAGACAAACGGACAGACCGACAGACAGACAGATAACGAATAAGGGTTCCTTTTTTCGTTTTAAGATACGAAACCCTAATAGGATCATAAATAAAAGCTGGACTTGCCAAGGCAACAACCCTGCACGAGAAAGGTCGTCAAATGGTTGAGTAACATAGCATGACACTTCCTACAATGGCTAAGAGGGCTCTCTCCGTCACTCGTTTCATACAATCGTAGTTCCGATTTCATTTGAATATTAAGCAACCAAAGTCCATGAAATTTTGCAAACATATTCTAGAAACTAATATCTATGTCTGTGGTTTTCCAGATTTCTGTTAAAATATTCGGTTTCAAAGTTACGCGGTCTTAAAAATTTTCATACAAATCTTTGAGCCCCTGTAATTTTAAAACTACATATTTTTAGAAAAATCTAAAACACCACAGACACAGATATTAGTTTCTAGAATATGTCTGCAAAATTTCATGGACTTTAGTGGCTTAATATTCAAATGAAATTGGAACTACGATTGTATGAAACAAGTGACGGAGAGAGCCCTGTTAATAATATAATACTATATTCTAAAATTGCTCCACAATATTATCTAATGTCGTGCCACAATTTGAATAGAACACGCAATCGGGCCTTGTCGCCGGCATTGAATGTGTATCGGAATAGGCCGCAGGTGTCGATTAGAGCTGAGATCGCTCTACAGATAGAACACGCAACTTTCCAGCCAAGACAACACCAATGAGAGCAGATAAACTTGAGACTATTTAGACTTGCTATAAACTAATATTGATCTCACTGATTAGAGGTAGGTACAGGTTTAATAAACTGCCATACTCCTTCCGGGTTAGAGTGATTCCGTCTCAGGGTGAGATCTATAGAGTGCATTCTGACTTTGGATTGACTTAAGACAGAGTTAAAACGAGACAGATGTATATCTCCCACATAAATCTGTCTCGTTTTAACTCAATCTTAAGTCTGAGCAAGTCAAAGTGCGCTCTCTCTCTCAATCTCTACAGTGATATGCTCCCAGTGCGGAAAATATTATAGAGAACAAATGTGAGCGCAAATACAAGTTCACTCGCTATTCCATTACTATCGTAGTCCTATGGGATACCAAATTCAACACGAACGGAGAAAGATCAGATGCAGGACTGACGGCTGTACGTGTTCTCTAAGACACGAGGTGACACACCAGGAACTTCTTAACTCTGAGCTGGCACTGAGAATTCCTTGACAGAAAAATCTAGTATTATTTTTGGCCCAACCCGGGAAGCAAACCCAAGACCTCGTTATCCGCATACTAGCCAGATCCAACGAGATAGTTGGACTACAGTACCTACCGTCTCTTCAACAGCCATTCGGCATGACGTAATAGTTAGTGCGACACGACACGTCTGTCTCACGCAATATTTAGTCGATGGAAAAGCCGTGAGAAAGCATACGATTGTACTTGAGCTGCCAGCGTAAGTTGATCTAAAATTAACAATAAGCAGAGAGAAAAACCTTTACTTGGCTAGTTCGTAGTTCTTTTTATAAGGTCTGTATCTGAAAAATTCTTTCTCATACCAACCACAAGAAAAGGAACAAAAATATACGCAGAGTTCTCAGTCAGCCGATCTGTAAATAATCAACAAGGAACGAGAATACAATAACCACAAATGCGTGTGGGAAATTTTCATTCTTCGGAAGTTTGCGAGAGTAACCTAATTCCCATTACAAGGATAAAGAGTGGGAAAATTTCAGCTTATTATCAAGCCGGGCTCATCTAGTCACACGAGCGAGCGACGACTTCCAACCCTTCGGCCTTTTGACGGCTCCCGCACAGGAGTTATCTCAAAAGAGAGAGAGAAAGAAAAAGAGAGAGAGATAAGATTTTACTGAAACAGAGGCGATTGTTAAACTTCAGGTCACGGTGCCTAGGACTCCAACTGGACTTTTTCGCTTACCTACTAACACGATATCTCTTAGTTTTCTTGTTCAATGATAAGAAGTTAACTGTTATTACACCTGGTGATAAGAGATGATGCACTTTAAGATGGGAGGGAGCCATCTTAGAATAGGAATAGCAGTTTTATTAAGCCCATACCCCTTATCGTTTTCCAGGAGACATCGTGTCATAATGCATAATGTTTATTCCGCTGGGAACACAATTTTGCTAAGTAAGCTTTGCTGGTAAGGTAGTGAACTCCTGAAGCCTCTCACCAGACAAATTTTGTTATGACTTTCTCACTTCATGTCTTCCATCCAGAATAAGTGTCTCTTCAGAGTATTCTACAATAAAATATGGAATCCAAAAACTACATCAGATTATAAATAAAATAAATTGGCCTTTTATCTCCCCTTTATGATGCATAGCCATGTTCCACGGAGGCTTTAACTATATCCAATAAATAATTGCTTCTTCTAAGATAAGCCGGGCCTATTCACTTGAATGTTATTGTGTGTGAATGGAATAGGCTTTAATATATTCCACCTTAGCAATCTGTGCTGCGATCTGGTGGAACAAGGGCTGACTGCTTAGTATGAGATTTTATGTGTCGCTTACGTTCAAAAGAACTCGAACATCGAAACACAATAACGTCAGAGTTAAAACGATGGTGTTTCTACTAGATTACATCATAGAGTTATTCAAGGGTTCTGGTGCTGCAAATGTTCATGGATGGTGGTAATCAGGTGACCTGCATGCTCATTTGCTCGCTATTTTTGTTAAAAAAAATAGACCTAAAAGTTCTCAATTTAAAGTAAAAAGTTCAGTATCACCGATTTTGATTTTGTTAGGTTTTCGCTTGAAGAGCTAGTTGTAGATATCTGAACAAACTTGTGCTTTATAACAAGGTATGTAAAATCCATTTTACTTAGGCGCTAAAATGTTTCGACGCTCGAATTCTATCAACTTTGGTGAGATGTAAAATCTTACACTAAGGTCACTGATGTACGGTGGCAATGCGTAATATCGTCGTAGATAACGATTGCTGATGGCAGCATTGCAATACGAGTTCTTAGTATATCTCCTATCGTTTAAGTGCTTTCTGAGCATTGAGATTTTGATGAGACCAAAGGGACACGGGATTTAAATGAATAAGTTCTGGACTTAATATACAAGTTGATTAGTTTTTTCTTTAATTCTGTACTTGACTTTCTGACTTGGATTTCTAAATGATTTAGATTCACGGATATACTTAGTAATGAATTTAGTAAAGATTCGTTCGTCACTGAACTAACCATTCGATATCAATCTAAGATTCGATACTTATCAGATGTCCTCTAGCTGTCCTAATTAAAGTTCTTCACATTGGTTGCTACGCAACCAATGTAAAATGTTTTTAGATTGTAAAGGAGCCGGATTTTCGGGATATTGCAGGTAAACTTTTCAGGTTTATCTTTAACCACCTTATAAGGCATCATAGTTACGAGAAATTAATAAATGGTTATTATAATTATTACCTTATAATAACCTTATTTTATTTTAGGTTATGTATATTCTAGTTCTTGTCCAGGTATTTCTTGACTATAAACTCGAAACTTTATTTTGTACATTGCATAAAATAAACAATTGACAGTCAAAAAGTGTACCTAAATGATACCTTTTTTGAAAACCTTACCTGCCTAACCGGCTTTTAGGTAAAAATAAAATAGACAGATATAGATCAAGATCAAGACAGAGTTTGGTGTCTTTGCCACTTTATTGTAAGTAATTCCCTGCGCAATGCGATCACAGATAACAATAAGATTGTACGGCACAAAATAATGTGCATTTTAATTGCGATCTACGCTTAAAGCTATGCAGAGCGTCGCGTTACTTAATGGCAACGATAAACCCCATTGCTAACGATTATAAGTTTCGCGATCTATAAAAATACTGAAAGATAAGATTACACCACTGTGTAGCTAAGAAAGAAAAAACTTTTAACTCTTTGCTAAGGTGGTAAAGTTTTAATATCAACATTATCATCATCTCAACACTTAGTCGGCCCACTTTTTAGAGGTGTACCCTCTCAGAACGAGAACTGCTTAAGCCATAGTCCACCATGCTTGCCAAGTGCGGATTAGTAGACTTCACATACTTTGGAGACCATTATTTAGAACTCTCAGGTATGCAGGATTCCTCACGATATTTTCCCTAACCACAAAAGTAAGTGTACTAAACTTAAAAAGTCAAAAGTGCGTCCCCTAAATGAACCTCGGACCCCCCGAATCGGAGACTGACATCTTAACCACTAGGTTATCACCTTCACCACCTCGAATTTTATTTACTTTTCAAGGTAATTATTGGAAAAGCAATCAGCTGACATGGAAATGGAATGGCAATTTATTTAGACCCACAGCACAGGTGTTTTGTTTTCAGTAAGGATATTAATTTCAACGTTACCTATGCCAAATCACATAAATCTGAGTGTAAGTTATCAAAAAGAATTGTTAGATCGTACTTCATCTCTATGTATATGACTGTTTTCCCTAAGACTATGTAGATTCTTAAAAAACTATAAATCTTAAAAAGATTCAGCGTGAGATAAAGAAATTCCAAAACAGACGGTAGTGGAGTCAGCGAATCACCATCAATACTCTAAGCACGTGCCATGCAATCTTGTAGCTCTACCAGATACAGAAAAAAAACAGACCAACTTTCATAAAAGTAGGCGAAGTCATTTATCAAGCTAGCTAAGAACTCTCGACATCTAAAACTTTTGATACAGGACGCCGCGCCAAAAGACATTAATATTAAGGATATCACACTACTTGAAGTGTTTTTTGGATGTCCTCGTGTTTTATCACTTAAGTGGGGAAACTTCTCGTTTAATGTCGCCGAGTTTTTGCTATCTCTTAACGCGAACAGCGTCAGTTTTTTTCGTAGCTGCATCTGAGAAGAAAAAGCTTCTTAGCTTTTTACTGTAAGTAATCTTGGTAGTGAGAAAAAGAGATAACCTATATATTGGAAATGTGGTGAAGGTAAAAGAGGTATTTATAAAAACACCTCTGCACTGATGTGGATTCTTTTCCTCTGAATAAATTTAGAGTAGGTTCCTACCTATCTACCTGCTTTTTAAAATTGGTTTAAGAGGACGGAAAATAAATTTTGAATAAAAGACTCTAAATTTTAGTGCTACATACTCTACAAAAAACACTGGCACCTAAAGTCATGAGGTTTGACAGTTTTAAATCCAATTAAGTTTGTTTTTCTCTTCTTATTTTTTTTTTAATTCATTATCTAGGCAATCGCTTGACCGCAATCACACCTGATGGAAAATGATGATGTGGACTTACGGGACTTCGTCTGCGATGGCGTTTGCTGGCGCGCGTGCTTTGCTTGTTTGGAGTGTTTTGTTTTGTTAAGAGTGGCTGGTTTTTGTGTTAGTTGGTGTTTTTTGGTGGTGGAACTGACTGGGAAGCGCTCCAAGGGGGCGCCGCGCGTATGTCGGCGGGCGCCGACGCAGACGGAGTCCATACTTGTATAAATTCAATAACTTGAAAATATCCCAAACTTGACATTGGCTAATCAGAGTAAAGCCAGATTTAAAGAAAAAAAAAATGATGATGTGGCCTAAAATGGGACGCGTTTATCTAAAAGATGCCTATTCAAGTTTACCGTTGAATTTGAAGTAGGTACAACAAGTTCAGTTCAGTAAGTAAAATACGTGAGTAAAAAGAGCTGAAACGTCGGCCACAACCCACAAGCGTAATTGTGCACCAAATGAATCCCCCAAACAATGTCAGTGAGGCTAGTGACACATCTTTATTCCCGGGACTAGCTTCTAAAAGTTTCGCCACATTCTCTACGTACCTAGCGAACTTCTAGACCGTAAACGGTTTTACGTGTCGAACAAGGAAATTAAATTATCAACTTCTAACTTCACACCTTTTCCAGCGAACGAGATCCTGGAATTTGAAACCCGAGTACAACCGTCCATTTGAAAATTCTACACGTCGCTCTAACACAAAAATATGTGGAGGGGCACATGACACCAAACAAGCTTTATTGGGTGTCCTTACCAAACTATGTGAGTAGGGAATTCAATATTCAAGGGCCCGAAACAAATACCCTACACTGTTTCCTTGACTGTTTGTCGCTTTGATGTTGCCCTTTTATTTGAACTATTTAGTAACAGTCGAATTTACAAGGGTTTTGATTTAAATAGAAGTAGAGTCTTGTGTGAAATGTATTCGTATTCCTAATATTTCAAATAAAGGATCCTTCGTCGCAGAAATGACAATAGAATTTCTGTTTCTAAAGCCATGCGCTTCCTTTTTCAACGGATACGCGGTGGCTCGATTAAGAAAACATTACATAATTGTGCGAGAGCGGTTGGGTGCGCGAGTGGCGCCATGCAACGTGTAACTATGTGGGGGCAGCAGGGCGCGGGACTGCGGGGCGTACGGCCAGAGGGGCGGCTTAGCGTGCACCACTCTCGCTCGCTACTACCGATGTTGAAACTCGAACCGCCTCAGTCGAACATGAACTACGATGAGGACGGCACGCGTCCGCGTCGCCTCCTCGCGTCCCGCACGTTCTCCGCAACGTAAACATTGATCAGTGAAGTGTACCATCATCCAGTGAACTTGAATAAAATTTAAGTGTATGAGTGAATGAACAAATTTCAATACGATCAAAGACAAATGTATAAAGAAAATGTTTCAATTTGTGACTTTTTTACTAGTGACTTTGGGTGTAATTTCCGCGTATGTCACGAGAGATTCGGATAACTGTCGAAAAGATTTCGATGGCGATAAGGGCACAACTTTGTGTCATGTGCGGACGCTTGAAACGAATGGATCGAATCTTGCATCGGCACCTTCTGAGAGTACGAGAAGTTTAACCGTCGAGTGTAACCAACTTCTGTTATTTGAAAGTTATCTTGAAGCAAACTATTTTCAAAGATTCGTAACATTGGAGGAGTTAACTCTACGCAACTGCAAACTACTTCGGGTACCTGGGAATGCTTTTGAAGGATTACGTGAACTTAAGAAGTTATCAATACGAACTAAAAACTATGAGTGGAGCCATAATAAAATTTTGGAACTTTCACTCGGAACTTTCAATGGTCTACGGGAACTACAGACACTTGATTTAGGAGAAAACAATCTCAAATCAATACCTTCAGATGTTTTCTGCCCTTTAGATAATTTGCAAATATTGAACATCACTCATAATAAAATCAAGGCCATAGACCGTCTTGGCTTTGGGACAAGTTGTGGATCTGGTTTAAGGAACCTAGACCTAAGCCACAATGAGATAAAATCTTTGAGTGAAGAGTCGGAAATATCTGGACTTCGTCGTCTCCAAGAGCTCAGACTTCAACATAATAACATTAGTGATATCTCAAGTGAAATATTTAATGGACTCATTTCATTACGCATATTGAATATTTCTCATAATAATTTGCATACCATACCCGAGGGCACATTCTCTAATACGAAAGAGTTGCGAGAAATATATCTGAATAATAACATACTATTTGAATTGGCCAGAGGCGTTTTGCACCGATTAGAACAGCTGCTTGTCTTAGATTTATCGAATAATCAACTCTCAAGCGCTCATATCGATGGAGGAACATTTATTGGTCTTATACGCTTAGTCATTCTGAATTTATCCAATAACGCCTTGACGAGGATAGATGGTAAGACGTTCAAGGATTTATTCTTCCTTCAAATATTAGATTTAAGAAATAACTCAATCGGCTATATTGAAGAGAACACTTTCCTTCCTTTGTATAATTTACATACTTTAAATTTAGCCGAAAATAGATTGCATACTATTGACGAGTTCCTTTTTAATGGCTTATTTGTTTTAAGTAAATTAAATTTAAATAACAATCTTCTCATTAACATTGATGCAAAGGCATTTAAAAATTGTTCAGATTTGAAAGAATTAGATTTAAGTTCCAACCAATTAACCGACGTTCCAAGAGCTGTTTGGGAACTGTCCGTATTAAAAACTTTAGATTTGGGAGAAAACTTAATTAACGATATTAAAAATGGGTCATTTAAGAATTTAGATCAGTTAACTGGCTTACGATTGATAGATAACCAAATCGGAAACTTTAGTGTAGGAATGTTCTGGGATTTACCAAGCCTTCAAGTATTAAATTTAGCAAAAAACAAAATTCAGGCCATTGAAAGAGGAAGTTTTCAACGAAATAATCAATTGGAAGCCATACGATTGGATGGTAATTTCATATCGGATATAAACGGAGTGTTTTCGACCTTGTTAAGTTTACTTTGGCTTAATTTATCTGAAAATCATTTAGTATGGTTCGATTACGCGTTTATTCCTAGCAATTTGAAATGGTTAGATGTACACGGAAATTTCATAGAGCATTTAGGTAATTACTACAAAATACAAGATCAAATTAGAATAAAAACATTGGATGTTAGTCATAACCGAATTGTAGAAATATCTCCATTAGCGATCCCTAACAGTGTGGAACTATTGTTTATAAACAACAACCACATTAACAATATCCAAGTAAACACATTTATGGAGAAACGTAATCTCACCAGAGTTGATATTTACGCAAATGAGATATCTCATTTAGATATCAACAGCCTCCGGTTATCGCCAGTCCCATCGAACAAGTCGTTGCCAGAGTTCTATATAGGAGGAAATCCGTTTGATTGCGATTGCTCTATGGAATGGTTGCCTTTAATAAATAACATGACTGCCATGAGACAACACCCAAGAATAATGGATCTTGAAAACGTGCTATGCAAAATGACACATACTAGAGGTGTTACACACATTCCATTAAGTAATTTAAAATCAACAGATTTCTTGTGCACATATGAAACTCATTGCTTTACATTGTGCCACTGTTGTGACTATGTTGCTTGTGATTGCCAAATGACTTGCCCTTATAATTGTTCTTGTTACCACGACCCGACCTGGCACACCAATGTAGTCGATTGTTCTAGTCAAAGCGCTGTCGAAATACCGGAAAAAATACCTATGGACGCAACTGAGGTCTACATAGATGGGAACAACTTTAAAGAATTGCAAAATTATGCATTCATTGGCAGGAAAAATATGAGATCGCTTTATGTAAATTCCAGTGACGTTGAAAATATACATAATAGAACATTTGCCGGTTTATCTTCCCTCGTTATTTTGCATCTGGGGAATAATAAACTGAAATATCTAAATGGGTATGAGTTTGAGCATTTGACTTCCCTCACTGAGCTTTATTTACAAGAAAATTTCATAGCCTATATCGAAAATAACACTTTTTCAAGTTTGGTCTCGTTAAAAATTTTAAGATTAGATGGAAATAGATTAGTCGATTTTAATCTTTGGATTTTAACTTTGAATAAGAATTTAAATAGCATCTCTATAGGTAATAACATGTGGTCGTGTAAATGTAGATACTTGCAAAGGTTTACAGCTTATATATCAGAAAATGTTCCTAAAATAATTGATTTAGTGGATGTATGGTGTTCAAATATAGGGCAGTCACCACAAAAGAAAGAATTAAATCTTAACGGTACCATATGCAGTGACTATTACGCCAGCGATACGGCGATGGACAATATGCTCATAACAAATTACATGCCAATGATGGTGACCTCATTGACTGGGTTTATGTTAATCCTACTCGTTACTCTTATAATATTTTTGTGTAGAGATACAATTCGAATATGGCTTTATACCAGCTGCGGAATTAGATTTTTCCCATTCGCTGGAGCATATGATGACACAGATAAACTATACGATGCCTATTTATGCTATAGTCCGAAAGATGATGATTTTGTTATACAAACGCTTGCCGCTGAGTTGGAAAATGGCAGTCCATCTTACCACCTTTGTTTGCATTATCGAGATATTCCGCAGGCTGGGGTTCCTTATATGCAATGTACACTACCTTTACCTGAAGCAGCTGAAGCATCTAAGCGTATCATTCTTGTGTTGACAAGAAATTTTCTAGAAACTGAATGGTCACGCTTTGAATTCAAGCAGGCTTTGCATACCATCTTAAAATCACGAATTTATACTCTTGTAATTATAGAAGACAGTTCAGTTTTGAATGAAGCTCAATGCGATCCAGACCTGAGACCATATTTAAAAACTAGCTTACGAATAAAATGGGGTCAAAACAAGTTTTGGGAAAAATTACGCTATGCAATGCCAGATCGCAAATATAAATCGAAAACATCTAGTTTTAGAAACAATATTAGTTCTTACACAATGAGAAGTGGTGTCCAAAATGGCACGATGAGATCATTTTCCTTTACGGAAAAAATGAGAGGGCCTGGAGATAGTGTGACCGCGACTCCTGAATTTTTAGAGGGTCATTCACAACATGTTCAGACCGCTTATGGTTCCGATGGCAGGCCACCATCGGACCACATATATTCATCTATAGATTCAGATTACTCGTCGTTAGAATTAGGTGGAAGTAATCCTAATCGAAGACGAGAGTTTAGGCATTGGCCACCGCCTCCTGCTTTAATTGACACACAACATTCTGGTGGCCAAGCTTATCTTGTCTAGTCTTCGCTTCTAAATGTTTAAATTATATTATAAATAAATAATTTAGTCAAAGCTTCTTGTGTAAATTGTTATTATAAAGTGCGCGCTTTACCAAATAATTAAGATTTTAATCTATTTTTGTAATTTAAAGCCATTAAAAAGGGCGTTGATTTCTTAATGTTGGTGTAAATAAATTCTATAAGACTGCTGTAGATTATGTGAATTTTGTATATAGTGTGTAAATAGATGTCCATATTAAGTCACAGTATACCTATTTATATACTTTAATAAAGCCATTGTGATAATTTTTGCATATCTCCTTTTTTATTTCTCCTATATTATCCACCTAACCAGGAGCTCAAGTACAATCAGTTTGACACATCTCTTTTGCGGATTTTGCAATTCTTTGTTGATGAACAAGCCGTAAAAAAACTTTATCGCACTGATTATGCTAAGAGTACAGAAAATAATTTGTACTGAGTACTCATCCATCTTTAAAAACAAGTAGGCAGGTAGGCACTTAGAAATTTTATGTTTCTTTTTGCTTTGAAAACCAAAGTAGCAAAATATAAAACCTTTGAAAAATATTTCATAAATTTAAAATGAAATAAAGATAAAAATCCTCTGAAGAAAAAATACCTAGATCTGACATAGGACACAGCAGTACGTGACCAGAATCCTGAGGTCACCCAAAGCAGTTCATATCATAATCACAAGGTAAGAGCGCCGGCGGAATTTTAAATAAATACTTTTATCAATTTACAAAAGAACCGCTGAATCTTAGATGCAATTTATATAATTGAGTATTTGTTTGTCTGAAATAATGAGCACCGAAAACGGCGAATTACATAATATTGTTTCTTTATGTCATGAATACCCTTATTTGGTAAATTACAGCGTTGTTTCGTAAATTCTTTCGTGATATTGTAAATAAAATTTGAGTATAGGCACAATTTCATACTCAAATTAATGTAGGTACTTCATCAAGCTCAAGCTCTTTTGAAATATATGTAAAATATTTCAAAAGAGCTTGTAAGTATACAAATCTCTACCTACGTAGTTTACAAACTATTTTAGAAACTACTAGTCTAATACTTGGTAGTGATCATTTACCTACTCGTAGGGACCTTTGGAGTTCCGGTGTCGTTATAGACATTATAGATATCTATACATATAATAAAATTGTAGAAAAGTGGTGTCTGTACAATGGAAATATATAAAAAAAAGTAGGCAGACTTCACACGCCTTTGAGAACAATGGAGAACTCTCAGGCATGCAGATTTCCTCACGGTGTTTTCCTTCACCGTTAAAGCAATATTTAGGTAACGCACATCATTCCGAAAAGTTAGAGGTGCGTGCTGAGGATTGATCCACGGACTCACCGACTAGGAGACCAAGCGTCTTAGCCATTAGACTTTTTTAGTCAGATACAAGTTAGTCCTTGACTGCAATCTCACCGGGTGGTAAGTGATGATGCAATCTAAGATGAAAGCGGGCTAAGGGGTATGGCAGTTTTCATTAAACCCATACTCCTTTGATTTCTACATGGCATCGTAGCGGAAAGCTAAATCGCTTGGCAGCACAGCTTTGCCACTAGGGTGGTAATTAGCCACGGCTGAAGCCTCCCACCAAACTAGACATTTTTACACTAGAAAGTAAACATTTTTCTATCTAGTACATATAGTTATCATTAACTAAGATACCTTCAATATCTAAACTTGAACTTTATTTTACCCACGCGACATGTACGAAGCATCCGTTTGCAGGATAAGCAAATGGGCATCTTAATTGAAGCATCCCTAGCTCACAAAGGTCTATTGAGGGCAATATGAGTTGCAATTTTATAACTCTCAGCTAGATCGCAGTCATTAATCATACTTTTTGCGTCTCTTGTAGATAGAAATTGCTCTATAGAAATTCTGTCAGAATTCCTAGATCTAAAAAAAATCTTCGTATGTACTCTACTTAGCTCTACTACATAATTCCAAAAAGTTTGGTTTGCCGGTTAAGGAAAACATTGTGATTCGTGGGAAACCTAGACTTAAGTTTCAGTTAAAACGAGACAGATTCATGCCAGCGGCATAGTGCTGTCTCGTTTTAGTCTTGTAGTGTCTTTAGTCTGAGCAAAGTCAAAGTGCGCTCTATAGATCTTAACCAGAGAATCCTTCTCAGATCTCGAGTTTAAACACACACACACACACAAACACACACACACACACACTTGCACACTTCTGTTTTACATTACTATTCTACATAATTATTATTTTTAAAATACAAATTTGTATAGTTAAGTTCTAATCGATGGATCCGAGGGAAGGCTGCGGTGCCCGTAACACAGGTTTTCCTAGTACGGGTGCCAAAGTACTCACAAAAAATCTTTATTTTACTTTGTGCTTTACTTTGTTTTGTATTCTCCGTTTTGGAAGCCCTGTTTTCCGAGACACAGTTTTTACTAGTTCAGGAAACAGGTGCACATGCAGTATGTTTATTATTATAACTAATTGTGTTTTGTTACGTTTATGTTACATTTGTTTCTGAGCCAAATAAATTTATCTTTATCTTATCTTAATGTTCTCAAAGGTGTGTGAAGTATGCCAATGTGCACTTGCCCAGCGTGACTATGCCCTAACTCTTCTCATTCTCTTCTCTTTCTGCTCAGTTAAGCTTGGTGATGGGTCGATGATAATATGGTATGACAAAATATTTATTCGTGCAAAAGTTTTTAGTCAATAGTTTGTTTATAGTATTACGTTTTAACAAAATAATTGACTCCAATTCAGTATTTTACAAAAATTTGGTTGAATTATGAGAAACTTTTTGAACGTGGATTTAATTTTTATTGTTTGCTATTTTGTCCAGCTCAAAGAAGTGGCTAGACTGGAAATATACCTACCAAGCTTCGCTATCAGTGAAAGAAATTAAAGTCATTGAACTTTATCAAGTGTCATTTCGTAGACCGAGATGCCAAACTATGAATTCAACTTAGCTATAAAAATATTAATTCGACGACGTTTTGAATGACATCATTTGTATTCAAGAAACAATTCTTGTTCCATTGACATCCTACAGGCTTCCTCCCTTAGCAGAAAAGTATTCGAGAAAACAAAAAAGTTCATTGTTTTAGAACACGGTAGCTGTTTGAGCAAGAACAATAAAATACCTACGTAAAATGTTATGACTCATTGTTTAAGATAAAAAGGGGGACAATAAACTTAGTTTATGAAAGCTAAACAAGTTCTAATGAAAATATCTTGAGCGGGATATTTTTTTAAGTTTGACGTAAACATAAATGCTTGGTCGACTATTTTTCTTTTATAGTTCTTTTAAATTATCAGTCTATATTTTAAGCTAGGCCTTAATTTTACCCTAGTCTATCTATTTTATATATACTTATGCCTTATTCCTATTAGTCCCATATGGGAATCTCGACGAAAAAGTACAAAATACGGCGCGGCGTAAGAATATTATTATAGTGAACAAGATATTTTCTTTGATATGATTGATACTTTTTACTAACCTTCATTATTTACTTATTCGGTCTATATGTTAAAGAGGTATGTTTATTTAATTAATTAATATGTACTTATGCCGCATGATAGAGATAACAGCCACGACACATCCGTGCGAGCTGTCCACACATCACAATAATTTATTACACCTCACCCTTCTTCCAGGTAACAAAAAAACTTAACACGGTAAGGATTCCTTCACAATGTAAAAACTTTATAAACTAGATTAACCTCCGTTCTGTTCATATTTCTTCAGAATCAAAAAATGCTAAAGTACCTATTTATATAAAAAAAAAAATTAGCCAAATTTTTTCAAAAATTCAAATTAAGTATATTTTTATTAGGTGATGATGTTTGTGACTTCATCCTAATGGATTTTTGTTTTTCAAAAATCCCACAGGAACTCATATTTTACGGTATAAAAAGTGGTAAATAATACGTCCGTCTCCAGGGTGCATTCAAGTTATTTCTATCTCTGTACCGTCAAAATCGGATAACGAATAGGCTGCGAAAAGGTAATACTTTGGCATTTGTAATAGGTAAATATTATTAGTATGAAAGTAGGATATACTTTACCTACTTTATAAAACTACTAGCGACCCGCCCCGGCTTCGCACGGGTGGACATTTATTTTTTCTATTTTCCGGGATAAAATATAGCCTATACGGATTCGGAAGAATCCCTCTAAGTAATGGTAAGAGAAATTTTGAAATCGGTCCAGTAGTTTTTGAGCCTATTCAATACAAACATACAAAAATACAAAGGTTTCCTCTTTATAATATTAGTATAGAAGAAACCTTTAGTTGTACATAATGTTGACATGTGAACGAAAATAAAGTGATGTGCGCTACAAATTCATATCTAATGAGCTGTCGGCCTAAGTCTCTTTAACAAAAAGGTTGACATTGGGCAAATATAAAGCATCCCAAGTACCGCACGATATGACCCATTTTTACGTCATAAAATTACTCTCGTTTCTCATTTTTCGGCCGTTATAGTTAGGGAGTTGGTGGTCGTAACTTCAAAAGATTTTACCGTTAGACAGATTTTATGGGTAAAGAGAAAATTACTTCGGCCACTTTTTATTGATGACATAGGCTTCACGCTTCACTGAATTTTCAGCCATTCAGTAATATCGCAAACCGCTTAAACTCCGGGATTTTATTAGGAAATCATTTTTTTACCTAGAAAATAATTATTTTCGTCGTGTCTAGGTGTTTACAAGTATAAATAAGTTTACAAGAAGAATTCTAATGTAAAATTTCATTTTCGTGTAGATTTCGTTTAAATGTATTCTAATTTCTATATTCGTTAGGAAGTTTGAAAATTGTACAGTAAATATTAAATGTCTGTGTTAAAATGTTCTAAATTATTTTTAACCGTATATTCTTACGTTAATGTTCTATACACTCCAATTTACAATACGCTTATTTTTTTGTCATTAACGTTATACGATATTATCCGTGTCGTATTTTTCATAGCTGTGAGTCATGATTATTTTCATCAATCACATAATGGTAGGAGTCGGAGTCATAAACGAAAAACGGAACCCTTATCTTCGTTGTCTGTCTGTCTGTCCCTCGTGTCTGTCAAGAAACCTATAGGGTACTTCCCTTTGACCTAGAATCATGAAATTTGGCAGGTAGGTAGGTCTTATAAAACAAGTACAGGAATAAATCTGAAAACCGCAAATTTGTGGTTACATCGCACTCGCACTTCGCCGGTTTTGTTTAAATCTTTATTTAAAGAGCTTGGTCACCTATGCGACTACGTCGCTCTGTAAAGGTTACATTATTTATATTATATTTCGTTCCGCTTTAGTTTTGGTTGGTTGGTAGCTTCGTAAATTGTCACCAGCTCCTAAACAAGAAGGTCGTTATCATGGTTAAATATTTCAGGTTTTTATTACTGGCCGAGTTTTATAGTTGAATTTTGAGAATGTGTTGTAATTTAGTAACTTCTTCAAAGAAAGACGTTTGTGTTCACATCAGTGAAAGGAATGGCTGTGACAAACGAAAATTAATGATTTGTCTTTATGTCTAAACGGAGCGTTGAGTTACCAAAGAAGATGGTATTGTGTTGCGACTGTTTCAAACATTAGTAAGTCTATTGTATCTTGGAAAATATCTGAAATAGTTCACTCTGGATGTGTAGAGTCGTTTTTGACGGGCTTCAGTTCAGTTTTGATGAGTTTTTCATAACTTTAACCTAAGTGAAAAAAATCTTAAAAAATTTAAGGCCTCGATAGCTCAACGGTTGAGGAGCAGACTGAATTCCGAAAGGTCTGCGGTTGAACCCCACCCGTTGCACTTTTGTCTTACCCACTCTTGGCACAAGCTTTACGCTTAATTGGAGGGGAAAGGGGAGTATTAGTCATGATTAGCAAGTCATTTTTAGAAAAAAATAATTAAAAAAAATGGTTTCGCAATAAATAACAGTAGGTATATAACAGTATTATGATAATGCGCCGTCACCCTAACGAGAGAAGAACGAGTGGTACGACTTCAACTACTCGTTAGCTCGGAATCAAAATATTTATTATGAATTAATTTACATAAGCAGCCCACGAAATATGCATTCGCGGCTTCACGTTACAGTTTGCTTTGTCTTTGGCTCCTTGAATAAGACTATGCACAAGCTAAGGTAGCGCCAAACACGATACAAGTAATATTTTAATTAAATAAGTACAACAAATTCGCCCCGGCAACATAGACCGGGAGCTGCAATTGTGACTGAAACCGGTAAGCGGTAATAATATAAAGGTACTTAGGTAATTCATATTTTGTTGTTGTGTTGTTTATTTGGTACAGAGGTAACTTGCATAGTGGACATAGAATATCCTGAAAAATCGGAGTTCCTACGGGATTAAAAAAACTAGTCGTCGTCTAGTAACTAGTTACTATCTTATACCTAAAGATTTGTGTATCTTTATGCAGTACCTTTTGTCGTCTAATATTCACCTACTTAGGTAATAGGTCTTAAGAGGATCATTGTCAACGATCCCCCGTCGATTTCCTACGTATGATATTATTGTTCTCATCTCTATCTGCCCTGGTTCGTGTATTCTCGGTTCCTAGATCGGTGCATTTGTGATAACCAATTCTAATTGCTGTGATTGGCTGAATTTACCATGTTCTTGCTGCGACAGTGAGTTTGAGCCACTAGCGGAACAATGTTAGCCGGTCAGAAATGATTGCAATTAGTCAACCTGTATGACGTCCGTGTTCTGTTTTTGATTACAAAAAAGAAAAAATTGTTGTTGCAATCATCAATTTTAGCAAATAGTGAAAGAGAGTCGACCAATCAGAGGTCACAACTACCGTCACACTTTCTGTGAAACTATAGCAGTAGGCTTACCGAGTAATGAAAACAATTTTTCATTCTGTAATGTCATGTGGCAAGTAGGGTTGCCACCTGCCTCTTTTTGATTTACAGGCTACCACCATCAAAAATACGGGGTTTAGATTTGAAGAAATTTAAAAATTTGAAGTATTTGAAGAAATAGGCGGTGGTTCTCTCTGAAATGCATGGAAAGCCTATTTAGATATTTCAGTTTATTTGTAAGTTTTGTATTTTTTCTCTGTATGTTGCCGTGTCTTGATTGGTGAACTGTGTTTGCAATGTGATTTTAAATAAAAGATTTATTTATTTAAATAGCTTTTAAAAACTCTAGTTTTGTAAAGCAAAATGTTATACATTTCATGCATACAATCTTTGCATTTTAACTTAAATTTACATTTAACTTGTAATTCCACCTTCACAGTATCAATACTATGGCCGTAGCCAGGAATCGATTTCGGGAGAGGTTTTATCAGGGCCGGAACTGAATCCTGTCATGAGGAAAATAACATTCGCTCAACTTTATGGGCTAATTACCTGGTTAGTGGAATTTCGCCTTTCAATTTGACAGTGAGATAAAATACAACAATAAAAAAGCGCGAGCGCAGTGAGCGTAAGTGTTTTTGGTTCAATTACAGAAAGAATTAAAGTGAAAGGGAAACGAGTTTAGCCATAGCAAGATTTTATTTTTAAAGCTCCCTATCCATACTAATATTACAAATACGACAGTATATCTATTTGCCTATCTATTTGTTACCCTTTCACGGCCCATCTTCTTTACCAAAATTTTGGTACTTACTATTCAGAGGTAACTTGCATCCCAGACATAAACTTTTTAGCCCGGAAAATCCCCCACGGAATTTTTAAAACTCTAAATTCATGCAAACGAAATTGCGGGGCTTACACCAAGTAATACAAATTCAAAGCGCGAGTGAAGTGAGCGCGAAATGTTTGATATATTTCCAAAAAAAAATTGGTAAGCAAATGCAAGAAATAGTGTAAGTATTATTTTAGGCTTAGGTTTTTGACGGCTTCCCAGGCGCAGTCGCCATTTCTAAATTTCTGGTCTGGTGGGAGGCTTCGGTCATGGCTAGTTATATGGTTAGTATGGAGTTAACGGCCAAGAAATTAGACTGCATCATCTCTTACCACTAGAAAAGATTAAAGTCACGGGCTAACTTGTATAAAAAAAGGCTAACATCCTCAAACCAAGCCCCGCCGCCTTGGCTACGACCATGATCAATATCGAGTGGGTTTCGGCTACGCATTGCCGCAAAAGGAAAATATTCTTTCTACTGGACATAACGTCAGTGTTCGGTTTCGCCAGCCAAGTGCGAGTCAGACTCACGCACCGAGGGTTCCGATTCGGGTATTTTTTTCGACATTTTACACGAGAAATCAAAAACTGTTATGCATTAAAAAAAATATGCATAAAAATAAATAAAAATCTGTTTTAGAATGAACAGGTAAAGCCCTTTCATATGATAACCCACTTGATATATGTAGTTATCTTACTTTGAAAATTGAAAATACTAATATTTGTTCATGAACACATGACAGACGGATAGAAGGACAGATGGACAGACGGACAGACGGAAAGACAGACAGACTGATAGACAACGAAGTGATCCTATAAGAGTTCTTTTTGCTTTTGAGTTACGGAACCCTAAAAATATTTAGTTTTATTTGCCCCGTATTTTATTTTCATAATTACCGGTTTCTCTATCCTGACATACGGGGTAACCAGTAAAATACGGGGCCTCTGGCAACCCTATTCGGAAAACACTGTCACATTCAAGTTAATGTCAAATATTTTGTTTTCAATTACAGAAAGCTGCATCAATCATTATTACAATATTTTCTTTGTTGTGATTGGCTGAATTTTTGAGTTTCAGCCAATAAACAGACTGTTTGCCAATTAAACGTCATAACAATATAAATGCCAGAAAGTTTAACCAAATAAAACAAACTTAATGAGAACCTAGTGAGAATGCAAACGGCACACAATTTATAATACATATTATGTTAGTCGTATATAATAGATATTAGTCGTTCACTTTGGTAATAGTCAGATTGTCATCAGTAAAATTGATATTGGTCGATGTATCGTAAATTATTGTTTCGGTGACAAATATTTTTATTATCTATTTATCTTTGAACAGAATGGAATAGAATGAAATGGAATGGAATACAATGATAAATTTTTATTCCTGTAAACTTTTAGGTAAACTTCAAAGTGTTTTTGGATGGTCAGAAAAATTTACCACTGGTTCGGAATGCCGTTCCTACGTTTTCTAGGGTTTCGTACCTCAAAATGAAAAACGGAACTCTTATAGGATCACTTTGTTGTCTATCTCTCTGTCTGTCGTGTGTGTCAAGAAAACCTCTAGGGTACTTCCCGTTGACTCAAAACCATGAAATTTGGCAGGTAACCTAACTGCGTAATTTTGGGTAGTTTTTTTAATCGATAAAGAAAGTTTGCGACATTGTTCAATAAAAAATTTGGATTCCAACTCCTCAATCCTGATGTTGCAGGGGACCTGACTACTAAAGCTAATGGGATTTAAAAAGTGTCGATTATTAATTGATATTGAAGGTATCTATACCAAGTAAACACTTTGTCGTTGACCTCAACCCTGATGCTGTAAGAAATTGCATTCCTAAATCCTGGTGATCCCTCGGGATTTGAAAAGGATCATCCGTTTAAATATTCTTACGTGATACAGAAACAAGTTGCATCCCGGGGACGGGCTATTACGGAGAGGCAACTTTTGTTCTGGGAAATGAAAGGATCGGGATTTTTAAAAACCTAAATCCACGCGAGCGAAGCTGCGGGCATTAGCTAGTTGTAAATATATTTAGAAGCTACTATAAGATAATAGATAAGGTACTTATTTCCTTATATTTTTATTGTATGGCAGCGCGCGGTTTTAAATTATAAATTGCACGTCCTGTCCTTTTCTGTAATACATTTTTTTCTCAATATCTACCGCTTTATCTCATAGCAAGAGTCCGTAAGACATAATACAGTGAAAATAGGCAAAATATACAATTTTTGCAGTTTCCACGTCAGTACCTGTCGAATTTTTCTAACAGTGTAAGCAGCAGAGCTGAGTTTACCATCAAGTGTTGATATGTGGGTGTTCCATAGAAGCTTTGCATCTAACATTATACCGAGAAACACGGGGTTCTCCTTTATTTTCAACATATGATTATTTATCAATGAATTTATGTCATTTAAGGTCCTGGTATTGGGCAGTGTGAATTCAACACACTTAGATTTCTTTGCATTTGGAAGTAAATTGTTAGCAATAAATCAGAGAGTGACCTGTGATATGGCATTACATATAGTATACATTGTCAAAAATTATAATATTAAAGCTGTGCGTATTGCGTGAGGAATAGGTTGCAAGAGAGTTGCAACTTGCAGGGTTTGATGCATACGCTATTGCCAGCAAACATGAGACATATTTTTATCTACAGGCAACGTCTGAGTAGGTAACGCATACGTCTAACGCAAGTTGAAATGTATTTAGTTAGACCTATCGACAAGTTTGGAGTCGGGTGCAGTCTAAATGTGGCCCGTGTGTTTAGACTGTCCGTTTCTGTCAGTTTCACGTGTCGTCCCCCGCACTTCACCACCCCGCTTGCACAAATCGAGACAGCACGAAATTTTCAAGATTTCTGGGTGTAATTTCTGGTTTTCGTAGTTCCCACATAATTATAACAATATAAAATATATAACGATAATTTTTTTACTACATAATATTCATTAAATTTTCTAGGTCTGTGGTTTTTCCAAATTTCATTAAATTGCTTCGTTGTCTAGAAAAACGAGCACAAAGTTGGGCCTTTTTTTAAAGAAAAATACAAATCTTTGAGCCCCTGTAATTTTAAAACTACATATTTTTAGAAAAATCTAAAACACCACAGACACAGATATTAGTTTCTAGACTATGTCTGCAAAATTTCATGGACTTTGGTTGCTTAATATTCAAATGAAATGGGAACTACGATTGTATGGAGTAAGTGACGGAGAGAGCTCTGTTAAGAACACTACATTGTAATATTTGGAGGCTTCGCTAAATGAATATTGAGCTGTCAAAGAAGTCGTCAGATAAGCAGCCACCATGTAATTATTTTTGTAAATGTAACGTTTACGCCGTAGAAAGTATTAAATTACATGCTCCGTCCGCCTCGGATCGGCAGTGGCAGTGCGTAGATGTTCACACGATAACTTCTTATAAAAACCTCTGACTCACTACCGATTGCATCGGCAATTGTTTAAAACAAAAGGTTTTTAATTATGTTTAACAAATATGTAATTCTCTTGGCGTTTATTTTCGAATAAATAGAGCAAAATATATGTGTAATTTTTTAAACGTTTTGAAAATGTGAAGACTCTTGATAAAGTCTGTCTATATTAATAAAACAAATAGATATTATGTTACATAAATATCTAAAGTGAAAACTTAATATTATAATTAAAGGGATACTTGGTTCACATTTATAGAGCGCTATCTCTTCTACTCTCATGCATTTTTATCTTCTGTCTTACTCACCATCGAGCACAAAATACATCACGTAATATGAGTTATAGCTACTAAATTTCCCTAACTTACGCCTGAAGTTCGAAGATAGATCGTGCCTACCTAGCTATTATCCTAGGCAACTGTCTAAACTAGACTTTGAAAAATATGGTTAGAAACAGGAAACATGGTCTAAAGAGTTAATACAAATAAGATGAAAACCTCAAAAACTAGTTCATCCTTGTCATGGGCGACTCAATTTGTCACAGTTATTTATACAAGCAGGGACACACTTGCAATAACAAGCCATTGTTGACAGATCTCTTTTGTGAGCGTTGTGAGCGACAAACTCATAAGATTCGCATCGAGGCATGTCCACTTGAAACAACATCTGCCGTGCTAAATCATCTGAATCTTAACACAAAGGATAAAATAAATACAGGCTTTAAAGCTTCCTGTATTTAAGAATTTCAGATTCTGCTAAGCTAAAATTTTGTATCAATTATAAGGTAGATCCGCTTCCAAATTAGACTGCATCATCACTTACCACCAAGTGAGATTGCAATCGAGTATAAGAATTAAAAATAGGGTATTTTTGGTAATAACTTAAATACAGCTTTACTTATTCACGCTGACTTAATATTATGGTCGATATTTGTTCTAAATAATAAACACTGAGGAGACTTTATGTCGAAATAAATAAAGGTTAGTTTGCGGTGTAAATCCAAGAAAATCTCTGCCAGTTAGCGTAGTGCCTTAGTCTCACTATGAAAATTAGGCTTAGGAAATATAAAAGTTTCATCTCAATCGATCAAGACTCAAGATATTTAATTATTATGCGTAAAATATCGAGAAGTACCTTTTATCACGGCGAATGCAATGAAAATTTTCACGATGAAAATCAGATGAAGAAATAATGTTAGCATTTAAAGTGTTCAACAAACCGTGAATGAAAATAATAGGTGCTTCGGGCAAAGCGTGAATGGTATTATAGCAATTAAACTCAAACTACCAGAAAATTTTGTCACCGAACAATATTTTAGCGACAACAATGCTTTTAACACTTAAACTGGCTATTGGGTAAAGAAGACCCCGTCGACAGAATTTTTATAATGAGTTTATGATGTAGGTACACTCAAAATACATAAAAGTACAGGTAACTTCAGTCAACAGGTCAATTTAGTCAGTTGTCAGCATTTGTCGATGATGGGCACAAGGATTCCACTTAGATTTTTAATAAAACTTACCAACTACTCTGGGTACTCTATGGGGAAAAAACGTGGAAAAAACTAATTTCGATAATATTAGTACCTACCTAACCAAAAATACTTTATCAAACTATTTTTATATCTTGTAAATAAGGGCTAAAATACTTACTAACCTATATAATAATAATTATTATTAATCATAGATATAGTGAAGACTTCTTTCTCCTGTAACATTCACAGGTTTTATTTCTGTTGGAGGCAGGGGTTTACGTTACTGAAATTTTGTATACTTACATCATCTAGTTTTTTAACAAATATTTTAAGTAATTAAAAAAAACATAGTAACCATTGATAATGTGGATCAAAATATAGGTACCCAGTAGCGTTTTAGAGTGTTAAGTAAGAAGCCCGCAAAAGCGACCAAAAGACGTTGTACTATTAAGCTAATAAAACTGTTCATTAAACTTGTTATTGATGCGTTCGCGGCTTGTTTCGAGATTCTCTTTTTGCGTCCAGATTTGTTTTGGAATTAATTAAAGGGCAATATTTAGTCAAAATATCAATTTAATATTTAATTTATGAAAATTGAATGTTTAATTTTTTTGTTTTATTTAGATTTAAGCATACTTATTAGTCAAATACTTGAAAATTTGAAAATGCTATTTTCAAATTTGTTCAATTTCAGGTCTCTAGCACGGTGTAAAATAAAACTACCACATGGGAACTGCCTTTGCTTACACGTATCTACCTAAGTCTCAAGGAGTTTCATTTTCTACATATAATGATATTCTTGAACCTCTGGTTTTAAAAACAAACAAGTATCCATGAATGAAGAGCCACTATTATGAAACGCGTTACGAAAATGCTTCATTACCGTGAGTGACAATTTAATGAAGTGTTTGGATCATTGTGCAATTGTAGGCGAGGTTATTAAAATAACGGCTAATGAATAGAGACGACTTGAGGCAATGTACGCTTCGTAATACTGAGTTTTTCATTTACCAAGGAAACTTTTTGCATTATCATTCCTCATACGCATGGCTAAGGTTTGGAGTACTCTTCCGTGATCTGTTTCCTACCAATTACAATCCGGGTATCTTTAAAACAAGAGTGAATAGGCATCTTCTAGGTAAATGCGTCCCATCTTAGGCCACATCATCACTTTCCATCAGGTGTGATTGTGGTCAAGCGCTTGTCTATAACGAATAAAAAAAATCAATAATATGTACAAGTTCGGTACAATATAGATTTACCATTGACTACTATTTCTTTGAATGTAGATAAGCAAGCACGTTCGCAGCTTAAACAGCTGGTCAAGTATGATTATACTTGACCAGGCAGTCCCTAAACTGACTGTAAAAATATTAATACAGTATTAATAGCTTTACTCGAACGAATGTCCGTCTGTTTGTAAACCCGAGGCATCTAGGTAGCTATGACTTTCTACTAGAGACTTACGAGTGAAGTCATTTATCTTTGTAAAATATTGTTCCCACAAGAGTTGAAACTGTAGAGAAAACTCTAGACAATCGCTGACCTCTGACCACTAGACAGTTAATGAACATATAATGGCTTAATTCCTCCTTTGTTATAATTTTAACACTTTTATTATTAAGAACTTGATACGTTTTTCATGTAAAGTCCACATAAAAGTAATATATTCTGCTTAGTTTAAAAGTATTGTTTGTTAAAAGAGGAGGTTTGCCAAGCGGGTGGTCAGACCTATTTACAGTCCATTCCACTCAATCTCAAATGTTGTTTTGTTTAAATAATAGGTATTCCAACCCTTGGATTACTTTTAAAATTAGAATTAGAGAAACCCTAACCAAAGACCTGATATTTTAGGTCATAGAATTTTGAAAAACAAAAATTAAGCTGACCAAATCAAAATCCAGTATCTCTTACTAACAAGGCTTCAGCGCTGGTAAGATTGTCTAAACAATGTAATAATCCTTTTATTTACCTGAGTTTCTGTTGTCTTGGAGTCCTAAATAAAATGGGAGAGGATATTGCTGTAAGGAAAGCATATTTGGAGCGTTGCCGTTGATAAAATGAAGATAATCGTTCTTATGAAGAGCCAGCGCGCCAGACCTTCGTCATTTTATAAAAGCTGAAAGTTTCTCTGCGTATTGTCCCCAACACAGGGAAGAAAGATGAGCAATAATGAAGTTTGGATCATGGTGGCTTTGGGAAGTAAGTAACAGGTAATAAAGGTGTAAAAAATCTTACGTGTAAGTATAAAGTATGATTTTTATATTTTCTTTGGAATAATATTAGAAATACGTCAGACATACACACACATACACTTAATGTTGTAGCAACCCTCTGTTCAAAAGTATAAGGGTGTCTGGCAGAAGAGCACGCAAGAAACTCGGCAGTTGCACTTTTTTTTTAAAAACAGACCGTTACAATATACGTATAAATATGAAACACAGCAATGCAGCTATTACAAACACACACTTTATCAAAATTCATAGTTCCCAATCGTGTAAGTAACAAAAGTTTCAGGTGAAGGTCGTTACATTATTGACGTAGGTAGCCCACGAATAAATTATAATATCTAACAAAAATAAAAGCAGTTCAAAGCGTTCTGAATGATAGGCGGGCTAGTTAAAAGTCGGATAATTTCTACGAAAACCCTGTCATTATTTTGGATAGCAATGAAGAATAATTACTACCTTTAAACCATTTTTACGTGGGTAATCATTAAAAGTTCTTAACTAAGCTTGGGTCACGTATATAAAGTCGTAAAGGATCATTAGGACTGGGGACATCTGATTTTGCTTCAAAAGTTCTTGGCACGTTTAGTTAGCAAAGTACAAAACCTCTATCGAATCTGTTGTTTACTGTATCTATAAAGTTTTGTTGTAATAGGTACAGTAATTAACTCAATAGACCTTAACAGGGCTCTCTCCATCACTTGCTTCATACAATCGTAGTTCCAATTTCATTTGAATATTAAGCAACCAAAGTCCATGAAATTCATGAACACACGACATGAAGTCATGAAGTCCATGAACACACGACAGTAGGGTAAGCAAAACTCAAAAGTATCGCAAAAGGAAATAGTTACATAAGAAAGCTAAGAGTCACTAATGACGAAGGAGTCATGCTTGGAGTTTCTCTACGTGATCAAATCAGAAATGAGGAGGTCCGTAGAAGAACCAAAGTAACCGACATAGCCCAACAGGTTGCGAAGTGAAAGGCCCATGGTTCGAAAAACCCATAGACGTTTGAGTCCCAAAGTGTTAGAATGACAATCTTGTACAAGAACCCACAGCATTGGAAGACTCTCTTCTAGAAGGACAGATGACATCAAACAAGTCACAGGGAGCTGCTGAATTCAGGCGGCGCAAGACCATGGTGTATGGAAAACCCTGCAAGAGACCTATGTCCAGAAGTGGACGTGTATTCGTTGATAAATAATGATGATAATGACTTGTACAGTAGGTATCAATTTTAGTAAATATTTTTTGCTTATTTTGCTTGTCTGTGGTTTATAATGACCTATCTACCTTAAAACCCATTTTCCCGCCGCCCCTTTAGCCAAACTCCCTTTTCTTGATTACAGTTGTTCACCATAAGACTGGCAAACATAAAACGTGTTTACAAAATCATCATGCTTTAACACATCTATTATATTTCGAAAAATCAACAAGTCCGAAAGAGTCGATGTTCTGCCGTGCTATTCTTTATGATGCTGTGTTCGTCGTAGAGTTCATCGATGAAATTAATAGATCTAAGCATTGGGTGTAGTTTAATAAAGTGTATTTCAAATCAGAATTAAATAGATGTGAATAAATAAATAAAACTCCTCTAGTAGGTTTCAATTAAATAGCCTGCTAGAGTAGATGTATTTTTAATACTTACTTATAATGTGAAAGGTTGAGTCAAGGCTCTAGTTATCGAATATTGGTATAAAACTTACCTGTTTTTGTCATTTCGATTGCCTTAAAAGAAGGAATACGTCTGATGTTTGCGAAGCCTAATTGATATGGCGTGCTTATGGATCTACTATATTGAAGTTCTGCTTCTTGGTGTAAGTGTTTTATCAACGTCGCGTGAGTAGATACTAGATACCAATCGTTTTTATAGGATAGAGCGGCTAAACAGAAGCTGTTCACGTGATTGTCTAAAAGAATGATTATTTGAGCAGCGTAATTGATGCGGTGTCCCTGTAGACCTATAACATTGAAGTTCTGGGGCTCTACTACCACCGCTAAAAGTAATAATGTTTCAATATTGTTTTGACAATTTCATACAAGTTTTATATGAAAATGTCAAAACAATATTAAAACATTACTACTTTAAGCGATGGTAGTAAGGCCCCTGCTTCTTGGTGTAATGCGTTAAACAACGCTGCGTCAGCGCTGAAGGCGAGTATCGTGTTTATGAAATAGGGTCGCTGAACAGGAGCCGGTCGCGTGTTTGTCCAATATAATGGGTCCGATGTTTGCGCAGCGTGATTGATGCGGCGTCCTAATGGATCGATATCCCTTTGAAGTTCTACTTCTTGGTGTCTCTCTTTATTGTTTTCGCCTAATATAGCGTCATTACCATCGATGGTGATTACTTTTTCCATGAAAGTTAAACGTATGACTGCAATCACTCATAAACGGTGTTGGTGATAATAAAAGTACCTGTGTGGTTTTTAAAATGGACACTGTGTGTTTTCCTAGCATCTAAGTATATTATATACTATATAATACTATATAATAGATATAAAAATATTAGATAGTAAAGATTAGATAGTATAGCAATAAGGCCGCCCTTGCATCCTTTGCGTTTTATTAGTTTCTTATGTATCTTGTACTGTGTTCTTATAATGTGTGTGTGCAATAAAGTATTCTAAATAAATAAACTACATAAATCAATTGCCACACCGATTTCAGCCAAGCGCTAGTCTATAATTTAAAAAAAAAGTAAATAACTGGTAGGTAAGTAAATAACTGGTTTCGGGATGTACCTATGATTTTGATTATCGATATGTCAACCCATCACTATTCTCGATATCTATTCATATTAGAACTCATAACCTAGTTATTAAGTAAGCTCTTTATACCTACCTAAATAGTTTAAATCCAATCTACGAGTAGGTACGTGACTATCACATCTGGTAGAGCAATAGAGAGGTCTTATCTAGATAGTCCAGCTGTAATGATACTGTTATCTTCTACGAGTATCCTCGCTTCTTATTCAGCACACGGAACCTACTCAGATACTTACATCGTTAAGGTAAGTACGAGTGGTCAAAGCATAACGTGACCGTTTTATTTATGAAAATTTTGTATATATAGAGGAATACCTGGGCTGAAATTATCTTTATATTACTAGAGTGTTATGTAAGTGAAGATATGGTCTAAATGCAACAAGCGGGCTAACTTGGATGGGATAATATGACAGTTTAACAATATCGTACAATAAATATTACTTCAATGTAGGTACATACCTACTTGCACCACCTACCTCTAATATATAGCTAGGTATGTCCTTGCATCTTTTTGGTTGCTTGGTCGCTAGGTAGCGACAAGGCTCCCAAGTTGTATTTGCCTATATACTTGTTTTGCTTTGTATGAGTTTTTCTTTATTAATTTTATAGTGTACAATAAAAGTATATTCATTCATTTATATAATTGACCCGAAACGGTGGTTATTCTAAGCCAGACATTAGTTGTGTGGCTATAAGTAGGTATGTCAAATTGCATTTAAATCCGTTCAGTAGTTTCAACGTTAAGCGCGTATAGACAGACAGACAAAAAAGTAGATACTGTTTTGAGCTCTTTATCGATAACAATGCTTCCTTCGATTAAAATTTTCAGACTACATATTTAATGTACAGAAAACATTCAGTTACTTACAGTTTAAGTAAGTATCTACTTAGATGTAAATGTGACGTGACACATTTCAAAGGCTATGTTATCATATCACAATCCGATAAGTATGAGTTCCAGAAGAAAGTGTACTGAAATAATATAATTCGGGCCAACAACTGCAGAATTAAAATGTTGATTATACTAGGTAGGTAAGTACGTTGAGGTACTGAGTTGGTATTTTCATAAACTTAGGTATACCTACTTTGAAAGTAAACCGCGTGAAATAAACTGGGTGAATTCGCGAGCTAACAAAATATTTCCATTTTTCAGAAGCTTTTAGATGTTTAAGTATAAAATATGCAAAAGTATTCCACGAAAACTGAGATTAAATGAAATGAGGCCATGTATAAAAATTTTACTTAAACAGTAGATATTTTAACGACTCCTTCGTTGGTAGGTATTACCTAGTGGTTAGCATGTTTGACTGCATTTCACGAGGTCTTCGTTTCGATTTCCGGTTAGGTTAGGTTGTTTTTATGTCAAGAAATTCTGTGTTGTCGGGAGTTAGCTGATACAAAACGGTCTCTCTCCGGTCGTGTCGAATTACCGTTCCATCGGACTAAGAGAGTGAGAGACTAGAGATTGTATATTATATATGTATGTATACCACTAAGTACCATCTCCCGTGTAAGCTAGGCAGTCATGAGGCAGTCAATGACAGATCTAAATATATTGCTATTCCTTTCATAATGCTCCCTGAAGAAAAGATGGCACAGGGCTTTGGATTCAAATGTTATGTGTCAATCTAGTTTAGTTTAGGAACTGTGTACAATAGAATTAGTCACATTATGAGGATTTTTTTGGAGATTTTCAAATAACAGTCGTCATATTCGTCGTAAAAATGTAAAAAAAGACATAACAACCTCAGATAAGGTAATATACCGCGGCTTATTGTTTGGAAATGTACATTAAAGTGTGGCTTCTGCTTAAAGTAGGGACATTAATATTTTTCGCGGCTTTCGGCTTTACGATAGCAAACAACGGATGTTTTCTCAGGGATATTTTTAAAAGAGGATTTTTTGCTGGTTTTTTGGCCATTTTGTTTATTCTTTATGTGTTATGGGCAAACATTATTATGAGTAAGTATATTTTAGGAAAGAAAATATTAAACTTCTGAAAAGATTTTTTTTTCAGAAAGGCATGATGTTCCGAGAGTTTGGCAGGTGCCCGGTTTGAACTCGTAGGTATACGAGGAACCGACATAGACCTACAAACTGCTAAAATCATAACCCTCCCTTTAGCTTTCGCGTAGTTGGTTAAAAAAGAAGCGTCACCAGTTCGCATCCGGCGAATAATTAAAACTTTTTTAAGAACCAGTGAAATATGCTAGAAATAAATAAATTTTCTACTCCAACAGACACTTTCGCTTTTATCCTTCTGTCTTGTGATTTACTAACCAAATTTATTTACACATAATAGAAAATCTTATCAGCCAATAATCGTCTTTATTCATTTAAAATAGGAGCTATGGCAAAGAGAGAATTTTTTAATAACAGCAATAAATAATTTGGCAAAAGGAAGAGAGGGCAAGGTTATTATTATCTACGAAAATCTTCTACCATCAATATTATAATCCTTATGGCACTTGGATTAGGAGTTTGTAACGACCCTACATTTTACACCAAAGTGTTACAAAATAATATTAAAAAAAAAAAAAAAAAAAAAAAAAAAAAAAAAAAAAAAAAAAAAAAATATTTTTACTTCAATTTTATCAAAATCAGGTCAGTGAATACTTGTAGACATGTACTTACACATATGAACATAAAATTAATTTTTGAATTTTCGAAAAGAGGCAAACACCGTTTCGCATGTCGGTGATGCAGAGACGCGATCGACCGCGGCCGAATTGCGTTGGCGAGCGATGTGTGCGCGGGCGTCGTAACGCTCGGAGCAGAGTCGAAATCAGAGCGGGACCGCGTGCATTTGCGTCGGCGGGCGGTGCCTGCGCGGACGTCGTAATGCGCGGAGATAATTAATTTCTTTAAATTCTGTACTGGGGCGATACATAAAGTTTATATTAAAGAATACTGAACACGGACCAAGTTGGTGCTTGGAGAGAAACACTCTAAGCAAATATTCTAATAGAAGGGACCACTTTAATTACACAGATATATTTGTTATATAGGGGCGACACCTCCTAAGATCTAAAAGCGATTTATGTTTGAACTGTTGACGACGTGGCTGCTCAGGCGGGGAGAACCGCGTGTCCTCCGGATGTTCGGTGATCTTTGCTTGAGATGGCTTTCGGTGATATTAACTAACTATCTGACATATGACAGAGCGCGTTGGAAGAAATTTATGCGAGGGAGAACCCTGGTGCCTTTGATGCTTTGTCAATCCTAACTAAGGAGAGCCCTAGTGTCTTAGGCGCTTTGTGAATCCTTTGCTGAGATGATTCTAATGTGCTTTAATAACAGACTGACCACAGAGGGCAGGTAATGCTGCTGTTCTGTTTGTATTCTGACATTTGTTGGAATACTTAACCGCCTTGTGGTGGTTACCCAATATTAATAACATACCCATACAAAATTACGCTAATGCATATATACTGAAGGTTGGGTTAAGGCCTGTGGATATTCCCGCAGTGAGTCTGACCCGTCCTTGAAACCTATTACAGGTCTGTAGTGGGAGGGCACCACTATAAAAATGCTATTTCAGCTTCGGCTGCAACGTGGGATCATAAGTGGCACGCACCACTTCCTAAAGTATGCTTGCATACGCTGCGCTGTTTATTTGGATGATGACGTGTGTGGGGGGGGAGCTACTGTTCATTGGTATTTTATGTGCCATATTGATCTCTTGATTTATCGAGGGTCCCAGTATGACGATGGGATACCAAGGGAAGGCAGAAGCTCACCGTACGTGGCGTGGTGGAGCTACGTACCATCATTCACTCTAAACCCTTTTTTACGCCAACTAGAGTGAATGATGCCGCACACAACTTCTTCCTTTCCTAAGGAAGAAGCACACTCACACACACACGTCTAATAAGTAGGGCTCTATATGAAGTGTTGTCTTGTAAAGTTGTCTCATGATCCTTTCATATTTTAATGCGTTCCTATGCGGAACACACATTTTAATTCTCGAACTAGCACTTGTCTCACCATACCAAATAATAAATAAATATTCATACACAAACAACACACCTTCAATACTCGAACTAAGTTCGCATTGGCAATAGTCTTACCGGACCGAATGCATGGGAGATGTTATACGCAATCACACATTTTCAATACTTGAACTCTGTAAAGTCGTTTAAGTCTGATGAACTCATTATTTCCGACGCTCTAAAAGTTCTTGGTTTATTATGGACACAACATCACAAGGGGTCCTACCGCTATACGATACACGTGCCACTTTAACGAAATTGTTTTAAAATATAATCTTTAGAAAGATCCGAAGGAAAAATAGGGTAGAGTTTCTTAGGACCCCGTTAGTTCAGTTACAAGTTATTGGGAAAAGATAAAGACTTTATTAACAGCAAAATGTAATTCGGCAATCCAAGGAGTTGGTAAGTATTGAAATGTTCAGTTTTTGCTACGTAAGCTGTCGCTACTGGCACAATTTTTTCATCTCTTCATTTAATTGAGCTGTCCTACTTTCGTACGGGTGGCCTTTGTAATGTGAGTAAATCAGTATGAGACTAAATAATGACTGAATTATTATGAAATTTTGATTAAAATTCATTCTATAACATTCTGCCAAGTTCATATTATGCGTCCGAAAGTTCGTCAAACCGAACTGACTTTATCAGCGCTAAGTAGTTAAGCTAAATTAAGTAAAATCGAATAAAAAATCAGATCCTAAGTTAAAGAAAAATGTGAAAATTTCCTGTTCGACATTGCTGAAGTAAATTGTGCTTAATGTACAAAAAAAAGACGCTACTTAAAAACTAAATTGAATCTAAGTATTTTTTCTCATCTAAATGAGTACCTATTGATTTAGTTGAAACGAGAAAACCTTTAAAATATTATATTAAAACCTATTGCTCTTAAGGTAATTGCTATTTGACAAATCGCAAAAATGCTGTACTTTGAAGTAAATTGTTTATTTTTCTAAAGCATTAACAGCTATTAAATACATGCAATTAAAAACTTCAGTTTGTGAAGATTATAAGGGCCTTTTTTAATTTAGTATACATTATCCCAATAATAAAAAAAAACCAAGTTGAAAACATTGCTGTTCGCAACTTGTTCTGTAAAAGTTTTCTTTAACATCTTGATACTTTGAAGCCAACCTCCAGAAAATGATATGTTTAGGTTTAGCAATCAATTTTAACTGTTAGTTTTATACTAAATGTTTTTCGTTTCTTAAATAATCTAAAACTAACCAAAAAACTTCCTGTGCTATTTATTTTCTTGCAGGCGCTCTATGGAATTCAGTGTCCACTGGACTGTCATGGCGGAAGGACTGTGCGCGTCATTTCGTCGCAAAATATTATTTAAAATGAATATAAGCTTATTATTTTTGAATGAAAGTTGTGTTTATAATCGTTGAAAAATAAAATAGGGATTTTTTCATTTCTAAATGAAGCCTGCTTATATACTAAATTTTATTCTAAAGTTACGGTTTTACCAGGTAAATACTCGGAGGTTGTCATAGATTATGATGACAGATAGTAAGTGTTCTAAATAGGTATTATACCTATGTTAGGAGATAGCGCGCCTCGTTCCGGGTGCCGTGTTCCGAAATGGATTTCGTAGTAGTGCAAGTTTGGTGCAAGCCCCACATGACGGAGGGGTATGCGTCAGGCATTTCCTGTGTACAAAAAAAAGACCTATATTTCGGATCCATATTTCATCACTGACAATATGCACTATTCAAAGACTGTTCTTCAAGCATTGAGGAATTTTGGACAGAGACATCTCGAAGGTTCCCGAAGGCTGCCTGAGTTAGATTTGTCGGCTAGCTAGCTTTTTTCGAAATTGGACTTACTTAGCTGGATTGTGTGTTAGAGATTTCTTATGAGATATTATATGTACATAATATAACCATCATAAGGAAGCTCAGATTCATGCTGCGGGCAATGGGGAGAGCCTAAAGGTTGGAACGCCATTTCGGCGGCCGTGTTTCCTGCCATATATACCATAGATACCTGCAAGCCAAGAGTGAATAGGCATCTTCCAGGTAAGCGTGCTCCAACTTGGACCTCATCATTGCTTTCTTTAAAGCATGATTGTCGTCAAGCGCAAGCGCAAAGATTCAGGCGGCGCAAACCCGTAGCATGTGGAAGACCCTATTAAAGACCTATGTTCACTGTGGACGTCTGTCGGTTGATGTTGATGATTATGTCTTTAGTGCAAGTAGTTCAGTAGTTTCAGAGTTTATCGATAACAAACAAACAAACCTTTCCTCTTCATAATATATGTACTTAGTAGCGCAAACTTGGAAAAAATCTCGTGGAAACTCTTTGATTTTCCGAGATAAATGTAATTTTACCTGGCAGCCCTAATCAATTTTATCACTGATAATAATAACTAATTCATAACCGTTAAAACTAAGAGTCAAAATCTCGTTTTTCTAGTCGAGTAACGAGTTCCGTAGGCTCTTTGAACCCACCGCATTATTATCCCAAGAAAACCTACCATTAGATGTAGGAATAATGGAAAGAGGTCACAACCCTCAGCAATAAAGAATACGATGCGGAGAGAGATGTCACTCTCAAGGTCTTTAAATGTATCCATGCAAAAAACCACGTCGACTGGTTGCTCCGTTGCAGCGTGATTGAATATTAAACCAACAAACACACTTTCGCATTTGAAATATGGCCAGTGATTATAAGAAACAGTTTAAATCTCTCTCTGAGAGACGTTAGGCAAAGTGAACACGAATTATGACACTTCTGTGTTCTTATACAAGCTTAGGTCTCTCAATTTTGTCAATTAATGTCAAATTTCTTTCTCAGATCAAAACCTAGTAAGTGGTTTAAATTCAAGAGAAGTTTAGGCCGTAGTCTTCAACAAGAAACTCGGCGGTTGCTCTTTTCAAAGATTTGATATACAATATTAAATTGCTTAAAACGCACATAACTGAAAAGTTAGTAGTGCGTGATTCCAGGATCGAACCCCCGACCTTCGATTAGGAGGCGGACGTTCTAACCACTAGGCTATGACAGTTTTTAAATTAAAGGGGTTTAAATATTTTAGTGTGAAGACTGGCCTACACATTTATTCATTAGATGTGCATCACTTTCTTTTTTAGGGTTCCGTACCTCAAAATGAAAAACGGAGCTCTTAAAGGATCACTTCGTTCTCTGTCCATTTGTCCGTCCGTCCGTCAAGAAAACCTATACAGTACTTCCCGTTGATCTAGAATCACGAAATTTGTTCTCGGATTTATTCCTTTACTTGGGCTATGAGAGTTGAGACCTATCTACCTGCCCATAATTCTAGGTTAACGGGAAATACCCTATCGGTTTTCTTGACAGACACGACAGACGGACAGACGGACAGAAAGACAGACAACAAAGTGATCCTATAAGGGTCCCGTGTTTCCTTTTGAGATATGGAACCTTAAAAACATTATGTAAGTATGCAAAGTATTTCCCTTGCAAGCCATATTTAACAGTTGACATGTAGAGGTCATTGACTTTTCCTATCTTACTTTTAAGTTTTAATGCATCATTAAGTATTTACTGTTTTGACATGGTATTTAGATAATGGGTGATATTTATTTTATTTTATCTAATTCCTTTGAAAAACTTAGTAAGGCGCATTAATCTATAAAAAACCTAGCCAGTTCATAGACTTACTATGTTTTAAAATGGTCAAAGCGACTTACTAGCTTTTAATTTTACTTTAATGTGGGTGTCCTTACAATACAACGGGACATACTATGAAAGTTAGGCTTATGACATAAAACGATTTTCGGAAAAATGACATTTACTTTGTTTTGATATGGGGCGGTCGATATAATTAGGTACTAGGGTAAAGGCTCAAGTAAATGAACAGATTGGACGTTTTTACATGTATTAAGAGCTGGAATAAAAAACCGGCTGATATACCTTTTTTAAATATTTTCTTACAAATTCTTACACTTTTTTCAATTTCAATTTCAAAACCGTGTTCCGTTCAAACCGTTCAAAAGTGCGTGTGCGTGCGTCCATGTGTGTGTGTGAGTGTGTGTGAGTATATACTTGTCTGTATGTTTGTACGAGTGTTTGTTAGTGTGGTATTGCGTTGTATAACCACATGAGTAGCGAACAGAGTCAAAGCTTCATACAAGCGCGCTACGATAGGTACACTACTACAAGCTTGAGGCGCGTGTGTGCGTGAGCACAGGCGCTACGTCGCGTACGGAGAGAAATCGGTTTATATCGGCTCGGCCTGTGCTCAAGCTCAGGGGCTGCAGTACACGTCGCGCGTCGTGTTTTCATTTAATTTAATGTTAATGATAATAATTTAAATAGTGTTTAAAATCTATTTTCTTGAACTGTCATAGATTTTGTTCAAAATCAATATCTGAGGATCCCTAGGATCACAAAACAGGATATTGTTACCAAATTTAAAAAAATCGACGCCATTTTGAAATTCTTTGTTAATTGACCGATTTCGTTCAAAATCGATATTTAGAGCTCCCTGGGATCACAAAATAAGAAACTGTTACCAAAATTTAAAAAAGTCGACGCCATTTTGAAATTCTTTGTAAATTGACCGATTTCGTTCAAAATCGATATTTAGAGCTCCCTGGGATCACGAAATAAGAAACTGTTACCAAAATTTAAAAAAGTCGACGCCATTTTGAAATTCTTTGTTAATTGACCGATTTCGTTCAAAATCGATATTTAGAGCTCCCTGGGATCACGAAATAAGAAACTGTTACCAAAATTTAAAAAAGTCGACGCCATTTTGAAATTCTTTGTAAATTGACCGATTTCGTTCAAAATCGATATTTAGAGCTCCCTGGGATCACGAAATAAGAAACTGTTACCAAAATTTAAAAAAGTCGACGCCATTTTGAAATTCTTTGTTAATTGACCGATTTCGTTCAAAATCGATATTTAGAGCTCCCTGGGATCACGAAATAAGAAACTGTTACCAAAATTTAAAAAAGTCGACGCCATTTTGAAATTCTTTGTTAATTGACCGATTTCGTTCAAAATCGATATTTAGAGCTCCCTGCGATCACAAAATAAGAAACTGTTACCAAAATTTAAAAAAGTCGACGCCATTTTGAAATTCTTTGTTAATTGACCGATTTCGTTCAAAATCGATATTTAGAGCTCCCTGGGATCACAAAATAAGAAACTGTTATCAAAATTTAAAAAAGTCGACGCCATTTTGAAATTCTTTGTTAATTGACCGATTTCGTTCAAAATCGATATTTAGAGCTCCCTGCGATCACAAAATAAGAAACTGTTATCAAAATTTAAAAAAGTCGACGCCATTTTGAAATTCTTTGTTAATTGACCGATTTCGTTCAAAATCGATATTTAGAGCTCCCTGGGATCACAAAATAAGAAACTGTTACCAAAATTTAAAAAAGTCGACGCCATTTTGAAATTCTTTGTTAATTGACCGATTTTGTTCAAAATCGATATTTAGAGCTCCCTGGGATCACAAAATAGGAACCTGTAACCAAAATTTAAAAAAGTTGGCACCATTTATAATTCTTTCTAAATTGACTGATTTCGTTCAAAATCGATATTTAGATCTATCGATCGATATTTAAAGATCGATATTTAAACTAGGCAATCACAACAAAAACAAACTTTACCATCTTGTTGAACAAATAACTATTGTTAATTAAATTGTATCCTCCAGTGCCAGCCCTACCAAAATAGTTATAAATTTTGCTTGCTTCTTAGAAGCTTTGCCTCTGTTTGCTACTCTATGGTATAACACCATGTTAGTAAATCTTAGTATATTTTTAACCGACTTTAAAAAAAGGAAGAGGTTCTGAATTCGTTGGTATCTTTTTTTTTAATGTATGTTCACCGATTGCTCAAAGACGCCTGGACCGATTTGGATTTTTTTTTTTTTTTAAAAGCTAGGTATACTTTGCAGGTGGTCCCATATAAATTTGATGAAGTTCTGATGAATATCTTCTGAGATGGAGAACAGAACTCCTCAATGGATAAGAGCAAATTGCTCGCGATCAGTGTAATTGCTTAGTAAACAGTAGGGTTTTAGCTGGGCATGGCATATTATTATAGTACAGTGGGGCCACTAAAAATTTTGAAATAAAAAATTTTCAAAATAAAAATAAAACCGACTTCAAAAACCACAATTACTTAAATTATTTTTTACTTTTTAGTGTTTGTGATTTTGAAGTCGGTTTTATTTTTCTTTTGAATTTTTTTATATTTATTCTGGTATTCTTCTTTCTTGGATATGGATCCCTCTTGGGTATCCCCATTTCTCTCTGTCTTTGGTACTATCAAGCTAATTTTCTCTCGCGATTTGCACAATAGCATTAGACCAACGCGTCTTCGGTCTACCTACCTGTCTTTCTTTCATCTGTAAAAATCGATACAATATGACCATTTGCATTTCAGTTTTAGGGCATGTCTCAAGGTGTCTGTAGGCTTTGTCTTTTTTCTTATGTCTTCAATTCTCACTTTGAATATTTTTTGCTTAATTTATGCACCTTGCCATCGCCCTTTAGCAAGTCACTATTTCTTTTTATATTCTTTGTCTGGACCCATGTTTGGCTGGCATAGGTAAGGCATGGCAGGATGCATGTATCTATAACGGATCTTTTAAGATGTACTGGGTAAGCTCCTTTCATTCTTTCCTTTTGTGCCCAGTAAAACAAGCATACTCGGGCTACTTTGAGAACCCATTAGCAGCTAACAGCAAGGCCTGGACTCAAATTTTTATATGTGGAAGCTGTATTTCCTCGTTGCGTTTATGAGCAAATAAGAATAGTTAACTACTTTTACTAAAAAAAAAATTTATAATTTGGCGCAAACCATCTAAACACCATGATGATTATTATTTCTGCATTGTGAATATTACCAGAAGAAACAGCAAAAAAAATTGTTCCAAGCGGCTCTATTGTAACTTGCAGTCTTCTAAAACAGGTTTTATTTATTATTATTATGTAAAATAGTTTTTGATTTATCGCGCAAAATGTAGAAAAAAATATACAATAAGTCAAAAACTGAAAATCTGACATTTTTTTTAAAATTCCAAGGCGAAAATATACTTAAGAATTTATTAATAGGAATCGAGAGTTTATGCACTAGATAGAGTTCGTTCATTCACTGAAATTCCCAGTTCATTTACTGGCAATTTATCCTTTTGTTAAATAAAATAATTTATAATAATTAATACCACGCATTTTTTTGCGTTTTTGATATTTAAATAATTTAAGAGTGTATACCTACTGTGTATAGACACAGATAAAAAAAAATATAAAAATTATATATAGAACGATTCTCATATATCTTAATTTTAGGTCAAAGTCAGGGTAGTCCTTATTCGTTCATGTACTGGATCTTTTACCCTCCTACGTCAAAATACTAAAAGTCCGCGTAAATTTCGCAGATTGAAATGTCTGCTTGATTAATTGTCAATAGAGGGTCATGACATGTCAAAATTGCTAGTTTGAAGGGGAAATCGTCAATGTCATTCGCATAGGTTTTCCTCTTAATTCGCGGTTCACTGATTCAGCTGCTGCAATGAGCAGCACGTGAAAGAGTATACTTAGCCACTCTTGTCTGGAGTATGATACGAAACGATTTGGTGAGAAAAAATGGTTACTTTTTGACAAAATTTTATATTGTGGAGCTATAACTCGTTCACAGTAAAACGATTAATCAAAAGACGATAAGGTCAGAAATGAAGAGGTCTTTAGAAGAGCTCTTTAGAACACACACACACAAACTTTCGCTTTTATAATATTAGTGTGATGATAACGCATGAACTGTTATCGGAACTGTCAAATACTCAATCAGTAAAAACGTTCCTCCAGTCATGTCTAGCTAAGGCATTGAGCTCTTGAATTGTTATGAAGCTATCGCGCATTTAAGATGCGTGGTTTGGACACACTCATCCACGTACACTTTGAAACACATCGGACCCAGTGGTCCACCAGTTTGACAAACGAGAAAATGACGAACCTATAACTTTTCTTCCTTTAAAGTGAAGGACGTTTGCTATTAATGCTGCCATGGCGATTTTTTCTACCTACATCAAAGGAAAATCGTATTTCTATTGAAATCTCGGTTTTCTCTTTTGCTAAGCCCGGCAAAGCCAAGCGTGGTTCCTTAGTAATTTCCCGTTATATTCTACACCTTAAGAAGTTTCTGAAATTCTCTTTAACCTTTTCCAATCCTAGGATTTTAATAAAATAGTAGAGTGGTTTGCGTTGATTGTGAAAAGGATTTTAGATAAGGTATAGAAATTGTTATTAATATTAATTTTGTGCATAACTGCTTATTTCTTCGCAAGACTAAGTCATTTCATCATTATCATCCTCATCAACCCATCGCCGGCTCACTAATGAGTACGGGTATCCTTTCGGATCAAGATGGGTTTGGCCATAGTTTACCACGCTGGCCAAGTTCGAATTGGCAGACTTCACACACTATTGAGAAATCATTATCGTTCACTCTAACATTATGGAGAACTCTCTGATGTTCAGGTTTCCTCACGACGTTTTTCTTCACCATTAAAATAAGTGAAGAGTACTGGTTTAAAACGCACATAGGTCCGCAAATTGAAAGTGTGTGCCCAGGATCGAACCTTGCACCTGGCGACTAGGAGGCCGACGCATTAGGCTATCAGCGGTTTTAGGGTTCCGCACCCAAAGTGTTCCAACGGAACCCTATCACTAAGACTCAGCTGTCCGTCCGTCCGTCCGTGCGTCCGCCTGTCTGTCAGCGGGCTGTATCTCGTGAACCGTAATCTACACTTAAAATTTTCACAGAATGTGTATTTTTATTCCTATTTTAACAACACATAATAAAAATTTCAAAATCCATGATAATTTATTTAAAAAAATATAAAGTGTTATTTGTTGTACTGTGGTACGAAACCCTTCGTGTGCGAGTTTGACTCACACTTGACTGAATTTTTATCTTGTGTCATCACACTTAATATTATAAAGGCGAAAGTTTGTATGTGTGTGTGTGTGTGTGTGTGTGTATGTTTGTTACTCCTTCACGCAAAAACTACTGGACGGATTTGGCTGAAATTTGGAATGGAGATAGATAATATCCTGGATTAGCACATAGGCTACTTTTTATCCCGGAAAATCAAAGAGTTCCTACGGGATTTCAAAAAACCTAAATTCCACGCAGGCGAAGTCGCGGGCATCGGCTAGTACAAGATAAAAATTCACTTTCGCACTTTATTAAGTATCTAATAATTCTTCAAATTTTGTATAAAATATACCTATATCGAAAAACACTTGTATTTACAAAAAAAAATTACTAATAAATTTCCAATAATATACTCCATAAACATGTTCCCTTATGTTTATATAGGTAAATTATGCTCTTCAGACAATAAAACTGATCCTATTAAATTACACGGTCCGTATTGAGTACCGGAATTTACGCAAAAATATTAGCACAACAAAAAGGTGGGCACACAATATCGGGATTACGGCCGGCCGGTATCAAATTACCGCTGTAATCGTTTACCAGAGAGTTTTGAACTCTTTGAAATGATAGATAGGATGAAAGTAATGCTTTGTTTCGTGAAAAAGTTACCAAATCAACAGACAACCAAAGTTTTAATGAATTAAAAAATTATCAACGACCACCACAACGACAGAAAAATTATCACCAGGTAAAGTGCTTTGTTTGAATATCAGTTTGTTATAGTAGAGTTGTTGTAAATTTCTATCATGGCAAGAATATTTTCTTAATTAAGAGGTCTCTAGTAGGTAGAGAACTGAAATGCACAGTGGTTCCTTTTATGATGTAGATAAGGAATACTTAAGGCCGAATTTCTCGAAATGCCAACAAGCCGTGGGCGGTTGATAGTTAATACTCGTAATAACAATTGCAGTTTTCATGTAACTGGCAGAAATTCTATAGAAATTGCCAAAAAGCGAAATGCTGAACTAGCTCTACCACTTAAAATTATTGGGAGCGGCTAAAGTATATTTCTTTAGTATTCATGGTACACTATTTTACCATACCTAATTTACTATCTGAAATACTAGAAGGCTTTATTGAAACGAGATAAATTAAAAGTAGTAGGAAAATATATTTAATAGCCAATCTACACTTTATAACTCTTGGGCCGGTCTGTACCCGTAGAGCGTATGGCTAATACAACAATTTACGCATCAACTAATCTGCAAATTGGTAAAGCTTTGACGGCGGTCGTGTCGTCGGCTGTCTGTAACCAGCTTTACAGCGCCTACAGCCATAAACATGGAATAAAGCGAATTTCGCAGTTTTTAACCCCTGACCCAAAAAGAGGGGTGTTATAAGTTTGACATGTGTATCTGTGTATCTGTCTGTGGCATCGTAGTTCCTAAACTAATGAACCGACTTTATTTAGTTTTTTTTTTGTTTGAAAGGTGGCTTGATCGAGAGTGTTCTTAGCTATAATCCAAGAAAATAGGTTCAGCCGTTTGAAAGTTATTAGCTCTTTTCTAGTTGCTGTAACCTTCACTTGTCGAGGGTGTTATAAATTTTTAATTTACACTTGTAGTTTTTGGTGCTTACCTACTATTTTTTTATACCAAGAAAGTCCTTGACTGCAATCTCACCCGGTGGTAAAGATTATGCGGTCTAAGATGCTTGTTCTTCTTCGTCGTAACATTTTTGGTAGAGTGGTCGTGGTCATCACGAAATGACGTTTTTGGGGGCAGATATTTTGCGGGTCTAGCCCTCTAGACCGATGACCTGAAGAGGAATGTGGAGAACCGTGTTTGATGGCGCGCTCTTGGAAAGGCCTATGTCCAGCAGTGGACGCATACAGGCTGATGGAATGGAGTATTATGCGCCTCACGAGCATTCACCACTTCTCAGTTCTCCCTGCCGGCCGATAGTCAGGTACACTTGCACCGGAACCGCCCACAGCAGACTTAACGTGCTTGGTTCATCGCATAGGTGACCTTCGCCCTTTGGTTCCCTCCACTTTTCCTGTACTTCAAGACGCTCAGTGGAGTTACTCCTAGGTCTACAAGAGGTCTAAGATAGAAGTACACTAACTGAGGAGGAGTACCGGAACGCTGAATCGCTTGTCGACACCAAACTTCCCATCAAACCAGGACAAGTCAATCTAGTCTGCTTAGTTACAAAATGCATACCAACCAAATGCACTGCTTGGAAAGCAATGTTGACCAAAGTCGGTAGCTATATGGGTAACTGACTTTGGCCTTTTCTTTCAATCGAAGGAGGTATTTTGCGCCGTGCAAGGCGTAACCTTTAAGTTCAACTAGGAAAAATAGTTTGTAATCGTAATCTTTTAGGTCTATTGTTTGGTACTTTCTACTTCGTCATTAATTTAATGTTACGTTTGATGGCCATAGCCCTTGAATGGCCCGTGATATTTCGTTGTCCACTAAAGCCTTAATTTATAGACTTGCTTAATTACAGTATTGGCCTGGCATGTCGGTTTTATGCGTGTAATTATAAAGCTGTCATACGATAACATACCCTTAACCACAGTTTGTGCCTTAACATAACGCTTATAAATTGCTAAGGATAATTTTAGTTCTTTTGTCACAAAACACAGTGATTTTCGGAGTTAGTGGTAACTTGATAAATGCCTTGTTGATGTTGTATTCATGCTTCTTTAGATTAAACCTCGAGCTTTTTCTTAAATTATCCGATGCTGAGCGAGCAAATTCTAAGAAGTCAGCCAATAATAATAAATAATAATAATAATTAATACCCACACATACATTAATATTGTAATTATGCAAAAGTGTGTCTTTTTGTCCCTTTGCTAGCTTTTCACGACCGATCTGTTCAACCGATTTCAAAGAAAGATATCCAGTATCCCAGGGACGGACATAGGCTACTTTTTATCTCGGAAGTTCAAAGAGTCTCAAGAGACTTTTTAAAGAACCTAGATCAGCTAGTTAAAAAATACAGAATGTTTAAGCTCGATTGGACTTTATTGCGTTGTAACAAGAGTGGCTATTTATTTTAACGCCTATTTATCACCTGCGCATGATCCTATTGTGCGGTATTATACCCTGTGGAATACCGGAATAATATTATATAACAGACTAGACTATAGTCTAAACTCAGTGGTGTGCAGATCATACAGGCATAAAGCCACTGCTTCATCATCATCATCATCATCAGCCTGTGGACGTCCACTGCTGGACATAGGCCTTCCCTAAAGAGCGCCACCACACCCGGTCCTCAGCCTTCCTCATCCAGCCACTTCCCGCCAGCCGCTTAATATCATCGGTCCATCGTGCTGGAGGGCGTCCCACACTACGTTTGCTTAAACGCGGTCTCCACTCAAGGACTTTCCGGCTCCAACGGCCATCGCCTCTACGACAAGCATGGCCTGCCCACTGCCACTTCAGCTTGCTAATAGTTTGGGCTATGTCAGTGACCTTGGTTCTCCTGCGGATCTCCTCATTTCGGATCTTATCCCTCAAGGAAACTCCTAACATAGCCCTCTCCATAGCTCGCTGAGCAACTTTGAATTTGTGGACAAGGCCGTTTGTCAGTGTCCACGTTTCAGCACCATAGGTGAGGACGGGAAGGACACACTGGTTAAAGACTTTTGTTTTCAGGCATTGAGGAATTGACGATGAGAAGACTTGACTTAATTTCCCAAAAGCTGCCCAACCTAGCCGAATTCTTCTGTTGGCTTCCTCGTCGAAATTGTTTCTGCCTAATTGAATTATTTGGCCAAGGTAGTTGTATTGTGAAACAATTTCGATGCCAACATTTTCGACGCTAACCGTAGGGTAGGTAAGCCACTGCTTACCCTAGTTGATATTTCTCATAGCTTATTTTTCACTATGACCTGCAACTAAATAGCTGTACCCACTGATGCCTATGACTTCGTACCCTACACACGCCACTGCCTAAACTTCAATAGTGAGCATTGTATTCAAGCGATCACTGACGCTTCGTCGTAATTAATTTTACGCCACGTTCGAAAGCCATAGCGCGTGGCATTTTGTGGCGCGATACAAGCCTAATTACACTGTATGGCCTGTTGGAGCGGCATGTTGGTATTATGCCTGCAATTATTAGGAAGCTCGTGGTATATGTTGCTTTATATACTTGCTATTTACTGTTTACGATAGTTTGATCAGTTTTTTACATTGTACTTAGGTTCATTTAATGACAATTCGATTGCTACTAATGCATACCTAGGTACATTGTACCTACAAACTCTGACTTTATCAAAATCCTACACTGCAGAAAAGCCGATAACATAACAAAACATTTCTTTTTATTCAAGTAACTACAAAATCACGGTTTTCGGATTGATTCCTTTACTTGTGCTATAAGACCTACCTACCTGTCAAATTTCATGATTCTAGGTCAACGGAAAGTAGCCTATAGGTTTTCTTGACAGACACAACGGACGGACGGACAGACAGACAACAAAGTGATCCTATAAGGATATATTCCGTTTTTCCTTTTGAGGTACGGAACCCTAAAAATTTAAAATTGAAAAGTGGATGGTAAGGAAGTATTATCCCATTTTGTTACTACGTACCAAAGAATACTACACCCTTCTTTAAATCTGCAATTATTTGAAAGTGTTCAATAGTTAAAGGGTATAAAAAACTACAATTTTTAACCCCAGTTGTAACAATATCAAACCCACAGTACAAAGCATGATTTAATATTAAGTTTTGGGTTACGATCAAAATATTAATCTTCAAAAAATGAACTCCCAATCTCCGAAAGCTTCTTACCGTTGCAGCCACTGATCTCTATTAATACACGCTGGACCTGCGATTGCCGACCTGTTTTTGAAGCAACTTTATTTTGGCGTTAACCGCAGCAATGAGCGTCATGTGAGCGTAATCTAAATTATGTTAGTGATTAGAAGATTCTGTCAATATAGTGTCAACACGAAAATCATTTGACTTTTTGTGTTTTGCGGGCCTTCTCCGTTGACCGAGACGGCCAAGCGGGGGTACGGATCACGAGGTATGGTCCGTGTGACGGGTGATACCCAGGTGAAGCGCAGGGCATCTTAGTGCCCCAGTGCGGTTCTTTTAGGATTTCCCCGGCTAGGGCATGCTACTCTTAGCTTGGACCCTAGGGCACTATTGTACCTAGGACCATTTAACACAAAATGTCAATTTTAATTCCCAGTACGCACGGTAGGGCTTCGAATCAGCACAAAAAATACCTAACTACCATTTTGTATCACACACGTCTTCCAGCGTACTTGCTTATGTCCATATCAGTGGTTGCACCTAAGTCTCGCTCAATTAAAATACATTTAAGGCTGCGAACACACCTGGCCCGATAAACATCGCAACTATTGTGGAACTCGAGAAATTCGAGCCTCAATTTTGACAACAAAAAGGCCATAATCGATTTTTGGAACACAAAGGGTGTATTATATTTGACAAGTCGACTGTACAAAGCGCTGTTTGCGGTAGAGATTATTTCGGATGAAATGAATGAAAGCAAAACACAATCCCGTGAATATGTGGCGGTAATTGAAATCCGAAAAACGTTCTCAAGGACGGTTTTTTAATTTTTTCTCTCTCGGTATTTCACTCGAGTATCGTGTTCGGATTCAATTTGGAACGAATTTGATTGACAAAAATATCGCTTTTATTTCCATTCCTAGTAATGTCAACTTCAGTGTCGCCGGGAAACAACATTATTTGGGTAAAGTCTTTACCTACCTAGGTACATAACACCTAGCAGATTTCCTTAACTTTTCCCGCAATATTTTAAACAACATCTCTAGAGGAGAGTCTTTATAGCTGTTGTATATTCACTCATAAAATAGAAATGGGCTTAGTGCAAACTTAGTAAAAACTCATACCTACCTAATCCATTCTTTTTTTGCAACATCAAATTCATTTTAACTGATGATTGATGATGAATAGTTTTCACAGATTTCTAATAGAGCATAATATTATTAACACACAAAAATTATTGATTACCTATTTATTTGATGACAGAAGAAGGTTCTATTAAGGTATTCGTGTGTTACTACTTCTAAAAAAATCTACATCTGTGTTTAGAACAACATTCATCCGAATGATAAACAAAGATTATTATTAATTTTTGTTAGACAGGCTTCTTTTCTCCTACTTAAACCATCACCTGCCTCAAATTTCTTCTAAAAACGATGGTCTGATTAATGGCCCAGAAACTTAGGGACAGGAACCCATACGTTTCCTTTACAAGCCCCACCCGGGGGCACTCATTACCTTTGTTCCTTAAGGGTGGTAGACAGTAGGTAGATAATGATTAATAACGTAATTTGGCCCCTGTCCAGAACCAGAGCTTGGGTTCAATCATCAAGAATCAAGGGGAAATGTACCCCATAAAAATTAATATATTTTTTTTTTACCTTATCACTACCTAGGTACTACTTGTACTAGCTATCAGCCCATCGTCGTTCACATGGATTTATGTTTTTGAGAATCCCGTGGGAACTCTTTGATTTCCTGTGATAAAAAGATATGTAACTCTCCAAGTCTCCTATGCAAAAATTATGTCTATCGGTTGCTCCGTTGCAACGTGATTGAATAACAAAAACCAGTAGAAGAGATAGCGTTCTCGAGTCTACAATAGGTGTCTTCACTTTAGATGCGTATTATATTAACATGTCCAATTCTTTTTTAATATGGTATCATCGTGTGCCTACAAGATACTGTAAAAGCCCAATATTTTGTAGTGCTTGGTAATATGAGCTCCCCTTATGTTCAACCCCTAGCTCCTGCACTGCCCATGTCATCGACCCCCACATGCCTCCCAAAAGTTTAATCTTCCAGGTGCCGTTTATCTGATTGAAGACCGTGAAAGGGTTTAAATGAACGCGATAACAACAAATTTGTTTTTTGACCCTTTTTCACGTGAAAAGTTGTGTTTTGTTCTCTATAAATGGAAACCATTAACAGTCGTGATATGATCTAGTGGAGCGCAATGTGTGGTTATATTGTACTTGACCTGGCAGTGAGGTTAATAGCTCAGTGGTATAGTGACCGGCTAAAATATAGAAAAGTTGTAGGTTCAGACTAATCCATACTAATATTATAAATGCGAAAGTATGTCTGTCTGTCTGCTGCCTTTTCACCGCCCAACAGTTTAACCGATTATGATGAAATTTGGTACCTACAGGGTTGGCTTATATCCCGGGGACAGACATAGGTTCCTTTTTATCCCGGAAAATCAAAGAGTTCCCACGGGATTCCTAAAGACCCATCCGCTTAACCGATTTGTATGAAAGGTACCTACCGAGGTAGCTTGCGTCCCTGTTATTGATATAGGCAACTTTTTATCCCGGGAAATCAAACAGTTTCCACGGGATCTTTAAAAACCTTAATCGACGCGGACGAAGTCGCGGGCATCCTCTAGTAATATTATAAATGCAAAAGTGTGTCTGTCTGTTACGCTGCAGTCATGCGTTATATTTATGCTGCAGTAGCTGTAGTTAAAAGAATCGGTAGATACCTAAGTATTCATCATTATCATCATTTGTTTATAAAGCGGTGATAGCTCAGCAGTTAAGAGTTAAGACGTCTTCCTTATATTTGGAAGGTTGGGGGTTCGAACTCAAACATCACCTCTAACTTTTCGGAGTTATGTGCATTGTGCATTTTAGATGCTGCGCTCGCGTAGTGGAAACAAATCTACGAGTGAGTATTAAAAAAAACAGTGCAACGATAAAACCCTGCGATTGGGCCAAAAAATATTTCCTACGGCAACCTGAGTGTTCAATCAATAGAGGCAAAACTGAACAAAAACGCAGTCCCTACAACAATGGGCCGACATAACCTAGACATACATCAAACAACAAAAACAGCGACCAGCCATACCGAGCGAGCGAACACTATCATTTACGCAGCGATTTGTCATCGAGATTCAGAAGAGAGGAGGGGACATTTTGAAAAAATGACCTACTAAGGATTCTCTATTTTGACTATATTTTTTCCCGAATTAGTGCTGTGATTTGTATCATGTTGGCTCTAAATATTTTTTTATCATTTAATGGTCAAGCCATCGAGCGCGATTCCTACATTCAGGTTCGAATGCCGGTTCCGCAACTTTCCGCACAAAGATCAACATTGTGTTGTTGCTAACACAGCACGTCAGCTAGCCTATATAACACATATTTAATTAATTTTTCTTTCTATTATTTTGAATTAAGTACTACTTATACCGAATTTCTATTAAGATGGTGGGTAGACACAGACATCACTTTCCTGAATGAAGTCCATGACATACAAGAAACAATAAGCTTATTTTGCCAAGACAGACAAATCTGCATGTTATACTCGTAATAAGTAGATTATGTGCATTGTGCAGTATGCGATATGAACCACCCATCCACCTATTGCATGCAGGAAAAGCATGCCACCAGGCACCAAGCAAGTCAGATACACCACCACCATGCAACACCACATAAATTCTCTGGAAAATACAAGAAAAGAGCCACCATCGAGTTGCAATCGAGTACAACAAAGTGCAAGTAGTAGTCCCCCCGGAAACTGTATTAACGCTTGTCAACTTGATGAACGATGTGCGTAAGCTACACAACAGCGATATGTGGGCATCCCGAGCATCCTCCCATCGATACGGTCTGCGGAGTCCATTAATTAATTATGAATAGTTTTTAGAGTTCCGTACCTTGAAAGGAAAAAAGGAACCCTTATTGGATCACTTCGTCGCTGTCCGTCTGTCTGTCTGTCAAGAAAACCTATAGGTAGGGTACAAAAAATCCGAAAACCGTGAATTTGTGGTTACGTCACAAAAAAAAATTAAAAACTTGTGATTCGGTTATGGTATCGTTCAAATAACTATATGAGCTTAATATGAGGTAGTTATTTCGAAATTACAGACAGACACTCCAATTTTATTTATATAGATAAAATTTAAATTCACTTGCTTTAACGACGAAGGAAAACATCGTGAGGAAACCTGCATGTCTAAGAGTTCTCCAATAAGTTAATACCCAAATAAGAAGAGCTGAACACGTAAATTAGCGTTACATTTTTCTAAATTCAGAATAATATTATTATTTATACGTAAAGGTTCTAAAAACCCCTTACGTGGGAATACATAATATTACTAAAGATAATTTTTCCCTTTGATAAAAAATGAATTACAGAGAGCTTTAATAACGTTGAAGCATTAATGTACGTGGATTTTGTTAAATTTTTTATTTATAAACTAAACCTCGATTTATAACTGTACCTACCTGCAGATTTCATTTGCAGCTTATAGTCACTACTCATACATAATCTACCTTATCTAAATATACCTACATAAATATAAAAGGAAAAGGTGGCTGACTGGCTGACTGGTCTATCAACACACAGCTCAAACTACTGGAAAGATTGGGCTGAAATTTGGCAGGCAGATAGCTATTATGACGTAGGCATAGACATCCGCTAAAAGTCCACGCAGACGAAGTCACCATCTAACTATTCAAGCGAGCGAAACCGATGATAAAAGCTAGTTTTATAATAATCGTACAAAACCAGAATTTAAAAAAAATATTGAACAATCAAATGCATATTTATTAGTGTTCGTTTTGTTTCCTTAGAAAAATGCAGATCTCCACAAAAGAAAATATTGATAAAAATCTTAATAAGCCAACGAAACCACTTGAGCTCTTTAGCTAAGAGTGAAGGCCCTTTTGTTATTGCTATGGGCTATAACTATAAGGCATCGTTCATACTAGACGAATTTTCAGTCGTTGAAATGTACTTAGCGATCAGTTAAAACTCGATATATCTCGATTTAAACTACATGTATGTACAGTCGAATGAAAACTATGTATAACATGAACACGTACAATGTACGCGGATGTATGCCGGTTCATATTACAAATGAAAACTTGAATTGGGTATTCCTTCCAGTGCCTCGCTCACTTGCCTTAGTGTGTCTTAGGTAAGCGTAAGTATACCCAAGATATAAGTGGATGGGACTGGTATATAGATCACTAATAAAAGCCCCTTAAAAATCTGATCAAAAAAAAAATGCCCGCTGCAGTAGTCGAGCATTATCCTTCTCAATCACATGTTCATACACACGATTGAGTCCTGAGTCGCAGTGGTGTACAGATACTATACGATCTCTTGCTGGTCTGACCTACGATATTTAATTTATCATATTAGGGTCTTCGTCTTATCCTTATCTCGCCTCGCAGAACGCGCTTGACTCAGGCCTGACTATTTCTTGAGTAGGCCGTAACTCGAAATTCGGTGGCTGATTAAGGCCAGTCTGGAAGCCGCCTAAGGTCGTACGGCAATGAGCTCAGCTGAAGTATGCTGAGCCATTCTTAAGGCCGGGCCTGGAGCGTAAGAGACGATTTATTGTTTAATCACAAGCTCTCAGCCGCCGTAGTATTGCGACGGTAAATTGTGGCAAGCTCAAATAAATCGGTCGTAAGATTCACTGGATGTGGCATTGTTCCCATTATTTGAGGGTTGTTTTTGTCCACAGCACTTTAGAATAACCCTAGATCAATGCTTGTAATTAGAAGCTAGTTATAGAACTAGATATGTTTTTTTAAAGCTATAAGAAATAACTAAATGGAGTAAAATATAACCTTAAACCTAACCTAACATTGTTTCGCTCACCAATTCTTGAAATATTTTCATCGAAATGTAAAGAATTAATTCATTAGGAAATGGAAAACATGTTTAGTATGTTACTTCATCAAGTGTTTGTATCTCATCATCATCATCATTATCAACCTTATCAGCCGATAGACTCTGCTGAACATAGGTCTCTTAGTAGAGACTTCCATAGGGCACGGTTTTGCGCCGCTGAACTGCAGCGGCTCCCCGCTGTTTGATGTCATTTGTCCACCTAGTTTCCCAACACTGCGTTTGTTTCTATGCTCTATAACTTAATCTCATGATCTTGCGTCCACCGAACCACCTCTAAACCTTGTTCCAAGTCTGTTTTTAATCCCATGATTGACAGATTACACATAACGCAGTGATAGCCTAGTTAAGATTTCGGTATCCTATTTGGGAGATCTATTTAGATTTCGGTTCATGGCACGCACCTTTTTTGCACCTCTGTTTTAAGCTGTTAAATATCACTTGTTTGAAAATATCGTGATGAGACCTGCATGTCTGCGAGTTCTCCATAATATTTTCAAAGGTGTGTGAAGCTTGCCTATCTGAACTTGGTCAGCATAGTGAACTGTTCTCATTCTGAAAGGAGGCTCATGCTTAGTATAGGGCCAGCGGCTATGTTTTGAAATTATAATAATTACCTAATCATACGTACTTAAAAATAACTCAAAGGATTAGCAAGCTGAAGTGGCAATGGGTAGGTCATGTCTGTCGTGGAGCCAACGGCCGATGGGGCAGACGTGTTCTGAAGTGGAGACCGCGTACCGGTAAGCGCAGTGTGGGACGACCACCTGCCCGCTGGACCGATGACCTGAAGAAGGTAGCGGGGAGCAGGTGGATGAGGAAGGCGGAGGACCGTGTTTGCTGGCGCGCTCTTGGAAAGGCTCAATGTCCAGCTGTAGACGCATACAGGCTGATGGAATGGAATGGAATACTATAAAATAAATCAATTTAGTTTATCGTTTCCATTTATCTTATATCTGTTTCCCCTGCCACCCTACATACGTCGCGCCATTGTAGTTGTCGATGTGACGTAATAAGTATGGCGGCCACAGCTCCTATTCCCTCCAACAAAAGGTGAATGCTAATGCCCACTAAATAAAGTCTCTTGAAGGCTAATTAAAAGAGAAATGTTTAAAACGCTATAAAACTTACGATTAACAGGGCTCTCTCCGTCACTCGCTTCATACAATCGTAGTTCATATTTCATTTGAATATTAAGCAACCAAAGTCCATAAAATTTTGCAGACATATTCTAGAAACTAATATCTGTGTCTGTGGTGTTTTAGATTTTTCAAATAATATGTTGTTTTAAAATTACTGGGGCTCAAAGATTTGTATGTAAATTTTTAAGACCGCGTAACTTTGAAACCGAATATTTTAACAGAATTTGTATGAAGCGAGTGACCGAGAGACCCCTCTTAAGAACTAAGTATTAAATTATCTAATTGATGTCTATTAGATTTTGAAACTCAGTTGGGAATTTTTCATTTGATTCCTTAATTTTAGAAGATTTCTTGATTAATTAATAGTAAATTTTGTAATATTTAATTGGTTTTTAATATCCCCATTGAATGAAACTTTAATTGTATTGAGTAGGTAACTATATTTTAAAATTAAAGAGTTGTTAACTTCAGGAATTTTAATGAGAACCTTTTTACCAATAGAGACAGAATAACTACCTACATAATAGCTAGTATCGAATCTGTGGTGTTATTTCCGAATAATGCTGGGATATATTTTTCTTTATTAATAGATCTTATTATTATGTAGGTAAGTAGGTTGCTTTTATACCTATCTTTGCAAAAATATTGTTTAGCTTCCATTGATCCGTTATTAATTATTTAATATCGATTAACGTTTTTAAATACAAGTTATTTAGATCTTTAAAAACCTATTCGTATACCAATATCCAGTTTATATTCTCTACTCGCCCGCTATAAATTTTAAAGTCTAAACTCATCTAAGGACTACCTTGTGTGGTCGCATAGATCATACGATAAGATCATCGTTGTGACATGAGACATTAAGAAAAAAGCCTTCGGGACTCTCGGAATTCCTTCGGGGCAAACACAAAAGGTATCCCGGGTTTTGACATCGAAATTAATCCTATTACCGTGGCATGTGTCGTTCCTGATTAGGGAATGTGGGAATTATCAAATGACTAATCGTCCTGGATTTGAAGTATTTAAACTAAAGCGGCGGTGGGTGATATCTTCGTGGTTAAGATGGCTTCCTATCCGGAGGGGTCAGGGATTCGAACCCGGGCACGCACCTCTAACTTTTATGAGTTATGGTCGTTTTAAGCAATTAAATATCACCTGTTTTAACGGTGATGGAAAACATCACGCTGTTTTCCTTCACCGCTAAACGGAAACCTGGATTCCTTACAGTTATACAAAGAATCAAAAGCTTAATTTGCTATAATCCGCTAAAAAAGGCAAATATACATAGTACAACATGCAGCATACGGCATGCACCACCCACCCTCCCACTGCTAATCATACAGGAAAAGCCAGCCACTAAGCCCCAAGCACCACCACGTAACGCTACACAAATCCACCAGAACACACTCGTCGCACGTTTCGCTGAGACGCCGAAGCATCCTCAGGAGATGTCTAAGACCTTACAATGCACAATTGCAAGTACTGACAGTTACCCATTATAGTTACCCATTACCCATTAGTAACAGAAAGCTTGACAGTTACCCATAATGTTCTCAAAGGTTTGCACACTTGGCCAGCAAGGCGGACAATTTTTTTTTAAAGAATATTAGCCATGCTATTCATGACTAATCCTCCCCTTTCCCCTCCAATGAAGCGTAAAGCTTGTGCCAGGAGTGGGTACGACAATAGTGCAACGGGTGGGGTTTGAACGACCGACCTTTCGGAATTCAGTCCGCTCCTCAACCGTTGAGCTATTGAGGCTCTAAATCTACTATGGCCAAATCCTTATCATTCTGAAAGGGACCCGTGCTCAATAGCAAGACCGATGATAGGTTGATGATGATGGTTTATTTAGATTTTCTTAGGTATTAACCGTCGATTATAATACGGAGACTATTTATCTAATTTCAAGTCACTTGACTTCTATATTACTTGACTTCTATAAAAAAAAAAAAAATTACTCACTTGAATCAAGCGGTACCTACCTGTGTATTTTTTTTCATTATAATTTTTGTTTATGACTATAAATTAACTTGACACTTTGTCAAAGTTTTACTTTAAGATCATTAAACTATTATATGCATAACAAAAGAAACAAAAGCAGAATAGTTTTTCGAGAGCAAAATAAAATTTCACACAAGTTTTAAGCGCTTAAAAAAACTGTCAAATAGAGAGTTTTTATACAACTAGATAATAGCTACTGTTCAGGATTGCATACTTTTCAAACTAAGAAACAAAGGGCGAGTCAATTTAGAAGACACACTTACATTGTATCACAAAAGCAATAAGAATTTATTATAATGGGAGGAAGCTTACGCCTTTTTACAGCCTTCCTCGAAGTCGATGAGGTCCCAGTGGAAACAATGTGAGCAGTTCTGAGCTTGGCGCTACGGGGAGTGAAGCGTGCCAAACAAAGACCATGAACAAGGGTTGTCACAGCTTGTGTTTAGTAAAAAAAAATCGATGTCAAGTGAACGCTTGATTTACATCTCATCGGATGGGATTTTTTTTAAATTCATTTACAAGTTAGTCCTTGACTGCAATCTAACATGATGGTAAGTGATGATGCAGTCTAAGATGTGCAGTCTAAAAAGCGAGCTAACCTGGAAAGGGAATAGCAGTTTTTATTAAACCATACCACTTTGGTTTCTACACGGCATCGCAAAGGTACGTTAAATCTGTTGGCGGCACGGCTTTGGCGGTAGGGTGGTAACTAGCCACGGCCGAAGCCTCCCAGCAAACCAGACCAGAGATTTAGAAATTATAGAATTTCAAATCCCTACCGGGAATCGAACCCGGGCCCTCCCACTAATAACACCACAGCGCTTACCACTGCACCAGGGAGGTTGTCAAATATTCGTCGTCAAAATAATATAATCTAAATATTGAATAAATCTGCAGATTTTTTAATTCGTAATAAAATATAATATTTTTTAGAAAAGTAGGTAACCCTAAATATTGAACAGTAGCTTGTTGTTCAAGAATAATGCCTTTTTGTTTGTTTAGGAGACGCAATAATGACTCAGACTTGAATAGGTTCATGTTTTTTATAGAATCAATATTTTAATTTTTAAATCATAGACATTTTCATATCGAATCCTTTTTTTGTATTTTTTTATTTATACAAGTTCGCCCTTGACTGCAATCTCACCTGGCGGTAAGTGATGATGCAGTCTAGTTCTACACGTTATCGTACCGGAACGGTAAGTTGCTTGGCGGCACGGCTTTGTCGATAGGGTGGTAACTGGTAACTAGCCACGGCCGAAGCCTCCCACCAGACCAGATCAGACATTTAGAAATTATAAAATTACAAACTCTTGCCGGGAATCAAATGAGACCAAAGCGCTTACCACTGCTCCAGTACCTCGCATGGAGTAGCGTTTTATTGATTTATTTCCACCTTACTTAAATTATTACTGTATAAGGTAATTTGCATTCTCAGGCGCTAATAAAGCTGCTTTTCCCAAACAAATTGTGAGATTTATATTTAAGAAATAGCAGGTAGGTATAGGATATAAATTATGTTCAGGACCATTCCAGAATCAGGTTACAAAAAAAACATTTCAAGTAAATAATTAAGTCACAATTACAGGCTATGTGAATACTTCTAATTTACATACATGTTGTTATATTCAGAAAATACGTATCATTATTCAAAATACAACCTAAATCATAAGTTTATAAGGTTTAATTTCAAACAAAGTTTTCTCTAACACTCGTCTACAGTTTGAACCTGTATCAGAAACAAATGACGTAAACAACCAAACATCTCAATAGAAGGTCGGGAGTGTATTAACATAATATCGTAGACTAAAGAAATAAATAGACAGCAAATCGCCGTAACTAAATGTCGGGAAGCTTGTTTCTTCGAAACTAGCAGATTATCCCAGAATTGTACAAGCTAGTCTAACCAGTGACCCACAAGGTTTGATAATGATCTTTTCACTAAAGCTTAGTTTGTTTTACAGTCTTACATTGCTTCAAGATAGCTCCATCTATTTTTTTTCTACACTCTGTTAATCAATATCGTTTCGATTGCATCCCAAACATCTCCCGGTCACAGTTTGAATAAATTATGCTAGCGTTGCTTTTACAGCGTCAATAATTTTGAATAAATTGTAACACTTTCAGGTAACGTTCACACCGCACGTTATTTCCAATAATATGAGGAGCATTAGCGGTGCGACTACAAGAGAGTCGCTTGTTTCATAGCCCATTTACAATATTGATGTACGTAAAATTTGGCTCATTAAAAATACCTAACATCTCTATTTTCTGATAGTACAGAGTTAGTCTATGTAAAATGTTTTTAATATAAAAATAATATTAATGGGTATACAAAATACTCGAAATTATTATAGATAGAGAGCCAGCGAACTTTCAGCTTTTATAAAATAACCAAGGTCTGGTCCTTCGTTATTTTATAAAAGCTGAAAGTTTCTTTGCGTATTGACCCCAACACAGGGAAGAACGATCAGCGATTATGAAGATTGGATCATAGTGGTTTTGGAAGATAGGTTACAAAGGTGCAAAAAAATTTGCGACAAGGTAGGTAAAAATTGTATTGAAAATAACGGCATGCATTGCCACTTGCCAGACACTTGAGTCGTGGCAACCCCCTTACCACTACCACTGCCACGTGTCTAGCCATGCATGATAAGATTTCCCTATTCCTACAAATTCATCAACCATCAATCAATCATCAATCAACTACAACCTATTCGCACAAAATATAAAAAAAATTACACTTTATACTTTGACGTAAGATTTTGTACACCTTTGTTACCTATTATCTCCCAAAGCCACCATGATCCAAACTTCATAGTCGCTGAAAGGTCGCTGATCGTTCTTCCCTGTGTGGGGGGCAATACGCAGAGAAACTTTCAGCTTTTATAAAATAACGAAGGTCTGGCCCTTGCGGGCTCTTAGTCCGTTATAATATTGAAAAATTAAGCATTCCAATTTCACAAAATCAATTATGAATATGATTGTTTTTCATATAAGAATCCAAATGACTTTCTTCACTATATCTCGTATTAGAATAGGACTAGTAGGTATAACTTAAATACAAAACGAAGCCCCATAAAATTATCTTCTAAGATTATTCTTGCATCACAATCGGACCAGTAGCACGACAAAATTTATAGATATCGATATCTATAATCGAGTTTTCCTATCGATACTTATCAGAGGTATCTAATGGACGTAAAGTTTATAATAGGCAGTGAGTGTCGAACTAATGAGAATATATACCTGAATTGTACGCGATAAATTATTGTGGCTTTGTATTATGGAGATTTAACAAAACAGTAGAGCGGCTATTGGGTATATTTATTATTTTCATACAAAAGAATTGAGCTCATAATCTATACAAGCTATAATTTACATAAATGTTGGTCTGCCCGAACTGCTAATTAATTAGAAACTACAGATTTTGGGCGTAAGTTTAGGTACTCTTCAAAGTTGTTGAACTTCACTAGGAAATGGTTTGGAGAAATTCTAACGACATCTTTCAAAAACTTATATCTACGGGGTTGAAAAAGAGTTCAGTTCCGTATAGTAACTGGAGTTACGGATAAAATAGTTGCTTAAACTAGGGTAGTTCTGTTTCTGTGCTAGCACGTTGCTCTAACCATAACCAACAGGTGAGATCGTATGAAAAGTAATGGTCTCTTCTACTTAGTTCATATTTTTTTTCGCTTTGTCCCATCTGTTACTAGCACATCTATAATATCCTCGATCCGAATGAAACGGCGTATTAGAAACACATTATGCTTGTCGACACCCAAACCGAAAGAAATCTTGTACGTATAATAAAGCTGTTTGGTTATAATTTTGTGTAGGTGTAAAATGGCCTTTGGTGACTACATTTTTTATGTGAAAAGTACATTTTATTATTTGGAAAGTTAGAGGAGAAATAAATAGTCGTAGAAAACCATAAGTAGTTTTTTTGAGAAAGTGCCGAACAAAGTTTTCTAATAAATAAGTAAGTAGTTTTGTCATAAGATAAGTATCTATCTACTGACAGGTCACAGCCAATTTTTTTAGGCACTTTTAAAAGGCGTAGGGTTGGACATTTTGCACACATTTGAATATCGTAATATCACGCTTCACACTTATATTAAAGGCGAAAGTGTGTGTGAGTGTGTATGTCAGTTTCTCTTTTACGCAAAAACTACTTGGCTCTTTGAAATGGAAATAAATTATACCTTGGATTAACACGGATTTTTTATCCCGGAAAACCAAAGGATTCTCACGGGATTTTGGAAAACCTAAATCCCTGAGGACAAAGTCGCGGGCATTAGCTAGTTTTATATGATCAAATCAGAAATAAGGAGCATCCAACGAGACGCAGGGAGCCGCTGGATTAAGGTGGCGCAAAACCGTGGCAGGCGGAAGTCCCTACAAGATACCTATGGCCAGCAGTCTATCGGTTATAGTGATGATGATGATAAACTCATACGAGACTGAAAAAATTACCCATTTACTACATTTAACAATTTTAAAACGGCTTGAAATAAGAGTAAATTAAAAATTTATAACACCTCCGACAAGTGAAGGTGACTAGAAAAGAGCTGATAACTTTCAAATGGCTGAACCGATTTTCTTCAAATATAGCTAAGAACAGCTATAATCGAAGAACTCTCGATCAAGCCACCTTTCAAACAAAAAAACTAAATTAAAATCGGTTCATTAATTTAGGAGCTACGATGGCACAGACAGATACACAGATACACACGTCAAACTTATAACACCCCTCTTTTTGGGTTGGGGGTTAAAAACACAGCAATTTAATCGTGAATAAGCAAATTTTGCTGGATCTACCGCAGCCAGTTGAATCAGCGCAAACCAAAAAAAGAAATTATTTTTACGATAAGCAACCGTAAATAATCTGATTTTCAATTTCGGAGACTGAATTAAAAAGTTCCTAATATTAGGGACCCAGATTACTGGGCGCACGCTGATATTGAAAACGAAGATGCACGATGAGATTAAGAACCATTACCAATAAACGTTATTTTTTTTGGTCATGAATTTGTTGAAGTTTCATTATGGTAACAAAATTCACATTCAAGCTTAGCGAAATGTTTATTTACCTATTTGAATTCTGCCTACGAGTAGATCTAGAAAACCAAGTCTATCAACCAAAATAAAAATGGTAGCATGGCTTGCTTCCTTAGGTTACGATGCAACAGAGAAACTTTTCCTGCATTTAAAATAAGGGCACTCTGTTACTAGTTTTCTTTTATTTAGACATTAATGCAACGCAACTAAATTACTTCATAGACACACACACATCTTCATTTTTATCTTTATTTCTGTAATCTTAGAATAGCTGCTAAACTTAATACTTATACTTAATGTTATACTTAATAATTGTTATACTGTTAGCTTTAATTTAACCGAGTGTCAAATAAAATTGTAAACGGGATATTGTCAACGCAAACTAGGTACCCACGACACAGGATTACCTAGTGTGGGTACCACCAGACACAGGGAAATTATTGTATAAGACTATATTTTGTTAATAAAACATTTTTCATTTTCATTTTCATTTTCATTTAGGTACATCACTAGTGACTACCCATATTATAAATGCGAAAGGGTGTTTGTTTGTTGATTTGTTGGTTTGTCCTTCAATCACGTCGCGACGGAGCAACGAATTTACGCAAGTTTTTGTATGGGTAGCTACTAGCTATAGTTAAAGACCAGGAGAGTAACATAGGTTACTTTTTATCGCGAAAAATTAAAAAGTTGCCACGGGATTTTTAAAAACCTAAATGCACAAGAACGAAGTTACGGGCATCAGTTTGCATGGATATTATAAAGTCTACGTAATGATAAATGGAAAATCCTTACTATCAGTAGGTATAGTACGCGTCAGGTCGAGATGGCAATCGGAGTATGAGGCGGGGGGACGCTCCGCATACCCGCACGTCACACGCGATATCCCGCACCAGGTTAGCGCGGGTGCTGTGCGGGTGTAGGGACTATATTGGTCCCCTGAGGAGAGTCCTTAGCAGGCGCCGCTGGCTACGTTGCGCGAACGTGTTTGGCCCCGTAGCCTGGCCATCAGGCGATGCGTGGTACGCCGTGGGGTTTTAGTCGGTAAGAGTCCGACATAACCTCCGTACCTCCCGGGCGCGGTGGTATCCATGAGGATTTCCCCTCGATAAAAAAAGGGTGCTGTGCGGGTGTGCGGGGCGTCCCCACCCCGTTTGCCATCTCGATCTGTCGCGTACTAGGCATAAGTACCTACTTATAAGTATGACATGAAACTGCAAGGTATACTATCTTATGCCTAGTATATCAATGAAGGGACATAATTTTTGTCTTAGCAAATTGAATTCCAGATCTCGGGAGAAGATTGACTGACCGCAAATTGGGGATTCGTTGTCGGGCGAGATAACATCTGAGGAATCTCATTACAGTAGAACATTCGTCCCGGGATGCCCTTTGTACGCTTTTAGTTTGTCCAGGAATCTTTGGCGGATTTAAGCAGATCGCACATAACATACCTACGACGTAGAACAGCAAAGGATGGATTTATAGTACAGAAGTTATCTGTTTAAAGTCACTGACATAGTCTAAGTCAAAGGCATTTATTCTATCTGGGTAATTGGACAATACCTAGTAGGTAGGTACTTACTTGGTATTGTCCACTTTCTGATTGTCAAACAATGATGTAGCGGTGATAAAATTAATTACGTCAACAACGAGGGTTCCAAACGCGCCAAAGTCTGAGAAGAGCCCACAACAAACTTAGCTGTCTAGAATTCTAAATCTTCGGCAAGTTCCAATGGGTATAATCTATTTATGCCTGTCGTAGAGGTAATGGCCGTTGCAGCTGGAAAGTTCTAAAAAGGACGATGCAAACAAGTAAATGTAGTTAGGTACTAGTTACCTACTGCCCTTCAGCATGAGGAAATGATGATATACCTAGAAAAGGTGGTCGAAAGTGGCTGGATCAGAAAAGCTATGAACCGGATGTGATGGCACTTATTTGGATATGTTTTACTAACAGTAGACGACTAGGTACCAGGCTAAAATATATAATTAGATGAATCCACATGGCACATACGGCATGAATCATGATATGCGTATGTGGATGGCATCAGTCTATAATTCTGTAGCTCAAGCACAATCAATGCAACAATGATTTTTCTTTTGCAGCACTTTAATTTTTGCTAAAAATGCCGGATGAAATTACGATAGATATAAATCACACTTAATATTATAAAGGAGAAAGTTTGTATGTGTGTGTGTGTGTGTGTGTGTATGTTTGTTACTCTTTCACGCAAAAACTACTGGACGGATTGGGCTCAAATTTAGAATGGAGATAGATTATACCCTGGATTAGCACATAGGCTACTTTTTATCCCGAAAAATCAAAGAGTTCCCACGGGAATTTTAAAAAAAACCTACATCCACGCGAATGAAGTCGCGGGTATCAGTTAGTATACTATAGAGCAAAGTGCTTTACTGAAAAACGGTGGTGCGGCTCAACCGTTAATGTGCGACCAGCTTAAGTTTGTCCTAAAATCTTTCGGGGATTAATTACTTGGGCTTTAAGATCGAGTTTTGTCTCGTTTGGCCTTGATAAATAATTACGGTCTCACTTGCGTGGGTAAGACATTCGTTAACTATTCTACTTGTTGATTAGTACTTGGAAATTAAGACGTTGATTATACCTAGTGTGTCTATTTTAGTTTTCATTAGTACAGCTTCTTTTGGTAATGAATTTAATAATTCTAAAGCACAAATGTCTAGTAGGTATTCTAAGTCTTGTACCTAACTTTTCATCTTCTTCTGTATAAAAAGAAAGATAATTTTATCAGCTTAATACGCTAGATATAAAAACTTAAAGATTTGAAGCAATTTTGTTAGATTCACGAAGTAAAACCAACAAACAATCAAAGTAAAACTGCTTTTAAAAGAGAATCATCAGTCATTACGGAATTTGAAGAGGTCTATCAAATCGTCATGACTCTACCCCTATTAACACTCACTACTGACTATTTTACCTGTACTATTAATAAGTAAAGAAGCAACGCTAACTTCCGCTTGGCAATCTACTGGTACTGCCACTCTGGTGTCACTCGGTTCTCACCTTGTTGTCAAGCGTACCTGAAACGTTGTTGTTGCTTACTATAGTGTTGTCCTTGTCCCGCTCAATTGACTTTGCTTGAACCTCAACTCTACCATTACGCACACACAAATCGTGTGCGGACAGGCTGGTTTATTACCTTCCAGTAGGATACAAATAATAGGATGCCAAACCCATCACACTATCACACTTCACACTAATATATAGGCTACTTTTTATCCCAGAAAATCAAAGAGTTCCCACGGGATTTCGAAAAACCTAAATCCACGCGGACGAAGTCGTGGGCGTCAGCTAGTATTTCATAGTTCACTTTTACTTTCTAGAAGGCACTCAAGGCGCTGTACTTCTTTAAAAGAACGAAACGATATAATTAAACAATTTTTTTTATGGCTATTATAAAAGGAGGCTTTGTTGGAGAGATTTGTTTCGCGAAACTAAATATACGTCGCATCAACTGTGCGCGATTGTACCGCAGACTGCAAAGGCCCCGCCGGCGAACGGAAAATTAAAAAGCAAAACGAGCACCGCTTCCTAGCCCATTCTTTTTAATTTTTTCCAACGCGATGGGCGATGCGATGTGGAATCATTAAAAATTCTAACGCTCTGTTTATATGGCGCGCTTTTTATACGAGAATTAATTCGCACGTGCCTATTCAGGAATGGAAAGACGAAGTGCCAGTCAAACTGTCATTATTATTTATTATTTTTTATTCCAATACAAGTTAGCCCTTGACTGTGATCTATCTCACCTGGTGGTAAGTGATGACTGATGATGCAGTGTAAGATGGAAGCGGCTATCTTGGTAGAGGTATAGAAGTTTTATTAAGCTCATATTCCCTGATCTCTACACCGCATCCTACAGGAAGGCTAAACCTCATCAATATCTGTGTAGTTGTGTCGCTACTAGTACGTGTGTCTTGTCACACACACAAGTTTGTCTTCTCTTTTTTAAATACAACCACATGAGCTTTGCCTATCTGGACCATGATGGACCATCTTTGCGATTAATGTACCTACTTATCTAGTACTGAATGTTAATAAATAGCTTATTGGATTTGGTACTAACAAGGCTGGATATATTATGGTATCTACTGCTTTATCCAACCAAACTTACCAAAACATTCCGTCACCTAGATAGTAAATTCGTCACGACTGCGGTTAGTTGCTCAGATAAATTTGTCCAATATGTCCACACCCTTACCACCCTCCCAAATTTATTCGATACGAAATGACGAAGTTAGACGTCTGATATAGAATTTTCAATGAGATCGCATTAAATCACTAAGCCGAAGTGAAGATTGAGATTCGATTTGGGTAGGTATTTTGGGGAAACAGTATTTTTCGGTGGGCTCTGCTTAAAGGAAGAAAGATAAATAGGTAGCCTAGTATTGGAATCGTTCTTCATCATTTAAACCCATCGCCGACATTGGACAAAAATTTTTATTGCGTTGAGAGGTGTTTCCAAAAGGCGTCTTCAAGGCAAGCGCTCTCCATCTTAGGCTGCTTCACCACTTGCCACCAGGTCTGATTGCAGCCAAGCGCTAGTCGATAAATTAAAAGAAAATTCAAACTGCAACCGCTGGATATTTTTGTCTTTTAATTTTATTTCGCACATAAGGCGCAAAACACAAACCTCCCTTATAATAACGCAGCTGGTAAAAAAGCAATCAGAACATACTTCCCACCAAGTGAAAATTATGACATTACAAAATAATAAAGAAACTGCCCATTACTCCCCATAAATTCACAGTAATCCTCTTAACATAATGCCAGAGTAAATAGGATTTTGGGCGCGAACCAAATTAAATACACGCGTAGGTAATAGTATTCATAATCGTTATAAACGGGCCGCCATTAGAGAACAAAACCTATACATATTTTAGTAGGAACATAAAAGAGCACCTTAACTGATGGACGATTTGCACCTCGATCCTCAAATGTTTGATGAAGCATTTACGGAATCCCATGATTTACAAGAAATTACAAACATAATTAAAAACAAAACAGACAAGTATATGGCATGACGTGCCGTTTGGGATATGCACTGCCCACTACTAAAAACCGGCCAAGTGCGAGTCAGACTCGCGCAGGGTTCCGTACTCGGATATTTTTTGCGACAAGTTGCACGATAAATCGAAGACTATTTATTATGCATAAAAATAAATAAAAATCAGTTTTAGAATGTACAGGTAAAGCTTTTTCATATGATCGCCCCACTTAGTATTGTTATCTTACTTTGAAAATTGAAAATACTAATTATTTATTTGTTCATGAACACATTTTTTTTGTGATGTAACCACAAATTCACAGTTTTCAGATGTTTTCCTTTTTTCGCACAGTTTTCAGATTTTTTTCGGACAGACGGACAGACAGACAACAAAGTGATCCTATAAGGGTTCCGTTTTTCTTTAATCTCTGAGGAGGGTGCTCCGGTGTCGGAGTGAAAACATACGTTGAATGTGTTCTGGAAGATCTGCTTGATGTTGTGTGTTTGCGGCGTGTATTGCTTGCTTTTCCGGCTTTTAGCAAACTACACTTCTTCTCGTAACTTTCTCTACTCCTACTCTATAAAATATTTAGCCAGATAATATAAACGTAAATATAATCACATTATTAATCCATCCATCCATCCATCAGCCTGTATGCGTCCACTGCTGGACAAAGGCCTTTCCAAGAGCCTTATTAATCCTTCCAATCCTTATTAATCCTTAAATAACAATAATTTACCATTTTATAACAAGCTTGCCCATATTCCATTCATCTCTGCACTAAAATATCGATAAAGGACTAATTTATCGCGGCAATATTAATACACCATACCTACAGATAGATGTTAACAATCTAATTAAGTGTTTTATGATCATTAAGTGCATTGTTCACAAATGGAAAATACATAACTCTATATTATGTATTAGGAATGACTATTTTATCTTAAGTACAAGCACGCGCAAAAGTGACATAAAAAAAAAAAATATATCAAATTATTTTTACGCTTGCAGGAATTAAGGCACTGCACGACAGGACGTCAATCTAAGACGCAAGTAACTCTATACCCCCTCTTTTATAGATTTATGCATAGTTAGTTAACGTTAACTTGAAAAGTTGTACTCAGAGTTTTGAACGCGCCGAGCAGCTGGGCCGTCAACTTGTTGGTCTTGAGGCCTGGGTCAATGGCTTGAAAGTGTATAAGAATGATTTGTGATTTCAAATTAATATATTTTAACATTTCAAGTCATATTTGGTTTTTGTTTTCAAATTTTTGTGATAGTTCATAGAGCGATTTTTATTTAGTTTAACTTTGTGAATCATCTTATTTATTCATATCGCCCTAAAAAAATAATGGTCTCCATACTAGATAAAGATATTCAGTGTAATAGAAAATAATATAGTCTAGTGATTTGAATCTCTCTGTATCTAAGATTTCATTTATTTCAAAGGATATTTCTGTATAAAACTGTATTTCTTGGTACAACGAAAGAATATCTCAAAAGCAACCTTGTAAATTGTTTTCTTTCTATTTACGGTCACAGAATAATTTTTACCTAAATTCTGAGAAATATTCTATGTATTTACTTAGATAACAAAATAAAGATAACGAAATAAAGAAAGAAGCAAACAGCTATGAAAATAAAAATAAACAATTTAAGGACTCATATTGGGATTTAATATTATTTAGTAGATATATACGTCTATAATTAATAGGTATATTAAGAGCAAATATTATAAGAGCAAATATTATTAAATAAATTAAACCAGTGTATCAGATTATACTTAAGATCATTGTAATAAAGATAGTAAAATAAAAGGGATACACCGTTACATTTCTAATTACACTTCCAATGCCTTTTGTCCTCAATATTACCTACTTGCGTGGGCCGCGATACAAATGTGGGGAATTTACTTAATTTATCGTTAACTGTATCTTAGTATATAAATTGGCAATTTCCTCGGGCCGCACCATCATCCGATAAGATTTATGAAAGAAGAGATAACTAGGGAACCGGTTTTTAAAAAAGAACTAATACAGCACCCATTTATAACACTGTGACATTATTATTGGATAGTCGAAAAGAAATGTGGGTGCTATTAAGATAAATTCGGTGTTATGCCATTTATAAGGTTTTCGGAAAAGAATGTGTGTTTTTTTATTGTTCGCCGCGATTGGGTACCGTTGGACAATTTTATTAATATGGTCAGTTGACCATCTAATACAAAGAGATTTATCTTTTTTATTTTTTTCTCACGCATATTAACGTATACTACCTACCTACCTACTAAAATCTAGAAGACATAACGAGCATAAGGTTTTTAAAAATCCCGTGGGGACTCTTTGATATTCCGGGATAAAAAGTGGCCTAAGTATATCCGTCTCCGGGATACAAGATATTCCATCTCTTTGGTAAAGAGATAGCTTGCAATCGTCAAAATTTTGTAAAAGTTGGCATGAAAATGTAACAGACAGACAGATAAATAATACATGCCCTCGCATTTTTAATATTTGTAAGGATTATAGTAAAGTAACTAGTATATCATAAGGGTGGTTTATAGCCTAATGGTGACGACGTTAGCTCTTATTCGATTCGATTCGGTTCGATTCCGGCAAGCAACTTTTCAGAGACAAGTGCGTTTTAAGCAATTAAATATTCTTACAAGGAAATGAAAACAACGTGAGAAAACCTGCATGCCTGAGAATTTTGTGAAGGTGTGTGAAATCTGCGAATTCGCACTGGGTCAGCGTGGTGGACTATAGCCTAAACCCTTCTCATTCCAAGAGGAGACCCGTACTCAGTAGTGGGCTGACGCGACGATGGATTGATCATGATGATAGTGATGAACTAGTAGATCTAGATACTAACATAATATTAATCCAAAGAAAAAAAATGCAGAGGATCACCAAAAACTTTCCTCTCAAACGCAGTAGTGACAAGTGTAAATTAAAAATTTATAACACCCCCGACAAGTGAAGGTTACAGTAACTAGAAAACAACTGATAACTTTCAAACGGCTGAACGGATTTTCCTTATAGCTAAGAACACTCTCGATCAAGCCTCCTTTCAAACAAAAAAACTAAATTAAAATCGGTTCATTAGTTTAGGAGCTACGATGCCACAGACAGATACACAGATACACACGTCAAACTTATAACACCCTTTTTTTGGTCAGGGGTTAACAATGTTAGTAAGGAAACTAAGGTTAGTTTATGGCTATCAAAAGCTGATTTTTGCTAGGTTTTCAAATCCTTATTTCGTCATAACCTCATAACTCTACTATAGTTCGCGACAGGTCCAGATGGTAATCGGGATTTGAGGCGTGGGAACACTAGCGGGTGTGCGGGTCGTCCCCACCCCGTTTGCCATCTCGGCCTGTCGCATACCTACTATAAGTAATTACACAGCTACAACTTCCTTCGGCCGGAAAGGCATAATTTCCACAATCAATAAGTTTTTCGTAGCCCAGTTCAAACAGAAAATTAGGTCAGGCCCACCCCAGTTTTAATTCTCCAAACTACAAAGATACTTTGGACTCATAACTTGAATTTAGTCCAAAAATAGTTTGGTCGCGTTCCAGTAAAGTAAACAGTGGGGTATGAGAGGGGTATTAAATGTTTTGGTTTATTATATTTCGCCAGGACACCACGGTAACATCTGCTTGGCAGATGCTTGGCCCGTTTTCTACAAATTACAGATGTAAGACTTCGGTTATTACTTGTAACTTTTATATGAACTTACTTTAATTGATATCTATTAACGTTTGACCTATTTTTTTATTGCTTCTGAGTTGTGTGATTTGCAGAAGGTTTGGTTGTTTAAAATGACAGAGATCGTTGGAGATATTATTTTTAATTATGACATCTTGTTGATCCTGGTGGGAGGCTTCGGCCGTGGCTAGTTACCACCCTTTCGGCAAATCCGTGCCGCAAAGCGATTTAACGTTCCGGTACGATGCCGCGTAGAAATCGATCCGGGCTAAGGGTGAAATTGCCATGCACCTTCCAAGTTAGCCCGTTTCCACGCAGACTGCATCATCACTTACCATCAGGTGAGATCGCAGTCAAGCGCTAACTTGTATAAAAAAATAATAACGCAAGAGCCTCTCATCTTTACCCATTCTACAAAATAAGTCCAAGAATGGTTGAAACATTTTAATAATGCATCGTTCCGCAAACATAATCACGGAAATAAATTATATCATTTAGGTATAAATACTTGGCCAATTTCGAACACACGTCGAACAATAACACCGACAGTCCTTCCTCAAAATAGCCCTCGACTAATAAATAAGTTAGTAGGATATTTGCATGGATGGAAGCACAAAGAAGTCGATATCGGCAATTATGGAACCCGAGTCACGACAATCAATTTATCTCGGATTATAGGTTTATGAATCTAGGTCTGCATGGTAAGCTACGTCTACACTTGGCGAATTGAAATGAACGGAGCATGTAGCGAACAAAATTCGCGTATCATAGACGATCTTAGAGCGATCCTGCGACAACGAGCGTTCAGCTCTTGCAGACGCGCTCAGCTCATTATGTTTTTAACGAGCACTAAAGGATTCGCGTCGCGCTCGCGACGTTTGCCCGTCGCAAGCCTCATGGCAGAATGGTCAGAGAAGTTAATATAGTAATTTTTTATTATTAAAAATATATAAGAAGCATTGATAAGAAGATTGACGTAATCCTTTGCAAAATATAAATTTAAAGGTATAGGCTTCTTTTTGTCCCAGAAAACAAAAGAATTCCCACTTTTATTATAATAAACATAGCAGCAGCTGTTGTCAGAACAATTAATTCGTTCTTTCCGTTGCCATTCGCGAGTGTATCGTGGAAAAGTACCTTTCGAGGATAGTGTTTGTTGTACTAAGGACGTTCACGCTTGGCACCGCTCGCCAAGTGAAGATGTAAATTTAGATATTAGAGATTCGATTGTTACCGTCCTGTTATTGTTTGTTTTTAATTGATATTCCTGACGTAAATATAGGCTTTATGCTATTTAGGTTTATTATTTCATGGGTCTTTTTTCTAAATAATATATTGTCGTTTGAGACTGTGTATGTTTGTGTGTATGTGTATTTGTTACTCCTTCACGCAAAAACTACTGCACGAATCTGACTGGAATTTGGAATGACGATAGATTAAGCCTTGGATTAGCAAAAAAGCTTCTTTTATCAATAAAAATTCATGGTTCCCGTGGGATTTTTAAAAACCGCAATTTTATCTTTAAGTACGTATTATAGAGTACTTTAATATTAACTATATTTTTGCTGATATATCAAAAGGACAAATAACTAAACGGGCCATTTTATAAAATTATTACCGCACCATTATTACAATATCAAAATGTGTAATGCCATAATTTCGCGTAGCAAAGCAATGATCATACGAGCACGCCTCCATTACAAAACGCAATTTAGTTTACAACAGTGATTTATTCAGCCAAGATGCAACGAAATAAAGCGAATAAGGTCTAGCTCAGACGACGTATTATAAACGGACCAAATACTTAAATCAGTCAAAATGAAGATTCCACAAAAGACTTTCATTAGTTATTTGAATGCAGTTTTGCCATTTCATAACGGTTTCTTCGCTGAAGCTGATTGCTCAGCACTAAGAATTAGATGTTTTTAATAATATAATTGTATCTTTGAGTTCAGCAAACTGTGTACCTACATAATATTGTAATGCGATTTGGCGTTGCTGTAAGCATACTGAGGTATTATTTAATAAATCAATAAAATCAATAAACATGCTGCTTTCAATTTGTAATTATTAAGATGTAAAAATATGTTTTATATATTTTTTACGTGGTGGACTGCGGCTTAAACTCTTATCATTCTGAGAGGAGATGCATATTGATTACTAGTGGGCCGGCGCGACGGATAGAGAACATGGAAGGGTATGGTAGAGAACCAAGTTTAAGTTGTTATAGAGGCGGGCGGCTTGCCATTCGTACTTAGGCTGAAATCTATAAAGCGCACTTTGACTTTGCTCTGACTTAAGATTGAGTTAAAACGAGACAGATTTATGTGAGAGATATAGCTCTGTCTCGTTTTAACTCTGTCTTAAGTCTAAGCAAAGGCAGAGCGCGCTCTATAGATCTCACCCTTAGATCGGTATCTTTGCAGCAGCATAAAAGCAAGCAGTCTGCGTTGTAACTTAATATCAAAAATTATATAGTCGAGCGCGTAAATAAAAGAAAATGCGATTGCATTCGCGGTGGCGTACGATAATTGAAAAAATGTGTCCAGGACTGTTGGCGGCAGTAATAAGACGGGATTATAGAGAGAGAGTTTGGGAGCGCTAGACCTTCGTTATTTTATAAAAGCAAAGACTCTGCGCATCGTCCCCAACTTGTCGAAGCTTGGGTCATGATGGCTTTGGCGGATAACAGGTAGCAAAGACGTAGGTATACCTAAAATGTTTCGTCAAAGTATAGAGTCTAATTTTTTCATATTTTCTTCGGAATGGTATTAGAAATCACGTCATGCATTGCCAGACATTAGTATTGTGTTGCCACAATACTAATGTCTGGCAACTTTAAACAGACCCTTAACCCTTTGCCAGACACCTTTAAACTTTAATATGTCTTGGGTGTCTGGCAGGGGGTTTTACGTGGCGGCATAGTCACTGATCGTTCCTCCCTGTGTTGGGGACAGTACGCAGAGAAACTTTTATAAAATAACGAAGGTCTTGTTCTAACGGGCTCTTAGTCCATGACCGGGCCAGCACCGGGGCGGTTATTTCTTGCAACTGAGTCGCATAATTTCATCGGTATCCATTCCGCCATTTGCTTTTTACTCGTAGTTTAGCGAGAGTTTCTTGTGCTTTGCATTAATAAAGTTCTAATGGAATTTTTTCATGACCAACATTGAAGGATCGTTTTCATTGGACGAAGCCAACGCGTCAGTAGTCCGACAGGCGCCACGCATTAATTTGAAGTGCAATAGATTTTTAAAATGCTGAAAATTTCTATTAATTGGTCAGGTGGCAGTAACGTAGTGGCCTGTAAGGTGTCTCGGCATGCTATACCTACCTATTGACTGGAGTCAATGACTTCTATGTTCTGGAGTCCCCGCACAATAGGCCCCTATACCTAGTGTGTATCGACAGTCACAGTCGAAGTGATACCGTGAGTATCATCACTGATTGATTTCGAAATTTTTATTTACTAGATTTCTAAACCATCCAAAATACAAACCACACCCTTTTGTCCTACCTACACGAGTTTATCTCGTAGGCTTTTATTGATTTTGATTCTTTCAGGACATAATGCTATGGACGATGGTGCTTTGTAGGTAGAACTTATTCCGTTATAGCTGGTAGTGGCAGGTGATACGGCATTCTAAGAAGTTGTTCACACGATATCACGTATTAAACCTACTCTCTTGTCTTTTCGGTTACTGAAAGAATTTTTTTTTAAGCATACGTCACGCAGGATGCTTAAACTAAATTAATGGTGGCTTGTGTTTTTTCCCCCCAAAATTGGAAATTCTTGTTAGAATCGCGAACAAATAAAGAACAAGACGCCGATATGTTCATCAACGTAGTTGGAATTCCCTTAGGTCCATTAGCCAGATATTTTAATTGTTTGTTGGCGTCCCTTCTGAAAGTTCGCAGCTGGGCCGTGCCTACCGCGGCGCGCTATTTTGAGACAAATTACTTTCCAGTTGGCTTAGTACGAATTCGATCTCGAATAAATAAATAAATAATAAATAAAGTGATAGTAAATAAGTAATAATAAAGAAGTAAATAATGAATAAATAAAGTGGTTGCTTGGAAGAGATCACTATAGTGATAAGGCCGCCCTTTGCTTGCAAATCTTTCGTGTACTTTACCTTGTGTCATAGTTTCATCATCATCATCATCAGCCTGTGGACGTCCACTGTTGGACATAGGCCTTCCCTATAGAGCGCCACCACACCCGGTCCTCAGCCTTCCTCATCCAGCCACTTCCCGCCAGCCGCTTTATATCGTCGGTCCATCGTGCTGGAGGGCGTCCCACACTACGTTTGCTTAAACGCGGTCTCCACTCAAGGACTTTCCGGCTCCAACGGCCATCGCCTCTACGACAGGCATGGCCTGCCCACTGCCACTTCAGCTTGCTAATAGTTACTAATAGTGTCATAGTTTATAAGCAATAAATTATTTTAAAAAAAATATTCATGAGAATGCAGGGGACATAAAGTTGGAATATCACAGTTTGAGAGCCTTATACACATTCTAACAATGAGTATTTGATAATTCACCTAATAATGCTACATAGTAGGCGAAAACGGCAGTTTCGTTGGTAGTGTCGAAAAAATTATACGCGAAAACAATTGGGTGAGCTCACAAGACGGTGTTGTGAATATTGTTACATTGATAAAGCCTCAAAACAAGGCGGTTTTAATCCATTTCACCTTGACATTATACCTAGTGTTTCGATTATCGAAATCTAATGAAGTTGTCGAGATGTGAAAACTCATACTAAAAGTATTTGATGACTGTTTCTAAAGTGTTCGAAGTTTCTTCTTCTCAATAATAATAGCTACCTACTTTGAATAAGTTTATTTTTATTAAGAAAACCTCAAAAAATTAAGCATGTACGACTATTTCATTAACCTAATATTTTTTCGTAGGACAGACACGATTTCGTAAATCGAAACAACAAAGCGAGTAACTTTTTATAAATTTTGGTGGTCTATTAATAAAAATTACAAATTATATCTAACAATCAGTTTATCAAAATATTATTTTAGAAATAATATTATGGCGTGCAGTTTGTTGTTCACATTAATAAATAACCTATTTAGACAGCAAGATGTTAGATGATGTTATATATCTAAATATTAAGGTAGGTATATACGAAGTTAAAAAACAATTTTTTCCTACTATACTTCAAACGCTCGTAAACAAATCCTAAGTGGCTTTCACGGACATATTATTTTGAGGCTCAATGCACATTGGCAAAGAGTCGAAGCTACGCGAAGGGTAATCTAAAAAATAAGCTATGGTCAAATGACCTGATAGACGCATCGTCAACTTTGACGCAGTGTACCTTGAACCTTACATTGTAAGTAGTGCTTGGCGAAATACAAAAACATTATCTTTTATAACTTGTTTCACCTACGATATAAAAGTTATAAAAGCAACTGCTTACTTAACTACACACTTTCTTCCACCATTATCATAAAACCGTTCTTAGTACAGAATCAGTTTAATGTGCCCTAGTTAAAAGCGTATTCTGTACAAAACCATTATCCGGAGTTCAAACAGTAGGTATCCAGGATAGAATATCAGACGAGGTTAATATTTTATGTATAATAATAATCATTAGAGATGGGGATTATTGCTACTTTTAAATAATTTTCATCTACAGGTCTGCTTTTTCGCGGAAAGTGATTTTTCAATGTTTGCACTTGTTTAAGAAATTTGCTCTAGTATCGACTAATTTGTGAGTTATAGTCGATTGCTCATTTCTTAAACTGGACCCTTTCAAGTACTTAAAGATTTTTATATAAACCTGTGAGGATGATACTGCCATTAGCGCAATTAAAGGGCCATAAGCCTACGTTGTCGTATTAGTTTACAAATTGCGAAAACCAAATTAAATTTGAATTTCGCGCCCAGACCCGTGGCATCCACCTTAAGTTACGTAGCTATAGTGTTACGTATGAAAAGGCATTTCATGTGATTTTTGTTGCTACTTGTGAAAAGGTCCATCTATAATAATAATCAGACAAACCCTCAAAATTTCACAGCGATTGTCCACACCCCAGCCTTCCCTATCGCTTCGTATATCAAATTGAAATGTTAATTCAATAAGCACAACTTACGATCCGCTTCGGGGTCGAGATAAAAGAATATAATCCGAATGAGCATAAAATTATGACTGCACGACTCACTTGGGACAGCTTATTTGAGCTAAATAATTTATGCTCTCATAGATATGGGTAAATGTGTGATCACCCTAGCGACATGTCTGACGACAGAAGGTTTTGTATTTTTTTATTTGATTCATAATAATCAAAACTCACATTTTCTTATTTGTAATAGGAGACTTAGAAGCTTCAATAGCTGAACGGTTTTTGGTCTTATATTAATTGAAACTTTGTAGGCTCCTTAACCCAATGGTCTATACTCTATAATCTATATTAACGAAATACTTCACAAAGCGTGGCTTTACACTTACTTTGAATGTTAATTAATGAAGGCATGATTTCCCAATCTATATAAATATAAATTAACTGCCGCAAATTGGCAGATAATTTTTCGTGTTCGTAATTTTAGGAAAAAGATTTTATGAAAGATTTTTTCTTGAAAAAAAAAAGTTAGGGATGGTGTATTTGTATGAAAATCGCAATAAATTTCTCATTTTCTTCAATAGTAAATTAAACCTGTATGAAGCCCGAGCTGGTTGCTAGTAAATAATATAATTATAGCAATCGTTTTGACTAATAAAATTATGTATCTACGCTATAAGTCAAATAATAATCCTTGTGTGTTGATCGTGTCATGGTGAAAAGTCTGAATGCGATAAAAAGTCTCAAAACAAAAAGTCACTACAGTATAACATTTCTGTGGCTTATGTTCTATGATTTCCTAGATAACTAACGTATTTAGATTATCAAGCTGGGAAACTTAAATAGATAAAATTTATGGGCGGTCTCTTATCTCGGTTGCGACTGGTCGCGTGGCGGTTTATTCAATAAAAACTATTCAAATTTGGTTAAGAAACATTAGAAAGTTATTCAATCGACGCACTGTGCCCCTGGCTTAGCATTAAAACAGCAGTTAAACATAATTATGTATAGTTAAATATAATGTGATATCCTCATTGGTGGAAAATTGCTTTTTTAATGAATGCGCTTGTTGGAGAATTAAATTATAGGGATGAGGAATATGTGGTCGAGATGCGACAATAATTTCAGTCTTTTTTTTAAATTCATATACAAGTTCGCCCTCACCGGGTGGTAAGTGATGATGCAGCCTAAGATGGAAGCGGGCTAACCTGGAAGGGGTATTGACAGCTTTATTGAACTCATTATACCCCGTTGATTTCTACAAAACATCGTACCAAAACGCTAAATCACTGGTGGTACGTCTTTTGCCGGTAGGGTGGTGACTAGACCAAACAAATTAGCTAGATACCTAAGTGGTTGACTCTGGAGTCTGAATCTCCGAATTTAGTCTTTTCGTGCGTTATAGTGCACGATAAGCAGCACGACATTTTCGGTTATTGTCTCTAACATTTGTTTAAAATATAATAAAAACTAGATTTTATTGAGTCATAGATACGCCATAGCAGAATCGTAAAGCTCATCGCATTATTATCCTAAGAAAATCCTACTATATTCTAACGATAAACCACAAAGTTAAATGATGCGTACTAAAGTATAAAATTCATACCTCAAAGAGAAAACCATATTGCAAAAACCGTCCTAGTATTTGAAGAAGCAGCGCAAATACGGACTGTAGTCAGGACAAAGCATTACGGAGCTTCTGTCCGTCGGATTCGGTTACAAAGTAAACCGCCCACAACAACCCATCAAGTATGGTCTCGGATAACGCTTAAGTGACTTGCCGACCACCGAGGAATATTCCATTAAATTGTTTTCTTTGCTGAACGCTATCCGTCTTATGTCTCACTCCAATGTTGGGACAGAATACCACGGCGAGTGCTGTAGACTTAATCCAGAGTTGCACGCTCACATTTAAGCTAGAGCAACGTTTTTTTAGGGTTCCGTACCTCAAAAGGAAAAACGGAACCCTTATAGGATCACTTTGTTGCCTGTCTGTCTGTCTGTCAAGAAACCTATAGGGTACTTCCCGTTGACCTAGAATCATGTTTGGTAGGTAGGTAGGTCTTATAGCACAAATACAGGAATAAATCTGAAAACCGCGAATTTGTGGATACATCATTTTTAAAAAATGTGTTTCAATTTTCAAAATAAGATAACTATACCAAGTGGGGTATCAAGTGAAAGGGCTTTAGCGGTAGGTAGGTACATCCTAAAACAGTTTTTTTTTATGTGTAGTAGTTTTTGATTTATCGTGCAAAATGTTGGAAAAAATACCTGATTACGGAACCCTCAGTCGAGTCTGACTTGGTTTTTTATTCTTATACAAGTTAACTCTTGACTGTAATCTCACCTGATGATGCAGTTTAAGACGGATGCGGGCTAATCTGGAAGGCGTATGGCACTTTTTATTAAATCCCAAACCCACCGCATCGCACTGGAACGCTAAATCACTTGGCGACACGGCTTTGCCGGCAGGGTGGTAACTAGCCACGGCCGAAGCCTCCCACCAGACCGGACCAGGGATTTAGAAATTATAAAACTGTTCATTTCATTTAACATGTTTTCTACCGAAAAAAGCCGTGGGGAAAGCTAGTAGGTACTAAAAGTAAATAGTAGGCCTTCAGTTGATGTGGGTTAAGTCTCGAGCGAATGAAAGAATACAAAAAAGTAGGTCAGCCGTAATAACCCTAAAATTGTTGGCTGAATCAAAAAACGCTAGCCGTAATCCAATTTTCCTAGCTTGTTTGGCTAAAAATGTTTTCCATTAATTTTTGCATCGTAGAACCAATTCCGTAATCAAATAATTCATTAGTTAACTGATTGAAACATTAGGTATTTTGGTGTTTGGAATACGAATAGTTTGGATTTTAAGATAATTTAATCATCAATTCTATTTAAAACAGCACTAGTACATTTTTGCTTTCAATTTTGACCATCAAAATCCTTTTTTGCCAAGTTAGTGTAGCTTGGAAAAACATTTGAGTTTTTGAATGTGTTCAAAAATAAAGGTTTCTTTATTTTTCTTTCTTTTCTTTTTCAACAAATTATGCTACAAGGTATTTTGTATGTAAAAAGAGTTATGAGATTTACTAATTTTACCATTGAAATAGAAAATAGATTTTTTTTTTTTTTTTTTTTTTTATTAACTATCAAATATTGAACGTATTACAAATGCTTTTAACACAACAAAAAAACCACTAAGGTTTAGTATGTTGCTTATCATTCCGTCCATTAATCGATTTTGGGTATAGTACTTCCATAAATAATATATACATTATTTATAGAAGCACTAGGGAACATTACAAGATAATAATTTGTTATTTTTAATTTTTCAAAAATGGGAATTGTTAATATTTGTTTTGAAAGTATGATTTTAACTTGTGTTTAAGGTTAAATTCGGTAAGTCCTGACCTAAAAGTATTATCTAAACTATTTATTAGGCGAGGGATCATGTACGCGCTGGTGCGCTCACCATATTTATTTTTTGCAAAGATGGTAACTAGTTTTTTTTGAGTTACTTTGCGTGTCTGAATTTTGTTAATAACTTCCTTTTGTATGGCTAAATTAAAAAATTGTTCTTTCAGAAGCGTAAATTGTACTTTGTCATAAATATTAATCACTTTACAATACTTAAATATAAGATTTTCATTATTTTTTGCAAGTAGTTTAATATTAAGAGGAACAATGGTTTTTAAAATCCTTAGTTGCAACTGATAAACATGTTGTAAGTGCGACTTGTCGGTTCGACCATAGCTACTCAACCCATAAGCAATTATGGAGTCGGCAAGAGCATTGTACAGCATCAATTTGACTTTAAAATTTAACCTCTTTCTAATTATAAATAAGTTTGCCAAGAATGCTCTGAGCTTATCACATACATGCTTTATGTGCTCATGCCAGTTGAACTTATGGTCAATTATTAATCCTAAGTATTTATGCGAGTTAACTATTTCAATAGTGGGACAATTACAGTTGCTATGTGGTTGGTGCAAACAGTTATGATTATGCGCAATAAGTTTATGTTTTAACATGCTGTTAGCTTTTAAATTTGGTGAATGTATGTGGACTAATTTTGTCTTTTGAGAGTTTAATATTAAACCACTGTCATGACACCATTTATTTAAATTATCAAAGTCTTCCTGTAGCATAAGCAAGGCATCATTGACATCTTTAGCTGCTACAAGCATGCATGTATCATCAGCATATTGGTACGTAGTACAGTGGCAAAATATCTTATTCATATCATTCACATAAGCTATAAAATGCAATGGTCCAAGCACGGAACCTTGAGCTGTGCCCTCAGTTACTGTGATTGGTGCGCTATAGCTGTCACAGATCCTAACGCGGTAGCTTCTATTACTCAGATAGTTTTTACACCAATTTAAAAGAGATCCCCGTATACCTGAGTTTTCTAATCTTGTAATAAGCTTGTTGTGATCTAATGTGTCAAATGCACGAGAAAAATCAATAAATAAAGCCAGAACATGTAGTTTTTGGTTCATCCATGAATTAACTTGATCTGTAAAGTCTGACAATAACATTGTCGTATTCTTACCGGGCCTAAAACCAAATTGGCTAGAGCTTAAAATATCATTTTTTTGATAGAACACATGTATTTGATTACAGATATATTTTTCTACTATTTTATCTATGGAAGATGTTAAAGTGATTGGCCTATAATTATTTATGTCATCATATTTACCTTTCTTGTGTACTGGTCTTACACAACCTACTTTAAGTTCATCAGGATACGACTCAGTTTTAATACAGGCATTTATAAACTTAGCTAAAGGTTCTGAAATTATATTAGCAATGCCCTTGATGTCTCTCATTCTAACACAATCAAATCCTGGGGCTTTATCAATACGAAACCTATTTATTAATTTATAGACACTATCCGGCGTTGCCTTCCTAAAATACATGCTACAATTAGATTGTATCGTGTTGTTTTGACCAAGATTTAATAAGTTCTGGTTGCAATTCGGCAATATATTTTTCACGGTAGTGTCAAAGTTGGTCGCAAAGTTGTCTGCAATTTGCTGTGGTACACGACTGAGCGATTTAAAAGCATTTAATACAACCTCATCAATTGATCTTACTATCCTTCCTGCGATATCATTTAGTAATTGCCACAATTTTCTTGAATTATTAAAATTTTTAATTATTTTCTTTTTATAGTATAAATTTCTATAGTATTCAGTTATTTTATTTACCTTATTTCTTTTCCTATTGTATTCTAATCTTAACACTACGTTATTTTGATCTTTCTTCCATCTATGAAACAATTCATCTCGCTTATTACTCAAATTAATGATATTTTTATTTATCCATGGCGCCTGGCAATGTAGTTTTGAATTTATATTAATAATTCTCTTTGCCTTTGAATAAGCATTATTAAAAGTATCAGAAATGAAAGTATACATTTGCTGCGGGGACTGCATATTGTCAATATGAGACCAATCCGCACATAATTCCTCGCCTAATATCACAGGGTCATAAATAGGTATTTGCTTGCTTACAGTAAAGTTAAGTGATCTTGATTCGTAAATATTGCATAGTGCTATTATGGTCAGGCGATGATCCGCCAGTACCGTATCGACCGCAGCCGTGCAAGGGTCCGCCGTGTGGGAGCGCACAAAAATGTGATCAATGCACGATTTTGTAGTTAAACTTAATCTTTTTTCAATACGTGTATAATCACTAATACCACACTTCAGACCCTGTTCTGCCAGTAGGTTTAAATACTTATCTCTCATTACGGATGACAATTTCAGGTCTATGTTCATATCTCCAATAACTATAATGTTGACAAAGTGCTGTAAGTTATCTAATAATAGTGACAATTCATTAATAAATAGCTGCTTATTATAAGATGGAGGTCTATAAATTGCACACAAGGCGATTACTGTATTACACGGTGTTTTAATAGAACCAATTATCGACTCAAATGTTTGTGAACTATAGGTCATATAAGTAAATTTTAAATAGTTCCTTATATACACGATAACACCTCCGCCTTTTCTATTCGGTCGCAGTTGTGAATGCATTTTATAGCCAGGAATGTTGAACAAATGACAGACATTCTGTGCTATACCTACTTCGGTTAATATTATTATATCGATGGGATGTAAACTTATTTCTATTAGATGCAGCAACTTAGCGTAGTTTTTTGTTATTGAACGTATATTAATATGTATAGCTAAGAGATTAATGTGACAATTCGGAAGTTTTTTGATAAAGTTGTTGCAATTTAAACAATCAAAGTATTCAGTTATTTCAGGTGATTGTATATAATTACTATCCATTACAATTTATATGCAAAAATATCTTTTGAAATGAAAATAATGAAATACTTGAATAACTAATATTTATAATATAAATAAGTGCAGGTAGGTAGGTAGGTACTCACGTTATTTGGTTAGGGATTCAATATCCGACATGGATCTAATTAAATGCACTTTACTTTCCTTTGTTTTCCTTGCAAAAACTTTACCATTTTTACACCAGATAAATTCATATGTTGGACGTAGATTTTTTTTAGCGTTATACAACAACATTTTATTATGCGGTGTTAGGGCTTCACGAATAAAAACTGGATTTTTAGCCACTTCGTGCAATGCATTAGTTACAATGTCACCAACTGTAGGAGTCACTTGCTTGGCCGCGGAAATCCATTGTTCGCGGGACTTTATCGTATGTAATTCCACGAGAAGGGAACACGGGTGATCTTTACGGATTGGCATGCAGCGGGTGGATTTTACATCGTCTATGGCCACCTTAAGCTTGGTGGCAACAGATTTCATAGTTTCCAGGGGTTTTTGTATAGCCACTTCAGGTAGTCCAGATATTTCCAAGGAATTCAAAAGTGCTTTTTGTTCCATTTCCTGCATCTGGGTCTCAACGCAGACTACTCGAAGTTCAAGGTTCTTATTTTTGTTTTGAAGTTCGTTATTTTTGTTTTCTAGCACTCTAATTCTACTTTCTTGACCTTTAACACACTCTTCCAAACTCGACATCTGTTCACCTAGAAAATTGAGCGAAATTTCAAATTCTTTCTTGAAGTCCTCGAATTCTTTCTTAAAAATTTTTTTCATCTCCGATGTTATCTGACTGATTAGTTTGGAGTTTACGTCCTTGCTAAGGGGTGCTTCTTCCTCATCGTCAGATTCGTCCACAGAAACAAATGTTGACGATCTGCGTGACACGTTGCATATGCATTCGGCGCAGCTCCATTCTAATCCAGGGGTGTTTCGAAGAGTCGCCAGCTGTTTATTGGACAGCTTCGCACATTCATGGGTAGCGTGGACACTTTTTTCACATCTGCTACACACTATACCAAAAACTTTCTTAGTTATATTTTTATTACACGTAAAACATTTAGTAAAACCCATTTTTGTAATTAGGTATTCTTCGCGTAACACAATACACTGTGCGTAACGTGCGACGCCAAGCGACGGAATGATGATACCCACTGTTTTGAAAACAATTAGTCGTTAAATTTTGTCACATCACACTTTTGTAGAACTAATTAATGATCATTTAATGATTTAGAATGTTGACTTTATACTGATATAGGAAATAGTCCGTGATTATAACACAGATTTGCATATCAACTACTACAAAGTTGCTAGATCGGTTTAGTATAATTTTGTAATGACGATTTGAGCAAAATTCAGGAATTAACAAAAAAAGGAATAGAGATTCAAAAGAACGGGTACATGCAAGCGGATCTTTTTATTTAAAAAAATCAATGTGCGTCTATAATAAATAATTATTTTAATGGCTACAATGAGATCAAAGCCAATCAAGTAGCCAATAAAGGTTTACGCCTAATTAGCAACTATAATATCGTGCATTTAATAAATTAATCCGTTAATCGTATCATCAGTATAATAATAACTATTATCATTTACATTATAGTTATCTCTGTCATACAATTAATATAGCACATTACTACCAATTATATTCTAGATATCATGAATAATATCAATCACATAGATCTAAATCTACTTACTGCAGTTAATTAGAAAGAAAACTTCTTGAAAAAAAGTGTCTCTGACTGTTTATATTTTCGCGGTCCACCCGTTTAACTAATTTAAAGAAATGTACATAACTTGCATTCCACCCGTTTAACTGATTTTTGAAAAGTACAGATATAAACACCATTTTTATGCCAGACAAGTGTAAATTAAAAAATTATAACACCCCCGACATGAAGGTTACAGTAACTAGAAAAGAGCTGATAACTTTCAAACGGCTGAACCGATTTTCTTGGATTATAGCCAAGAACACTCTCGATCAAGCCACCTTTCAAACAAAAAAAACACACAGACACATACACAGATACACACGTCAAACTTATAACACCCCTCTTTTTGAGTCGGGGGTTAAAAATCAAATAGTTTCCTCGGGATTTTAAAAATTTAAATCAACATAGACTAAGTTGCGAGCATCATCTATCTATTTAGTAATATGTACAGAGATAGCTTGGATCCCGAAAATAGACATAGGCTACTTTTTATGCCAGAAAATCAAGGAATTCCCACGGGATTTTTCGTAGACGAAGTAGCGGACATCATTTAGTACCATATTAAGCAAGACTTACTTTTCCCACTAGTGTCTAAGTGCGTATTTTCATCCTTTGTTATATTTTCGCAATCCACTAGAATAAAAATCTTGAGCAATTTTGTCTACCACACAAACTGAAATAGGTTAACGATCAATACCATTAAATTAATACCACGCTGAGAACATAAGTCGAACCACTCTCGCACATTTACTAGGAGCTATAAATAGGGATGACAATGATGATGTGACACCAATTTCGCTAAGGACGATGGGAATTAGATTAACCAACATTATCTGATTACTACAAATACTAATAAATAAAATAATACTTCAAAAATATAGTCTATATATTTTATGAATCTAACAACGATAAAAGATAGTAGGTAATATTATAACAATCCATACTAATATTATAAATGCGAAAGTGTGTCTGTCTGTCTGTCTGTCTGTCTATCTGTCTGTCTGCTACCTTTTCACGGCCCAACAGTGCAACCGATTTTGACGAATTTTGGTATAGAGTTAGCTTATATCCCGGGGACGGACATAGGCTACTTTTTATCCCGGAAAATCAAACAGTTGCCACGGGATCTATAAAAATCTAAATCCACGCGGACGAAGTCGCGGGCATCCTCTAGTAGTCTATATTTTTATGCATCCAACGATAAAAATAGGTAATATAACAATTATTCATCTTATAGCGATTTTTGCATGAAAAACCTAAGCCCAGCTGTGGACGTCTACTGGTAGAAATGACGAAAGCAACTTTGCTTTATCGGTAAAAAAAAATTGTTTCTAAATCACATAAATTGTTGTTACCTCAGCGAGGTGTCTTAATTACTCAATATCAAGGATGAATGATGAGCTCATTTGACATTTCTTTTTAATCCATTGAAGGTTTTCCACGAAAAAATATTTTCATATTACTCATTGAAGCAGCAATGTAGATTCTAACTTACCAATTTCAATTGGGTTTTTAATGCAATACATATATTATTATATTTTATTGCTGAACAATATGTTAGTGAAACACGCCGCTGTTCTATTACTTTTATGTTACCTTATATATCAATATCACAATAAATCAAACAAAATGATACAAAAAGCTTGATCAATTTTATTGCTTATTGAAAGAAATCCCACTTTCAATATTCATTCGTTTTGAACAACGATGACAATAAGAGTGAAGAATTTCCAATAAAACCTTTATTGTTGTAGAATATCTCGTTCAAAGTATCGGAACTAATTATTATTGACGGAATAAAATATACAAGGGAAGAGATAAGGCGACCTGATAGACTGAAAGATAAACAAGTCGCCCGTGGTGAAGGAACAAGGGAATATAATTGGTTCGTTAAACGTGCCAACTACGGTTAATTGTTGCAAATGACCGTCAGTTAGATAGCTATAAAAGGAGTCGTGATCATTCTGGATATAAAAGTTTGTTCCCATTTTGGTAGAACAACCGTTTTGACGCCCACTCTCTCGTTTTTATCTAGTCGGTAATAAATTTACATTCATAAATGTGTGCATCTTGTGAAATTTTTGTTTTAATGTTGATTAAACAAGTCTAAGACTAAACCTTAAATTCGATAGTTTTAATTTTATTTATTTTACTTTAGGCATATTATCATTTTTACTGCTGTTACGAGTTTGATTTATTGACACCGTATCATTTTTTTTGGAAAAGTAGAGAATCTTTGAAATTGAAGACATTCCTTTGGGCAAGATCTTAGATAGTAGAGAAAAGAATAGATGATTTATTGGATTGTTTTAGTCTGATCTATCACACATACAGACCCACTCGTAGTTGCTACCTACATATTTTAATGAAAATCCCTTAGTTTGGGGTATGGGCAAATAATTATAACTTTTTTTAGAACTGTTAAAACGATTTTATCCAAATAATTTTGAAAAAAATTGTTAGAGTATTATTAATTAATTGTATCTTGACCTTGTAATAAATTTAATAATTATTTTTTTGATGTACAAAATCTCTAAACAAAACTAAAATGACAGGTCTTTTAATGCCATGCTTCCTCAGGAATAGGATTAATTACACTACATACATTTATACCTGTTAATTTAGTTCAATTAAATGATTGTGTGCAATAGAATATTTTCATTGTGTTAAACAAAAAAGTCATTATTTCTTTGTATTCGATAAAAAATCTCAATGCATCTTTGCCACTCAAAAACTGCGCCAATATGTAATTTCCCTGACCTCAGTAAACAAAAGGGCTTGAATACTATTAACGACGTCGTTATTTTTGACGGCACGGAAACGTTTGATTATAACGCAAACGGGCACTGAGTGCACTTGCCATATCTAGGGCATCTAGTATTCAAGATGCATCCGTTGATTATTTGATCGTCTCTAATTGCGATTGAAAGTAGGAAATATGGCAAGCTCAATTGTTCATTCAACAGGAATGTTTCTTATTCAACTACGAGATTCTATATGAATGAGCCAGGGACTAGTTTTCAATTGAGCCCTTATAATTAACTAGATGTTGCCCGCGACTTCGTCTGCGTGGATTTAGTTTTTTTTAATCCTGTGGGAACTCTTTGATTTTCCAGGATAAAAAGTTGCTACTGTCAATTTCCGGGATGCAAGCTATCTCTGTACCTTTCACATAAATCGGTTAAACAGATGCGCTTTTAAGAATCCCGTGGGAACTACCGGATTATCCGGGATAAAAAGTAGCCTATGTCCTTCTCTGGGATGTAAGCTAACTCTCTACCAAACTTACCATATTCAAACCAAATTCTTCATACCAAATTACCATAATCATCTTCTCGATATCTTATTTCCACGGCGTGTGATATTATGTTCACGATATCCAGGAATACACTGATAGCAGACGATTGAAAGGCATTTTCAAATTAAATTAGACCTTAAAACCCTTGTGTTACAGTTAACATCATTAACATCATTGACATTATTTAGATGTAATAATCCTATCGCCATTACTAATTACATTTGGTACAATAATTGTTTATTGTTCCAAATTATCCATGCGGTAATTATCTAATCCCAATTACAAATTAGGATGTTATGGATTTACGAGATACAAATTAGTTTATCCATACTCTATACTAAGTTTATAAATGCGAAAGTGTGTCTGTCTGTCTGCTAACTTTTCACGGCCCAACAGTTTAAACGATTTTGATGTGGTACAGAGTTAGCTTACATCCCGGGAAAGAACATAGGCTACTTTTGTCCCGGAAAATGAAATCTAATTCTGAGAGGAGATCCGTGCTCTGTAGTGCACCGGCGATGGGTAGAGGTATAATTAATGTATCATAAAAGATTTTTAAGTAAAAAAGCTCGTTTCGTCAGAATTTTTTTAAGGGTCTAATGATCTAGCATCATGGTTGGAATTTATAAGGGCCTAAAAATTTAATGACCGCCATTTTTCATTTTTAGATTAAGGCTACAAACAAGCAAGGACGAGAATGGCCTGGCATGCCTTTTGTTTTTGATTGATTAGCGAAATTGCGCAAGTAATTCCAGACAAAATATAACGTGGAAAGATAATCCTCTACAAACTTTTAATGATCATAATCATTATTGATATACTTAGAGACAATTTGATTGAAATAGCAATATCAACTAAAATCTTCCTCATCGCTTTATTCTTAACTAGATGATGACCGCGACTTCGTCTGCGTGGATTTATGTTTTTGAAAATCCCGTAAGAACTCGTTGCTTTTCCGGGATAAAAAGTTATGAGTTGATTGGATGTCGACCACACAAGGACAACGTTCACGGTTACTCATTGTTGTGTGTTAGAATGGTGAAGTAGGAACAAGACTGTGAAGTTCCTGAGCACACTTTCCAAAATTTATCCAATAAAAGATCGATATAATAATATGATCCAAACAAGTAACTAGGTAATGTATAAAAACTATTTATTTATTCTTCTTTCAGTACTCAGCCAATTATTCCATCATTGCCAATTTCAAAAAGATACAAGTAATTCGAAAAACAAGTGTTCAGGAGAGGTTTCGATGAATAAAACCAGATATTAATTGGTTCCGAACTTTCGGGTTCGCGCAGAAATGTTTCCATTTTCATAGTTTCAAAAGTTGCAAACGAAAAACAATTTTAAACACAAACAGCTAAGGTTCAAAATTGTGTTAATTAAAACTTCTGCAATGATTAAAAGTGCACTTTTTAAAAGTATTTACTTTGCAAATATTTTTATTTATCGTCGTTGCATAAAATTGAATTCGTTAATAAATTGCCTTATGCTTGCAATTTTATGCTTAAAGTGACTTTATTTACTTTTTCTGAACAACCGGTTTTAATGAAATTTCGTAAAGAGATAGCTTGCAACCCGGAGACGAACATAGGCTACTTTTATCCCGAAAAATCAAAGAGTTCTCACGAGATTTTTAACAACCTAAAACCAAGCGAGTGAAGTCACGGAAATTATCATTATTAATTTATACAAACTTAAACCTTCATTCGACAACGCGCGTTGATTTTGATATATTGAGACCAACTTGGGGCCAACACAATGACAGAAATATGCAAATTACGTATGGAACAAAGAGACGATGTCCAAACAAGATTATGAAGGGAAACGTTCGGACATATTTATTCATATATGTGAATCCTTTCATTGTCTAATTAATATATATCATTTTAGTCCAAAGCCAAACAAAGATTTGGGTCCTATTAGAGAATAATCATGGAGCTTTTGGTACCTAACGTGTTTTACGACTTAGGAATTTCAACTATATAGCGGTGCAGAACTTTAAATAGGTACAATGCCTCACGGTCTGTTAGTAAAATAACCAGAGGGGAACTAGATTAAGTTTCTTTAAAAAAATCTACATAGCCATACCTACTGTAAAACCTATTCTGATTTATACCTATTTACATAATTTTATTGGACTAAAAAAGTTAAAATATTCCATAAAATAAACTTTCAAACCCTTTGGCAAACAAGCTCGTAGTTCGTACGCCAATGCGATAACTTAAATTACCCTAAGCTATTCATAACTTGGCGATAAATTACCTTCCATCTACTAATAGTTCGCGTGATATCACGACATTACGCGTATTTAAAAAGGGGAGAAATTAAATTAAATTAATTTCATTTTAAGGCACTCAGAAACAATAAAGGGATTGAATTTATTACCTGTGTTATGTGACATCGCGATAAAAAGTGGGCGATGATGGTAATTCATTCAGAAAAGTAAAGGTTTTCCAGCTTTTATGTTTTCTTGTAGGGTTAATTTCTTTTGGGAACCATAAATCGTACAAAATATAACTATAAAATATAAATATACATATAAAAAGAGCTTGGCACAGAATGTCAGTAAGAATTAATTGAATCCAGCCGTCTGAACCGCAGACGGTGAAAACTGATTTCGAGTTAATTAAGAATTTTTAATAAATTGAAATTTCTGAACAAGATTAATGAATTAATGTTCACATTACAACGCATGTCGAGCATTAGCTAGTAGAGAACAAGTGTAAATTAAAAATTTATAACACCCCCGACAAGTGAAGGTTACAGTAACTAGAAAAGAGCTGATAACTTTCAAACGACTGAACCGATTTTCTTGGATTATAGCTAAGAACACTCTTGATCAAGCCACCTTTCAAACAAAAAAAAACTAAATTAAAATCGGTTGATTAGTTTAGGAGCTACGATGTCACAGACAGATACACAGCTATACACACGTCAAACTTATAACACCCCTCTTTTTGGGTTGCGGGTTAGTAAAAAAAGTGATGCGTAGTTTTATGTTAGAAAACCGACATAAGAATTTTTTGTAAAGCTTAGTATTTTGTTTGATGCTACAATTGAATTTTGATTTCCTTTGATTGAAAATCTATGCGTAAATCCTGAAAAGCCTTTGCGAAAAACAAAACAAGAACGAAAAGAATTGGCTTATTTAACATATTTTTATCTGTATAACAAATTAGTTTATGTTCCGTAAAATCCTAGCTTAGCGTGAATCCGAGAAAACAAAAGTGGGATATTTTGTGAAAATTCCCAATAGGTATAAACCCAGTACTAAATAAATAGTAATAGAAGTCGTTCACCAAGGATATACGAAAAGATAAGGAGTGCACTGGAATAAATCTATTTATTTTCCTATATATAAGTAGACAGATAGATAGATAGATAGAAAAATTTACTACACACAAAACACAAAATAACCAAGACAACACAAAGAAACTAAAAACTATAAACAATTGTATGCAAAGGCGGCCTTATTGTTCAGAGTAAGAAACTAGGTGTGGCAGTAGGTAGGTAGGAATCTTATCTATCTCCAAAACTTCGGAACTTCCATCTTTAATTTCGGAAGATCTATCGAAGCTAAAGTCAAGTCTGTTACCAAAGAAATCAATACTCTTAACTTACTCAAGTAGTAGGTATTTCACGCACCAACTGATTACCTTGCATCAAGCCAAGTCTAATCTAAATCCAATAAAATATTTTGCCATAATATAGAATACTAGCTTATGACCACCACTTCGTCCGCGTGGACTACAATAAATTCTAACCAGTATTTTAAACCCCTAAGGCTTGAATTTGCAAAAAAAAAATTCAGTGGATGTCTACATCATAATACGAGTATCTGCATGCCTTTCAGCCCAATCCGTCCAGTAGTTTGAACTGTGCGTTGATAAACCAGTTAGTCTAGTTTTTGGTAGCCTTCTGTCTGTCTCATCATAATTCGCTAAGTACGCTACGGCACTAGTCAAAGGCCGTAAGGTAAGTCGTGCACATATGCGTTAAGTGTGTGTGGCGAGTTTATAGAAAATGGTCATAAGTGCGACAGGTTTTTGATGCAATAGTTTCGCCGAATCGCTACTCGAATTCTGAAGCAGACCGTACAGTTACCAACTTCATTCATAATTTTATTTATTCACAATTTTAACCTAGCTTACACTCCTCCTCTCGTGGACAATCACCCTAAGCACGTACAAATACTTGCCTCATACGGGTTTTAGCGAATGTATCCGTAAGCCCGAATCTCTTAATTTACGCCCCAAAGGGATTTGCTAAAGCCAAACATTGTTCGCTAATTATAACGGGACACATATGCCGGCTCCCACGAGGATTGCGCCAACTTAACGAAAGATGTGTTTGTTTGCGAAATGTCGTGAACAAAAATTTTAAAGCTTGAAACATGTAGAACGCGTGATGGCAACTGCATGACAGGATGTCGCACTAAACGCGTACTTAGATACTCTTGAGCCTATAGTTGGCGACAGAAAAAGGAACTCTGACATCAAATCTGCTCGGTGGTTTATTTAACGATATATTTCGTGAGGGGTCGATAACTGTGCAAGGTTACACAGAATGCGTTCGTGCGCTTGTAGCTTCAGTTGGCGATATTCAAAAAAAAACTCTGACTTCGGGCCTAAGTGGTGGGTAATTTATTAATGTACTAACTAGCTGATGAGGTTGAGATTTTTAAAAATCCTGTGGAGTTCTAATTTTCTGGGATAATAAGTAGCCTATGTTACTCTCCGTCCTTCCAACTATCTCTATGCCAAAAATCATGTCGATTGGTTGCTCAGTTAGGGTGTGAAGGAAGGACGGACAAACAAACACACTTTCGCGTTTATAATATTAGTGTAGAATAGATTTGGTGGTAGAAAGTACGGCTCACTTGTGAGTGTGTCTGCTTCTTCGTGATAGCCCTCAGACGTCGCATCACCGCTGCGTATTCCATTTGTTTAAGGCCTTAATATATGCTTCAAGTTGTGTGATTGAAGAGTTTTGGCCGCTTTACCGTGCACGTAGTATAAAAATCGCTCTTGTATGCTTTGATAACTTTCATGTGTAAATATACTGGAAGATACTTGAAATTCTGTTTACTTCGCTTATCAATCATGTTTTGACCATAAAACGCGTTTTATTCAGAAGTGGAAAGTGACGAAGATGTGGCAATGGTCTATGAAGGTCTGTACTTGAAATAATACGTGCCCATGCCAAGTATGTATTATTTTCTATATGAATCACTTTAAAAGTGTCTACGATATCTTACGTAGGCACCAACAGCTAAGGGCAACTAACAAACAGTTTGTGAACAAACATAATTCAGAATTCTAAATTTAAATTTCAAAATGGAGAGAACTTGAAATGATAATAAATCCGAGAATTAAAATAATATAATCCGTTCAAATTAGTTTTATTTAAATCTGAGTCTAGACAACTTTTTCTGTGCAAAATCACTGCAACGTTTCAATAAAATGTTCACCCTACATTAACAACGTCCCATCATAACCCTTTGTCTCGTCAAAAGCACTACACACCTATACTTTGTCTCTGGACATTCAGTGGAAAAACTAGCTTTAACTCTTGGCAATAAGGTCGAAAATCGTGTAGAACATAAGGGCGATAGGGACGGCTAATCTGTCAGCTGATCCTCTGAAAATCGTTTAAAAGCTGTCGCTTTGTTATTGTTTATTTAGGATGATTCAGTTGGAAGGTGCTTTTTGAGGCGAACCCTAATGCGATTGTCCGTCAGCCAAGTGTTAGTTGAGGGATATTGCAATCAGGTTTTCTGACGTTGCGATCAAATTCTAAATCTCGCTGTATATGGGTTCAGTAGGTGGACTCCGAAAAACCTGCATGAATCATTATTACAATCGCAGTTGTTTGATTGACTGAATTAAAGGGTTTCTTGTTGCCTGTTCAAAGCCGACAAAGTAAGCCTACGAGTATTAGAGAATAAATAATGGAGTTTTGATATAGTATTTTACGAGATAGTTTTAGTTATTAAGAATGAAATCTGTTAATTTCAAAAAATGGATTTTGAGGCCCTGAATAAGACTATACGCATTTTTCGGTGAAAGTCATTATGACTGGACTGGACTGGTCCGGCCCAGTCTAGTCAGTTAATGAGTTAATTATGCAAAAGACAAGTGAATTAAGAAGTTACATAGATTAGATTAGATGTAAAGATTGCGATTAGCTCTGATTGGTTAACACCATGCTAATTACATATTATATTGGCTCTCTCACTACTGGTCTATTATTTTTAAGACCGTTAGTCCAGCGAGATCCAGTAGAGGTCGATTGATACCTATAAATAATATATTGATACCTATAAAATAAATAATAATTAATATAAAATCATTGATTGAAAACCAGAGTATGGATGTGTGTAAGAATTTCTTAATGGATGTGAATAAAAGTCACGATGAAATGTAACTTTCAGCTACTGAAGAACGTTTTATCTCCGCATTGGTCCATTAAGAAACTTCCCTTCTATAAGAAAACTAAAAAGGTAAGGGAGACTATGCATGGCCCTCTAAAGCCTACAGTTTAATCTCATTTCGGCTCATGGAGAAATTGTGGCAGCGCCGTAAATTCTGATTTTAATATCTAATGGACACTAACTTTTCATTACGGAGAGCCTTTAAGCATTATTAAAGGAAACGATCAATTATAATCAACGATAAATTACAGTGTTTAGCTAGTTATTTTTAAACATTAATGGCATTGAGCAGCCAGACTAAGAATCACGTAGAATACAAAAAAAGTTTGCGCTATATACACGTACTTATAAGTAAATATTTCGAAAAAAATATATGATCTGGCAACAGTGGCAACTAATGGAAGTCATAGGTTCTTTATCAAGTCGAGTTAAATCAGAAAACTTTGTAATTGGAATGAGATATGTAGGTACCTCCTAGTTTGATAGACGTTGGGATTCTAAAGTACTGGAATCTAGACCATAAAGTGCAGCGTTAGCAGTTTGCTATTATTGTAAATTGAACAGTTGAAGAGAGCAACCGCCGAGTTCCTTGCTGGTTCTTCTCGGTAGGAATAGCATTCCGAACCAGTGGTAAATTTTTTGACGATTCGAAAGCTCTTATAAAAGTTTATTTGAATAAAAATATATTATATTCTATTCTATCTATTCTATTCTAATCATTGGGTAGTCTGATGACAACAAACGAGTCATAGGAAACCGCTCGATTCAAGCAGTGAAAGACCGTGGTGTATGGACATTCCCGCAAGAAGTCTATATCCAGCCAGCAATGGACGTCTATTCGTTGATGATCATGACAATGACGACTGGTGTAATTAGTTAATCTTAGGTACTTATCGTTCTATCGTAAATTACATCTCCGTTGGGCAGATGATAATAATTGCTGATTTATTAGAACTGCACTAAATAATATGGATCACGAGTTTCTACTACATATCTACAATGTTAACAATGAATAAGTTGATAAGTAATAAGATAGTTTTGAAATAAACAATCCACGGTCATAAAAAAAACTTTACAAAACATAGCAATAAAACACACTGCGCTAATAAACGGCGACGGAAAATCCAGATACGATAAGTAGAATCAATTCTATTATCTTAAACCCAAGCTGGACCAATCGCAGGGCGGACCACAAGAACGGACAAAAGCACAATTAAGTACAGAACGACCGTTAACGGGCTCTCTCCGTCACTTACTCCATACAATCGTAGTTCCAATTTCATTTGAATATTAAGCAACCAAAGTCCATGAAATTTTGCAGACATATTCTAGAAACTAACATCTGTGCCTGTGGTGTTTTAGATTTTTCTAATTTTTTTTTTATTTTAAATTAGAGCGGCTCAAAGATTTGTATGTGAATTAAGACCGCGTAACTTTGAAACCGAATATTTTAACGGAAATCTGGAAAACCACAGGCATAGATGTTCCCGGAACATTTCTACAAAATTCCATTGAGTATGATTGGTTAGTATTCCAATGAGAGACGAACTACGTTTGTATGGAGCGAGTGACGGAGAGACCCCTCTTAACAAAGGCGGGAGCTCAATTTGTTGCAGCCACCTTTATCTCACCCACTATTGACCCCTTTACCCTATTTTACTATCTAACCCTCCTAAACTACCCTACGGGTCATATGGACCCCGAGCAAAAAACTTTCAACTTCATCCTGATTTCGTATGTGGAATATTTTCTCAGTGTAATAATTGGTTGGGGTAATAAAACTATTATTCGATGTGAACAAAACATGTGGTTGAATTATCTACGCTTTAGCGACATTTCGAGAGTGATTTGCAATTTATATAGCCCCCTCCTGTGATGAGAGAGATACTATTGATTACTTTAATGTGCACGTGCATGTCTGTGGATTACTATAGTTGAAAATGCGAGGTATACTACTTGATTATACTCGTATTTGTCGTTTGTGCCAATATTTTTAACCCCCGACCCAAAAAGAGGGGTGCTATAAGTTTGACGTGTGTATCTGTCTGTGGCATCGTAGCTCCTAAACTAATGAACCGAGTTTAATTTAGTTTTTTTGTTTGAAAGGTGGCTTGATCGAGAGCGTTCTTAGCTATAATCCAAGAAAATCGGTTCAGCCGTTTGAAAGTTATCAGCTCCATTCTAGTTACTGTAACCTTCACGTGTCGGGGGAGATATAAATTTTTAATTTACACTTGTAATTTTAACTGTTATTAAATAAATATAACGCAAATATTTTAATTATTTTAGTTTTTATTATAGACAATTATGAATTGTCATAATTTATTATTATACCTAATTCGATAGAAAAATTTATGTACAAATTGAAACAACGCAGTTTGTGATACAATTTAGTTTAGATGCAACAGCTTATAATATTTTGTGTGTATCTATAGACGAGATAACTAATGGTTTTCGTCTAGCTATTTATTTGCTAATTAATTATTTGAAAATCAAGAAGTTAAGACATTGCTATAACTTTTCAATTCAAATTATAAAAAGACAGGTACATAAATTAATCCATCACAAGTTTATATCATCAGAATGGAATAATGAGAAGGTAATGAAACCAGCATAATTGCTTTCCGAATCTTGAGTGACATTTTATCCCGTTCAAATATTTCCGCTCCGTAAAATTTCGTGCACCAAAACCGGCGTGGCATTTCACTCGCCACCTTTGCATACGTTCCTTCGTCGCCCATTCCGCGTCGACGCATGCACTAATTAGTTGACACCAGACACCGACATATTCCTAGTTCCATAACTGACTCAGGAAGGGGGAGAGCCAGGTGTGAAATTGTCTAACCTATAACATTACTTTAAATTGCTCTAACGAGGTTAGATTTTTGGTGCAGTTAATTTTTTTAAGTTATCCTTACTTAATATTATAAATGCGAAAGTGTGTCTGTCTGTCTTTCTGTCTGTCTGTCTGCTACGTTTTCACGGCCTAAGCACTAAACCGATTTTAATGTTTGGTACAGACTTGGGATACATCCCGGGGAAGAATATAGGCTACTTTTTATCCCGGAAAATTGAAGAGTTCCTTCGGGATTTAAAAAAACCGAAATCCACGCGGGCGATATTTATTAATATTCTAGTTATTAATATACGGAAACAACTCAAAATCAGGTAGCACGCATTGCAAAAACCACAGAGATTTGACCCGCAATGCGTACGTCTGCGCTTTACTTCTTAAGTTCTAACCTATTTCCTAATATTATCCTAATAATATTGTAGCGGTTGCCACATTCGCAAGAAGATGTCGCTTCTATACTCAATCAATCAACAACGCTCGATGCACGACCTACGGCCTAGATGGCAGCACGGGTAGCTTAATCGAAAAACTCAAGGAGAAACACGCAACTTTCAATCGCATTGACAGAGCGTTTACCAAATTGGACTATATATAGAAGTTTCAACGCATAACCGTCGGCCCAGCTGGCGCTACCGAGCACAACACCGCTCGGTTGGGAAATTTCCCTATTGCTACGGTCGAGCACAGCTGCACAGCTCCCGTACAATATTATCGTGAAGTAGGTACATACAAACTGTAGAATACAGTTACATATAAACAGTATTTTTAGAATCTAACCCAGTTAATAATACCTAAACTAAAGAATAGTACAAAATTTAATTCATTGTGTACTACTTTTTGCAGGTGACATAAATTATATTAATGAATTAAATAATAACATGTTTTTTAAACTGTAAGCATCGACGGGTTAATTTTTTACATGAAGGATATCGCAGCACAAACTTTCACAAATAGATTTTAACATTTTTTATAAAACGTTTTGTCGGTGAAAACGGGTAACTCTTTTTCAGCATAGACAAACTTGACCGCAAACTGGCGACAAAGCTTTATTTAGTCTAGAGTCGCCACTCGCCAGTGCAGACTTTTCTTCTTTTGTGGTTACAAATAATTTAATGCTTATAAATTTTTTTCTTAACGTTTTTTTTTTAATATTATATTTATTTATTTACTATTATTATTGTTTTTTTTCTTAACCTATCATAATTGCTGAATGTAATAGAAAATTTGTCAGAGAAGCTTTTTTTTATGTATGTTTTGTTGGCAACCCTCCGACATGGTTATCGGAGACTTTGTATAGCTTAACACGGCATTTTTTCAACCTTATTCTCTTAGATTGTCATCATTATCATCACTATCAACCGATAGACATACAGGTCTCTACCACAAACCGCGCCAAGTTCTTGCACCGTCTGAATCTAGTTCGCTTCCTGCGACTCGTTTGATGCCGTCTATCTACCCAGAGGGATGTATTCCGACCTCTCTCCGAAGCAATTAATTAATTTAAATATCGCAGTTAAATTATTATTATTTCTAAAATAAATTTTATTTATTAATTTATTTAATTAAAGGCTTAATAAACAGTGAACATTTTACACTAAACTTTTTAGACCAAAGCACTGGATAAAAACTGAGACTGGTGTTTGAAATTTGCAGCCCAAATAGACCGTAGTCTGGGCTAGGGCTGACAAAAACTTTGTCCACAACTAACATAAATTGGCCTTAAAATAAAGTTTACGACAATTTTGCTATCACATTTGTAGTCTTCTTTATTATGCAACTCAATTGCAAAGGTATTCATCGCAATCCGCAATTAAATGACAAAAATCTACGGTTACCAGCCATTGTTATATTTTCACCGGTTCTCGAACAGAATGAAAGTCGACCGCAGACGGGCGGCAAAGCAAACTGACGACAAAGCTTCACTCGTTATAGTGTCGCCATCGCAAAGTTCGCTCTTTTGTGGCGCTTGGAGAAACCGAATGTACTAATTAGAGTCCGTGCCTCGACTTATTTGTAGGGTGCAACATAAACTTTGCCGGTCGGTCTACTCGGCCCCCGCTTGTTGTGACATTAATTTGTTCCCTCACCTCGATTATTAAAATCTTTCCTGGTTCTTTCCTAATTCGATCCTAATTGGAATTCGTTTCGAAAAAATAATAATTGTGAAATAATAAATGTTGTGTTTATTTCTTTTATGAAAACTATTTTATTATATTATAAAAAGTTTTATTTTTATTTTAATAACAAGCATGAATCATAATCATGATAAGATAATACTAAATTAGCATGGAGACAACGTGGTAAAAGTAAAGAGCGAAATGTGCGTAAATCTACACTAAAGTCTATTTTTAATCCCTGAGACTAAAATGACAGCTAGATAATAGTCAAACTTAAAAATAATGATACCAGCCTTACAAAAATACTGTTATGTATATAGATATGTGTATAATATGTAAAACTTATGAGTTTTATAATTTTACTAGCTGATGCCCGCGACTTTGTTCGCGTGGATGTAGGTTTTTTAAATTCCTGTGGGAACTCTTTGATTTTCCGGGATAAAAAGTAGCCTATGTGCTAATCCAGAGTATAATGTATCTCCATTCTAAATTTCAGCCCAATCCGTCCAGTAGTTTTTGCGTGAAGGAGTAACAAACATACACACACACACACACACACACACACACACACACATACAAACTTTCTCCTTTATAATATTAGGTGATACACAACATTCAGAATCAAGCCATACTTACTCATTTCGTTTGAATTGGAATTATTTTCAACACATTTTGTTGTCTCATTCATATTTGACAAGAATTCCTACAAATATTTACCTGTAAGTATCGTTGCACCACATCACTATTAAAAATCGTAAAACACACACACACACACACACACACACACACACACACACACACAACACACGAAACATCATTTTTGTCTCCGGGATTAAAAAAATATACTATAGGTAATATATTATATTAATTAATTAATTAATTATTATATATAATAATTATTACGCTACATTATACAATTTATTAATGTGAACTAAAATATTCTAATTTCTAAACAGAGATCAAATGAACATAATTATGCGAATTAGGCTACGCTCGAAAATTAGGTAATCTAAATAAATTGTATAGTTAGTTGTATTGCTTGTCAAACAATACAATTGTGTTCATCAAATAAAACCGGGCAAGTGCGAGTCGAATTCGCCCACGAAGAGTTCTGTACCATCGTACAAGATAATATTTTAAGACTTTTATGTGCAAGTTAATGACTGACAGCGGCACCTATATGTGATTTAGTAAACTATTTTCTTTTTTTTTGTGATGTAACCACAAATTCACGGTTTTCGGATTTTTCCTTTGCTGCCTACCTACCTGCCTTACATGATTATAGGACAGATACCCTATAGGTATTTTATGACAGACACGACAGACAGACACGGACGGAAGAGTAACGGTTCCTTTTTTCTTTATGAGCGACGGACCCTAAAAACATTATTTAACGCAGTTAGTTGAAACTGAAGCAAATAGCACGGCAATAGAATCTAGGTCGCCACATCAATGTACCTACCTACCTACTTCCTAATTAATGGATGTCGCTTGCATCGCTTGTTGGTTCTCAGCGAATGTGTTAGTCGGAAATGAGACGTTTTTAATGCGACGTTGAAAATAGGGCACAGTTATCACTCTTTTCAAGTTGCTATACTTAGTAACAGTTTATAATATTAGCTTTCTACGGACTTAATAAGGGCTCTTTAATACATACGACCATTTTTAAATAGATACCTCATTCACACGATAGCTTTTTCACGTCCGTTAAAAAAGCGTCCAAATAGAACAAAATAATATGTAGGTATTCCCAAGTATCTGATCACACGTCAACGCTTTTTTTACGTGTGAACAGATACATGGGAATACATTGGATCTACTTGGACGCTTTTTCAACGGACGTTATGAAAGCTCTCGTGTAGATGATGCCTAATAGTGCAATTAAATTTTTTTTGAGTGAAAACTTCCCGTTTGTCAATTTTGAGATGGCTAAATAATTCCAGATCACCTCACCGACATGTTTATGTTTCTTGCAATGCCGGTAGATTTAAAACTAATCTTAATAGTTTTAATTTACAAAATATTAATTGAAAATAAAAAGTACCTATATCTGTTTATTAATTAATGTAGTTTTCTTAGTTTCTATGTTTCGTTTCTTGAGACATAAACAGAATAATTAATCATTATTCGGTTAATTACTTTGTTATGTTTGTTATGTGACGTTAGGTAACTAAAATTAATTGTTCTTCGCTTTTTCTCATCACTTGTCTCAACTATTACAAATGACTCTCTTAGCTCTACTATGATACACGTGTAGTCACATTGCAAATCAGGCTTAAACCGTTCCTAAGTAAACTAACACTTATTTTTATCACAATAAAGATCTTTTTACAATAAACTTTAAATTCTACAAATGCATTTGTCTAGGCGTCATTTGTGTAATTGTTCTTAAGTACTTTTTAATTGGTGATTCAGCGACACGCAACAATTGAAGAGAATATAGGTCACTTCCTTTAGTTAATTGAATTAATGATCTTCTTCCTAGCGTAAAATGCAAAATGTATTTTTCAAGCAAAGCGCATTGAAACTTTAAAGCTGGGTTTTCCACGCAGACACATGCTCGGCGAGCGTGCTTTTTAACCACCGACCCAAAAAGAGGGGTGCTATAAATTTGACGTGTGTATCTGCGTATCTGTCGGTGGTATCGTAGCTCCTAAACTAATGAACCAATTTTAATCTAGTTTTTTTTGTATGAAAGGTGGCTTGATCAGGAGTGTTTTAGCTATAATCCAAGAAAATCGGTTCAGCCGTATGAAAGTTATCAGCTCTTTTCTAGTTACTGTGACCTTCACTTGTCGGGGGTGTTATAACTTTTTAATTTACACTTGTTATAAAACATAATATTACGATGCTTACCTACAATTTAGATTTTTCAAATATCGTATGAAAACTATTTTAGCGTTTAACTCTCGTGAATGATTTCCATTATAAATGTAGTATAGTATAATAGTCGATTTAAACTCGGACGTTAGATGGCTTTGAAACTAGTCGGGCTTGTACGTCGACTACCCACGTGAGTACCTCCGGAATCATCATATTAATCAAGTGAAAACTGTTTGATTCTCCGGGATAAAAATTAGCCTATGTCCGTTTGGCGAGTGACGGAGAGACTCCTCTTAAATTATTTAGGTAGGTACGTACGTACAGACCTAGCATTATTAACATAGCAGACAATTTTAATTTACAAAAGTTATGGTTTCACAGTGAGTTGAGATCGACTGAAGTAAAATGATAAATAATAATTAAAGACAAAACATATTTTCAATTTTAATTAATGAAGGCCTTCTGCTGCATTGCGGAAATTATTTAATTTAATTTCAAAAATATTATACCTACTACTAGTTTACGCCCGTGACTTCGTTCGCTTTCGTGGACTTAGTTTTTAAAAATCGCGTGGCAATTTTGATTTTCTGAGATAAAAAGTAGCCTAGGTATATCATGGTCTTTAACTATAACCATAAAAGTCTTGTACTTAATAATATACATATAAAGATATAGGTTTTAAAATTCCCTTAGGAACTCTTTAACTGTCCAGGATAAAAGTAGCCTATGTGTTAATCCATAAAATCCCTAAATTTCAGCCAAATCCGTCCAGTAGTTTTTGCGTGTAAGAGTAACAAACATACACACATACATACAAAATTTCGGCTTTTCACCTTTTCTAGCCATAGCAAAAAAAATCTTTGCAGTAAACATTACAACAAAACTTGCAGTCAAAAGAAAAAGCAATTCAAAACAACAGTAGCAGGATGTGACGTCAAAATGATAAAAACGTGCATGGCTTTAGGCAAATGCAGCAATATTCCCTGACGAATGAAAATATTCTATAAAAATACTATAGTTGTACTCGTATATAGTAGGTACTTGTAGACAATGCTCGCATAGGGGAAATGCGTGCATACGCCTTTGCAAGAAAATTAATGTTACGCAGGCACTAATAATTTGTCTGGATATTCTGGTACTAGACAGCAGAGATCTACCTCTCTCTCTCTTTCTCTCTCATTGAGTCGTATACATTACTAGCGGATGCCCACGACTTCGTCCGCGTGGGTTTAACTCTTTGATTTTCCAGGATGAAAAGTAGCCAATGTCACTCTACAGGTCTTTAACGAAACCTATGCATAAAACACGTTGATCCTTTGCTCTATTGCGATGTGATTGAAGGACAAATCACAAACCAATAAGCTAGCAAACAAACACATTGGATTAGTTGGGTAGTGTTAGGGGCAGTATTCAGTTGTTATTACAAGACCAATCCTGTAAAAGTTGACGCAGGGACCATACCACGTGAAGTGCATCGCTCAGGAGGAGCCCAATGGGCGTCGCACGAGAGAGGCACCGGCGCACGTTCGTCAGAGTTCCCGGAGCCTCTCAATATGTGCTGAGGAGGGCCACCGAGGGGGTTTTAGTGGGTACAAATCCCACATAACCCGAGTGGGTATCTTATGAAGATTTCCCCCTCGAAAAAAAAAGGGACCACACCACGCAGTACTGTTTCAGATGTTTAGCTTAGATTTATTTACTTATTATTATAGACTAGCTGATGCCCGCGACTTCGTTCGCATGGATAAGGGTTTCTTAAAGATCCAGTGGGAACTCATTGATTTTCTATGATAAAAAGTAGCCTGTGTATTAATCTAGGTTATAATCTATCTCCATTCTTAATTTCAGCCAAATCCATCCTGTAGTTTTTGCGTGAAAGAGTAACAAACATCCATACATACAAACTTTCGCATTTATAATATTAAGTATGACTGTACTTAGCCTAAAGCATCGGCCACACCGGCCGCGTATGCGTCGCGTAAGCGTAGACGTAGCGCGTACCATGACGTTGTAAATTGTAATGTATGGAACTGTATGAGACTTCTATTTGTTTATTTATTGAATCGCAATTTCGACACTTTCAAGATTGTCTAGAGTTACTAAAAGTTTGAATCCAACATAATCTAAAATAGTGCTGTGATCAGCACCATTCGGATATATTATTCGGTTCTGATCGCGCCAAGCTCTATTGTCTAGACTCGTCAATTGTCTGGCTCCCCGCAAGATTCAGCTGAAATCGTTCACAGCGTCAATTTATTGTGTGGTCTTACTAAGCTTATTTTATTTAGTTTCAATTCTCAGAGGTATCGTATTGCAACAGTCCTGGATGGTGTACTTAATAAAGTTTGATTTAACTAGCTTTTATCCACGATTTTGACTGTGTGGATACCTTCTTTACATTCCATAGGGGCCATCAAGAGAGAATATATATTATAAATGTGATAGTTTTGATGTTTACTCCTACACGGCACAGTGATTACGATTGTGGCTGTTTGAAATTGAGATGCGAGTAGCTTATGTCCTGAATTAACATTTTGGCTACTTTTATCCCGGATAATCAAATAGTTTCAAGGGTCTATAAGGGAACTACATATATCCACGCGGATGATCGCGCGCATCATCAATTTTTTATATTATAAATAAAAAGAAAAGCTCTCACTCATTGACGGAGTCATCAACACCCAGCCCAGTCGTTTGGACCTAGAAAGTTGTAATTTTGCACAGAATTTCCTGATATAGTCAAGGAATAACCCCGGGTTTTTAAAAACCCTCAATTGAAGAATATTTATATTTTCGCAAGCAAAATTTCGGGCGGTCGCAATTAGGTATAAGTATAATTATAAAACTCCAAAGAGCATTCGCCCAATTTATCAATACTGTTTTAAACTTGACAATAATATTTTAGAATGCTTAACTAAATGGCTTACCAGTTACCACCAAACTATAGGTACCATCAATGGTAGATGCATTTTACAGAATAAAAAGTACCTATTTATTTGTAAGACTTTATTTGAATAAGAAAAATGTATTCTATTCTACATCGATGGTTTTCATGAATAATATTAGGACCCTGTCCATCTAATTCAAGGGTTTCATAATATATTAAATCCACCATTTTGCAATTTTTACGACGTACTACGCCCTTTTATTGGACGAAACGATATATGAAACCCCTTTGTGATAAAAGCTATACTTCAATATTATACAGGTTATAGTTCAAACCGGACCGACGTAAAGAAAGGATAAGTATTGGATGATTTACAATGGTCATATAATCTGGATAATCGGCGGTTAGCACTTAAGGTCTAGCTATTAAACTTTGTGGGTAGCTGTTAGGTAAGTGTGGGTCAAAAGTTTCATTTCTGTTTGTATGGTATAAGTAATAGAACTTCAGGAAAAAGCAACACGAAATAGAACTGTAACGCATTCGTTGATTTATATGTAACATAAAAACTTTTAGCCGGCTTAGGAAAAGAAAATATACCTATTACTATCCTAATAATTAAAAATCGGAAACAACTAAGGAAATATAAGCGATATGCAAAGCGAAGTAAGCCATATTCTCAGCGCATCCTTCGCTGTCCAGCGTAGTTTGCTCAGTTGCCGCCTTCTTTTTCAACTTTACTAGCATTTACAGTAAAGTTATAAATAAAGAAGATTTAACCTTTCGAAAATATAAGCAGGAAATTATTATACGTGTGTAGTGTGCTACACACGTATAATAATTTCCTGCTTATATTTTCGAAACTCAAAGTGTTTTGATGTCAAAGTTAAAATGGGCGAAGTCAGCATAAGTTTACAAATATAAAAAAAATTGAAATATTCATCATCTAAAGTTTAAACCCATAGCCTACTACTGAATACTGGTCTTCCCTTAGCATGAGAAGAGTTTAGGTCACTATCCACCACGCTGGCCAAGTGTGGATTCACAGAGTTATATACGTTTGAAGACATTGTAGAGAAAATAGGCATGTAAGCTTTTCACGATGTTATCCTCCATCGTTATGATATTAATTGATTGCTTAAAATACACATAACTCGAAACTAAAACATACATAAAATACAAATAAAAATTTGGAGGTGGATCTCCCAAGTCCCGAGTCTTAACTTATCTATCCTAGTCTTAGCTATCACTGCTTATTGAAATTATTTTAATATGAATGAAAACACTAAATAACTGTGTAATACTTACCACAACGCCACCGCGCTTTCATTGAAGTCAAACAATATTTATGTGCGGAGCAAGTCATCTCAAAGGGTCGCTGTGTTTGAATTTTTATGTAATTTTTCTTTCCTTTTGTCGATTTTAGTAAGCGGTCACATTGCTTTATGTACCTATATTCGTATTTTTACTAGCTCACGTCCGCGACTTTATCCACGTGTATTTAGATTTCAAAAAATCCCGCGGGAGTTGCTTGATTTTTATTGACAAAAAGTAGCTTATGTCACTCTCCAGGTCTTTAACTATACCCGTCCAAAAAATCCTCCGCTGCGACGTGATTGAAGGACAAATCAACAAACAAATAATGCAACTGTCTTTATAATAATTATGAAAATTATATGATAGGCATCTTGAATACGGATTTTTGGAAATATTTTAATTCCACAGAAACATTATTCAAAGTCAACATAGATATATTGCAGGCATTAGCTAATATTACTTTAAGTATAATTATCCAAGTATTAAATTTTTTTATATTTTCACCCAAAAAAATTACTCTTGCTCACGAATTAAGTACCTTTTATGACCCAGTATCTTAGTCACCGCTACAAGCGATCTTATTACCGCACACCATCATTATAAAGCGTTTACGGACAAACAAAATAGAATATAATCATTTATATTAGCATTTAATTTCACGGACCAACGATCGACTGTCGAACTTGATGTGTTTTCGTTCCCACAAACTTAGCTTAAATTACTATCTGTACAAACGATATTTAGGAACGATTATGTTTAGAGATAATACTATGTAGCGGTTTTAAAAACATTTTATTATACAAATTGCCTTTTAATTTTTGAAACGTGGTCATCTCTTAAGCCTTATACGTCTGATTATATGTTTCAAGTTAAATGATCAGGTTTACCAAAACGATTTCTTTTTCATTAACGACAAAGCTGGATGCCTGATAATGACCCATTATTTTTGATTGGTTCGGATTCGTTCAGTTCTACAAACCGATAACTTTAGATTGTTTTCTATACAAATTCAGGCTAATACCTACTCCACATAACGGGTAGTTTAATCGAAACCAATATCTTCAGAAATTCTGATTGCATCTTATTTTCTGAAACACAATTTGTAGAATAAAGAATCATGTTTAAAATTTCATGTAGGAATTGAGGAAAATACTTGCTTGGGAATTGTAGAAAATTTGATGACGGTATTTTAATGAAAAATGAAATTCAGGATAAATTACTCACTGACAAAATATAACCTTTTCGATAAGTGTGTGTGTTATTGTGACTCATACAATTAATGACTCATAGTGTTGAAATCACTTGTAGGTTGACCATACATTAAATTTAATTAGGTAGTTCAACGGAGCATGTTATAGCTTTCGAGAAACGAACTTATCCTTAATTAATAGGCATATTATACTCTCAATTCCTCTTGCGGCAAGACCTCACGAAGCTTGTATAGCTCATGACTAAGAAATCCGGATGGGCTCAAACTAGTCAGGGTCACCCGATAAATTCATGATGTCTGTAAGCTGTTAAATTCCTAGAGGAACACTCTATTATTTGCTAAGCGCTACCGATTTTCCGTCAGAGTAGTTGGGTACTAGCCTCAATCATACCCAGAATAATTATACTGAGCAAACTTGGATACCATAGATCTATAGACCCTTACCCTTTTGAAGACCTGCAAGTACTCAGAAGAGACGTTTGGAATAAAATGTAGCAACACAGGAGTGAAACCTGCATGTTTGAGAGTTCTCGATAAGGTTTTCAAGGGTGTGTGAAGTATGCCAATCCGCACATGGTTAGCGTGGTGGACTATGGCTAAACCCGTTCTTATTCTGAGAGGAGGCTCGATCTCAGTAGTGGGCTGGCGATGGATTGATAATGACATGAACGTATCAATTAGCTGACTAATAGAAGCAGAGATAGATAAGAAAGGAGAGCAATCACATGCGCCACAAGGGTAGGTAATCAAAGATTATTTAAATTATACAGAAAACCAATGTTTAGGTTACACTAGTTAAAACACTTCACTCATAAAAATCTTAGCCACCTTTAGCTGCTATAAAACCATTAAACCACCTAATCAAAGATCGTTTATACGCTTATTATTAGCCACCAACAAAACCTAACCGACCGTGATGTACCATTAAGAAGGACGTTATAAAAAATTTGATCCATAAAACGGTTGATGACATAATGGGTTAAATAATTTCAGGTTCGCGCGAATGCCTGATCGTCGAGGATCTTTGGTATGATATCCACTGATATAGGAAATTCAAGATATAAGGTTAAGATAGATTTGTGTGTGGCGTAAATAAAATCTGGACGTGTGCGGTGCATGGCGCAGATAAATAAAACTTATCACATTCATATTATAAGTGCAAAAGTTTGTGTATATGTGTTTGTATGTTTGTTACTCCTTCACGCAAAAACTACTAAACGGATTTAGTTGAAATTCAGAATGGAGATAGATAATATCCTGGATTAGTACATAGGCTACTTTTTATTCCGGAAAATTAAAGAGCTCCCACGGGATTTCGAAAAATCTAAATCCTCGCACAAAGTCGCGGGCATCAGCTAGTGCTTAAATATAATAGAGTATTCATGTAGAAGCATGAATTCATCCAAGGCCGTGACCAAGGTCTAGGACATTAGGAACGTTTCCCCCCAATCTTTCCAATTAGGTTATTCTTTTAGATATAGATTTATGGTACTTTATATCAATGGCGGTAGTTCTACCTCATGAATAAATAATATGGAGTCACAATTTGGGGTCGTCATTAAGCAATTATGCCGCTGTTACCATTATAATGTTTTGAAAATGCTTTTAATTTTTTATTACTTAGTTCAAATTACGTTGATCGCTGAGGTGTTTGATACAAGATGGCTATTATATATCAATCAGGCTCGCAATCTTGACCTGATGTGAATATACTCGTAGTTAATGCCTTCTTAGCATCAAGCAACATGGGCAAGAGAAGACATAGCGCTCTCGTCCGAAAAAAAACTTGGTGTCGTCTTCGTTAACCGATAGACGTCCACAGTAATAGGTCTCTTATATGGTCTTAGTCTGCCTGAATTCAGTGGCTGTATACGACTCATTTGATATAATCTATCGTTGTTCAAAATACCGGTAGAGATTGGGGCTTCAAGCAGCTAGAGTGGCGACCACGCACCAGAAAACCCACGAGGCGAACAGACAAAAGTTCAAATGTGGAAAAATGACAATAAAACGACTGGGTTGAAACGTTACAACGTACTAATTTCATTTAATAAGTCAGGGACTGAGTTAATTGTTAAACTGAGTAAAGATTATTTTGTTATGTGGATTCCTTTGCATTAATCTCGTAGTTGGAATTTGGCAGTTCTGTAAATGCTAACAATAAATTTTGATGTTTGTAACGCACGCTGTGATCATAAATTGATGTAGAAAATAATGTTTGGACCCAGTGGTCTTTGGCACGTTGCGCATAGCACCTCTATTTGAAGAGAAGGGGCTCTTGCTTTTTGTCTTCTTAGTATACTGAGTCAACTAAGTAGGTAACAAGACGGGTAATTTGCAGTCATTACAATAGAGTGGTTTGATCCAAATTTGCCTACAGGAAAAGTAGGCATTACATCTCGCTCGATTTACTCACAAGTGAGAATGAAAAAGCGCTGCAAGAAAATATTTTAATGATACCTAATGATGGGATAAAATAATTTTTAAATATTTTTATTTTAGAGAATGCTAAATAGCTTACTTGTCTTAATATCATGAATACATTCCAAAGCTTAGGCCCAGTTGCATGACAGTCGATTAAAGTTAGGTTACAGTTACGTTAACCTTTGACCATCAATAAAAGCAAAAAGGTTTAACAATTCAGTATTTTTTTTTAATTCGGATCTCTTATCAAAGGTATGAATCCTGGAAACTGCACCTAACAATCATAACAGTGAAAACTGGGGGAGAGAAACCATACAATTTTGAATAAAGTAAGAGAAAAGCCTGCGCAGCGAAAAACTCGTTGGTCAGTTTTTATTTTATCATTTCAGACTTCATCCATACAAAATTAATACAGCTATTATTTCTAGCTATGATCACATGCTATGATGTCACGCACGTTTTCTCTTTGTTAGTTTACGCATTATTCTTCTTAAAAAATAACGTCGACGTCAAAGAGTATTAAATGTAATAATACCATTTCTTGTAGATTCTGAATATTCTGCACTTAATTGTTTTTTGTTTACATCATAAAGGAAATTGTTTCGAAATAACCACTTTCCGGCTTCGGTTAATGGACAATTTACTTGAACAAAGTTTTAAACATACGGCCCCTTACTAAATTGCGTCCTTTAAACCATCCTGTCTTGTAATATTTTCTTTACATTAATAAGCATTTATATTTTTGTAGTCTAAGTAAGGTCAGAAATTAGTTGTTACAATATATTTTATCGTAAGGTTCTTAGTAAAACTTAATAGAAACTATTCAATATGTTGATGTTTAAGTTGTAGTCTTTGGTTGTTGGCTGAAAAAGACTTGGCTTCACTCCACTCCGACTGTATACGTCAGCCCTTTAGTCGACACACATAATGCGGCTTTTCAGCATGCCACAGTGTAGAATGCTACCTAGCAAGAACGATGTTGTCTCGACGTAAAGACTGCCGCATGCTGCATAAGGCCGTAAAATTGTTTTTACTCTGTAGCATGCTGCATAATCGCATGCTGTTTTTCCGGCGTTAAAACAGCCATAAATTTTATACTTACAGATTTTTTTGAAATAAATTATACTGACTGTAATGTTCTGAAAAAAAAATTCGTTTGTAAATATGATCAAACCATAGTGTGTGTACAAATTGTATTAAAATCCTTTATCATTCTATCACACTAATATTATAAAGGAGAAAGTTTGTATGTGTGTGTGTGTGTATGTTTGTTACTCCTTTATGCAAAAACTACTGAACGGATTGGGCTGAAATTTAGAATGGAGATAGATTATACCCTGGATTAGCACATAGGCTACTTTTTATCGAAGAGTTCCTACAGAATTAAAAAAAACCGAAATCCACGCGGGTGAAGCCGCGGGCATCCTCAAGTCTTAAATAAAGTCTAGTTTGAAGGCAATTTTAGAATGAACTTATTTTTATTTATTCTAGTACCTCTACTGTATTATAATATAATATCTATCTGCTACAAAAACGAAGAAAAAATTCTACCCACGTCTATTTCCTTCAATTCAGGCTTTATTCATCGAAGTAATCTCAACTATTGACTATAGGCAGATAATGATGCGGAGAAAAAATACTTCGCTTTCGCTCTATAATATAAAGGTATGGTGTTATTTATAGCGAACTTAGCGCTTATGAATTTAACTGAGGTATAATTTACAATGCAATTTAAAGTATCACTTGCTTTAAAGGCCAAGGAAAACATATTGAGAAAACCTGCATGCCCGAGAGTTCTCCATAAAAAGGTTTGTTAAGTCTGCCAATCCACTCTTGGTCAACGTGGTTAGAAAATTGCAACTCGAAACGTTTGCATTGCGTACAGAATGCTATTTATATAGTTATCTCTATCAATCAATTTTTTAGATGCCAAGCAAAACGCTACCAGTATGACCATAGCTTTATATTGACTCACGCAGGAACTTTAACGACCACCTTTTTTCCAAGATTGTGTGCGTATTTGAAGACGCGTGCCTCATTTTAAGCGTTTTATTTTTATCCGACTTTTAATAAATTATTTTATCTTCTTCGGGTTTTTCCTGAAGGGTACCCTATTACTGTGCTTCCGCTGTCTGTCCGTCTATCTGTCTGTCTGTCAGTGTGCCAGCGGGCTGTACCTCATGAACCGCAATAGGTAGAGAATTGAAATTATCGCAGAATATGTATTTCTATTGTCGCTTTAAGAACAAAGAACAGCAAAATGGACGCCATGAAAATTTAAAAAAAATTGTATAATCCGACAGTGGGTACGTGTGCGAGTCTGACTTGTACTTGACCGGAGTTTTTTAGTTAATTTCCAAGTTAATTTCGTAAATCTTTCAGATGGATGAAATCCTGGAGGTGTGTCTACAGTATCATTGTTAATACTTGATGTCAACCGTACCTACCGATACAAATAATAGTAGGTACCTACAGACATAAATATTTTGAATCCAGGTCCCTAAGTGAGGACCCTCATTCTTCACTTGTCTCCTCCAGCTACTATGAAATCATGACTTTAAAGATATTTATACTGTTTTATTTAGTTAAAATATCCCGTAAGAAAAAGCTAATAAAGGGATTCATCATAATCAATCATGGCGCGACTCACGTAACTTATAAGATTAAGCAAAAACTTCACAGATAGTCCTCCCATCACTACCGCTCAAATTGTAATCCTTTTAAGTAATGAGTAGATACAGACCATAGAGTTAACAAACATTAGAAATGTTGTATAAAAGCAGACGTTACCTACTTTGCGGAAGTCCATGCCAAGTCAAAAAACCAAAAGCTATGATCCGCTGAAACAGATAAACCTGTATGGTGCAACATACACACTAATGTTCATGGCAGCCATTGAAAAAAACATAATTCGTTGTTGTAGCGGCAATTCATATTCTGTAAAAATTTTAACTCTCTACCTACGGTTCAAGAGATACAGCTCGCTGACAGACAGACAGACAGACGGAAGGATGGATGAACAGGGAAGGCTTAGTTGGGTATATAGTACTAGGGTACGGAACGGAATAAAATAAAAGCTTATAAGTAGTAAATTGTAATTTTTTTTTATTGAAAATGTTGCAATAAACCTTAAAGCTAGACCTTATCTAATAAGTGTAAGTACAAAATCATGCTATCAAGAAATCAATGGTATCAATAATACTACGGGTAGATAAGCTAATAAATCATAAGTAGAATATATTTAATGCAAAACTAAAGGACTGTCAACAGAGTTTTAAATTAAAACTAATTTAAATGAACAAAATCGATCAGTTATAAAAATTAACACCACACTAAACTAATGAATCCATTACAAAGTTACAGCTACGTGTTATAATTTTCTCGCTGAATTTTTACAACTTTTCCCAATTTAATAACCCAACTTTCCAGACAAAAAACTTTTGACACGCCCGTAATGAATGTTAATTTATATTTTCATTTTGATTTATTGGTTAAAGTATTTATTCGCCAACTTTCGTAAATATATTTCGTTAATTCAATAAACAAGTTTGTAGCGTTGCAATTTATGATTTCACGTTTTCCTGTAACTAGCAGATGCCCGTGACTTTGTCCGCGTGGAATTAAGTTTTTAAAAATCTCGTGGGAATTCTTTGTTTTTTTTTTGTTTTTTGAAATAGCCTATGCCACTTTAGTAACTATTTATTATTTTAGGCCGTTATAGTTTACCGTATAAATATTATAAGAATCAGTTCTATTAATGTTTGTTGTCTATGTGAAAGCAAGGGCTAGCTTATCAATCACGATGGTGATCCTTCATTATGAAGAGTGATGATCGGCCGTGGGTGCAGATTTGTCTGAGGTTCAGCTAACGATAGGGAAGATCGCGTTACGAGGGATCCACTGCCCTCTGACTAACCATAAGTACCTATATACCTACATAGAATATACTGATGAGTGATCGACTTATGTTTATGTTAATGTATGCTGTGACTGCCCGTAAGTGGAGTTGCATAAGAGCCCTAGAATTTAAGGAACAACATGTATCACACTAATATTATAAAGGCGAAAGTTTGTATGTGTGTGTGTGTGTGTGTGTGTGTGTGTGTATGTTTGTTACTCCTTCTCGCAAAAACTACTGGACGGATTTGGCTGAAATTTGGAATGGAGATAGATAATATCCTGGATTAGCACATAGGCTACTTTTTATCCCGGAAAATCAAAGAGTTCCCACGGGATTTCAAAAAACCTAAATCCACGCGGGCGAAGTCGCGGGCATCGGCTAGTTTAATCTAAATGTGTAACTCTGTGGGCGGTACATAAATAAATAAATAAATAGATCGAATAATAATACTGATTATTATACTCCCCGTCCACACACTGCCCGTGTGGTATGGGAAGGAGCGAGGAACGGAGGCAGAGACGTAGTGTGGACGCGTTACTCGCATGTTCCTCGTTCACGCCCATCGCTCCCTATTTTGTCGGTAAGTATGCAATAGCGCACAGTTTCGACGTCCATCGCGTTGCAAAGGTAAGCGACCTAGAGCGGCGGTGTCGCGATTAATTGCGCGAGTAGAGCAGTGTGTGGATGGGGGGTAAGTATGGTAAGGAAATCTCATGCCTGAGAGTTATCTATAATGTTTTGAAACGTATGTAAAGTCTGCTTATCCGCACTTGGCTGTGTCAGAGATTATGGCCTTAACAGTACTTCTTTGTCTAATACATTATAGGCAAGAGCTTGACCACAATCACACCTGATGGAGAGTGATGGTGTGGCCTAAGATGGAAGATACCCGGATTGTAATTGGTAGGAAACACAGCGCGGAAGAGCTAAACCTTAGCCAGGCGTATGTGGAATGATTCATTATTCTGAGAGGAGACCCGTGTAGTGGACGTTGACGGTGATGATGAGATGATTACTATTGACTTTGCCACAGATTAGGAAAGTTTTTTACTACCGAAAGAAGCCAACAAAATTCGGTACCTGCAACAAACCATTCATTTTAAGTTAATATAAATTTACATTAGGTACATTAACTTACAAAGTGGTGGTTTTTTGTGCACAACTGTATAAAGTTTTATTTATTTTCAGCCAGTTTTCGCTGTTCCAGCCCGCTGGCCGTACTTTACCGGCTTTAGGTTTAATATATTGTGAAACATAGCCGCATAAATTGTCACTTAAAGACGCTAGCACCAACTTAAATTGGTCGTAAAGTTGTAACAAGAGAGAAAGGTTTTCTCGGCTGATGACCGATGGCTACCATGGCATTTTTGTCTTAGAAATACATGATATTGTTTCAAAAACGTATTTAAAATTGAAGAGAGCAATAGCCTAGTGGTTTAAACGTCGACTTCCATTCTGATGGTCGGGGGTTCGACCCCGGTAATGCACCTCTAACTTTTCAGGGCTTTGTGCGCTTTAAGCAATTAAACAACACTTGCTTTAACAGTGAAGGAAAACATCGCGAGGAAAGCTCCAAGCTTAAGCGTTCTCTATAATGTTCTCAAAGGTGTGTGAAGTCTGTCAATCCGCACTTGGCCAGCATGACGGACTATGGCCATTCTGAGAAAAGAGCCATGCTCTGTAGAGAGCCGGCGATTTGATCGTGATGATAATGATAAATAGGATACCAAGGTACGAATTGATCAATCTTGTGGAACTTGCTCTCATTCCTTCATCAACTAGAAAAGAGCTGATTGATCTTCAAACAGGTAAAGAGATCGTGGCTCATAGCTAAGAACACTTTCTTTTGAGTCACCTTTCAAACCGTTTATCCGTTTGGGAGATACCGATGCCACAGACAGACACACTCGTCAAACTAATCACACCCCTCTTTCTGCTTGGGGGAAAAATAAAACTTAGTTTGAGTAATTGTCGTCAAGAAACACGCCACGCCTAGACTCTGCGGGTGTGCGTTGAACTTTAAACACTTGTAGTAATGATTGGGTTTTTATGAGGATGCTCTCATAAACATCATAAGCATGGTCATAATTAAACCAAACAAGATAAAGTCATTACGTCATATCTTTATTAACTGCCTCTGAACTTCATAAACACTTATTTACTGTCTACAAAGATTAACTCGTCACCTCGTATCTGCATAGAAACCACGTTATATCTTCCGTCAAATAATAATTGAGCCATATTGTAAATTTGAAGACAGAGCTAACAGCCTCTACACACATGCCGACTCCAATTTACTCGTAGATCGGGAGCCGACTTGTTGGGTTGATGTTGACTGCTATAATGAATCATTCTGTAGATTCTGTTATTGGCAATCTATGCTGACTAATTCAAACCAGTTGATTACCAGGTAAATGGTTAGACGTTGAGGTCCCAAGGTGGCAATGGCAACCTTGAATTCAAAAGCGCAGTGTTGATAGGATCACCACAAGGTGACAGACGCCATCAAAGACAAGACGAATCGCAAGGAGCTACTGGATCCGGTCGGCACACGATCGCAGCCTATGGAAGTCCATACAAGAGATCTATGTCCAGCAGTGGACATCTATGAGTAGATGAGTAGTCAGTGACGATAAGGACATCCAAAAGCCTAGAATAGATCGTGTTAAAAAAGTAAAGGTTGGCATATCTGTTAACGATTAATACTGAATTAATATTTTACTAAAATGGTAGTGACAATCCCAAATATACCATCTCGTTGGAAAACCTGAAGCAGTGCAGAAACAAAAGTTTTTTTGCGTGTTCTATCACGTGTTCTCGGGAGTTGTTTGAGCTTATTCCACCCTTCTTTTTCTACAATCGTGCCCCGCGCCACCATGCACCGTAAGGAATTTCACCCTCACCACCTGGGAGCCTGGTGCACTTAAACCATTCGTTGTACCAAATCTTCTTTTTACGCACATGAAAACTGTAGAACCAACCAACGCACGGTGTTCTCACTAGATTTTAACATGGGATTAATTACAAGGGGCGGATCAACAAATTCATAAAAAGCTGGCAACGCATTAGCCGTTCCTCTTGTGCTGAAAATGTTCATGGACGGCGGTAATCACTTAACACCAGGTAACCCATTTGTCCTTTTTTTTAAATCCCATAACGTGATAACTTGACGCACAGAAGTTAAAGTTTCAAGTTCGCACGTCTATCGTGATGCTTTATGAGCAAGACGATGCCGACTTGACAATGCCAGTACTAAATAAGTTAAGAACTTAGTCCGTGAGCCCTCATTAAGTCCTTTATATTGCCGTCGTGGGCGGCCGAAACAAAGGGACTTTATTCATTCATAAATTGATCGCGAGCATTTTGATCCGTACCTCGAGATAGTGTTAAATCGAATATTTATAAGCTTTTGTGTACACAAGGGTATACGTTTGACCTTACATGAAGATAATTTGTACGTACTAGACGCTGGTATGTAGCTTGGATGACTTTTTTTTTAAACTTGTTTGTGTTTATGTTTAAGGGTAAGATCTATACAGCGCACTTTGACTTTCACACTTCCTTAGGCTTTTTCAGTTAAAACGAGACAGATTTATGCCAGAAATATAACGCTGTCTCGTTTTAACAGCCCCTTAAGTGTGAGCAAATGTAAAGTGTGCTTTATAGATCTCAACCTAAGAATTTTATATTGTGACTAGCTGATGACCGCGTCTTCATCCGCGTTTATCCGCTTTGATTTTCCGAGATAAAAAAAGCCCATGTTGCTCTCCAATCTACACGTCTTTTACTATATTATATCTATGCAAAGAATCACATCACTCAGTTACTCTACTGTGGCGCTATTGGAGGTGCGCCCACAGGATCGAACTTCCAACCTCCCGAATAGTAGGTATATGAAATCTGTCAATCTGCACTTGGCCAGCGCAGCGAGTCGGACTATGTCTAGTCGAAACCCTTCTCATTCTGTGTGGAGATCTATGCTCAGTAGTGAGCCGGTGATCATGATGATAACAATGAATGGCTGCATTGCTTGCTAGAAAATTTAAGTAATTAGAAATCTACGACACAAATTTTTAATCGCATCCTAAACCAGCAACATAGGTAACTAACATCGCTCAAAGTCGGGAAATAGTAACGTAGAAGAGCTAAAATATCGAAGTCGAAAATCTAAAATTGTTCTCGTCATCCAATTCGTCATCCAATTTTTCCGCCCTACTTTTTTCTCTGTCAAAAACAAAGCAAAGAAAACTCCTCCCGCCATTTCCGCACGAAGTAACCGTGTAGTGCAAGGGAGCAGGGTCGTAGCTAGGGATTTATGGCTAGGATTTTTTACAGAGCCTCCTAAAAAAATTATTTTACTGGAAAAAAAATGTATACGCATAGACCGTAGAAGAGCTAAAATATCGAAGTCGAAAATCTAAAATTGGTCTCCGTCGTTCAATTTTTCGTCTTACATTTTTCTCTGTCAAAAACAAAGCAAAGACAAATCCTCCCGCCATTTTCGCACGAAGTAACCGTGTAGTGCAAGGGAGCAGGGTCGTAGCTAAGGATTTTGTGGTTAGGATTTTTCAGAAACGCTCTGCTGAGTCTCCCAAAATAGGTACTTAGTGGGAAGGTTTAATGCATGTCTCAAGTTCATTCAAGTTATTATTTTCACCATTAAAAATTTAATATAATGAGCATAAAGGAAAATATGTACAATAAAATCTTTTGTGTTAGTGCTAAGGGTTAAATGTTTTTTTTAAATAAAAGCACACGTCGGCGTGTCGTATCGTCTGCTAGGCAAACAAGCAGAGTGACATCAAATGTATAGTTACTGTGTTAGTTATAAAGCATGGAATACTCACTCATTAAAATTACATAGTTTTCCTTATTACCATAAAATTTAAATTTGGTTCCAAAAAACAATACGTATTATATGTTATGTAATCAACTATCGTCCTATTTTATTTATAAAGTAATCAGTGATCAACCTGATCACGGTATAAGTACGTCTCTAGTAAGTAAAACTTGTAAGGCCCTAGCCTTACAAGTTTTACTTAGATCCAATCGCACGATAGGCGGTTAAAGCTACGGTTGACCATCAATAAACCCATATTGTTTTTACGGATGGTCAGTTTAACGGTGACCATAATGTAACTTTAACCACCTGTCATGCAACTGGACCTTGGAGCGACAAATCTACAGGCACATTTTGGCTAATCCCTAGTGACGGGCCTGCATCGGAGGCTAGCAAGTTTTACTTCGACCTACAACTCTAGTGCTCCGGCGACTCATTAGAGACCCCACTACGGAGGGGCCTTAGGGGCTTCAACGGCACAAAAGGGGTTCTTCACGGCTCGAGAGTCATCCGTGAACTAACGTACTTACACAGCGTCTGTCACAGACTACATCACGGAATAAGAGTTTAGTTGACATACTGCTATTTCAAATGTTATTTTATTTAGAAGAGTTCATTTTATTATATTGTACTTTATATTATAAGTAGCTTTTCCCACAAACTCCTCTGCGTGGCTATTAATAATCCCGCTATAATTTCTCAGAGTCACGTCTTATTTGACGTTATAGCTAGAGAATCTCTGCAAAATCTCAAGTTTCTAGACCCTACTGACCTGTGCAGTCTAGTTGATCTGTCAGTCAGTCAGTATCTCCATTTAATATAATAAATATTTATATATATTTATAAAGATTTGTAATATGACATGATTTTATCCATTAGAATTCCCAACGAGTCACACTCTACTGTAGGTGTGACTTGATGGGAAAAAATCAATACATTCCCAATGAGTCACACTGTCATACGATTGGGTGTGACTCGATAATAACCCACCGTCCCAGACTCTCTCCTGCATTAAATAATAATTGAATTCATCAAATATAAACTACAATGAAAGGTAATCCACAGCCCATTACCCTCACACAACGGTATTTCAGATTATCAGGAACTAAGATCGATATAAAATTTGTCCATCATCACATTTTGTATACGATAGCTAATGCATCTATTACTATCACAATACAACGTGGGTGTGATCGATTATTACCACTGACCTCTACTACATATAAATACGCTGGACCTACGAATGCTGATCTGTTTTTGAAGCAACTTGATCTTCGCCATTGTAGCGCTGATAGCAGCAGTGAGCGTCGTGTGAGCTACTCGGAACTAAATGCTAGTGATACCACCCATCTATTGACGTAGTGTCAACACGAAGACCATTTGACATAAAGTATCAAAATAAAATAAAAATATCAATTATAGTTCCCGGTACACTCGATGAGGCGCGTCGATTCGGCCCAAAAAACGACTGTTATTTTGTATCGTACATCTCTTCCAGCGTACCTAACTACTTGTATATGTCCCTTTCAGTGATTATATTACACAGAGCGGGGGCGACGCGGCCGTGGAATCTTCATGCGTACGAATTAATGGCATTGCAGGTAAATAGGGGTTATTTGAAGTAATCTATTTAATGATCGAGAGAATTTAGATTTTATCTCTATGATTATGTTTGTCTTCTGCATAATATAATGTCAAGCATTCTAGTTAAAGTACATATTATAGTGACTTGGTGGTATCGCTTGAATTGTGAAGTCTTTTATTGTGCGTGATGAATATCTGTATCTCGTGCGAAAACGCATCCACAGCGTGGTTGGCTTTAGGCATCTCAAAGTAAATGATAAGTACTTTAATATCGACTATTTAAGAGGGGTCTCTCCGTCACTCGCTTCATACAAACGTAGTTCCAATTTCATTTGAATATTAAGCAACCAAAGTCCATGAAACTTTGCAGTCATATTCTAGAAACTAATATCTATGTCTGTGGTTTTCCAGATTTCTGTTAAAATATTCGGTTTCAAAGTTACGCGGTCTTAAAAATTCACATACAAATCTTTGAGCCCCTGTAATTTTTAAACTACATGTTTTTAGAAAAATCTAAAACACCACAGACACAGATATTAGTTTCTAGAATATGTCTGCAAAATTTCATGGACTTTGGTTGCTTAATATTCAAATGAAATTGGAACTACGATTGTATGAAACGAGTGACGGAGAGAGCCCTGTTAATGTACAGGTAGATACAATTGTCATGGATATAACTAGATATATGACCCAAAATGCGTTCAACACAATAAGTAATGAACTTCACAGAAAATAAAGCCCCAGGGCTATATAAATACATCAATCGAAGCTTAAGTAAACATACATTTATTAAAATCTCAGCATTCCCACCCAACAAAACGTAGCTAAGTAGCCGCCACTCCTTAATTTCACTATTTACCACCTAATGAACCGCTATTCAGCCAATTTCAAACCTAAATGGCATCATCTACTCGTACTGGCCAATGAATTGCTATTCACCTAACTATTCATTATTTCTAAATAAACGTTACGAAATAAAATCTGATAGACCTCGCAGCTATATCTACAGTATCAACTTGCAAACGAAATGTTGTAGGTTTGATTCTTTGTTCAATTAAGAGGTGTCTCTCCGTCACTCGCTTCATACAATCGTAATTCCAATTTCATTTGAATATTAAGCAACCAAAGTCCATGAAATTTTGCAGACATATTCTAGAAACTAATATCTATGTTTGTGGTTTTCCAGATTTCTGTTAAAATATTCAATTTCAAAGTTACGCGGTCTTAAAAATTTACACACAAATCTTTGAGCCCCTGCAATTTTAAAACTACATATTTTTAGAAAAATCTAAAACACCACAGACACAGATATTAGTTGAGCCCCAATAGCTCAACGGTTGAGGAACGGACTGAATTCCGAAAGGTCGGCGGTTCAACCCACCCGTTGCACTATTGTCGTACTTACTCCTAGCACAAGCATTACGCTAAATTCGAGGGGATAGGGGACTATTATTCATGATTAGCTTATTAACATATAGATAATTAAAAAAAAGATTGGGCTTACCTATAACTAGCCCGGCCTCTTTTTCAACTTTATTCATTATTTCTTCACATAATTTGAAAGCCCCAACAGCCCAAAGTTTTTAAGGGTGGAATGTAGTTGTTTTCGATCCTCGAATTCATAAGCGTTAAATCTCATACTAACTCTACCGAAATTTGAGAGTTTTCAAATCTTACCTGTTGATCCTACTTCTAGAACTAACATTACGCTTGGAGAGGAAGGTAAAATATTTGTAATGCCCATGTCTTCAAAAACTGCCATTCCAGATAAATGCGCCTCCATCCAGACTGCTTTGTCACTTACGTACATACTTCAAAAACTCTATTTATTTATCTTAGCAGCGTCTGCGCTACGTAAAGTCGTCTAACGGAAAGTGAGCCACTGCAATTATAAACGCTTGAGACATCGTCTTAAGTTCTGAGGACTCCATGTTTTGAGGATGCTTCTTGCACTGTAATTATTTATAAGTGTCTGTTGTCACTCCTCTGTGAAGGATTTTATTTATTTCAAAACATATCTTAACGATAGGAGCTCTCTAGCAAAGTATTCATCATCATCATCTGATAGCCGTCCACAGCTGGTCATTGGTCTCTCAATTCCACACGCCACAGTATTATGCCGCCTAAATCCAACGGGAAGTATTAGGTGCAAGTTTTTTCGCCTCCTGAATCTACAATTTTTCTTTTGCAAGGCGATTCTTGATTCTAGAATTGGTGCACACTTGAGAAATCTTCGAGAAGAAACGGAAACTAATAGAATAGGTACTTGTAAATACTTAATCAGTTTACGTAAATCTCTACCTAAAAATCAAATAACAATTCAGAAGAACTTGTAAAAGTCTATTACAGATATTTTCAGTTTATGTTTGGAAAGAACCATTAAACTTAACCCAACTCAATATTTAACACTTTAGTCAGTCCCTAAAGTGCACTACTTACCGCTTTGAAACCACGTGAAATCATTTCGTAATACGTCATTATTCGTGAACGTGTTCAGGTATAAACGGAACCCGTGACTCTATTTTTAGAGTTCCGTCCTGGTCCCCAAATGATACAGTTTTATGTTCGCTCGTAATCACATCCTTTCGTGTAAAATGTCTCAATTAGGTAAGGGAGGATGTGTGGACACGCTTGTTTTTAACGGCTTTCGAATATGACTGTTCGTTTGATGGTCGCGCTCATTGGTGACGGTCGATGACGGAAATATTGCTTTGTTTGGAAACGTTTTTCTGTTCTGAGCTAACAGGATCTGTATTGTTGGGCATTTAAAAATAACAGAGGCTTGTTGGTTTCGAGTTTTTAACCCCCGATCCAAAAAGTGGGGTGTTATAAGTAGGACGTGTGTATCTGTGTATCTGTCTGTACCTCCCCTCCCACAGCGCTCATCACTGCGCCAGAGAGATCCTCAAACTAGCTTACAAGTATAGTTTCAATTTAATTTCTTTAATTTTAATTTATTCTGTCTCTTAATTTTTTAAATTCTTAAACCACTAAGGGTCGTGGTATGGTTTTATTCTTTTTTAATCTGGAGCGTAGACGGGTAGTCCTATGGGCTTTTTCCTTGGTATGTTAAAGAGATCAAATTTAATTTGGCGGGCCAAGAAGATGGTAGGAATTCACTGTTTCATAAAATGCATAAATATTTATCAAATTCAAATGAGCCTTTATTCAAATAGACTTTACAGGCACTTTTGCTTTGATAGTAGTTTTTGGTAATAGCCTCATACTCATAACTCTGGAAATGAATGCAATAATCATCCTTATTTTACTAATGATTACACGATTTGAATAGATTACTATGCTAATGTATGTGACATAGCTCATGTCCTATGTCCAGGTGTGGACATCTATCGGTTGATACTGATGAGATTGATCACCTAGACTGTAGATAAACCCTAAGTATAGCTCTCTCCACCGTCCGCTGCAATAGAGGGTGCATGGTCCACTAAAAAATCTTTTAAAAACTACTTTTGACTAGTTACTTACTACTAGTAAAACAAAACTGAGCATTTCTTTTTAATTAAATGCTCATTGGCTGCGCTCATTCGTTGATATATGCCGGTGTAATTGCGGCTTCCATTAGTGGCCGTTTGCGACTCATATTCGCACGTTTTCGAGCGGGAAATTCGGAATATTTTCATCCAACGTGCCCATAGTTGCGACGCCAGTTGGATGGGCATCGATGTGCGGTTTAAGCCGATTGATTATCCGTTGATCCTATGATCCGTTATTTTGGATTCTAGCCTTAATAAAATTACCAATTAAATCATTTGAAAAGCAAAGTTTATGACCAAAAGCCATAACAAACACAGGTAACATTTTCTTTTCCTTTGAACTAGGCGTAAGAAATGAAAATTTCTGCGTTTTGTTGCATTGAGGCAAATCTTGCTGTAACTATCTATACTCATCCTTAAACTAATCTAAATTGGCAGGTCCAAATCTAATGCTATCCTTTTCCCCCGCGATCATTATGAAAGAGATAGCAATAGATCTGATCGAAACTTGAAATTCTTAAAAAAAATTTTTGGAAGTTCCGTCTCCTCGCCTATTTTCAATTTTCACCCACATGGGTGAAACCGGGGCAGGTCAGCTAGTCTAAATATATAAAAGGAAAAGTTGACTGACTGACTGACTAACTGATCTATCAACGCACAGCTTAAATTACTGGACGGATCGGGCTGAAATTCGGCACGGAAATAGACCACGCAGATAAAGTCGCGAGAATAAGCTAAGCTAAGCTTCAAACATTAAAGCTCTAAAAATAGGTGATTTCTAAAATTCCTTTCAACGTTAGGTATTTTGTTGAACCTTGAAGCTAGGCAGTAAGTAGCGTGGTAAGTAGTACCGCTGGAAATTAGACCCTCTGCGCTAAAAGGGTTGTTAAAACAACAAAAGAAAGAAAGGAACCCGTACGAGCTAAAAACACAGACGTGAGCAGTGTTCCGGTCATCACATGAAAGAGGAATCAAAGCGGCACTCGAATTGCATCCGAGCTGGTTTCAGTTCAAAACAAAATTTCATTCGGGAACGAGTACCGGCGTCATATCATGCCCACTCGAGTGTGGAGAGTTGTTGGAGTCGGCTGCTATTATTAAAGTTTTCATACAAAACGTATGGACGAACGTAATGATCATTTGGATTTATGTGAATGGTTTATTTGTTTTAACATTTTGAAGTTCTAAAAACGAATATTCTCTAGGAACTCATAGTTTCTAATAGCTTTGGATCGTGCTGTTTACTTCCAAAAATAAGAAAAAAAGAGTCTCCTTATAGCTGAGGGTCGTGACCCTTTCCATTAATCGCATAATGATAGGAGTTCTCTTGGGATAATAATGCCGTGGGTTCCCAGATCCTTCCGCATACAACTCGACTAAGAGAACGAGAACATTATCAGATGTTAGTGATAATGACCAGACCAACCGCTTATCGACGGCTTAGAGTGAAAACCTCGTAAGTGTAAAAGAAGTAACTTTTCAGGAGGAAGAAAAAACTGCGTGCTGTAAAATTAGTGTGTGTGGTGTCTTCTCGACAAACTACCGTTTATCGGGGTACGGGCCTCGAGGCCGAGCCTCCTTGCCCGGGCGTGTCCTCACAGGTTCCTTTTAGCTACCTGGATTGTTAATTTCAGCCCTTTCTAAAGGGCTGAGGTCGCGCCTGAATTTGACGTCGGCCTTGAGGCATCTGGATTCTCCCTATCGGCTCTCTCTCCTGGTAGTGCCATATCCGGTGGGTGGGGTGTCGTGTCCGATGCGTCTTCGTCTTCGTCGCCACCGATGCCTACGTTGGGAGGCACCATTGATACGGGACGTAGAAGCTCACGGGGCAGTGGACGCCCGCCCGGTGGTCTTGTTTGTAGTGGGGCTATTCCGTGGAGGTGTTGGCATGCACTTGTATCCGCGCGAGCGAACATAGCGGTTGCGAGATGGTGGACGTACTCCTCCACGGTCGGTGTCCGGGTGTCCCTGTGAATTACGTCATTACGGACGTACCTCGGAGCTCCTACGATCAGGCGCAGGCATCTGTTCTGCTGGACCTGGAGTCTCTTCTTCTGGTATGCGGGGCAGAGGGCATACCAGGCTGGGGCCGCATACGTCAAGCGGGAACGGACGTAGGCTCCGTAGACTCTTAGTTTGGTTTTAGTGGTAAGCTTCGAACTGAATAGTGAGTGAAGCATCGACCGGGCCGCCGCTGCCTGGCATACGACGTGATCAACTGTGGGGGCCATGTGCAGTTTTCGGTCGATAAAATTAGAAGCGAGTATTTACGAGTTTCTCATTTAATGTCATAGATGGCGTTACGAGTATCGAATGAACAAATTAGTCAGATCAGGATGTGCGTTGCGAGGTTTTCTTCTTAGAAACGCAATAAAATAAATTTGAGCAAAAATGCATTTCCGAGGTTTTCACTCTAAGACGACGTTATTGTACTCCTCAAAGCATGGAGCCAGCAAAAGGCCAAATTCGGATCTCCAAAATCAGTCTAACTTGGTCCATTAGAGCTGGTTTCAGTTCAAAACAAAATTACACTCGGGAACGAGTACTTGCATCATAATATCATACCCACTCGAGTGTGGAGAGTTGTTGGAGTCGGCTGCTATTACTAAAGTTTTCATACAAAACGTACGGACGAACATAATGATCATTTGGATTTATGTGAATAGTTTATTTGGTTTAACATTTGTAAGATTTTTATAGATCCCGTGGGAATTGGTTGATTTTCCGGGATGAAAAGTAGCCTATGTCCGTCCCCGGGATATAAACTAACCCTGTACCAAATTTCGTCAGAATCGGTTACACTGTTGGGCCATGAAAAGGTAGCAGACAGACAGACAGACAGACACACTTTCGCATTATAATATTAGTATGGATCAAAGTATCTCAAATGTCCATTTCTTTTCAAACCCTGTCTTGATAATACTACTGTTAATAAATACAAGTGTAAATTAAAAATTTATAACACCCCCGACTTGGACTATTCCGCGCCTACGATTTAAAGTATCCGAGTATCCGAGTTTTCCAAAACATAATTTTCAAATAAATAATTATGTATCTAGGCAAAGTCCATCTTGACAGCTTGACATTTGTCAATTGACATAATGAACCTAACGGTTATCTAACCTTCTTTTCTACAAGAAAACTAGAAAAGAGCTGATAACTCTTAAACGGCTGAACCAATTTTTTTGGATCATAGCTAAGAACACTCTCGATCAAGCCACCTTTCAAACAAAAAAAACTAAATTAAAATCGGTTCATTTGTTTAGGCGCTACGATGCCACAGACAGATACACAGATACATAGATACACAGATACACACGTCAAACTTATAACACCCCTCTTTTTGGGTCGGGGGTTAAAAAAGTTTTCAGCATGGAATAAATTGACGTCGCAGCAACGCCCGCACGCGTCGTGTTCGCAAGCTCCCTAAGTAGGAGCGTCGTCAACACATTAACTCTGTAATAGGGGGCTGGTTATATTTAGTTTTATTTTTCCAAGACGCCGTACGTTTATTATTTGGCCTACTCTCACACGGTAACGTAACATTCACGTGCTAAAGTATACAGGATCTCTAATCCACGGTTGAAGACATTCGTCTCTTAAATCTTGAACGCGACAATACAACACATATTATAACATACCACACAATATCATGTAGTTAGGCAAGGTGTAAGTAAAGTAATAATAAGTCGTAAGATGTGTGCAAATGCAACGATAGAGTCTAAACAGCTGGACCTTGGCAAAAAAAAACTAAGTTAAAGTTAAGACAACATTAGAATATTATAAATTAGCATTAAAGATGTTGCAATATAAATTAGCAACGGGTTGAATAAAAAAAAAATCTTGAACGCGGCAGGTCGTCACACTGAACCTGCGTGTAATTTATATTATTAGAAGAACTGTATGAATTACATCTCACTGCTGAGTGCAACAACTGCATCAAGTCATAATATTACCAATCCAAGCCAACAAACTTGACGTTTCTATTTTACGCTAAATAAAAATATCTTTATTTCTCGTAGATCAACTTGAGCAACTTATGCTACCTCAGTATGCACTCATTCGTCAAGACTCTAACACTGGTTTGGAAAGCAAATTCTATTGAGAAAACAGGCAAAGACCACAGCTGTTATTCTTTTCAAAATGTTACAATATCAATGTATTAAGTTACTGAACTATCTCATGAGCTGCGGAATGCAGAACTGATTGCTACCGAGTATCATTCTGCTTTGTCGTTCTAATCTAACTTAATGTCGTAAATTCTTACTAATAAGTACAAAAGTAAATCTATACCATAACTTGAAAGAACTGGGTGGATAGAAATAGACAGATTTGTCAAGATTTCTAACTTTCAATATTTCGCGTGCCAAATAGACACATCGGTGTAACAGGCAGTCACTTGAAAAGAACAGTGACATGAAAACTCAACTTTTTACTCACAAGTACAAAATTAAATCTGTGCCTCGCCTTGAAACAAATAGATTGATAGAAATAGAAAGTAAAGTTGTCATGATATCTAACGTTTTATATTTCGCGTGTTACACTTCAGTGTGATACACGGCCACTTGGAAAAGACAAAATTCTGTCCCCCATCGCCACATTGCTGTCGGCACACGACAGCCACGTGGCGGTGTGTACGTACCTTTATCTCTGTTCGAAATGCGCATTCACAACTCGCCACATTTAACGAGTGCAAGATTGGATTACCATTGGATTTGGAGTCCCTTTGCTGGTTAGTCTCCCTCTAATTTCTTATATTAAAAGCTTTGAAACCCTGTCTGGAGCTGTGATGAGCACTCTTAAGTGCGGGTGTTAGGGAGGAACGAAAATATTGCAGACATTTAAAAGCTTTGTTTGCAATAAATATTATCTCGTTTAGTGACATAATTACAGATTTAATATGATAAGTAGGTAAGTATATAGATTTTTCAAGAGTGTTTTTGAGCAGCCAATTAAGCTCTCAATTTGCTAATTCTAACCTAAAATGAAAAAATCAAAACTAAAATGAACGGTCTAAATCTAGTATCCTTTCCATAAGGAACATTATGAAAGGGATAGCAATAGAATAGACCTGCCATTTTGGTACAGAATATGTACTTAAACCAAAATATGCAACTATGTCTAGTGGCTAGTGGCTAGCCGCTAGCTTATTCGGCTGCAAATCATTATCATGATCCCTGGTTCGAGTCCGGGTCGGGCCGAAAAGTTTTTCATTACTATTCAGATACAAGTTAGTTAGCAAAATTTAAAAAAACTCTCTAGTTTCCTCACAATGTTTTTCTTAACCGTCAAAGCGAGTGACATTTAATTGCGTAAAACGCACATAACTCCGAAATGTTAGAGGTGCCCGGAATCGAACCCTGGACCCTCGAAAAGGTCGTCTTAACTACCAGGCTATCATAGCTTCAAGATAATGAACCCAAAAAATGTGTCCATTCAAATGAGACGTCACCGTTACAAAAAGTATTAAAACAAGGCCCACCTCAAGTCGTACATAAAATTGACATAAATTAACCGATTGTAGTCATTCAAAAGAAACAATCCAAAAGGAGTGGCGTTTAATTTGAATATATGCAAATAAGTGCAGGCTCGCACGCCCACTACAGGAACACTTGGAACGGTAACAAGACAAAGCAAGGATTGGGAATTCTACAGGGTGTTTGGTAATTAGTATATAATGACGACATGTAGATACCCATGCTACTTTGATTTGATAAATACAATGCTGAAGTAAAATGACGAAATAAAATTATAAAAATTTCCATACAAAATTTAAATTTTTTTTATGACTAAGTTTTCATGGCCCTAATGTGCCCTAACTCACTGAGATCGTTGGCCTCAGCCCATCTAAAGATGGCCAACGATCTCAGTGAGTTAGGACACGTTAGGGTCATGAAAACTTTGACATAATTTTTTTAAAATTTTGTATGGAAATTTTTATAATTTTATTTCGTTATACTTCAGCATTGTACCTATTTATCAGATCAAAGTAGCATGGGTACGTGTCGTCATTACATACTAATTACCAAACACCCTGTATATACTACTTACCTATTAGTTAAATCACTCAGCCATGTAATTTTCAGGCCAGTTTTAAGTCATTCATTATCAAGTTTTTTTTTTTTGAGATACAAGTTAGCCCTTTAATTATTATTATTGGTATTTCCAACTGTATTTTAAACAAATCTTTGAACATTTCGGCAATGAAAGTGTATGAATTTGTCACTGATTCTCTCAAATTGTTGTAGTTTTAGGTTTAACTAGTTTGATTTTAATTTAGATTGTACCGATGGGGCTGACATAAGGTCACGTGTAAAAGCCCCTTAAAAATATTAAAATTAAAAATAAAAAATAAAAAAGTTATCCCCGGACTGCAATCTCACCTGGTGGTAGATGATGATGCAGTCTAAGATGGAGGAGGGCTAACCTAAGGAAATAATTCGTCCGCCTCCCATTCGGGTGATCAGAGACCTCGGACGGACGGACGGGTGGACGGAACGATGGACGGACTCAGTCCCATTGGAACTATTCGGGTAGGTACGGAATCTTAGGTATTAACGATGATTCTTCCAGAATTTATATCGATATCCATAAATAGGAGGTAAAACATATTATTACAGTTTTCATCAGAGAGCCAAGCCCTTGTCACGATTAAGTGAAGATAAATTTTAAAATTACCTTCATATCATCTAGTTGACCTTTGCCCATCTCCCATGATGAAGTTAAGTGAAAATCACGATTTACACTTCTCTTCCGTATTAAAGGGCGCGTTTAATAGTAAAGGTGTAGTTGAAAGGTGCAATTGATAGAAGCGCTTTGATCAACTGATGCCCGCGACTTCGTCCACGTGGATTAAGGTTTTTACAAATTTCGTTGGAACTGTTTAATTTTCCGGGATAAAAAGTATCCTATGTTACTCTCCAGGTCTTTAACAGACCCATGCATATCACGTCAATCCGTAGCTCTGTTGCGGCGTGCTTGAAGGGCAAACCAACAAACAAGCATACTTTCACAAATATTAGTATGATCAAGGCACATTGCCGCGGAGATAAAGCGACGCGACACGTCTTTTCTAAAAGTTCACATAGAAGGTATTACATTAAGTACACTGTTTATCTCGAAGCTAATGCACAAAGCTATGTAGATTGTAGAACCGTAAAAGAACGCGTCAATGCGTGTCTATTATTTTATTTTGTTGATTTTTAAATTTAATTATCTACTAGTTGCCCTTAAGATATTAAATAATAAGTTTTAATCATACCATTGCTAGAAACATTCGTAACATTAGTTGAACAGTGTTGTCGGTTGTCAATAAGGGTACAAAGAAATCATTTCTCTATTTCTAGACATTGAACTACGCGAAAGATACTCATAAGACTGATACCTAAGTGTCACGTACCGTGCTCGTTGATTTTAAAAGCATTTCTAAACAAAGCAGTGTGCAAGTGTCGCCTCCCGCATCGCGTTGTCGCATGTCGTTGTCGCGTGTCGCGGTCGCGTAGGTCAGAGTCTACCTTAAGGTTTTTGCAGTAGTTTGATGCGTTATTATTTAATAACTAAATAATTATTCGTAAAGCAATTATTTATTGGTATTTGGTCATATTGGAATCCAGATATCATTGAAACTCATACCAATTCCCTAGTTACGACGATAATAAGGTATGGAAATCCTACGAGTAATCGGATTTTTACACTTGGCAGGTTTTACTTGTAAGATTATTATCACCTCATTATTTTCTTTAGTATCCATGTATTATCGGGCTTAGTTCTTATTCAGTTAATTAGCTGGTATCAATAGTAATTACAAGTTAGATTTAGTGCCAATACAGTGCTAAGCTTTATTACATTACCTAATTAATCCAATAAGCCTGAACTAATACATTAGCACTAAGAGTATCGTATCTACTAATACCTGTTCTAAATATGAAAGTGTGTCTATATCTGACCTATCTGTCTGTCTGCTAGCTTTTTACGGCACATCTATTCAACCGATTTTGATCAAAAATACATAGATACCTACTTGCATCCCGGTAAGGGATAAGGGTTAATTTTATCCCGTAAAATCCTGGAGTCCCTACTAGGTTTTTAAGCAACATAAATCCACACCGATGAAGTATCGGCCATAATCTAAGTACCTATTTGGCACAAAAATACCTTGTATCCCAAATAAAGGCTACTTTTTATCCTAGAAAATCAGAGTCCTATGCGATTTGAAAAAAGTGGAAATTAACGCGGACTAAGTCACGGGCGTCATCTAGTTAAATAAGGGTGAATCTACACTATAAATTATAGATCTAATCAGAAGGAAGGAAGCCTTCACAGAAGAGTTAGAGGTTGCATACGTCGCATCACTCATCACAATTTTTTACCACTCACGTGGCCTGAAACACCTTTGACCTTAACAGTCAGTTTTAAACCTTATAGTGAAACATTTATGGTGTATTTTCAATTGGCAACTCATTAGACTTCGGAAGTTCGGTGTAACAAGAGATTCAACTTTATCAGTTGCTATTAAGGTTGATTTTCGATTGGCGTTTATTTGTAATGGCAGTATCAGAAAGCCTCGGAATCAAAGATATCTAACGTTACAGTAGTGATAGATGGGACAAGAAACATTTTTTCATCGATATGTATTGTGTCGATCGCAGTTATAAATAAACTTGAGACTGAGTAAAAAAACTCGGTCAAGTGCGAGTCGGACCCGCACCTAAAGGGTTCCGTACCATCGTACAAGAAGTAACTCTTATAATAATTTTTTCAATTTTCATGGCGGCCATTTAAATTTTTTTATTATTTGTTGTTAAAGCGGCAATACAACTCTTTACAGATAAAGAGTTGAAATTTTCGCGTAATATGTATATGTTACGGGCAACGTGATTAATTGGGCATTATTAATAAGGACCGGCCATTATTAATAATGCCCAAGAGCGATGGGCAAAGTGATTAATTTATCACTTTGACCGGCCATTATTAATAATTCCCGACGGCCCGTGGTCCATGTAATAAATCAATGTTTGAGATAGCTTGAATTTATCACTTGGACCGGGCTGTATGAATAATTCCCTACTTGTAGCCGGGCAATGTGATAAATTGGACCGCGGCCGTTGGCAGGGGCGCGTACGTGCGGGGGGAGGGCCTTAGGTTAGGTTAGCTAAGGTTAGGTTAGGTTAGCTCCTCTTCCATTGGCAGAGGAAGCTCGAGTCACCCACTGCTGGTCATAAGATTATCGAAGCTATCCATCCCATCCTCGAGGATTGGACGAAGAGGAAGCATGGAGCACTCACGTTCCACCTTGTACAGGTTCTTACGGGGCACGGGTGCTTTGGAAGATACCTGTGCAGGGTGGCGCGAAGAGAGCCCACAGAGGAAAGCCACCAGTGCGGTAGTGTCTCAGGCACGGCACAACATACGCTGGCAGAGTGCCAGGCGTGGACGAAGCCTCGCCAGTCACTGGTGGATATTATGGGGCAGGAGCTCACATTTCCCGCCGTGATTAAATCCATGGTGGACAGTGACAGAGCCTGGCAAGCGATGGTCTCCTTCAGCGAGGAAGTAATGACGCAGAAGGAGACAGCGGAGCGGCTGAGAGAGGAAGCCGAAAGCTCTCATCCCATGCGCTGCAAGAGAATCGGGCGCAGGCGAGCTGCACACGACCGTCGCTTGCCCCCTTGAGTAGGGCCTCCGGGTAATAGACACGGGGAGTCTGTTACCCGCGGGAGAGTAGGTCCTCGAGTTGGAAGGCAAGCCCTTGTTTCCAGCGAGCCTTAAACGGTGTTGGGGCCCCTTTTAGTCCCAGAGCTGTGCCTGCCTTGGCGGGCACCGTTAGCCGGGTCGCAGTTCAAAACGCTCGTGTCCCTGTGCCCAGCAACAACGATTGAGACGGTAAGCCGTGGGGTTTTAGTCGTTAAGAGTCCGACATAACCACCTCGCCTCGCCGAGCACGGTGGTATCCATGAGGATTTTCCCACGTATAAAAAAAAAGCTTAGGTTAGGTTAGGTTCTTTCATTTAATTAACAAAAACACTACAGTTCACCTATTTTATTACTTTGCCCAAGACAGGGTGGGCATTATTCATAATGGCCGGGAAAAGTGATTAATTATGCTGTTTTAATCACATTGCCCAATTGAGTCGGGCATTATTAATACAGACCGGCCCTTATTAATAGTGCCCGGACTTATCAAATTGCCCGTAACATATACATCACACAGATAGATCACAGTTCCCGAGATACAGCCCGCAGACAGCCAGACAGACAAACGGACGGACGGACGGACAGCGGAGCACCCTTCGGGTACGGAACCCTAAAACGGTCACTCTACCACTATGTAGCGCTAAATATCTTCGTCCGAACCGGTAACGTGTTGGTCTGTAATTCAATAAGGAGTACCCGGAGTACCGAAATTGACTCAAATGTGGCTCGAAGTTTGCGGCCGGGCTAGTTCGCAAACATATTATTGTTTGATGGACCGGATCTGACCCTCTAACATTATTAGGTGGAATCTAATTGTGTATGATTTACGAGTATTGTTCTTGTTTTATTTGAGTTTTATAGGGACGTGGCCTTTCTAATACTTTCATATCACCAGTTGTCTTCGTTATATTAATGCTCTTGTAAGGTTTTTTTCTCTCTCGTCTGGCTTTACACTGATTAGCCAATGTCAAGTTTGTAGTTATTTACAAGTTAGGGAAACTATATGTATAAGTATGGACTTCGTCTGTGCCGGCGCCCGCCGACATACTCGCGGCGCCCCTTTAGAGCGCCTCCCAGTCAGTTCCACCACCAATAAACACCAGTAGAGTACAAAAACCGGCCACTTCTCACAAAAAAACACTCCAAAAAACCACCGCACGCGCGCCAGCAAACGCCACCACAGACGAAGTCTCTGTAAGTTTTAGGTGTAGCTAAAATAACTTTCAGGGATAAGTGGAAATGATTTTAAGCAAACCATTCTTCCAACGACGATCGCTAGTTGTAGTCATCTATCAAAGTTCGCAGTAATTTAATCATAATCAAATCAGCCTCGACAGCTCAACGGTTGAGGAGCGGACTGAATTCCGAAAGGTCGGCGGTTCTAACCCCGCCCGTTGCACTATTGTCGTACCCACTCCTGGCACAAGCTTTACGCTAATTGGAGGAGAAAGGGGAGTTGTAGTCATTATTAGCATGGCTAATATTCTTTAAAAGAAAAAGCAAAAAAAAATTGTACAATAAATATACATTATCACTAACAAATTTTCAACACAAAAATCAAAATATCTTTATTCTTGAGTTAATTATTTATTTGGCGATTGAAAAATCAACCCTTTGTTAACGTGAACCTATCCATCTTTAAGTAGTTATAATATTATTTAAAGTTGCTTATACAATAATATATTGTTGGCAGCATCATTTCTAATTAGGTAATAGATAAAATGAAAATCATACTAAGGCAGTTTGCGAATTTGAAGTCAAATGCGAAAGGTCAGAATAAAATAAAACCAGATACTGTTATAATGTATATACTTAAAATTATAACAGTATGTGGCTCAAATAGTTTGTTGGTACAATAAACGCCATAATTAATTTACATAATTAGTAAAAATAATGCGAAAAGTACTGTGCCCAACCGTTAAACTAACTGGGCTTAAATTAAGTATCTTGCTCTTTTTAAAACATAAAAACTCAAGAACATTCTTAGAAAGTAACATAAATCAATGTTTATTTTTAGTGTTTATGGCAACATATTACATTATGACGGAAAATAAATTAGACTGCGCTAATTAAGCGCTTCGAAAAATATGATTTATTGTTGGAAATAATACGTTTGAGTGGCTAATTTATGTTTTCATTGTTTTTGTAATTCTGCCGACGCACGCTCGTCTCTCGTATGTTAATTTTAGGCAAAGATTTTGCGCCAAAGGCTTCAACTAATTTGTACGAAAACGTTGAATTATAATTTGGAGTTTGTCAAAATAACTAATTACGTACGACTTATTAAGCGAGGTTGTTATGATACAAACATAAAAGTTCTGTGGTATTAAGTATGAGTACTTATAAAATTTTAAAACTTTGTACATCTATATTTTGTAAAATTTGATTCAGGACCGATATTTTAATCGCAAAATCATCTTTAACTGAAGAATAAATGAATTTTTAAAATAACGTTTTAAAAATTCATTGTATTGATAAACTACTACTATTCAATTGTTATAATATGCCCATACGAGTATTTATTCGTTGAAGCTACAATACCTTCTTGAACTTGCAATAACTTATTTCAAAGAGATATAAAATATACGATACGACAATATAAAATAAAATTTATAAGTTAAGAAGTGGTCTATGACAAAATCTAACGATTTTTCTGTAGCTACAGCAGATTAACAAAGTAACAGGTTTCAACAAACAATATCTATACATAGACAATCATAGTAATTTATAACGTAAAATAATTGTATTATTTGACTCTTACCGTTCTTTAAATAAACATTTTAGAATTAAAGATTTTTACGATCGGAGCAGCTCAAGGGCTTGCATCGAAAGTTCAAGCTAAAGATGAAAACAGACATATTCTTCAAGAAGTTTAAGATACACAAAACCATCGCACGTCACATAAAAATTAAATCCGTCCAGATTTACGAGCGAAAACTTTGAAATATAATAACTTTGGAGTTCAAGTTACATGGTATGCAATAAATAAGCCTTTTGAAATCTCGCGGCCAAAACGATAATTTGATATTTTACTGAAATGATTTATTAACCATAATCCCTGAAGCTGTAGGTATAAGCGTGTGATGTGGTACTTAAAGAATTAAAGGGCAAGTTTATAGCACTAATAAAGCAATGATTTAAAAAGGGATTTTTGAAAATTCAGCCCCTAAGGGAGTAAAATAGGGGTTTGTTTATGCAGTCAACGCGAACGAAATAATCTAGTTAGTAATAAAACGCAATACCTTCCTAATTCAAAGATGGCTAAAAATATGTTTTGAGTAAACGTGGGCATCAAGTGATATTTTAAGAAACTAATGAAATTAAACTGCTAATAAACGGATAAAAGTTAGCAATAATTCAGTGTTATTTCAATAATAATGTTTTTATCATTATCAATGATAGCTATACATAGTACGTAAGTGATCTAATATCAACAATTGCATTTGCATCGGTCAAACATCATTGACGTCAGTACTCTATAATCTAATCAGATTAAAGTCAATCAACTGTGATGCTACGAAATTAGGTCACTATGATCTCGATGTATTTCCTGCCCGTCATTATATGCAACATTATCTACTGTATCTAGATAAATTTTCGACTTTAGATTCAAGTTTTTTTTTTTTTTCTTTATTTATTTAAGGGCTTTGATACATTTAAAAGTACATGTCAGCCCTATTATAATCTAATTAAATACAACAATACAACAAAATTCTTAATCTAACAAAATAAGTCTTTCTCACTATCCATAATTTGATTTAGAAAGCAGCCATGTGCAGATGTCATCATCCCCAAACCAAACCGAAATATACTTCATAATCTCCTCAATAATTAAACCAATAAATGCTTTAATCTTTTCTTCCAAAGTGCAGTCCGACAAATATATCTCTTTCAATTTTTGAATTAATTTCATATAATTTATGCTACCTTTTTCTCTCTCGAATTTGTTCTTCTCATTGCCTTTGTTTTCATCATCACAATCATCCATGGACATACCTGTATTACTTTCTTTCTTCTCTTCACCACTGCTTCCTGTTTTCGTATTATTCTTATTTCGTTTCCTAATCTTCTTATTTCGTTTTACACGCTGCTTCGTTTCCGTTCTATCTTTTTCTTGTTGACTCTCTTGTTCAAGATTCAAGTTGCCGTCAAGTTTAATCTTAATATTAATACCGTTTAAAACGACATTTTGGTTAAAATGACCAAAATATAAATCCCGCCTATTTGAAGAATAAAGATTGATTACTACAATTAGCGGCTTTTGCGATTTCATAATCGCGGTTCCTTTAATGTCATTAGTATAACAGATTTTGGAGTATTGAAATATAGAGGGTTTTCCAAAATTCATAAAATCTACGTCCGCTGTTAGTTTCAAGTTTGCTAACCATTTTAAATTATCGATTTATCTAAAAAAGTACATCAAATTACGTTGAACCTTTATGACGTCACATCTGTGTATTTCATACAAGCTCCCTTACTAAGCAAGCGTTTTGACGTTTGATGAAAAGTCGTTAATTTGAATAGTAGCCGTCATCTTCATTCATCGTGGTAATATATGATTTACAAAATGAATAACAATCATAGTAGGTTTTGGCTCGACTTGTCTGTGGTGGCGTTTGCTGGCGCCATAGATATGTGCTGGCGCGTGTGTTGTGCCTTTTTGGAGTGTTTTTGTTAGAAGTGGCCGGTTTTTGTGTTCTGCTAGTGTTTATTGGTGGTGGAACTGACTGGGAAGAAGCGCTCTAAAGGGGCGCCGCGTGTATGTCGGCGGGCGCCGGCACAGACGAAGTCCATACTTATACATATAGTTTCCCTAACTTGTAAATAACTACAAACTTGACATTGGCTAATCAGAGTAAAGCCAGACGAGAGAGTGAGAAAAAAAAAAGGTTTCGGCTCAAATAAATGAAATAGCTACGAAGTAAAATATTGTGGCTTTGGTGACAGGTACTTTATTCCAACTTCTGTCACAGGGGTACTTTATTAAACCCATCCATCGACGTGCATTTTACTGGACACTGCACCAGCAGAAAGGACATTGGCAATACCATTGATATATCGGGAAGCATCTGTTTGTTTGAAACTGGACGAACGCTGGCAATGGGTCAAAATTTTTCGTGGACCGAACTCAATTTCGCCGCGAAACGAACGAAACGACAAAAAATACCCCCAACAACCGAACCGGTGATTTGTGGGCCACATCCATTGTAGTGACAAGCTTGTTCGACGTCCGCCGGCCTACACTACCGGATTTTGTACACTAGTCCAATATAGTTAGATGTATTGGTTTTTACTCGCCAGTTCGTTTGCATAGATTGGATTTCATTATCGCAAACCGGTACTGAAAATTCTTTAGAAGAACCACCATCCACCATCGGCTATAACAGAGCACGGGTCTTATCTCAGTATGAGTTCGATCATTAATAAAATATAATAGAAGATTTTTTTTTCAAAATTGAACCTCAAATTAAATAGAAAAAGGAAAGGAGTACACTATTTAAACTAATATACTTGTCTAATATTATGAGGGGTTTTTAAAAACAAGTGTAAATTAAAAATTTATAACACCCCCGACAAGTGAAGGTTACAGTAATAACTAGAAAAGAGCTGATAACTTTCATACGGCTGAACCGATTTTCTTAGATTATAGCTGAGAACACTCTCGATCAAGCCACTTTTCAAACAAAAAAAAAAACTAAATTATAATCGGTTTAGGAGCTACGATGCCACAGACAGATACACAGATACACACGTCAAACTTATAACCCCCTCTTTTTGGGTCGGGGGTTAATAAACACCTAAATTAACAACACATTTTTACACTTATATTATATAAACTCCTCTAGAGTATCGAGTTATACACTCAATTATATTTCTTCCTAATGTTCAACGATATGAATTGTATGTCCGTTAATCTGGCAGTATGACCAAAAGTTTTATATGTACACAGTAGATGCGTAAACTAGTACATGACTTGTTAAATTCCCAGCGACCGGATTCGATTGACGTTGATTGAGTTATCCATTTTGCCGTGATGCTGGTTTAAATTTTTAATTACGCTGTACATTTTTGTTTACAGTTCAAAATTGATTTCGAGCTTTAAAATGAGATGTCCCGTTTTCAATTTGCCTACGGCTCGTAAATATATTGCTGCGGCAAACAAATACAAAGCGTTAAAATAGCAGATCAATACTGTGATGCTATGAGCTAATGTAAATGTTTTACTAAAATAAATCTTACATATCAGAAATATTGTTTAACAATCTCTTTAATAGTAATGCTTGTAATTTAATAAAGTGATTATCTAAAGCCTACTTCGTGGGAAAATTGAAATACTGGATCATTTCAACTCTATTTTATGCTCTGCGCATATTTCTTTGCTAGATAGAAGATAAATTTTCTAGAATAAATGACAATAGGTTGAGATGATAAAGATGATAAGGTGTTTTCTTGAAATAAGCCTACTAATTACTAATACATAATTTTAAAATCACCTAATATGACCCAGGCCCCTAATTTATTTTTGGTCCTTTGCCCGCCGCGGGGCTTAGTTAAAAAGTATAATTGCTTTCAAGTGCTGCCTTTAGTAATACACGAATAACGTTTTTTATGGCATCCTCTGTTTCTGAACAATGGTAGTGTGTAACAAGAAAATATGGTCTACTAAATTGTCTAAGATTGTCCGAGGAAGTGTGGAGTGACATGTAATTACTTAGCAAGTTAGAACTAATTGATATAGGGAATCTCCTTTTTTGTACAAGTTTCGTGTAGATTTTTTTTTAATAAGCAGTTTTTAATGACCATGGTATGAACGAACTCGCGCCATGATCTAGCTTGAATAAATCTTTCCACTTTAGCACATTCGACACTTAACGACTAAGTAAATCTTGCGAAATTAATTCTACTTTTAACCCATTCTTATGGAGATTCCCACACGAATTAAGTTCTGTTAAAAACTCATGTAATATATACACTGTCTATTTAAATCCAATTAAAATTCAGAGCAATAAAATTTCGGTACAATTATTTTTATCATTCTCAACAAAATGAAGCTATCATCCGACTGTGAACAGTAAAAACAGTAAAATACTCAAAAGATAAACACTTTTTATACTTCCCGCTTATTTAACGTTAACTTAATGTTTCCGATAATGGAAAAAACGTCGCTACTTATCGCTCATAATCGATGAAGTGGTTTAGTTTAACTTTTTTCTTTTAAAAAACGATCTTATTAAAAACACGGTCCTGTTTAAAGTGTCAGCTTTGAACAGTGAGATGTCAGTATACTAGAGGCGATAATGTCTAGAAACCCATTTTCTAGACATTTTCACCCTCAAGATGATTGCTAAAAAAAAGGAAGGACAAATTTTCAGAAAGAAGTATTTACGAATGACCAGAGTGTCACCCTCGAACGCAGAGATATCATATAGTAGAGGCGATAATGTTTAGCGAAATGGCCTCAAGCTGATTGATAAACAAAAAGCAAGAATAAGTTTTCAGAAAGGAGAATTTATAGAATGACAACGATTGGTCCTCATTATTCATGGTCTTTAACATAATACTAGCTCATTTCCTCAACTGCCGTTTATAATTCCAAAAGATCGTATTGGAATGTCCCAAAATTTGTCCTTAGTTCTTCTTCTGTATAAACAAAACTTAGATGCATAATCAGATTTTTCTAGACCAAGCTGTTTGTGCTGTGTGTGGATATTATGTTAGCCAATTTCTCATTTAGATGTATGATATAAGAATAAAAGAGATAAATGAATTATTATCGGCGGTGTTCCCACTAGATTACAACATGGAGGTTATTCAAGGGGTGGACCAACAAATTGCTGCAAATTTTCATGGGCAGCGTAATCACTTAACATCAGGTGACCCACCTGCAGCTCACTTGCTCGCTATTTTTATTGAAAAAAAACTTAACTTTGAAATATTTATTAGATCCAATACGTCTTGGTATTAATATGGTAGGGGTGTATTATTGATGCCTGATCTACGAAGACCGTATCTCTATAATCTATAACTCAATGCTCTCAAGCGTCTGCATTCAATTATAGTGCCGCTTTGAAGATTGTTTAACAGAGCTCTCTCCGTCACTTACTCCATACAATCGTAGTTCCCATTTCATTTGAATATTAAGCAACCAAAGTCCATGAAATTTTGCAGACATAGTCTAGAAACTAATATCTGTGTCTGTGGTGTTTTAGATTTTTCTAAAAATATGTAGTTTTAAAATTACAGGGGCTCAAAGATTTGTATTTTTCTTTAAAAAAAGGCCCAACTTTGTGCTCGTTTTTCTAGACAACGAAGCAATTTAATGAAATTTGGAAAAACCACAGACCTAGAAAATTTAATGAATATTATGTAGTAAAAAAATTATCGTTATATATTTTATATTGTTATAATTATGTGGGAACTACGAAAACCAGAAATTACACCCAGAAATCTTGAAAATTTCGTGCTGTCTCGATTTGTGCAAGCGGGGTGGTGAAGTGCGGGGGACGACACGTGAAACTGACAGAAACGGACAGTCTAAACACACGGGCCACATTTAGACTGCACCCGACTCCAAACTTGTCGATAGGTCTAACTAAATACACTGGTACATTTCAACTTGCGTTAGACGTATGCGTTACCTACTCAGACGTTGCCTGTAGATAAAAATATGTCTCATGTTTGCTGGCAATAGCGTATGCATCAAACCCTGCAAGTTGCAACTCTCTTGCAACCTATTCCTCACGCAATACGCACAGTTTTAATATTATAATTTTTGACAATGTATACTATATGTAATGCCATATCACAGGTCACTCTCTGATTTATTGCTAACAATTTACTTCCAAATGCAAAGAAATCTAAGTGTGTTGAATTCACACTGCCCAATACCAGGACCTTAAATGACATAAATTCATTGATAAATAATCATATGTTGAAAATAAAGGAGAACCCCGTGTTTCTCGGTATAATGTTAGATGCAAAGCTTCTATGGAACACCCACATATCAACACTTGATGGAAAACTCAGCTCTGCTGCTTACACTGTTAGAAAAATTCGACAGGTACTGACGTGGAAACTGCAAAAATTGTATATTTTGCCTATTTTCACTGTATTATGTCTTACGGACTCTTTCTATGAGATAAAGCGGTAGATATTGAGAAAAAAATGTATTACAGAAAAGGACAGGACGTGCAATTTATAATTTAAAACCGCGCGCTGCCATACAATAAAAATATAAGGAAATAAGTACCTTATCTATTATCTTATAGTAGCTTCTAAATATATTTACAACTAGCTAATGCCCGCAGCTTCGCTCGCGTGGATTTAGGTTTTTAAAAATCCCGATCCTTTCATTTCCCAGAACAAAAGTTGCCTCTCCGTAATAGCCCGTCCCCGGGATGCAACTTGTTTCTGTATCACGTAAGAATATTTAAACGGATGATCCTTTTCAAATCCCGAGGGATCACCAGGATTTAGGAATGCAATTTCTTACAGCATCAGGGTTGAGGTCAACGACAAAGTGTTTACTTGGTATAGATACCTTCAATATCAATTAATAATCGACACTTTTTAAATCCCATTAGCTTTAGTAGTCAGGTCCCCTGCAACATCAGGATTGAGGAGTTGGAATCCAAATTTTTTATTGAACAATGTCGCAAACTTTCTTTATCGATTAAAAAAACTACCCAAAATTACGCAGTTAGGTTACCTGCCAAATTTCATGGTTTTGAGTCAACGGGAAGTACCCTAGAGGTTTTCTTGACACACACGACAGACAGAGAGATAGACAACAAAGTGATCCTATAAGAGTTCCGTTTTTCATTTTGAGGTACGAAACCCTAGAAAACGTAGGAACGGCATTCCGAACCAGTGGTAAATTTTTCTGACCATCCAAAAACACTTTGAAGTTTACCTAAAAGTTTACAGGAATAAAAATTTATCATTGTATTCCATTCCATTTCATTCTATTCCATTCTGTTCAAAGATAAATAGATAATAAAAATATTTGTCACCGAAACAATAATTTACGATACATCGACCAATATCAATTTTACTGATGACAATCTGACTATTACCAAAGTGAACGACTACTATAATATCTATTATATACGACTAACATAATATGTATTATAAATTGTGTGCCGTTTGCATTCTCACTAGGTTCTCATTAAGTTTGTTTTATTTGGTTAAACTTTCTGGCATTTATATTGTTATGACGTTTAATTGGCAAACAGTCTGTTTATTGGCTGAAACTCAAAAATTCAGCCAATCACAACAAAGAAAATATTGTAATAATGATTGATGCAGCTTTCTGTAATTGAAAACAAAATATTTGACATTAACTTGAATGTGACAGTGTTTTCCGAATAGGGTTGCCAGAGGCCCCGTATTTTACTGGTTACCCCGTATGTCAGGATAGAGAAACCGGTAATTATGAAAATAAAATACGGGGCAAATAAAACTAAATATTTTTAGGGTTCCGTAACTCAAAAGCAAAAAGAACTCTTATAGGATCACTTCGTTGTCTATCAGTCTGTCTGTCTTTCCGTCTGTCCGTCTGTCCATCTGTCCTTCTATCCGTCTGTCATGTGTTCATGAACAAATATTAGTATTTTCAATTTTCAAAGTAAGATAACTACATATATCAAGTGGGTTATCATATGAAAGGGCTTTACCTGTTCATTCTAAAACAGATTTTTATTTATTTTTATGCTTATTTTTTTTAATGCATAACAGTTTTTGATTTCTCGTGTAAAATGTCGAAAAAAATACCCGAATCGGAACCCTCGGTGCGTGAGTCTGACTCGCACTTGGCTGGCGAAACCGAACACTGACGTTATGTCCAGTAGAAAGAATATTTTCCTTTTGCGGCAATGCGTAGCCGAAACCCACTCGATATTGATCATGGTCGTAGCCAAGGCGGCGGGGCTTGGTTTGAGGATGTTAGCCTTTTTTTATACAAGTTAGCCCGTGACTTTAATCTTTTCTAGTGGTAAGTGATGATGCAGTCTAATTTCTTGGCCGTTAGGGCCATACTAACCATATAACTAGCCATGACCGAAGCCTCCCACCAGACCAGAAATTTAGAAATGGCGACTGCGCCTGGGAAGCCGTCAAAAACCTAAGCCTAAAATAATACTTACACTATTTCTTGCATTTGCTTACCAATTTTTTTTTGGAAATATATCAAACATTTCGCGCTCACTTCACTCGCGCTTTGAATTTGTATTACTTGGTGTAAGCCCCGCAATTTCGTTTGCATGAATTTAGAGTTTTAAAAATTCCGTGGGGGATTTTCCGGGCTAAAAAGTTTATGTCTGGGATGCAAGTTACCTCTGAATAGTAAGTACCAAAATTTTGGTAAAGAAGATGGGCCGTGAAAGGGTAACAAATAGATAGGCAAATAGATATACTGTCGTATTTGTAATATTAGTATGGATAGGGAGCTTTAAAAATAAAATCTTGCTATGGCTAAACTCGTTTCCCTTTCACTTTAATTCTTTCTGTAATTGAACCAAAAACACTTACGCTCACTGCGCTCGCGCTTTTTTATTGTTGTATTTTATCTCACTGTCAAATTGAAAGGCGAAATTCCACTAACCAGGTAATTAGCCCATAAAGTTGAGCGAATGTTATTTTCCTCATGACAGGATTCAGTTCCGGCCCTGATAAAACCTCTCCCGAAATCGATTCCTGGCTACGGCCATAGTATTGATACTGTGAAGGTGGAATTACAAGTTAAATGTAAATTTAAGTTAAAATGCAAAGATTGTATGCATGAAATGTATAACATTTTGCTTTACAAAACTAGAGTTTTTAAAAGCTATTTAAATAAATAAATCTTTTATTTAAAATCACATTGCAAACACAGTTCACCAATCAAGACACGGCAACATACAGAGAAAAAATACAAAACTTACAAATAAACTGAAATATCTAAATAGGCTTTCCATGCATTTCAGAGAGAACCACCGCCTATTTCTTCAAATACTTCAAATTTTTAAATTTCTTCAAATCTAAACCCCGTATTTTTGATGGTGGTAGCCTGTAAATCAAAAAGAGGCAGGTGGCAACCCTACTTGCCACATGACATTACAGAATGAAAAATTGTTTTCATTACTCGGTAAGCCTACTGCCATAGTTTCACAGAAAGTGTGGCGGTAGTTGTGACCTCTGATTGGTCGACTCTCTTTCACTATTTGCTAAAATTGATGATTGCAACAACAATTTTTTCTTTTTTGTAATCAAAAACAGAACACGGACGTCATACAGGTTGACTAATTGCAATCATTTCTGACCGGCTAACATTGTTCCGCTAGTGGCTCAAACTCACTGTCGCAGCAAGAACATGGTAAATTCAGCCAATCACAGCAATTAGAATTGGTTATCACAAATGCACCGATCTAGGAACCGAGAATACACGAACCAGGGCAGATAGAGATGAGAACAATAATATCATACGTAGGAAATCGACGGGGGATCGTTGACAATGATCCTCTTAAAGAAACTGTGTGAAATTTTACACCATATTTTGCCCACCCCTACCGGCGTGTTTAGATTTTGAGATAGGGCTAATGATAAAAAGCGACTAAGTGCGAGTCGGACTCGCCCATGAAGGGTTCCGTAGCAGCAAGTAACATCATATAAGTTATTGTCGATGTTTTAATAATAGTGTATTTTTTGTAATTAAGTTTTATTAAAAAACCTACTTACTAGATCTCGTTCAAATCAATTTTCGGTGGAAATTTGCATGGTAATATACATCACATATTTATTTAGGTTCCCTTTTTTGCCATTTGGCCACGGAACCCTAAAAAAGTACATAAATAGCGTTTGAATTTTGGATACTTGGTTTCCGTAAACGTGCACCTTCTTGTTCTGATAGACTTTTATGAGGATGAGAGTTATTAGAAAGAAGAAAAATTATAATAAGATTTTCTACCTCTGCTGGGTTGTACTTTTTATCCAATGATAAATTTTTTAACCATAAGTCAGGTTAAAAATCATGCCATAAAACAAAGACTGTTTGTATTCGTTTAGCAGTAACATAGAGCCATTCTCAACAGGACAACAATGACAATAACAATCAAACCAATGCTCCAAATAACTCTACCATAAATCCAAAGGACTAAATCCCACCATTATTCAGCCACTACATCTCCTTTAATCCAAGCAAACATTTCGGAATAAATGTATCCGGCAACAAAAGGGCACGTCCCGAGTATCAAAGTTGACTCCAAAACAGGTGGTCCTGCTTAAGATAATCCCACATCTGCTAATAAATTGCTTTTAAAACGCTCCCCGCAGTTCAAAATGGGTTTCCTTAGCTGACACATGTTATAATCCGTAATAAAGATGTGAGACGTTTAGGGACGTTTTTGCCTTTAAAGTCTTATTTGCTACTGTAAAGTCTTTTCAGCTTTCAGACGTTGTATAGAAGTTTTCCGAAAATTGGATATTTAGACCTCTTATACTTACTCAAACTCAAACTCAAATCATTTATTCAAATTAGGTACTTTTGTAGTACTCCTTTTGAAAGTCAGAATTGTTCGATTTGAAAGATGATAATTAATTACGTAAACTTAAAACTGAAGCTACGAGGGTTCCAAACGCGCCCAGGCCCGTTGGAAATAGACCTCCCCAAATAAGGATCAACACACCAAGTCCTCAGCCTTTCTCACCCGGACACATCCCACCATTTTCTTTATATGGAATACAGAACTTCCTAAATACACGTAGGTACACAGCTGATCACCAGAGTGATTTGATAAAAATAGTAAAAGTAGTGTAAGTACCAAGCTATGGATAACAAGTGTAAATTAAAAATTTATAACACCCCCGACGATCCAAAGTATTTGAGTTTTCCAAAACATCATTTTCAAATAAATAATTATGTATTTAGACGTCCATCTTGACAGCTTGACATTTGTCAATTGACATAATAGTATGAACCTAACGGTTATCTAACCTTCTTTTCTACAAGAAAACTAGAAAAGAGCTGATAACTCTTAAACCGCTGAACCATTTTTTTTAGATTATAGCTAAGAACACTCTCGATCAAGCCACCTTTCAAACAAAAAAAACTAAATTAAAATCGGTTCATTCGTTTAGGCGCTACGATGCCACAGACAGATACACAGATACACAGACACACAGATACACACGTCAAACTTATAACACCCCTCTTTTTGGGTCGGGGGTTAAAAAGTAGAGTAACATTGACGTTAATGCAGTCATATTTTTTGTATTTATAAAGCCGTAATTTCCATTAAGTGGTGTTGTTATATTCAATTTAAAATACCATTTTATTGACCTTTAACTGTGTAAAATGAGATTCCAAGTCATTCGCAATTAAAGCAAGCACAGATGCACTTGCTCTTAAATCGTTTAAAACGCCAATCAGACTTTAATAAGGACCACTTAAGCTCATAAGAATTAACTGGTTCGCGTAAGGGAATCTGACGTTTATTTCTCAAAAGAACCAATGCATGCGTGCGAATTGTAAATTAAATAACATCACTACTAATATTATAAAATGCGAAAGTGTGTTTGTTAGTTTGTTCTTCAATCACGTCACAACGGAGCAACCGAATGACGTCATTTTTTCCATGGGTATAATATAGTTTAACGTACACTTTGCAATTATGCATTGTAAGGTCTACATTTCCTGAGGATGTTCTGGTGTCAGAGCGAAACGTGCGTCGAGTGTGTTCTGGTGGAGTTGTGTGGTGATACTTGGGGTTTGCTTGTTGGCTGGCTTTTCCATCATACTTAGCAGTGGGAGGGCGGGTGGTGCATATCGCATTCTGCAAGTTGTACCATACAGATTTCCCTTTACAGCGGATTATAGCAAATTAAGCTTTTGATCTCTTGTATATCATGGACTTCCGCAAAGTAACGCCTGATTTTATTCAATACAGTATTTACGAAGTTTCATGTGTGTAATGTTGCTTATTTTCGCTACGACAAGTCGTACGTGTGCGATAGTTTATAAAAGAATTTATTTATTTCACGGTTGCCGCTCACGAGTCGCGAAACAGTGATATCCATCTTTTCTTAAGTCCGCTTTCTGGCAAAAGGTTCACATACGTCTTTGTAGGTAGGTACCCGTGAAATATGTATCAGTGTAAGGCAAGGTACACAAGAGCGAGAAAAGCGGTGGGTAGTAACCCCTGTAAAATTTAGATAGCTATACCAAAATTTGTTTTGGCACTACATTTTGGTAAATTAGAAATATTTTATTTTATTTTATTTATATTTACTAACTTAAAAAAATATACAGAAAGTTTTTGTGACATTCAGCGTCACAAAAACCACAGTTGGTTTAACCGGGCACTGAGTTAACTTATTATAGCTATACAATAAAAATTAAACTATAGAAACCAACATAATGACAAAGCGTATTGGAAAAATATTTTCTTTTTTTGGTTTCTCATTTTTTCTCGTTCTCTACATTAAACTCAAGTTACAACATAATAAGTCAACATAAAATCTTTATTTGATACAAGTAAATGGGGATTGTATTCAATTCATGCAACTGTTTGGGTTTCCTTGAGCTCCACTTACTTTCCAACTTCTGTGACGTGCACGCTAAGGTTTTCCAAACGTGATAAATTACACGTGATAATGAGCCTACATCAACTTTTAGATTATCTCCTAACGAAGAATTTGAATTTCGCCAGAACTTACCAAACAAAAATTTTCATGAATAAAAACAATGAACCATTGACGTTCGTATATCCTTTGTTTTGAATTTTAGCAAGAATGGACCATGAATGGACCGAACAACGCCAAAAGCTCCGTGTGCCTTTGTTGGTCGCACCTGTTTTGCAAATTTGTGCACAAAGTGTGTTATTCTTTGGCCTCGGCGAACGTGTTGTTTTTGATTGTCACTCTTTTATTTCATATTTTTATCAACACAAAATGAAACCTTTCATAGCTGTATTTAGTAGAGAGTAGAGCCTTGATTTGAAATCGTTATCTACTGCGCTTTGTAAACAGTTTTTGTACAAGAAATTTCGCTGCACCGATATAGCACTTGACTGAAATTGGAATTTAATATCCCCAAATATCCAGGATATTAAAAAATTAAAGTATGTATAATAATCGATACCCCGATAATAATACATGTATTTGAATTTCAACAGGACCTGGACCAAAGACATTTTCGAAACAATCGCCTACTGTAACTCGTCATCATAATCATAATCATAATCATATTCTTTATTTGCTCAATACAGGTAAAAAAAAAGTTGTACAAAGAGCCAGAAATGGTTGAATACATTGGACTCATTGTAATGAGTCCAATGTATTCAACCATTTCTGGCATGCAAATATAGTAATTAATATAATAATTAATTAGTCAAATAGTACAATGTCAAAAATTAAAATATGTTAAAAATTAATACTATTATGTCACGTCGGACGAACATGAAATAGCCCGCAGGCTAGCAAGCAGGCAGACTTCAGGCTGGCCGGTGGACAGGCGTTAAAGTGGGCAGGCGGACAAACCGGCAAGCGTGCAGGCGGGCAAGCGGGCAGACAGATAAACACATTCACAAGCATAAGCTGCTAAAATAAAGCCCTTTCCGTAGAGGAATTACCAACTACAATATTTCTCTAGCAGTGAACAGGTACCCCACCTAAAGATGCTGCCGACGCAGTCGTTATGCCGTGACATATGGCTGTCAGAGGTAGTTAGATTAGTAATATTTAGGACAAGAAAAAATGCCTCATATCAATGTACGATGGAACCTAAATGAATATACCTACAAACATAGGCTGCATAAATCAAGCCCTTTGTGAAGTGGAAATACTTACCAATTTTTTTCCTTGTTAAAAGAATATGCTTATCATGACTAATACTCCCCTTTGCCCTCCAACTAAGCGCTAAGCTTGTGCTACGACACTACTTGTGGGTACGACAATAATGCAACGGGTTGGGTTTGAACCGCCGACCTTTTGGACCACTTCAACCGTTGAGCTATCTAGGCTCATTTCTAAATATATTACAATAAGTATGCAATAATATTATATTATAGTACCTAATATATCTCTAGCAGTGAGTAGTGAGTACCTGGCTTAAAGACGCCGCCGACGCAGTCGTTATGCCGTGACATATGGCTGTCAGAATTAGTCGGATTAGTGATTTCACGGGACATGGGGCCCCGAACGCCTCGTATCCAATTACAGCCGGAACTCAGGCATTAAGGCAAAAAACAAACACGTCAATTTTATTGCCCTCGAAAATATGGATTTTTAATTGAACTTTAATTTAGAACATGTTTGCGTAAAATCTGCCTCATTTTAATCAAACGCAGGTTTTACGAGAATGTTTTAGATAATTTTGTCCTCAAAATTTAGATTTTAGAAAAAATAGGCAGGTAGGCATTATGTTTGCATAAAATAAATACCTAGGTACCTATGTAAGTCAAAGCATTTTCAAAATTATTTAATTATGAAAACTAGCAAAATTTATAATAACTTGACTATAGTTTTGAATTTAATTTAAATAATATTATTATTATTATATAATATTATTTCATTTTTGTATATTTTTTTGGGTTTTTACCCTAATAAAAGAAACTTATTATTATTATTATTATTATATAACTTACTCTCACGCCCGGTTACAAGATAGATATATATAAAAGCCAAAGAGAATATAATATACTTACATACATAAAAATAAATAAACCTACATATACATTTACATAAATACATATTTGTACCGGGCGGAGGATTACGCCCCGGCAGGGGAGACCAAACGGCCGGGGGTCATCATTATTATTATTATTATTATATAATATGATATTTTATAATTTTAGCAACAAAATAATAGATAAGTAACTTAAATAATAATCATACGAAAAAATATTCTTCAAGCAAGGTTTAACAAAATACCGTCGCATGCGCAAGAACTAGGGCTGCCATCTAGCGGCATAGTAATAAAACGGTGCTTCTGCTATTCGGCAAAAGATGGCGCGCTTATTTTTTTATTGCAATCTAAAAAATCCTTTTCAAAGCTAACACCAAAATTATGTATTTAAATCTTAATTTAATGTTCATCTGAGTTTATTAAGAATATTCTTTTTGATTTCAACAGCATATGTTTGCAGTAGGAAAAGCATTCAGAAAATTCAAATCAGCGGTAAATGCATTAATTGACGATTCAAAAGTATCTATCTAAGTACCTTCTTGTACAAATTGATTTAAATAAACTATCTTTATATTTCTATGTCTGATAGTAGACAATAATTCCTTTATCAGAATAAATACTTAAATATCTATTTCACCTAAACCTTTGTCAAGGGGAATGTATTTCATAGCTTGAAACATTAATTAAAACAATTCAAAATAACAATAATAATTTTATACACTGGAAAATCATAAAATAATTTTCGCCCTTAAGCCGGCTGTCATCTAAACAATTCCTTGCAGTCCATCAAAATTAATCTAATCTAATCCGGAGGCTGTCTCAAGTTTAAACAAAGATATTGCAAACTGTATCAAGTGGGGATGGCGAAAACTCACGGCTGAATATTGGTTTGAAAACATCGCAATAATTGGCACTTGGCAGTAGAACGCGAATTAGCAACGTTCAAAGATTTTTATCAGATTCGTGTTATATTTTTGAAAATTTAATTTACTTTTCTATTACAGGACCACAGCCTAGATATTGCGTATTAAAAGAATAAACTTACTGGCATCAAAGGACTTACATTTTGTTATGTAGGCTTTCTCTGTAGAAAAACCTAAGTATACAAGAAATATAATCATAATTATTGATAAAGACCGAGTTTTAAATAAAAGTTGTCTATAAGAGATTGGCTTAGCAATAAGATTGCCTTTGTGCCCTTCAGTACTCTTTATGTCTTGTATGTTGTTTCTCTATTTATGTATGTGCAATAAATAATAATCTCTCAGTAGGCCTAAGAGTTCGTTCACACAGGCTGCGTAAGCGTCGACGTAGCGCGTACCATTGCGTTGTAATGTATGGAACTGTTTGAGACATGGCATACCGCTTGCGTGGCGTGAACGTTCGCGTAGACGTAATGCGTGCAGTTATATCTACGGATTTACGCGCGTCACTACTCATGTGTCACGTGTACGTGCTTGGTGTGAATCGGCTTTTATTTTTCCTTAGACAGTAAAGCCAATTATTCTACTACAAAACGCAACGTAATTTGCAACCGTATTTTCCATATTGCTTAGGTCGAGCAGCCGCCAGTTCTCTAATCGTCGCTTATTATTAAACGCACCCCAGAAAATTATAGTAACGATCGAGTTTCAACTTGTAAACAATTCAGTACCCCCTCTTAACAATTGATAATAATACCCTTTTCAACTTTGCCATATTGTTTTTGCTTTATTTTAGCACGTCATCTATAAGGGTTTTGAGTTCCAATCAATAAAATATTTTGTCATTTTCTTTTGTAATCAAGGCAAATTACTTATACCGAGTATCAGGACCAACATATTAACATTACAACATACTTGTCGTAGTTAGGTACATCACATGCTTGATATAATACAATAAAGTCTCTAGAACCAAATAGGTGCTAACTTTTTTTTCAAAATTCATTATAGGCAAGCGCTTGACCACATCACACCTGATGAAAAGTGATGATGTGGCCTAAGATGGGACGCGTTTACCTAGAAGATGGCTATTAACTTCCTATATAAATCTTTAATACCAAAAGAACTCAATAACAAAAATGTATGACCGTGATTTAAATATTGTTTTTAGTTACACTTGCATCTCTACTTTTTATTCTACACACAGGAAACTGGTAAGTAATAAAATATATAAAAAAACAACACAATTCCAATATTTGTACCAATCGGCGCGCAGCGAAATATCCTAAAAATAGCCAAAAAACAACCAAAACCATCTAATCGTAACGAAAAAAATCGTCAATTTGGTGCAGCTATGGCCGAACGGAGCTCATTATTTTTAACGAGCTCCATACAATAGGCCCGCGTGTCAAAAATCTGCCCAATATATCGGAAAAAAATAAAAACGGCTAAGTGATTACCCAGCATTGTCCTGGGTGTTGCGCGAAAAACACCCTTAGGTGGACCGAGAGCTTGTGATCTTTAAATTGACTTGGATTAAGCAATTGAATAAAGCATTGTCCTGGGTGTTGCGCGAAAAACACCCTTAAGTGGACCGAGAGCTTGTGATCTTTAAATTGACTTGGATTAAGCAATTGAATAAAGCATTGTCCTGGGTGTTGCGCGAAAAACACCCTTAAGTGGACCGAGAGCTTGTGATCTTTAAATTGACTTGGATTAAGCAATTGAATAAAGCATTGTCCTGGGTGTTGCGCGAAAAACACCCTTAAGTGGACCGAGAGCTTGTGATCTTTAAATTGACTTGGATTAAGCAATTGAATAAAGCATTGTCCTGGGTGTTGCGCGAAAAACACCCTTAAGTGGACCGAGAGCTTGTGATCTTTAAATTGACTTGGATTAAGCAATTGAATAAAGCATTGTCCTGGGTGTTGCGCGAAAAACACCCTTAAGTGGACCGAGAGCTTGTGATCTTTAAATTGACTTGGATTAAGCAATTGAATAAAGCATTGTCCTGGGTGTTGCGCGAAAAACACCCTTAGGTGGACCGAGAGCTTGTGATCTTTAAATTGACTTGGATTAAGCAATTGAATAAAGCATTGTCCTGGGTGTTGCGCGAAAAACACCCTTAAGTGGACCGAGAGCTTGTGATCTTTAAATTGACTTGGATTAAGCAATTGAATAAATTATTGTCCTGGGTGTTGCGCGAAAAACACCCTTAAGTGGACCGAGAGCTTGTGATCTTTAAATTGACTTGGATTAAGCAATTGAATAAAGCATTGTCCTGGGTGTTGCGCGAAAAACACCCTTAAGTGGACCGAGAGCTTGTGATCTTTAAATTGACTTGGATTAAGCAATTGAATAAAGCATTGTCCTGGGTGTTGCGCGAAAAACACCCTTAAGTGGACCGAGAGCTTGTGATCTTTAAATTGACTTGGATTAAGCAATTGAATAAAGCATTGTCCTGGGTGTTGCGCGAAAAACACCCTTAGGTGGACCGAGAGCTTGTGATCTTTAAATTGACTTGGATTAAGCAATTGAATAAAGCATTGTCCTGGGTGTTGCGCGAAAAACACCCTTAAGTGGACCGAGAGCTTGTGATCTTTAAATTGACTTGGATTAAGCAATTGAATAAAGCATTGTCCTGGGTGTTGCGCGAAAAACACCCTTAGGTGGACCGAGAGCTTGTGATCTTTAAATTGACTTGGATTAAGCAATTGAATAAAGCATTGTCCTGGGTGTTGCGCGAAAAACACCCTTAAGTGGACCGAGAGCTTGTGATCTTTAAATTGACTTGGATTAAGCAATTGAATAAAATGTATTTCTTTCACAACTCACAATGGTTTGGAAACGGGCTTACGAGATGAATGGCCCAATCGTTAACTCCTGAACTACTTACCTTGTTGAAAAATCTGAAAAAATCTAGGATAAATAACTTTTTTTTTAATTTATTGAATCTAAGTAACAAGTTTACAAAAAAATATCCATAAATTAAAAAAAACATACTTACTTATACGAAATCATTATCTAACTACATAGCTTTAGTCGATCGAGATAATGCGGTCCGTGCGTCGAAATTTAATAAAGAGTAGGTATAGCGAGAGGAAAAATTACAACAAAAATGCCTTTGTTTTCGATTATTCTTCTTTCTGGTTTGCAGTAAGACGGTTTTGTAAGCATGACTACGGAACCACACCTACCTTGTGCATGTTCACAACAAACAAATCACAACTTATCTATAAGAGCCCCCGCAGACTTACAACTGCAAGTTGGGCAACTAAATCGCAGAATATACACACAAGCACAGTGACTTATGACATCCCGCACATCTTATCCAACTAAATTGTTCAACTAAATAATTGGACATCGATTGTATCAGAATCGAAATTCCCTTCCGATTACGCACAATTAAAAAGTTGCCCAACTATTGGCCGACAGCTTATTAGCACGGGGACCCTATACAAGCTCGCAGACTATCCAACTTAGTTGGTCAGTTGCACGGCAAGATGCAAGAGGACGTTACGCGCGCGCATGATGTCCCCGCGCCCGGACATCAACGGGCGCGACAACGGTCACACGCACTCATTGCAAACGATAAAGTAGAACAGCTTATAGATGAGGTGCAAAAAAGACCAGCGCTGTACAAAAAAGACTTAAAACAAGCTTATCAAAATAAGGAATACTCATTCTGTAGTACGAAAATTTATCTGGATAACATCTCAGTTTAGAATGCAAGATAATGATGTTGCCCATGTTCTAATCTATCACTTAATACAGGATGAACCCAAAAGGTTCTCTTTTGTTTTCGTCTTCTTTTTATTAATATGGGAATGAGAGCTTTTTTTCCGCATTTTCACGCACACGTCACCGCGCTAGCAACACTGTCACTGACTAAATCAATTTAGTCTGCGTTAGTCTGCGTCTAACAACCGATACAATATAGTTGGCCGATTAAATTGTGAAAGTTCGCGATTTCGTTGTTCGATAGTCGCTCAACTTAAAATTGTAGGTCTGCGGTGGCTCTAATACTAATAAATAAAATTGTTATTAATATTGAGGAATATATATTATATATATATATTATAGAAATACTATGGTATTTTATGAATAAAATATTTCCGGAGATAAAAAAAGTTATTTTCTAAATATTTTAACTTTTTCTTAAAATTGAAAGTGATTATTTATCACTTCTATATAGCTTTTCTATAGATGATTATTCTATATTCGGAAACTAATCTGGACGATTTTTAGTAATCCAATAGTGTTGATGACATAACTTTAGCAATCACTCGCTCTTCCCCTACACAGTGTACATGTATGTTTTATACAGCGGCCATTATTTCACAATAACCAATCAGTGCCATACATGTCACTTGCCTGACGTTCCCCGAACAGGCGGCAGTTGGATGGAATTGCAGTTAATGTAAGTGGATTGGGTAGCGTTTATTGTTTATGGATTTTTGGCAATTTGTGGATGCTACTGTTGTATAATATGTTAAAATATCCATTAAATCTACGTCGGATTTACGGAAACTTTATTGCTTATTTTCTGCAATATTTGTGGCAAGATATAATTTTAAAATTCAAAAACTCGTGAATGCAATTATGTCCTGGGGAATTCCTAATCAGATTTCTGGTACAATCTTTGAACTTTAAGTTTCTATATCGGCTAGGTCTATCTAATGAGGGTCTCCAGCCGTGGATTTCGCCAGTTACCAGACTACCGGCAAAACTGTCCGATACCAATTTACAAGTACATCCCTTCCAAGTTAATCTGTGAATGAATACGTGTAGGTAAGCCAATCTGGCGGATTGCGATAATTATTGGACTTCAAAAACAAGAGCAAGCCTAAAGTAAATAAAAGAGGAATACAGATGCAGCCTACTGATCCAACCCTCACAATATCACTGAGTAAGGACAGTGTTCATATCGTATTAGCTGTCAAGTTAAAATAATTAATATAATAATAGTATGAAAATTTGTAAATAATATGAAAGCGGAAATATATAAAACAAAATGATAACAACCTAAAAACTCTTCAAAACTATACATAATATTACCGTGTCAAAACCTTACTCAAAAGTTGAGCAATAAAAAATGTGAAATAAGATTAGAGCATACAATAGTGTCTAATCCAAGAGTCATTATCTAGAACCGCGTCGAATGCGACTGATGTTTATGAAAGAAAAAATGAAACTTTTTGAGTAATTTTTTGGGGGTGAAAATAAAGTTCTATCCGAATATAAAACCCGTTTTATTACATTCTCTAGCCCGGGACCGGCACATCTGTGACAAAACTTTTTTCATATGAAACTGTAAATATAATTTACTTTTATCGTTGAGGATTTAATTTTTCTGAAAATAAAAATCCACCTTTATGTTTAAGACTCTATCATGCTAATGTCCTTAGACTCTGTCTACCTAGACTTACTTGCGCTTTGAGGAAAATCTAATCTTAGAAATTTCTAAGGTGTGAATCGTACCTAACAAAAAACGCAATGTCCGTTCGTCAGAAGGTACGTTCCATCCATCAAACTTTTAAAGATTATTTCGTCTATATTATGTATAACTGCTGATGATAAAATGAGTCATACAAAACTGCTTCCAAAGAAACGATCTGAAATTTCGATTCCTGGTATGGGTAACGGATAGTTTAATGGACCATAAAAATATTTGAATGTACAAAACGACAAGTAGAAGATTAAAAAATACAACAAAGTAAATTGAATATTATAAATTATGGAATGCCCTTCCGGCTTCAATTTTCTATTTAAATTAGGTATATAGGTGCTTTACCTTCAAATCAAGAGCGAATGGGCATCTTCTAGGATCAGCAAGTTTCATTGCAGCCAAGCGCTAGTCAATAAATTATAAAAATGTGCGTTTTTTAAAGTAACCATTTTTGAAAGGCTGCGTTAACCCCACGCCAATATGTGGTACCTATATGTCGCTAGGTACGCGTATGTTTCTCACACACACAAACATACAAAGACTTTACATTTTAAAAACAATGAGCTATGCATATTTATAATCATCATCATCATGATCAACCCATTTCCACCCCACTACTGAGTACGGGTCTCCTCTCAGATTGAGAAGGGTTTAGGCCATAGTCTGCCACGCTGGCCCAATGCGGATTGGCAGACTTCACAAACCTTTGAGAACATGGACAACTCTCAGGCATTGCGGGGTCCTCACGATGTTTTCCTTCACCATTAAAGCAAGTGATATTTGATTGCTTAAAACGCACATAACTGAAAAGTTAGGGATGCGTGCCCGGCATCGAACCCCCGAGCTCCGATTAGGAGGCGGACGTTCTAACAACTAGGCTATCACAGCTTGTTCTATTTATAATATCTTTGCATAATAGTATCAAATTACTTAGGATCATATTCATAGAAACCAGCTCTAGGCAACTGAATCAATTCCGTTCAGGAAATGTTGGGGAAAATTGCGATTCGTCGCCCTTAACAAAACTGATTTCCACAAGATTTCCCACCATCTTTGATTGGAGTAACGGGATATCCGGTTATCATTTTCTTTCTTTTCCCCCTTTTTTATTACAAATGAATGATCTTTTATGCGATTTACCTATACCTACAGCTCCTTTTATTTTACTCTAAAAAAAAGGTTACAAAAACCTAAATTAAATGAAAGCCATAAAATTTTGTGAAGGTCGGTGGATAATATGTATCTAAATATTCACTCTTCGCTAAATATAACACTAATAAAATTGCATGATATAATACTGTGGTGAAATATTCTGGGAATCAACAAAAATACCTTCACAATAGGTAGGTACCAGGTTAGCAATTAAAGTAGAGCTTCCAACAATATCACTCTGTTAAGAATTTCATTACTTGTTGAGACTGTTTCATTTGAAAGTTTACTAGGAAATGGTAGCAACTACAGCATGAAAAAATAATTCAATACCATTTACACTTTAAAATACCTACTTGATTTTCAGAAAATCTGATACGGTTTAGTCTAGACCCTTGACCCAGGGAACGGTTGAAATATTCATATTACTTTGATATTCTATAATATTAAATGTTTACCTATGGTCCCAAAGATGTAACGTATTACCACGTATTACGCAACTTCCACTCATACAGTATTAAGATTAGGTATACGTAGGTATACCTAGTGTATTCGGTACGCTCTCCATACAATCGGAATTTAATTCCAATTTGAATACTAAACAATCAAACCAATATTTCAAACTTAGATTAAGGATTGTGATCAAGTCTGTAAGGGAAGAGCCCTGATGCCTATAACACGAGTGTACAACTTATTTTAGGCAGTCAGTGGCTTCACCTAATTCTTGGTTGTAATTTTATGGTGAAACAATAAAAAGATTTATTTATTTATTATTTATTTATTGCTCTTCAATCCTTAATCTAAGATTTCAAATTAACATTTGTAACTGTGGTTTGTTTACTTCAAAGTTACACGTGCTCAAAAGTTGTATAATGAAAATCTTTGAGTTGTACTTTGACTTGACTTTGAAAGACAGATATTGATTTGTATCAGTTCTACTGATTAATATTTAATTTGGAACAAGACTGTTTGTATGGACCGTGCCCCGAACACGATGCTCTGGCGTCTAATAAAATATATCTCTTGCTATTCTTGCAACTCTGATGACTCGTGCAGTCATTGCGAATTTGTGCTATTTCAACTTTTGTGTAGTGAGCTTTTTTTTTAAAAAAAAAAAAAGAATATTAGTCATGTTAAATGACTAATATTCCCCTTTCCTCTCCAACTAAGCGTCGGCTTGTGCTAGGAGTAGGTACGACAATAGTGCAACGGGCGGGGTTCGAACCGTCGACCTTTCGGTTTTCAGTCCACTCATTTACCGGTAGGCTCTATATTTAAGTTGAGAGCTTTATATTTGAGTTAACTAAATAATTGTCAACTATATTTCCTTAGGCACAAAAGCTTTATAATTCTAGTACACCCACATTACAGAAACAATATCATTTAAGTTACAACAGTCCCAAGCTTTGTAATAAAGTACGTACGTGGCGTCGCCACAGCGTCCAATCCATTTAACTGTAAGCAACTTACCGGGATTTTATTGTCTACAGACTTTACTTTGGCGGACCTATCTTAGTACTGAGAACTGTGCCTAACCGCAAACGTAGTAAAATGTCTATTCTCTATAACAAGTAACAACTATCCATAGAAACTTCTGTGGGTCTTTTTTTAATACCATTGTTGTGATGTTTTCCTGACTGGATTTCCGCCACAGCAGCCAGTCTCTCCCTCAGTATACACAGGAAATATTATTATATATAAATGTGTGTTTACAGGATTGTTCTCTATTCCTTCACTCTGAATGATTCCGCTCTTCAAAAGGCGAGTGCCAAAATATGTATCTGCACGGATGAAACTCCATCCGAATGTCGTCAAGTATTATACTTACTTGAAGTAGGTAGTTGAATATTATACCGAATATACTCGTATTCAGGTATATAACATCGCAGGAAGCCCCTGGATTCAGGTGTGGAGTGGAAGTCCCTGCAAAAGACTTATGACCGGCTGAAAACACCTATTAAGGTGTTCTGTATATATTTGTGGAAGATTTGCTTGGATGAATAATTAATCTTATGCCTTTCAAAATATTTATATTTTTTTAATATCAGTAAGTGGTTACTGCTGATCGTGTATTATAAAGTAGGTGATCGATCTGTTTTCAGACTACGTAACTTTTGATTAATTTGTAACCATCGCAATCATTTTTACTGCCTGTGGAAACCTTTATAACTCAACGGTTTGGTTTTAGCTGGTATGCTGAAATCTGAAAGGTTATAGGTTCAAATTACCTTTGAAATAGTGTCTTGGCTACCCTTTTCTAGCACAAGTTTTACGCTAAGTTAGAGAAGGGGAAAATAATTCATGTTTACTAACATGGTTAATGTTCACAAGATATTGCAAAATTATTCATTCAGAAAGATGCTACTAATATCATAAATGCGAAATTTGTCAGTTGGTTTGTCCTTCAATCACGCAGCAACAGTGAGCCGCCGCAGATTTGGTTTTTTAACATAGGTAAAGTTAAGTTTTATTTATCTTCTAATTTTAATCGCTTGTCTTCATAAGGTCTGTCTGTGACTAATTCTTAGAAATAAGGAACATCAAAATTAAAATTTATGTGGAACGTTAACCGCAAAACGATATTAGGTCCCCTCAAACAAATTAGTCATTGTGAAAATATTTGACGAAATTTTAATTACAATAAATTAGTTTTATTGTACTGTCGTAGTGGTCATCCAGTAACATAAAATATGGGGTATTCTGGTTTCACAAACAAAACGAATATTTTAAAAGTCAACTTCGCTGTTTTTTAAACGTTTCTAATTTTTTTCATCTGGTTTTTTTATTATTTTTTATTCAGATACAAGTTAGCCCTTGACTGCGATCTCAACTGGTGGTAAGTGATTGTGCTGTCAAGATGGAAGTGGGCTAATATGGAAGGGGTTTGGCCGTGTTTACTAAACCTATACTCCTTTGGTGTATGCATCGTACCGGACCCATACTGGCAAAGCCGTGCCGCCAACCGATTTAGCGTTCATCTGCACCTGCATCATCACAAGTACAACCAGCCGGGCAATTCAGAACACTCGATTCGGTATGTTATCGTTCGATAAGATGTAGATATTTCTTACCGAACCGAATGTTCTCAATCAGGCAGGTTAGATCGCAGTCAAGGGTTTACTGGATGGTGATGGAATAAAAAGAATATATCAATATAGTTGTCTACTTCCTTAGATTTTTTAATTCAGATTTTTTCTGGATCTTTTATTCACTATGCTCTAAGCAGTAAGGCCGCCTTTGCACACAATTGCTTTTTCTGTTTTTTTATTTCTGTATTATATTCCTTTACATGTTTTTGTGTGCAATAAAGACTTCTATCTATCTATCTATGTGATTGTACTTCTAGATGCTTTGTCTAGATGTAGTTCTAGTAGTAAAAGAATACAAATCGTCAGAAAGTGTTGCACTTTTGAAAATATGCTGGTGCGATTCCCGATGGCCGGTTAATTTTTCACGAGCGCGAACAATTCCAAAGTGACAGGCAATCTTTGGAAGTAGTCTCATAGATAGTGCAGGTCCCGGGCGGGTTGTACCTTTGCAACTTGCTACTGCATCGAAATACCAGCGCAATCTTTCCGGGAATTGTTTCTATTTCGGCTGTAAGAATAATGGAATATTTTCAGACGGAGGAATGTTTCTAGATTTTAGCCCCCCGACCCAAAAAGAGGGGTGTTATAAGTTTGACGTGTGTATCTGTGTATATGTCTGTGGCATCGTAGCTCCTAAACTAATGAACCGATTTTAATTTAGTTTTTTTTTTGTTTGAAAGGTGGCTTGATCGAGAGTGTTCTTAGCTTAGCCATAATCTAAGAAAATCGGTTCAGCCGTTTGAAAGATAGCTCTTTTCTAGTAATTACGGTGAACTTCACTTGTCGGGGGAGTTATAAATTTTTAATTTAAACTTGTATATGTAATAGTTTTTGATTTATCGTGCAAAATGTTGGAAAAAATACCCGAGTACGGAACCCTCAGTGCGCGAGTCTGACTCGCACTTAGCCGGCTTTTTTAATAAAAATATCGAGTAAACTACTGAATACCGGTTAGTTTCCAAATCATTATACATAATACAATGGTTAATATTACAATTAAATATCTTAATTAAATAGGTGTCAATTAACGTATAAACATATTCACTCATGAAACGATATTAATTAATTTTTCAATTTAATAATGATAATAGCGTCAAAAATTCCCGACTCAATTATATGATGGGCAAGAGTTTTATCAATGAAATGTAATGTAAATGGTCATTTACTTTTTTGGTATTTGACCACATAGTACCTATCTGGATGTGAGGCCAAAACTACTTATACTGCGTTAGGTACCTAGTACTAATTTTATTATATATTTTGTGCTTATACTGATATTTCAGGCTAATGTTCAGCAGCACAGTTACATAACGTCATAATGTGCCATTTTTTCCTAAAATGTTGCAAAGCAGGTAAGCTGAACATTTATTTTCTGAATAATGTAGGTACAAATCAGTGACGAACAAATTGAATAAAGTACAAATGTAAATTAAAAATTTATAACACCCCATATTTTTTTTTTTTTTTTCAATTTTCAATGTAAGATAACTAACTATACCGAGTGGGGTGTTATATGAAAGGACTTTACCTGTTTATTCTAAAACAGATTTTTTTATGCATAATAGTTTTTGATTTATCGTGCAAATTGTCGGAAAAATTACCCGAGTACGGAACCCTCGGTGCGGGGGCCAGTTTTTTATTACGTACGCTATGTACGTACCGACGTACCTACGTATTTTGAGCTCGTATCGTATAATAACTTACCAACGATGTTCCAAACTTTTTCATCTATCCTTTAACTGTAGCCCGAGGCCCCAGCGTATTAATTCTAAACTAGTTTCAATAGTACGTATCCATGTCGGAAATGTAGGAAATTGGTTCCATTGACTGAGCAAACTTTTCAAATCCCCTCGCGAAGTACGTTAGATACAAAGTTTGCAGACAGTTCCTATCGGTACACGTTCGGGACAATTTCTGTATGAGCACTTGAGTATATGAATTGGGTTCAGCATGGGTTCAGCTTACACATCATATTGTTTGAAATGTTAGCAAGTTGAACTAGTTTTTAACCCCCGACCCTAAAAGAGGGGTGTTATAAGTTTGACGTGGGTATATGTCTGTGGCATCGTAGCTCCTAAACTAATGAATCGATTTTAATTTAGTTTTTTTTTTGTTTGAAAGATGGCTTGGTCGAGAGTGTTCTTATCTATAATCCAAGAAAATCGGTTTAGCTGTTAGAAAGTTATCAGCTCTTTTCTAGTTACTGTAACCTTCACTTGTCGGGGGTGTTATAAATTTTTAATTTACACTTGTATTACTAACTGCTATTGGAGAATGGTCTCTCTTGTTATCAGTACTTCCAAGAATTTCTTATCATACTCAATACTAGCTCATGCCCGCCACTTCGTCCGCGTGGACTACACAAATTTCAAACCTCTTTTTACGTTAGTATTATTATAAATTCTGTGCTTTTAGCAAATTATACTAATTATACTCACCACTAATTATACTTACTTTTACCAAATTATAATGCCCCTATTTTGCTAAATTTCAAATCCCTTAGATGTTGAATTTTCGAAAATTCTTTTATTTCTTAGCGAATGTCTACGTCATAATAGCGATCTGAATATCAAATTTCTGCCCGATTCGTATCCATCTATTCGTATTCCAGTCGTTTGAGCTGTGCGTTGACAGTTCTGTCTGCCAGTCAGTCAGTCAATCAGATTTTCCTTTTATATATTTAGATTTTAGTTTCTTGAAATATTTAGCTTAATTTTCGGGCTTTGGTCAAATTTTTACCAATAATAGACTGTCTATTGGAAAAGGTTACTTAATAAATAATCCATAGGTACATGGCTGGGTCAGTCAGTTTGTACCTTTCTCTGTGCCCCCTGTAGATATACTTTTAGAGTCATGTAACCGAGCACGTAAGCCTGGACAGATTACGACAGAATAATTTTCGCCATTACAAGGCGCAAAACGCAAATGTAGATATGAATTTAGAGACAATCTCGGATTAGACTCAATAAATAGAGTTAATCCCCGTAGACCATAAAAACATCTGATAAAGCCCGACTCTATATTTCAAAGCTAGGAGCTATCTAGCTATCTTACTCATATAATTTATGCGTTCAGTTCAGGAGTGAACGGTGCAAAAAGTTAATTAAAGGGTAGAAGAAGTGACGTTGAGGGACGAGGTACCACGCCTATGCGCATTGCAATTTATTCTGTTCGGTTGGTACCGTCCTTTTGCATGCTTCTGTATTTAGACTACTGGCAAAGTTAATCGGGAAGGTGGCGATTGTTGCTTTATTTATATGGCACATGTCCACGGTAAAGTCTGGCTCTTTTTAAAAATTTCTTTTCAAAAGCTCTTTTTAAATTTGATTTGTTCTTTTTGTCATTCCGTCTTAATTGCTATATAATGCATAAATGAGAATGTGCCCATTTTGCACCTTGGGACCTTCTTGGGACTACAACATCTTTTGGTTTCGTGCTATGTACCAACCCTGCTCATTATTTCAGCTTCGTCGGTTTGTTCATCTGATTTTCCTACGGATCTCCACATTTCTGATTTGACCAAGTAGACAAACACCAAGCATATTATTTAGCTCTCTCCATTGCGTTACCCGCAAGTGTGACTCTGAGTTTTCTCATGAAGCTCATAGTTAGCGACCATGCATCGGATTCATATGTCAACACTGGCAACTCGCATTGTTCTTTCAAGACTTTATTACTTGACAGGAATTTTGGACGAGAAGATAATATCTTGAAACTTCCCGAACAGCAATCATAAACTATGTACTTATTTAGTTATGAAAACAATGAAAACAGTGAGTCTTATTATTGCGTATTCACATTTAATTAACTCATTTCAACTAAAACAATGGGCCCATATTGCGAAACTAAATAATTCCGCAATAAATTCGGCGTGATTAATGTGCATTGTAAATGATGTTTGTATTATTGCTACTGTCACAATATGGTGGGCATCACTGCTGAAAACAAACATATTATTGAGTTTGTATAATATGAATTACCCCCCTTCCCCACTAGGTGGCTCTCTCTCTCGCTCTCTCTTTATTGCTCAAAATCGTAGTTTTGGCTTAATCCTCCTTTTTCTACAACCGCACCGCATGCCACCGCGAGCAATTACCTACACCTTCACCACCTGAGTGCCTGATGCACTTCGGCCACCCGTTGTGCCAGATTCTTTTTTCCACGCACATGCAAATTGTGGAGTCAACTCCCTTCTACGGTGTTTCCATTAGATTACAAAATGGGGGCATGGGATTATTTTGGGACCAGCAAATTCCTGAAAGGCCGAAAACGCATTGGCGGTTCCTCTGGTACTGCAAATGTTCATGGCGGCGGTAATCACTTAACTACTAAAAACTAAATTACTAGTTATAAATAATTCAGTTCGGTAAAAACCGGTCAAGTGCGAGTCGGACAGACGGACAGACGGACGGAGAGACAGAGGGACGGACGGACAGACGGAAGGACGGACGGACGGACGGACGGACAGACGTACAGACCGACAACAAAGTGATCATATGAGGGTTCCGTTTTTCCTTTTGAGGTACGAAAACCTGAAAATAGGTAGAGTAGGTACCTGATGTGAGTGATATTCTCGATAGGGATAGGTTCCTATTTTGCACTATTTGCACTATTTCCCGATTTAATTAATTAACTAATCCATATTGCGACAGCAAACTACAGTTTTTACAATGCATCCATTCACTATTGACTAAACACGCCGATTGGAAACTAGGTCGTCCTTTTCAATCACTGAATGGCCACAGTTTAGCATGCATACAGTTTGACAAAAATGTACACTTACTCACTCAGGCAATAAGTCCACTGCGGCGGCAGCGGAGGAGTCCCTAGTACTGTTTTATGCAATACAAAAAAGACGGGCTTTTTAAGTTTATTTAGTTTATATATAAATCATAGAAGCTCATAGAAGATATAACACTATGTAATTTTTAAATAAATGGACGCAAATTTGCCATCTTGGTTTTAATTAAATTATTTATTTAAATACTTTATTGCTTAAAAACTATAACACAAAGTACAGGAAATATTCGCAAACAAAGGGCGACATTATCACTATTAGTGATCTCTACCAGGACAGCTCGCGGACAGACAGTTAAACAGTCGGACAGCGGAGGCTGTCCCTCTGTGAGGCATCCTTCGGGTACGAAACCCTAAAAATATAATTTGAAAAAAGGAAAAATCTAACTTACTGCGGTTTATCACAGCAGAGTTGTAGTCCAAACTGCATGGTCGCTAAACTATGATGCATTGGGATGGCGCTCTGAATTTTCATTTCAATACTGATGCGCTTTGGATTCCATAATGAAATCGTATTGGCCATTTTCGTCGGCGCAAATAAAGTTAATTGAATTGGATGATAAATTATCATTTAAGACCATAGCTATGTGACTAATCGCAAAAATGCTGTACTTTGAAGTAAATTGTTTATTTTTCTAAAGCATTAACAGCTATTAAATACATGCAATTAAAAACTTCAGTTTGTGAAGATTATAAGTGCCTCTTTTAATTTTGTATACATTATCCCAATAAAAAAAAAAAACAAGTTGAAAACATTGCTGTTCGCAACTTGTTCTGTAAAAATTTTCTTTAACATCTTGATACTTTGAAGCCAACCTCCAGAAAATGATATGTTTAGGTTTAGCAATCAATTCGAACTGTTTGTTTTATACTAAATGTTTTTCATTTCTTAAATAATCTAAAACTAACCAAAAAACTTCCTGTGCTATTTATTTTCTTGCAGGCGCTCTATGGAATTCAGTGTCCACTGGACTGTCATGGCGGAAGGACTGTGCGCGTCATTTCGTCGCAAAATATTATTTAAAATGAATTTAAGCTTATTATTTTTGAATGAAAGTTGTGTTTATAATCGTTGAAAAATAAAATAGGGATTTTTTCATTTCTAAATGAAGCCTGCTTATATACTAAAATTTATTCTAAAGTTACGGTTTTACCAGGTAAATACTCGGAGGTTGTCATAGATTATGATGACAGATAGTAAGTGTTCTAAATAGGTATTATACCTATGTTTTTTAGGAGATAGCGCGCCTCGTTTCGGGCGCCGTGTTCCGAAATGGATTTCGTAGTAGTGCAAGTTTGGCGCAAGCCCCACATGACGGAGGGGTATGCGTCAAGCATTTCCTGTGTACAAAAAAAGACCTATATTTCGGATCCATTTTTCATCACTGACATCATGCACTATTCAAAGACTGGTCTTCAAGCATTGAGGAATTTTGGACGAGAGACATCTCGAAGGTTCCCGAAGGCTGCCTAACTGAGTTAGATTTGTCGGCTAGCTAGCTTTTTTTGAAATTGGACCTACTTAGCTGGATTGTGTGTTAGAGATTTCTTATGAGATATTATATGTACATAATAATATAACCATCATAAGAAAGCTCAGATTCATGCTGCGGGCAATGGGGAGAGCCTAAAGGTTGGAACGCCATTTCGGCGGCCGTGTTTCCTGCCATATGTACCTTAGATACCTGCAAGCCAAGAGTGAATAGGCATCTTCTAGGTAAGCGTGCTCCAACTTGGACCTCATCATTGCTTTCTTTAAAGCATGATTGTCGTCAAGCGCAAGCGCAAAGATTCAGGCGGCGCAAACCCGTAGCATGTGGAAGACCCTATTAAAGACCTATGTTCACTGTGGACGTCTGTCGGTTGATGTTGATGATTATGTCTTTAGTGTAAGTAGTTCAGTAGTTTCAGAGTTTATCGATAACAAACAAACAAACCTTTCCTCTTCATAATATATGTACTTAGTAGCGCAAACTTGGAAAAAATCTCGTGGAAACTCTTTGATTTTCCGAGATAAATGTCATTTTACCTGGCAGCCCTAATCAATTTTATCACTGATAATAATAACTAATTCATAACCGTTAAACCTAAGAGTCAAAATCTCGTTTTTCTAGTCTAGTTCCGTAGGCTCTTTGAACCCACCGCATTATTATCCCAAGAAAACCTACCATTAGATGTAGGAATAATGGAAAGAGGTCACAACCCTCAGCAATAAAGAATACGATGCGGAGAGAGATGTCACTCTCAAGGTCTTTAAATGTATCCATGCAAAAAACCACGTCGACTGGTTGCTCCGTTGCAGCGTGATTGAATATTAAACTAACAAACACTTTCGCATTTGAAATATGGCCAGTGATTATAAGAAACAGTTTAAATCTCTCTCTGCTCTCCGAGAGACGTTAGGCAAAGTGAACACGAATTATGACACTTCTGTGTTCTTATACAAGCTTAGGTCTCTCAATTTTGTCAATTAATGTCAAATTTCTTTCTCATATCAAAACCTAGTAAGTGGTTTAAATTCAAGAGAAATTTAGGAACACACCTTTGAGAACATGGAAAACTTGCAGGTATGCAGGTTTCCTCACGATGTTTTCCTTCGCCGTTAAAGCAAGTGATATTAAATTGCTTAAAACGCACATAACTGAAAAGTTAGTAGTGCGTGATTCCAGGATCGAACCCCCGACCCTCGATTAGGAGGCGGACGTTCTAACCACTAGGCTATGACAGTTTTTAAATTAAAGGGGTTTAAATATTTTAGTGTGAAGACTGGCCTACACATTTATTCATTACATGTGCATCATTTTCTTTTTTAGGGTTCCGTACCTCAAAATGAAAAACGGAGCTCTTAAAGGATCACTTTGTTGTCTGTCCATTTGTCCGTCCGTCCGTCAAGAAAACCTATACAGTACTTCCCGTTGATCTAGAATCACGAAATTTGTTCTCGGATTTATTCCTTTACTTGGGCTATGAGAGTTGAGACCTATCTACCTGCCCATAATTCTAGGTTAACGGGAAATATCCTATCGGTTTTCTTGACAGACACGACAGACGGACAGACGGACAGAAAGACAGACAACAAAGTGATCCTATAAGGGTCCCGTGTTTCCTTTTGAGATATGGAACCCTAAAAACATTATGTAAGTATGCAAAGTATTTCCCTTGCAAACCATATTTAACAGTTGACATGTAGAGGTCATTGACTTTTCCTATCTTACTTTTAAGTTTTAATGCATTATTAAGTATTTACTGTTTTGACATGGTATTTAGATAATGGGTGATATTTATTTTATTTAATCTAATTCCTTTGAAAAACTTAGTAAGGCGCATTAATCTATAAAAAACCTAGCCAGTTCATAGACTTACTATGTTTTAAAATGGTCAAAGCGACTTACTAGCTTTTAATTTTACTTTAATGTGGGTGTCCTTACAATACAACGGGACATACTATGAAAGTTAGGCTTATGACATAAAACGATTTTCGGAAAAATGACATTTACTTTGTTTTGATATGGGGCGGTCGATATAATTAGGTACTAGGGTAAAGGCTCGAGTAAATGAACAGATTGGACGTTTTTACATGTATAAAGAACTGGAATAAAAAACCGGCTGATATACCTTTTTTAAATATTTTCTTACAAATTCATACACTTTTTTCAATTTCAATTTCAAAACCGTGTTCCGTTCAAACCGTTCAAAAGTGCGTGTGCGTGCGTCCATGTGTGTGTGTGTGAGTGTGTGTGAGTATATACTTGTCTGTATGTTTGTACGAGTGTTTGTGAGTGTGGTATTGCGTTGTATAACCACATTAGTAGCGAACAGAGTCAAAGCTTCATACATGCGCGCTACGATAGGTACACTACTACAAGCTTGAGGCGCGTGTGTGCGTGAGCACAGGCCCTACGTCGCGTACGGAGAGAAATCGGTTTATACCGGCTCGGCCTGTGCTCAAGCTCAGGGGCTGCAGTACACGTCGCGCGTCGTGTTTTCATTTAATTCAATGTTAATGATAATAATTTAAATCGTGTTTAAAATCTATTTTCTTGAACTGTCATAGATTTTGTTCAAAATCAATATCTGAGGATCCCTAGGATCACAAAACAGGAAATTGTTACCAAAACTTAAAACAGTTGGCACCATTTTGTAATTCTTTGTTAATTGACCGATTTCGTTCAAAATCGATATTTAGAGCTCCCTGGGATCACAAAATAAGAAACTGTTACCAAAGGAGATCATTCTAGCTCCATACATTTTTGGGCCTTTTCTGAAAGTGCCGGCCAACGAAAAAAAATGGTACGGATCGTTAGAACTAGCCATTTGGAGTAATAGTTAATATGGCAGAAAAGTTGTAGGATTGCTCTGAACCAAGTTATACAAGGTCGAAGATTCGTCATTTTCATACATTTTATTGATTTCTAAAAGTGCTGGGAAACTTAAAATAATGTTAGATATTGCTAGAACTAATGATTTGAAGCAATTGTCATTATGACCCGAAGGCTGTGGGACCATTATATGTCGTGTTATACAAGTTATATAAAAAAATAATATACTTTGTATAATTAATTGTAACCGATTTTATGATTTTGTTACTGTTCTGATTGTTTTATACGAATTTGAATACACGCACAATTATTTGATCTCATCCAGCCATCTCCCAAACTTCTGCCACTGGGATATCTCCGGCGAGCTCTGTGATGAATGCACCATTTGGTTATAAGTAATGTTCACCATAGTAACTACGGGCTTGCTTCAGTCGATAGCTGCCCAAAGCAACCTGTGTCGATTCTTCTGTGAATCTAGGAAAGTCATTGAACGGAGGATGTTGACTTCCATAGCCTGGAAATGAGCTCTCCTTGTATTATAATTACATATTGTTTGTGATAACAAGTTCTGCTGAACTGTTTTGCTCACTGGCCGTTCATGGATTACGTCAAGAAAATCACGTGCATGCACGTTGTTGTCTATCAGAACATGATAGCCGTTCAGCAATGCTGACAAAATCCTGAAATTATCGATCATGTTACTTAATGTCCGGTTACAAATCCTGAATAACCCTGAGTAGACAAAAATCTCTTCCAAAGCGGTCGTTAATCATTTACATTATCCAGCAGCAAATGGTAAAAAGTCTAGATTTATTGGCTTCGTCAGTAGTTAGCTGGGTTTTTACTGATGTTTTGTTACTGGCATTTGTGCCACATAACCGCACACCTCAAGAAAGAAAGATTACCTCAAGATTGTTTATGGTATCTCTAAAACCATGGACTAAGATAAAAATCCAGTAAAAATCTTCTATATCATTTAAAATCTACGCATTGTAAGTTGCTGCAGTAGGGTATGATTTTCACTGAAAAAAGTAATTAGTGCTTTTCTGAAGATATATGTACCTGTCTCTGTCTGTACATGCCCTTTATAGATAGCCTTTCTTTCTTGAGGCATGCGGTTATGTGACACAAATGCTAGAAACAAAACATTTAAATGAAACCCAGCTAATTACTGACCAAACCAATAAATCTAAGCTTGTTACCATTTTCCGCTGGATGGTGGAAGTGATGAACAATTGCTTTAAAAGAGATTTTCGTTTGCTCAGGATTGATCAGAGTGACCGGGCATCAAGTAACGTGATGGATTATTTCAGGATCGCGGTAACATCGCTAAACAGCTATCATGTTCTGATAGACAATAACGTGTACTACAGACGTGATTTCCTTGACAAAATCCATGAACTGATCAATGCGCAAAACAGTTTAGCAGAACTTGTTATCACACACAATAATTATAATAGAAGAAGAGCTCATTTCCAGGCTATGGAAGCCGACATCCTCCGTTCAATGACTTTCCTAGATTCACAGAAGAATCGACGCAGGTTGCTTTGGGCAGCTATCGACTGAAGCAAGCCCATAGTTACTATGGTGAACAGTACTTATAACCAAATGGTGCATTCATCACAGAGCTCGCCGGAGATATCCCAGTGGCAGAAGTTTGGGAGATGGCTGGATGAGATCACCTAGTATTACAAGGCCGCATACAATCCAGGTATGTATAAACGAATTTTGTCTACATTGCAGCTGATCCAGAACTTCGTGGGAGTCTAAATAATTGTGCGTGTATTCAAATTCGTATAAAACAATCAGAACAGTAACAAAATCATAAAATCGGTTACAATTAATTATACAAAGTATATTAATTTTTTGTATAACTTGTATAACACGACATATAATGGTCCCACAGCCTTCGGGTCATAATGACAATTGCTTCAAATCATTAGTTCTAGCAATATCTAACATTATTTTATGTTTCCCAGCACTTTTAGAAATCAATAAAATGTATGAAAATGACGAATCTTCGACCTTGTATAACTTGGTTCAGAGCAATCCTACAACTTTTCTGCCATATTAACTATTACTCCAAATGGCTAGTTCTAACGATCCGTACCATTTTTTTTCGTTGGCCGGCACTTTCAGAAAAGGCCCAAAAATAATGATCTCCTTTAAAAAAGTCGACGCCATTTTGAAATTCTTTGTTAATTGACCGATTTCGTTCAAAATCGATATTTAGAGCTCCCTGGGATCACAAAATAAGAAACTGTTACCAAAATTTAAAAAAGTCGACGCCATTTTGTAATTCTTTGTTAATTGACCGATTTCGTTCAAAATCGATATTTAGAGCTCCCTGGGATCACAAAAAAGGAAACTGTTAACAAAATTTTAAAAAGTCGACGCCATTTTGAAATTCTTTGTTAATTGACCGATTTCGTTCAAAATCGATATTTAGAGCTCCCTGGGATCACAAAATAAGAAACTGTTACCAAAATTTAAAAAAGTCGACGCCATTTTGTAATTCTTTGTTAATTGACCGATTTCGTTCAAAATCGATATTTAGAGCTCCCTGGGATCACAAAAAAGGAAACTGTTAACAAAATTTTAAAAAGTCGACGCCATTTTGAAATTCTTTGTTAATTGACCGATTTCGTTCAAAATCGATATTTAGAGCTCCCTGGGATCACAAAATAAGAAACTGTTACCAAAATTTAAAAAAGTTGACGCCATTTTGAAATTCTTTGTTAATTGACCGATTTCGTTCAAAATCAATATTTAGAGCTCCCTGGGATCACAAAATAAGAAACTGTTACCAAAATTTAAAAAAGTTGACGCCATTTTGAAATTCTTTGTTAATTGACCGATTTCGTTCAAAATCAATATTTAGAGCTCCCTAGCATCACAAAATAAGAAACTGTTACCAAAATTTAAAAAAGTTGACGCCATTTTGAAATTCTTTGTTAATTGACCGATTTCGTTCAAAATCGATATTTAGAGCTCCCTGGCATCACAAAATAAGAAACTGTTACCAAAATTTAAAAAAGTCGACGCCATTTTGAAATTCTTTGTTAATTGACCGATTTCGTTCAAAATCGATATTTAGAGCTCCCTGGGATCACAAAATAAGAAACTGTTACTAAAATTTAAAAACGTCGACGCCATTTTGAAATTCTTTGTTAATTGACCGATTTCGTTCAAAATCGATATTTAGAGCTCCCTGGGATTACGAAATAAGAAACTGTTACCAAAATTTAAAAAAGTTGACGTCATTTTGAAATTCTTTGTTAATTGACCGATTTAGTTCAAAGTCGATATTTAGAGCTCCCTGGGATCACAAAATAGGAAACTGTTACCAAAATTTAAAAAAGTTGGCACCATTTATAATTCTTTGTAAAGTGACTGATTTCGTTCAAAACCGATATTTAGATCTATCGATCGATATTTAAACTAAGCAATCTCAACAAAAACAAACTTTGCCATCTTGTTGAACAAATACCTATTGTTTATTAAATTGTATTCTTCTGTGCCAACCCCACCAAAATAGTTATAAATTTTGCTCGCTTCTTAGAAGCTTTGCCTCTGTTCGCTACTCTGTGGTATAACACCATGTTAGTAAATCTTAGTATATTTTTAACCGACTTCAAAAAAAGGAAGAGGTTCTGAATTCCTCGGTATCTTTTTTTTTTTAATGTATGTTCCCCGATTACTCAAAGACGCTTGGACCGATTTGGATTTTTTTGTTTGATAGGGTATACTTCGCAGGTGGTCCCATATGAATTTGATGAAGATCTGATGAATATCTTCCGAGATGGAGAACGGAACTCCTCAATGGATAAGAGCAAATTGCTCGCGATCAGTGTAATATCTTAGTAAACAGTAGGGTTTGGCAAGAGTTAGGGTTAGGGTTTGGTTCGGGTTGTTTAGGTAAACTGAGTATGGCATATTATAGTACAGTGGGGCCACTAAAAATTGTGAAATAAAAAATTTTCAAAAGAAAAATAAAACCGACTTCAAAAACCACAATCACTAAATTTTTTTTTACTTTTTAGTGTTTGTGGTTTTTGAAGTCGGTTTAATTTTTCTTTAGATTTTTTTTAAATATTTATTCTGGTATTCTTCTTTCTTGGATAAGGATCCCTCTTGGGTATCCCCATTTCTCTCTGTCTTTGGTACTATCAAGCTAATTTTCTCTCGCGATTTGCACAATAGCATTAGACTAACGCGCCTTCGGTCTACCTATTTTTCTTTTACCTGCTGGACCTGGCCAAGGGGAGATTTTTCCTGTCCTTCTTTCATCTGTAAAAATCGATACAATATGACCATTTGCATTTCAGTTTTAGGGCATGTCTCAAGGTGTCTGTAGGCTTTGTCTTTTTTCTTATGTCTTCAATTCTCACTTTGAATATTTTTTCCTTAAGTTATGCTCCTTGCCATCGCCCTTTAGCAAGTCACTTTTTCTTTTTATATTCTTTGTCTGGACCCATGTTTGGCTGGCATAGGTAAGGCATGGCAGGATGCATGTATCTGTAACGGATCTTTTAAGATGTACTGGGTAAGCTCCTTTCATTCTTTCCTTTTGTGCCCAGTACTTGTTCGAACTGATGTTAATCCGTCTGTCTACTTCCTCTTCTGCACTTGTAACGCTGAATGAGACTTGTTATTTAAGATACATTTAGGAGCATAGGTATTGTAGTTCCAATACTTAATTGTATTTATTTGCCTGTTACTATAAATATGGCGGCTGATTGAATGAGGCCGATTGTTGTACCTCTGCGAAACTGTTCAAAAATAGTAAACTGAAGTAAGTAGGTACTACTTACAAAATTATGTCGCTTTTCATTGATAAATATGGATTTCGAAAATTTGACCACATTTCCAAATTTCGCGATATATAAAGTGGCTTCCGATTCCGAATCATTTCACTGGCATACAAAATTCAACTTTTTTGTTTTATTAGGTTTTGAAACTGTTTCTTACTAATTTGACGTCGCTGATTTCAGATCTACTTTAATTTTTTACACAGCAGCTCTAGTTTTTGAGATACAGGTACCCCCATATTTTGCACTATACTCACACTTTGTATGTTCACACTTTATTAAGATCACACAAGTAATTTCCAAAATTTATCGAGGTGTTAACATCAAGAAGAACATCTGCAAGTTATTCCAATCATTTTTGTACCATTTGGTGGCGAGTACGTATTAAAGAATGTCGTGCAAGTGGGTCTAACTTTGTAAAACAAGCATACTCGGGCTACTTTGAGAACCCATTAGCAGCTAACAGCAAGGCTTGGACTCCAAATTTTTATATGTGGAAGCTGTATTTCCTCATTGCATTTATGAGCAAATAAGAATAGACCCTACTTTTACTAAAAAAAAGTCTTATAATTTGGCGCGAACCATCTAAACACCATGATGATTATTATTTCTGCATTGTGAATATAACCAGAAGAAACAGCAAAAAAATTGTTCCAAGCGACTCTATTGTAACTTGCAGTCTACAATTAGAACGATTCTGACTTTTGGTGATAAATCTGTACCTCAGCCCCAACCCAGTACCTCCAATCTACTTCAAGAACTTTCAGAAGGTAGTGACGATGTAGTGACTTTTACATCTCAACTTAGACTATTTAATCAAAATGATTTGGACCACTTAATGAGAGATCTTAGATTGTCTAAAAAGCATCAGAACATGTGGCTTCTCGGCTCAAAGGAACAAATCTGATAACATGTGTTACGGTATATTGTTCTCACTACTCTCAAAACATTCAGCAGCTGATGTTGCACTTCCAGCGACTTGGGTGCAACATGGGCATTAAGTTTCATTTTCTCTGTAATCATTTAGACTGTTTTCCAGAAAATTTAGGTGACTTTCAACCTAAGATAACTATACCAAAGGGGATAATATCATATGAAAGGGCTCTATTATACATTCTAAAACAGGTTTTATTTATTATTATTATGTAAAATAGTTTTTGATTTATCGCGCAAAATGTAGAAAAAAATATACAATAAGTCAAAAACTGTGAAAATCTGACAATTTTTTTTGAATTCCAAGCCGAAAATATATTTAAGAATTTATTTATTAATAGGAATCGAGAGTTTATGCACTAGATAGAGTTCGTTCATTCACTGAAATTCCCAGTTCATTTACTGGCAATTTATCCTTTTCTTAAATAAAATAATTTATAATAATTAATACCACGCATTTTATTTGATTTTTTGATATTTAAATAATTTAAGAGTGTATACCTACTGTGTACAGACACACAAAATATAAAAATTATATATAGAACGATTCTCATATACCTTAATTTTAGGTCAATGTCAGGGTAGTCCTTATTCGTTCATGTACTGGATCTTTTACCCTCCTACGTCAAAATACTAAAAGTCCGCGTAAATTTCGCAGATTGAAATGTCTGCTTGATTAATTGTCAATAGAGGGTCATGACATGTCAAAATTGCTAGTTTGAAGGTGAAATCGTCTATGTCATTCGCAATGGTTTTCCTCTTAACGAATGAAAACGTATATATTGCGCGCTAATGATGCGCGATTCAGAGATTTTAATATTGCTTTTAGGGATCCGTATCCGAGAGCGCCAACGACCCGCTATCCCATAAGATTCTAAATGTCGGATCGTCTGTCTGTCCGCGGGCTGTATTTCGTGAACCGTAATAGATACAAAGTTGAAATTTTCACACAATGTGTATTTCAATTGCCGCTAAAATAGCAATAATAAAAATTTCAAAATGGCCGCCGTGAAATTAAAAAAAAATAAGTGTTATTTTTTGTAAGATGTATGGAACCCTCTGTGTGCGAGTCCAGCTTGCACTTGACTAGGTTTTAAACAATGTTTTTAAATGTTAACGCGTGGAACTCGGTATGTAAAATTTATCAATATCCATCGTGTATTGACAGTATGAATTAAACAAACATCATTTACAGTCAATTTACAGTTCGCATTAACAGGGCTCTCTCCGTCACTCGTTTCATACAATCGTAGTTCCAATTTCATTTGAATATTAAGCAAGTGTTGTTTGTTTGAATTAAGTGGTGTTTTAGATTTTTCTAAAAATATGTAGTTTTAAAATTACAGGGGCTCAAAGATTTGTATGAAATTTTTTAAGACCGCGTAACTTTGAAACCGAATATTTTAACAGAAATCTGGATAACCACAGACATAGATATTAGTTTCTAGAATATGTCTGCAAAATTTCATGGACTTTTGTTGCTTAGTATTCAAATGAAATTGGAACTACGATTGTATGAAACGAGTGACGGAGAGAGCCCTCTTAATCACGGTAAATTTATATAGCTGAATTATTTAGTCTGCATCTGTTTTATGGACCCATTGTTTTAGTTTTATCAGCTAATTGAATTTACAATTATTGGTCTGACTAAAACAATAAAAGAATATTATTGGATTCCTATTTACATAATAATATTATTGCGTCTAATTAGTAGTTTTCAAGGCCGATTTTAAATAAATAGGATGTGAAATTATTTATTTACCTACTTAGATACTGGACAAAGGTCTCTTGTGAAGACTTTTATACGCCACGGAATTACGCAGCCTGAATCCAGCCACCTACAGTAAAAATATGTCTAAAATGAACGAAATTTTATTGTTTACAACTTGGCTGAGCCACTTTTGTTATAAGTGTGTTTCTACTGATTCTTTAACAATAGTTGAAAATGTTAGAATGCGCGAGAGAGATAGAAACTTAGGTAGCCTAGGGAGTATGTAAGTAAAATCAAAGAGTTCCTACCGGATTTTTAAACCTAAATATACGAAAAGACGGGTGCAATATCTAGCTACAGCTAATTTGTAGAATATACTTATCAGATTTTTCCAGGAACTCCCTCCTAACTTCCTTCTGCGGTGTTTCCATTAGATTACAATTTACAACATGGACTTATTCAAGGGGCGGACCAACAAATTCCTGAAAGGCCGACAACGTGTTGGCGGTTTCTCTGGTACTGCAAATGTTCCTGGGCGGCGGTAATCACTTAACATCAGGTGATCCACCTGCTCGTTTGCTCGCTATTTTCATTAAAAAAAACTAGTAGTGTTTTCTTTCTTTCCAACTTCCTTGTAATAATATTGCCATTCCGAGCTACATTTCCTCCTGGATATACAATATAATTGCTAACAAAGCGATTCGTTCACAAAGGTTCTTTTAATTCAGCACGTCTACACGATAGCTTAATATACAAAGGCCGGGTTCTCAAAGAAATTCACTATTTCGCCCCATTTTAGTTCGACGTTATAGGATGTGATTATACGGGCGCCCCCAGCTATAGTTGGATTACTGCAGATCCTTTATACAATAACTACGTCTTTAAAACCCAGCAATTTGGCTCAAGACACGAAACAGATCTTCTAGGCACGCGCTCCATATTAGGCTGCATCATCATTACTTGCCAGCAGGTCTGATTGCAGCCAAGCGCTGGTTTATAAAAAAAAAATAGCTGTGCTTATGATATAGATGCAACGATCGAATAACAGGGTGATAGCTTAGTGGTTAAGATGTCGGCCTCCTAGTCGGGGGTCCGGGGTTCGATCTTGGTCACGCATGTTTACTAACCAAGAATATTTTATTCGACATTAGGTTAATTACAAGCTAATGTCATTTATTATTTTCTTCACATAATAGATAAAACGAGCAAATTGCTAACTTTAATCGCAACTTATGATGCAAAAGATTGCCACTTGTCGGATCTCTTCCATTTTAAAAGCGAAAAAGACAAAGACTTCACTAAATAGTGATCAAAACTTTTAAGCTGGCTAAGCTAAATCTGACGTTATCGAAACGTTTAATAAAGACCTTCGCCAAAATATGAATGTCGTAACTCAAAATATCCTTATCATCGGTATTGCCGCTCCACTGACAGGGGTGTTCATAAAAGTTTAATGGCTCTAATCGCTTAAAGCCGTCTGAAGGGGGTAACTGATTGTCAGTTCTGCAAACTCTGGGTGATGGCAGGGCCGTACTTAGCTAAAGTTGAATTTAAAGTTAGGCAGCGGTGGTTACAGGTAGGGTAAAAGTAACAAAAAATACTTTCTGGTCAATCGATATTCGTCGTATTTTTCTGAAATGCTGGCAACACATTGACGGTTCCTTTGATGCTACAAACGTTCATGGGTGGCATAACCACTTAAAATCAGGTTGCTTGCTCGTTTGCACGCTTTTTATAAAAAAATATCAAAATTTTAATGACTTCATTCAGATCAATTGTCTTTTTTCGTTAGGCCAGAAAAACCATGCCTGCCTGTCTTTCGCGACACTATCTGAGGCCTATTGATTTCAGTCAAAGTTGAAAGCGCAGAATCGTACACAACAGAGATACTAGATATGGTCGGCCTCAGAATTCGAGTAGCAATTCCGAGAAACTATTGCATCAAAAACCTGTCGCACTTATGATCATTTTCTATAAACACGCCACACACACTCCTAACGCATGTGTATAACCACGAGAATATGATCATTAGGGTGCTAAACAACTTACGGCGTTTACTGTACATCCTTTGGTCGCCAGAAATGCAAAACGTCCCAAAATAATTGTGCCTAGCCAAGCCGCTGTTAATTTGGAATTGTTTAGATGTAACTTTTTACATACACACTATGACCAAACAATTTATTAGCATATTAATTGATGGTTTTTAGGGCACTGCCCCACAATGCGACTCCCTAGCTACGGCCATAGATGATAGTAGCAATTGTCGGAAGTTTGTTATACGTTGCATGCTTGATAAGATGCAGTAATGGATCGCTCGCAACTTGTTGGATGTTGGTTAGGAGATGAGGAACTCTGCAGTGTTCTCTAGTACTAGGTCAAACAAGATTAAGTTCTAATACTATTTGCCAAATAATTCACGCCTACTTAACTAATTTTAGGTGGAGAGGTACAGAGATTAGTGTTATAATAGTTCGATTTACAGAGACATTCAAACATGTCATAATATAGGTACTAGAAATTAGTGATGAGACTTACAATATATACCTACTAGAACCCTTCCTAGAACCCTGATTTATTATGCTAAATAAATTACTGACATATTAATAATAATATCTAAATACACAATGCATCTGTGTATACAAACTAATAAAATCAGCAATACGATTAGCTCTAATAATCGACACATTCGCTAGCTCGTTCCGGCTTACGATCAAAAGAGGCCAATTTCTACATCTATTTTTCCATTGCATTTTGAACTTTATTTAGCTTGCAATAAAATTTGAAATCAAATAATTTTGAACTGAGTTGTTATAACGATTAAAATGAGTGATTTTAAACTGTATACTAGTAAGAATACAGTCTAGATTGGAATGGCAAAGGCAGTATTGATGTAACTCGCGTGTTTACGAAGCATAAAGCATCGCTTAGTAATGAAAGCTTATTGTTTTATATCGCCGCCCGCCCTGTAATGTGACAGTGGGCGGAATACGCAACACTCAGTACTTTACACAGACTATAAGAAAAAGGAAAAGGATTAATGGTAAATGGGTCACAAGTAAAATGTGAAAAAAGTCCAAAGAAGCCGATTACAAGATAATGAAAATTTATTTTATTTATTTATTTGTAATCAACAGCGTTCACAAAATTTATACAACACAAGGTTTAAAATTAGATCTTATACAAAGTCTGAAGAAATTATATATATTATGATGAATAAAAATATTATAAAATTACAATAAGTACAAATTTTAAAGTCAAGCGAAACAAGTATCTAAGTATAAAAATATGAAATGAGAAGTGGCCTTGACAGAACTTCGGAAACTCGCCTTATTTATGTGTACATAAAATACGTGATCTAAGAAACTCTTGATTTGTCAACTATTCATTAAAGAAACCGATATATTTATGTATTTACTACTAAACGCTTGTACCATGGTAACTTTACGCGAGTGACCATGTATGATCGCGAGAGTTCCATCTATCTTCTTTCTTGAATCTGTAGTATTTCAAGTAGCTTTTAAACCAAGTTGAACATGTTCCAAGTACATTCTTTCCTTACATCCATTGTTGGCGTTTCCTTCACTTCCCGCGCTTTTATAATACCTACGACACCTACGTCGTAATAGAATGGGACCATCATTCTGTTTACCCAGGGACGTATTCATGGCAAAGAAGCTACTCGGAAAGTGATGATGTGGCCTAAGATGGGACACTTACCTAGAAGATTCCCTATCCGCGCTTGTTTTAAAGATACCCGGATTGTAATTAGTAGGAAACACAGTTCACGGAAGAGTATTCCAAATCTTAAGCCATACGAATGAGGAACGATTACGCAAAACGTTTCGTGTGTGTAGATGGAATGACTAACGCCGAAAGACGTTGTTATTCAAAAAATATTATAGAAAAGTGTTTTTCTAGTAGGTAAGTCAAAACGCAAGACAATCCAAGGTGCAATTTATACGTGTATGGATGGATAGTGTTTCATCCATCATTTCATGAACTCTATTTTGTGCCTGTAGGTAGTTTTTGTTTTCAAAAGTTACAGTCGTCTATCATAGATTTATGTGCCTATATTTTACTGCCGATAAATGTTTATAGCTATGTCGCTTATCAAACAAAAAATCACGCAACCAAAAATAAAATAGTTTGAATAGCCAAAGAGCTCATGGAATGTTTTGAGGGGGTGCTTTATAAATTCGAATAACAACACTTCACGAAGAATAACTTGTGCTTCTTATACTACATCAAGACTCTACCCATTGATAAAAACGGAAATTTTGTTGAGTAATAATTCTTTAGCAGTAGTGAATGTAAGTAAAATAATAATACCATAATTTAGTAATAATAACCATAAGAAGACTAGTGAATGGTGAATATCATATATGGCTTGAAACTGGACAAAAAGCTAGTTCTGTCAAGTTTCAATTTAATTAAACGCCTTTCCGACATTTTCCGAAAACTTTATTCTAAGCCTTACTTCCTATTAAATCGTTCAGAATCATGTGACATTTCTATTCCTATTGCAGATTTATAACAGGATCTTTTATCTATACCTGTCCTATGTATAAAAGGATTAACTGACTGATTAACAGCCTAAATTGAAGAAGCTTGAGAGGTTCTTTTCTAATTTAGCCTTCTAATAAGGCAAAAATTTCATAAATTCTACTTGAAAAAAGCCGGAAAAGCTAGTTTTTGTATAGCATTTTTTCAAATTTTCCTACCAGCTCTCGTTCCAATAGGAATTATAATCCCCCACTTAACTCATTAGCACTTCGTAAAACACGTCAGCAACGCCCCATAATGTGTTAAGGTCCAGTAACATTTGCATACCACCGTTGATATGAAGCACGAGGAATGTAGCGTGCCTCACACTGTCTAGGGTGAGTTATTATTCCGTTTTTATTAGATAAGAAGGCGCTTTAAAAATAAACAGAGCTATTGACATGTTGCGTTGAGCCGTCTACTAAAACCATGCTACCATGAAACGAAAATCATCTTCCTTAACAAATTTTTCGTTATCCATTGCTCTATTTCTTTAACCAGTGCTATACAACTAGCGTGTATAGCATTTAATGAACTGTGAAGTAGATTTACAAACTTGAGTTGGTTGTGTTTGTTTTCGTTAATAGTTGGGGATGCTTGTCGGTTGTCGCGTGTTCCTTTCGCGTGATTTCTGCAGTTTGCTATCGCGCGTGACGTCGCTCGGGAACTCCTGTAAAAGGGGGTTAAAACAATGATATAAAAACCCAAAGATATATAGCTATAGTCACTAAAGTAGATCGATAAATAGTTCGATAGATAGATAATCGGTAATTTTTTTATTGAATATACCACTCAAGCAGCGAAACAACATGCAAGAGAGTATACAAGTCTCTTTATTTCAGAAGGGTGCAAAGCACAGGAGCAAAGATCAGTACCTACACGTATAACGTCTAACCTAAGTAGTACCTACCTATATTTTATTAGATTTCTTTTCTAATAAAATAATATATTATTATAAAAAAGTGTTTGTTGGTCCGTTACTTAAGCATTTGCGCATCGTTTATAATTAACCGTTTGTTAGTCCGTCAATTAAGTCTTCGCGCACCTTTGATTCGATTGAGTTGTAACTTTGTACAGTTGTTGTTTGCATTTACATGAGGGTGTCTGCTATAAAAATACAATAGTTGGCGCACGAATCGTAAATTGAAAGAGGCATTGCAACGCATGCCAAGCATTTTGTGACCAGTCCATAAAATGTCTTTTTCTACTATTCTACTACCTCACAGCTTGATAAAGCACGCCTTAGGCTCTGTGTATCTTGGCTCTTATTATATCAATGGGTCAAATAGACCCCCGCATACCAACGGGTGCAGTAACATGTCCGACCCCATTTCACTGTGAAACGACTGTTTTATTTGCCTCTGAATGGACAAGAGTTGAAAGTCAAATGATTTGTTCTTGTTTATACAGACCGCACATTCGTGGCATAGATGGATGGACCTATCTAAAATAAATATTTTCCGCTTGCGCTATTTTTTTAGGCTAGGAAAATGCTTTTTTGGGTACTGTAACGGGATAACTTTTTCCGTTACAACTGCAGCGATGAATACATATAGTAAAACAAACGATCTCAATTATTTTATTTCTGTGTATAAAACTCTCTAAGTGGGTTTTTTAAGGAGCCTACTTAGTTTAGTTTTCTCCAACTTATAGTCCCATCAGTAGTCTGATTGGGTTACTCAGTGACTAACACTGAATACTAGCCACCAAGTTCATTTGACATCCACTGACAGTTAACTACGAGAAATTATATTAGCTTCACTCAGTGAAGCAGCAATGTAGAATCAACCAGTGTCAAATGAGCGCGATGGCTATCATTCACTGAGTTAGCGAATCTTCGTTTCGTCAACAAAAGTTGGTTGGTTAAAAATTGATAAGGCTGAAAACGTCCGAAAACATTTGCAGCAAGAAACATTTAAACAAACCGCCAAGAATTTGTCAAGGTAAGGCATAGATATACTCGTATTATATTAATCGATGAAGTAAGGTCATTAATGAGGAATGATAAAGTAATTGGACTCATAGAAATAATGGAGTTGGACAGACTAAACTGAGATCCGTAGGACTATCCGAAGGATTTAAAGCCTCAATAGCCGTTGGGTATAGGAGCGGACTGAAATACGAAAGGTCGGCGGTTCAAACCTCACCCGTTTCACTATTGTCGTGTCTCGTACCCACTCCTAGCATAAGCTTAACGCTTAGTTGGAGGGGAAAGGGGAATGTTAATCATGATTTACTACTAAAGTGCTGCAAATGAGATCAGATAAATTTTTTACTATGCAAAACTTTGGAATAATTTCATCAGTTTTTACACGCTTTATTTTACAGGCTAACTTTTCACTCACCCGAACTCGTAACTGTCAGGTTTGATAACATTTCGGACAACACGCTCATGAGCAAGTTTTTATTATGTCCGCTGTTTGTCATGGAGACAGGACGCGTTAATTTGACAAGGGGTCCCGGCACACTGACCTACTTGCTCGAGATTACTTTGTGTTACGTGTTTTGGATTTAGAGAGACGATATTCTTTAGGCGAGCTGAGCGCCGTTGCAATATAGTGCTTTTCAAGAATTCAAACAATAAAATGAGAAAAATTTAATGTTTGAACTTGAGACTTTTTTACTATAGGTACTATTTTGACTTTTTTTCAATATTTAGGTTTTACTTTAGTTCTCCATTTGGTTTAAAGAATTAAACGCATTTTAATGTTGTGCGTTAATTATGTATTTATATCCTCTATCCTTGCTATATGTGTGTAATGTGTGTAACTCACAATTGTTAGAAGACAAGTGTACCTAAATTAAAAATTTATAACACCCCCGACAAGTGAAGGTTACAGTAACTAGAAAAAAACTGATAACTATCAAACATCTGAATCGATTTTCTTGGATTATAGCTAAGAACACTCTCGATCAAGCCACCATTCAAACAAAAAATACTAAATTAAAATCGGTTCATTAGTTTAGGAGCTACGATGCCACAGACAGATACACAGATACATACGTCAAACTTATAACACCCCCCTTTTGGGTCGGGGGTTAAAAAACACTAAGCAGAGGATCTCACGCGTCATACCTAATCCAAAAAATTCTGACAACCCTGGCTTAATTGTAAATCTCTGTATTACAATTGAAATACTCAAAATGGAATTAATCGCGACATAATTTGCAAACTTTTGTGAAAAGTACCATTACCAAGTCTTCAACACTTCTCATTACTGACGGAGTTCCACGGCCGTCATTACACAAAGAGACCCAGAGTGATTTCTTCCAAAGAAATCGCGCTTAGAGGGAAGCAACAAAAAATAATGTCGCTTCAAATTGAATCATTTGTAATATTCATTCCTTTTTTTGCTTTCGCCTCTGCGGACGTCTTGTACGTAACACTGAGTTACATGGAACTGGAATTGAAATTAAGTTATTATAGGCATTCTTGTCTTGCTTCAGCCGTCCTATCAATTATATCTGTTTATCCGCTTTAGACATAGGCCTTCCCCGCACGGTCCATCTTCTTCACCTTCACTTTCACGCATAAACGCTGATCACTGAGGAAACAGCAATCAGCGTTTTTGTAAGGACGTCCCAGCAAGCAGATGTAAGTAAAGCGAACCGATAGAAATCCACGTACAAACCGATGAGGGGTATGAGTTTAATTAAACTGTCGTACCCTACTGTCAATAAATGTACTACACACAAACTGTCATATTATGATTTGATTTGATTCGAATTTGTGGATTCGATTTGATTTTGTTCCCTACCAGTTTAGCCTACTTCTTTCTATCTGTGCTGTTCCATCGAAGTAAGATAGCACTCAAGCATTAAATAGTAATTTGACAATGCAAAAAAAGTTAAATAAAATATTCATATCGCACATTTTTTCTGTATTTGTACAACTTAGAGTAGGTACTCGTATGAATGCCCCGTAGTTCATTGTATGGAATATTGATTTTCTATCAACATCTTGTTGTTTCTTGAAATTCACCTAGTTTAAGGGTGATTCTATATTTATTTCAAACCTCTTCCTGAAAAACCATTTCTAAGTCTACGGTCCCAACATTTTTCTTTGTGAAACTCATTTTACGATAATCAACCGTTTTCAAGAATCGCGACGTCACGCAGTTGGTCCTGAAGAATTATATCTCTCCCTTGTAATGCTTGCCACAGCTTTTGATAAAAGGCATAATTGAAATATTTGAGTAGTCAAATCTTAATTTATCACGAATGATTTTTATGAACTTTTTCCTATAGTATGCGACAAGTCGAGATGGCAATCGGGGTGGGGACACCACGCACACCCGCACAGCCTCCGAGCTAGCCCGGTGCGGGATAGCGCGGTTGAGGTGCGGGTGTGCGGGGCGTCCCTCCGCCTCATGCCCCGATTGTCATCTCGAACTGTCGCGTACTCTTATTGCATTCCGGAATTTTAGGATCGTATCTATATTTACTTGTTAATAGATTGGATCTTTACAGTTCCATATTAGGAACTTATTTTGTTATAAGCTTTATTCATACCTACTAATCTTATGAAAACGAAAATGTATGTCTGTCTATCTATTACTCTTTAACCGATTTGTATGATAGGTAGGTGTAGCAATAGCTTGCATACCGGAATAGGCTACTTTTTTATCTGAAATATCAAAGAGTTCTCACAGGATTTTAAGAGAAACGGACACAGACGAAGTCGTGGGTATCATCTGGTTTTCCATAAAATAATGTACCTAATATCATCGCTGAACTGATTAATCTTCTATATTATGACGAGCAGCTTTTCCTTTTCACTGTGCAAACGCGCATATTTGAACAGAACAGACAAGAAAGTGATCCTATAAGGTTCCTTTTTTCTCTGAAAATACGGAACCCTAAAAACAAACTTACATAGATCTAGTATTAAAATAATATAAGCATTCTACTGTAAAAATTTTCGACATTTAAATCAGTTATAGCTATATTTACTCTTTTCGTCAAGCAGATGAGGAAAGCACACGCAACACAAAGTAATCATGAGCAAGCGAGTCAGTATTCCGGAGATCCCTTGTCAAATTAACGCACACCTCGCTGACAAACGACAGGCATAATAAAAACTTCTCGAGAGAATGTTGTCCAAGTTTTTATCAACGCTGACAGTTACGGGAGAGTAAAAATTTCGTTGATGAAAAAGTAAACATTCCGCTGTTGGGAGATTTGGATGAGTTACCCTAATAATACAAGTAAATTCTCTCTATCCTAGTAAAGCCACGTTGGCAAAGTGCGGTTTGGCAAATTTCACATACTGCCAAGAACATTATGGAGAACAGTCAGGCGTGCGGGTTTCCTCACGATGTTTTCTTTTACCGTTAAAGCAAGTGGTAAACATACGAGTAACTCCCAGAATTTCGAGATGCATGTCTGGAATCGAATCCTGGACCCCCGATTGGGAAGCCAACGCCTTAACCACTAGGCTATCGCCGCTTTATGCTTTATGATAAGTATGTTAATCCAGCTTAGCCTTTGGCTGATTATGACTAAAAGTACAGTAGAGCAAAATGATCACTTTGAAGACATTTGCAGCTTTTTTTTTTTCAACTCATCTCCCCATCGATATTGTTATTAAAGACGGCCATCTAGAAATATATTTTTTTTTACATTATAAAAGAACATACGAGAATAATAAAATCTTGGACAATATTTTTCCATTTTTATTTCCTGAAGGTTGAAGATCCTTCAGCACTACCCTGAGGCAATTTCAGTTAAACCTCTTAGTAAAATAAACAGTATTAATCTGTACAACGCTGTAAGTGAGTCTCCAGTAAGGAGCGTTAAATAAAAAGTAAACTTGGCCATTTGCCAGTGAACATGCCTCATGATTTCCGGAGTTAGAAATTAAATTAAAATTTTCTAGAACTTGCCCGATAAGTGCAAGAAATGCGATTTCGTGACTGAAATGAATCAAGACAAGTACGCTGGAGGAGGCGGCTATAGAAAAAGAGTTATTTTTTGTCTTAGTCTTCGTATCAATAAGGTGTTGACGCTATGGTCACAGAAAAGCCTCAATAACGTAACGTTGATAGGAGCGGACTGAAATCTGAAAGTCGGCGGTTCAAATCCACCCGTTCCACTATTGTCGTACCCACTCCTAGCACAAGCTTTACGCTTAGTTGGAGAGGGAAAGGGAATGTTAGTCATAATTAAAATGGGTAATATTCTTTAACAGAAAAAACAGATGCCCATTTAGTTCTGAGCACGATCACATGACGATTGCTACTATCAGCTTCAAAATGGCGAAAATCAAGTTGCTTCGAAAACAGGTCGGCAATCACTGCTCCAGCGTACTTTTTTATATGTAGAGGTCAGTCAGTGGATTCTTTTAAGTATTGGGAGAAAAGATTAATGGATCCGCTTGAAAATTGATAGTTTGTAAGTGAAAAAATAATATAGAACACGCAAGTTTTGAGGAACATACATTAAATATTCCAAGAGTGTTGGAACTCACTTAGAAATAGGATTAGTAGAAAGTTTCCTTCCGGCTTCCGTTTTCCCCGTGAGCTATAATATATTATACCTGTACCTATAGTGTATTATGTACCTTCAATATATAAAAATTAGGTGAATTAGGCATCTAAGTAGGGGAGAGTGTGGATGAAAGAGCCAGTTTTGAATAGTGTAAAAAAAAACACACTTTTACTATATTATCTTCAAATGAAACTAGGTTTTCTTATAATCACTTTAATTGGCAATGTTATAAAATAAAAATAAAGAGGATAACAACGCTGATAATCTCTTATATAAATAGTTAAAAAAAAAAAGGAAATCGGCTCTTTCATAGCAGCAGGTCAATGAAAGAGCCACCATGTGTTATGAAAGAGCCGATACCTACTTTTGAGGTACTAAACGGTTTTTTATCAATTAAAATTATGTTAAGTATTTAAAATCAGATTAATACTAAGCTTACTTTAGTATTTCTATGAAAATCACAATTTTTAAACAGTCTCAGTAATAATTAAACATTGTCTTAATCAACAATTAAAACTTTTGAACTTTGTCTTAGTCAAAAATTAAATAATTAATAAAAATTTGTCTAAAAACATAAAATAGAGCCCTTTTTCGTATTCTTACTCTATAACTTAAAAAATAAAAACAATATAAAAACAATTTAAAATTAAAAACATTTTTGGCAGAAGAAATTAATCACCCCTTTGAGGCCACACGATAACGCTAACGCTGTTCTATGTATGGACTGATTTCCAGCAAGCACTTCTTTTACAGCCTCTACTATTGCAGCAGTTGTGGGCCTTACCCGTTTTTTAGCTGTTGACGCTTGCGAAGACATATTTTTTTATTCTGAAACATATATCATATAATAATGAAATAACTAAAATTAAAAATTTTGGACACCCCCGACCTCTATAAATATGACTGGTAGAGAATGCCATTAGGCATTAAGTCCGCCTTTTGTTTTTTTTTTGTATTTTGTGCAATAAAGATTAAATAAATAAATAAATAAATTATAGCTAAGAACAATCTCTATCATATCAGTTATGAAACAAAAAAAAGAACCATCAGAATTAGTCCATTGGTTTGGGATCTACGTGGCCATAGACACACACACACAGAGACAGACACACAGACACACACGTCAAACTTATAACACCCCTCTTTTTTCGTCGGGGGTTAATTAAAACTAAACGATGTATTGAATGAGCCAGTTTTCGTGTCATGAAAGAGGCGGCTCTTTCAAAGCATAAATAACTGGCTCTTTCAAAACACGACGCTTTTAAAAATATAACTTCAAAAAAAAGGCACTATACCAGAACGCTGATCTGATATTATTTATACAAAACAAGGGCAAATATATAGACGCCAATACTGTATATCAGTTTTGTCAACTTATGCAATACCCTTTTTTAAAAAAAAGATGTAAGAAACACAAAGAAACTTACTTTTTGGCTTCCGAATTTTCGTAACAGTCCTGTGAGGCCATTTGCTGTCGTAGAACTGTCAAATGTTTGTGGGTAACAGCTATCCAGTGTTGCCATTTAAGGAGTAAAATTAAACTTGGGTAGAATATCGATAAGTAATGGAAAATCACATCGGCTCTTTCAAAGCCTGGCTCTTTCATGCACACTCTCCCCTACTAGCCGACGCGCTCCACCGAATTATCACCTACTATTTGGTGTGATTGCAGTGAAGTGCAAATTTATTTCTTTGAAACGTAGTTAAATATTTCAAACTGTAATGTAAGATGAAAAAAGTATCTATCTACTAAAAACAGAAGAATGAAATATAAGAACGAGAAAAGATATAAAATTCGTCTGTTTATTCAATTATTCAATTTCCTCTGGGAGAAAGTGACAGATTGAAAGGCTCTAATGCAGGGGAGTGTATAATTTATATTGAATTTTCGCGTTATGAATAAAACGAAAAAGGAGTAAGCACTCGGGAGTCAAAAAATGGCATCGCCTAACCAGAACCGACGTCGAGGGCTTTCAAATAACAAAACCAAATTAGTGAGACACTCGTTGCCTCTCCAGGGTTCGCACCTAATAGGCGAGTGGTGGAACAGTGTGGACGGAACAGAGGTCCAGTTATATTAGTTAGAGTGCTGAGGGAGCGAATGCGATTTTATGATCCGTGAATATCGCGCAGGCATTTCTAGATGTTAGGATCGCGTTTTTATTGTTATGTAAATGCGAGTTTCCCGTTAGTTGGGATTTCAAAAGGACGATTAGGACGTCTGGTTTGGAAGGTTATGCACAATATAGGATTTCCCCCGTTATTTGTAAGATGCCTTCGATGCAGGGGGTTTCGGGATTTCTGGGCCCCCCTTCTTTGTGAAAGTGACTTTTAAAGTTTGCGGGTATTGAATTATGATTTGTTCGGGCGATTGGTTTTCACTGCTGTGTGAAAACGCAGGGGTGAAGTCTTGTTATGGAAATTTTTGGGTTTGCAGTGTAGGAAGTATACTTATCTACTGAGAGTAAAATATTTTGTAAGTTTGGCAGATAAGAATTCACTGTGAATAGGCAATTATCAAGTTTTAATATAAGGCGCATAAAATATTTAATCAGCCTCGAAGAAATCATTGTTAGTGACAAGACCGCTTTTAAAACCTAATTACAATTACATTTCATCCTTATCATTTCAACCCATCGCACCGTCCCACTACTGTGTCCGGGTCTCCTCTCAGAACGGAAGGGTTTTGGTCATAGTCCACTACGTCGGCGAAATGCAGGTTTCCTCACGGTGTTTTCCTTCACCGTTCTCTTTGTGTTCAATAAAGATCTTATTTTACTTAATAACAAAAGGTCTGCTCATTAATTTAAATCCTATTTAATGGTTGGCTCTAGACTACTTATGTTTGCACAGAGAAATATCTCCTTGCCGCTATGAATGCAAAATATTTGATGAAAATACCTATTTCCCAAATGCAAGTAACGAGGGCCTCCCTGGCGTAGTGGTAAGCGCTGTGGTCTTATTAGTAGGAGGTCCCGGGTTCGATTTCCGGGAGGGGTTTGGATTTTTATAATTTCGCTTGTCTTGGAATTTGATAATCTCTAAATTTCTGATCTGGTCTGGTGGAAGGCTTCGGCCGTGGCTAGTTGCCGACCAAGCCGTGCCGCCCAGCAATTTAGCGTTCCGGTATGATGCTGTGTAGAAACCAAAGGAGTATGGGTTTAATGAAAACTACCATACCCCTTCCAGGTTAGCCTGCTTCCGTCTTAAACTGGACTATCACTTACCACCAGTTACTTACTTGTATCTGATTAAAAAAAAAACAAAATAAAAAAAGGATAAAACGCCACTATAATAATGAAAATGAGTGAAAATGAACATCATTCCCCGCCCGTTAACAAATGGAGCCGTCAAGGCGTCACTTCCATGAGAACTATGAAATCGACTGATAAAATTTTATTGAATTTTCCCTCCAATATGACGGGCTGAGGCGTTATTGATGACGTGCCCGTGACGCGGCGCCAGTGAAATACGGCATCTGCATCTTTATGACTTTAAAATTATGGCGAATAATAAAAAGGGAATTATTCAACCAGTTGATGCAAATGTAACGAACTACAAATTACTTTGGCTCGTAAACAGGTTATACTAGTGATTCGTCCCAAACTAAGACTTCAAGACCTTTGAATGAATAAATGAATATGTGAGAATGAAATGTGGTAGGCTAATGTCTTGCCCTTTACGTCATGTTTTACCTAAAATTAAACCAAAATTACTAGACGGGCACGATGCTTATAACTGCACTTTACTAAACAATATTATGTAGATATATTATTCTTCACTGAGAAGAACCGTTGATTACGTAACAATGTTCACAAACTCCTTGCTTTATGGTTTAATAATGAGTCTTGCAGCAAAGTAGTTGTTCTATCAGAGAGCTGAACTAAGTATAGTCTTAGGAAGCGCAACGTTTACCGCATTTAATTAGACGCTTCCTAAAATGCATTACAAATGGCTTTGTCTGGTGTTAAAGTGGCGTTAGATGTTGCATAAGTTTAAGTGATGTTAGAATCTAATTTATAGAAAAGCCATACATGTAACCAGAACGCTAGCAAAAACTAAGCGTTATTATATAATAACTAGTTTCCTTATCGTGTAGTTTTAATGATTTAGTATTTTTCAAACCAGCATTGTATAGCCTGCAAAACTCGGATCAATGCCACACTTACGACGCGGCATTGGCTTCAAGCGTTCGTTGACTTCTAGCGTCAGTCAGATGTTTTATTTGCAATATACTATTGTGAACTTTTAAAAAGTACTGGATTTTTACTAATTTTTTTTCGTAATTTTTTTTTATGGTATCTTAGCAGTATACTCATCAGTACCTGTCTTCGTTTCTGCTATCGTTCTGGCTACACCCTGTAATTGCATGAAACTTCAACTTCAAAGGTTTTTAAGGAATCCAGGACTTCCCACTTACCCTGCAGTGCTTACCACTACGCCAGGAAGGGATATAATTAATGGAAGGGGTAACATACCTCAGAAATGAGGAATACGAAACAGAATACTCTATAATAAGGCACATAAGGACAATGGGAGCTAGGTTTCTCTTCTAGTAATGACACAAGTAGCGAAGTTTCTAGTCTACCAGAGAGCTGGGAACTAAGTACGAGCTTAGGAAGCACCGCCTTTGCCGTGAACTTTGTGAAATGTTGGTAAGTGTGATGGAATTTCTATTTAATTAACAGTCTGGCTAGAATTGTCTCTCAATTGTACCTAAATGTCTGTGAGAGACTTAATTAAAATGTGCTATAGAATTTCATTGAAAGACGTAATAGGACACTCTTTTAAGAAATAGATAGAAAAATCTGCAATTACGAGTGACTAGTGAGTATTAATATTATAAAGAGGAAAGATTATTATCGTTCGTCTGTTTGTAATAGATAAAATTGAAAGTACAGTACTGATTTCAATAATTATTTTACCATTAGAAAGCTACTTTGTTTAGAAGTTACATAGGCTAAAAATACAGGTAATATAAATTTTTGTTTTATTAGGATCAGCTAGTATCACACTAATATTTTAAAGGCGAATGTTTGTGTGTATGTATGTGCGCATTTTTATTACTCTTTCACGCAAAAACTACTTCACGGATTTGGCTGAGAATGGAGGTGAATTATACCATGGATTAACACAGAGGCTACTTTTTATCCCTAAAAATCAAAGGGTTCCCACGGGATTTTTAAAAACCCTAGCTCCATGTTTGTTGGCTCAAGTTGGCTCTAGTTTGCTATAATGGTGCAACGTGCAACATGCGATATGCACCACCCACCCTACCCCTACTAAAAAGCAAGAAAAGCATGCAATACACAACACCACACAAATCTTCCAGAACACACCAGAGCATCCTCAGGAGATGTACAGTACTAATACTTACTCCACAATGCACTTTTGTCTAGATGGCATTCCGCAAAATACTCGTAAATAACGCATGCTTTTATCCAACATCAGAAATACCTATTTTCAGCGATGGACGTCTGCAGGCTCAATTAATGATCATGAGTAGGTATATACAAAACTTCATAGAAATTGCTATCTACACACTACATAACTGTTGTTTCTCCTTACATAAAAGGACGCATTACAAGTCTCGAAAAGTTTGTTACAATACAGAGGCTTATATCATTTGTATCCCGTGTAGGTACAATATTAGAACAACAGCAATTACGCGGGGTTAACCCCATAATGACCCATTTGTATGCAAATTCAACTATATTAAGATAATTTAATGGATCATATTTCTTCAGACGTAATCTCCCTATTACTAGGTTAAGTGCCTTTGGACGACCCCGGCTTATACTTAACATGAGGAAATGATTGCCTTATTTATTTATTTCTTACTAGCTGATGCCCGTGACTTCGTCCGCGTGGATTTTGGTTTTTAAGATCCATCGCTCCGTTGCGGAAGATTGAAGGACAAACCAACCAATGAACAAACCGACAAACCAACAAACAAGCACACTTTCGCTTTTATCATATATGGGTTGTGATAGGTTTATTTGTGCTCTTCTATCTAAGGCGATCGCATAGATTCAACCCGCATAGGCTAGGATCTATAGAGCTTACTTTGACTTTTTCAGATTTCTCTTCCTGAATCGCTTCCTCAATTTTGAGGGTCATGGCTTCCCTTTGGTATCGCTCTTTTTATGATGTTCTTCCATTTTCCTTTATTACCAGCCGCATGGATGGCATCGCAGATAGATGAGTCGACCGCTTCTCTTATCTGGTCTGACCAGTATCTCGAGCTTTCACCGGCGGGTCTCTGTCCTCCAATCTCACCAGTTACCATCAGTTTACCTTTCTACAAGGTATCACCAAGGTCGACCCGTACGTAGTCAAAATTCCGTGGCTAAGTACGAAGCGATTTGCCTCCTCATTTCTAATTCAAACCGCTAGGATTTGGAACGCCCTTCCAGCATCAGTTTTCCCCTCCAATTATAATATGGGTACCTTAAAGTCAAGACTGAATGGGCATCTTCTTGGCAAGTAAGCTCCACCTTAGGCTGCATCATCACTTGCCACCAGCTCTGATTGCAACCAAGGGGCTAGTCTATAAATTTTTAAAATTAGTTGTGCAGGTAACTCTGGTTCTCCTACGGATCTCCTCATTTCTGATTTAATCACATACAGAAACTCCAAGCAAGATTTAAATCAAAATTGCCAGTATTCAATTTTATCAGTACTACTTACTCAGTACTTAATCAGTACTTTACTTACTCAGCCGGTTTTAAAAGAGGTACTTCAGCAAAAAAACACTAAAAGCCCTATTTACGCTTGATATCTTCAAAATAAAGAAAACGAACGACAATTTAATATGACAGGATCACCTCGGAGAACTCGTTAAAGTGTTCTATATTACTTTAGGTTAATGAAATTCCAGCCCATACGATCTCTGAAGACAATCTGTTTAGTCTTCACGATACTAAAAAATCGTAAGTACGATATAAAAAGTGGAGTGTGATAAAGATAAATTAATAAAAACTCTTTTATTTGGGGTTAATAAATCGACCTAGTGTAAAAATATAATGTTAAAAATTAAAACAAAAACAAAGATCGCACAAAATAACGTTGAGGCTTACAGGGTTGAAATAGTTTAAAACAAAAATCTTAATCATCGAGGTATTTATAATACTGACGTGTGCAACTCATTATTCTTTTTATAGGTAGCCTAAAAACCGTAACCGTGCCACAACTTAAACCATCCGTCATGCTAGTGGAGACTCTTCTTCTTCTTTTTCTATTGCTTGCTTGCTTGTTGGTGGTTAGCCGATTCTGTCTTTCATCAAACGGAAAAGTTTGTGCTACGTTGGCTATCCCAGTCCGTTCTCGGATGTTCCTAAGCCACGACTTTTGCCTTTTACCAACGCTTCTCTTTTCGTCAATTTTGCCTGTCATGATGGTCTCAGAGGCAGTACCAGTCATATCTGAGAGCCCAGATAACTGACATTTTTGTCAAATTAATGATCAAAATTAGTCGTAAGACGTTGTCGTTTCTTACTTTTTGACCCTACTTAGGTATATGCAGCATTCTTCAGTAACACCACATCTCAAATTTTTGCTTCTTGTTTTTATGAGTACCTGTCTTTGACTGTCCAAGTATCACAACCATACAGCTGTTGTTAAGAAAGCCAAAGATAGCATCGTATCGTAATCTATAAACATCTTGAAACAAAAAATAAATAATCTCGGCCGATCTTGGTCCAGCCGAAGAAGTAATTACCGTGGCAAATGCATGAGATGCGGGCGTAAAAATTCATTAATGTCAAGAAAGCACCATTCATCAATCAACGAATGATTGATCGCATGTTAAAACTTGTTTAGCTTAACGTATTGTTTGTTAAACATCCAATTTTATTCAAGTAATCGTTGATCGTTCCTTCCACTTTGGCGACTGATGCTTATCGGTGCCATAAATTGTTTGTGTTGTGAAAAATGATGGATTTTTTATGAAAATTAAGTCACTTAAAAATGAGTGTTTTATATTATTTTCGCGCATCAAACTCGGCGTTTTTGATCAAGATTTTCGCTTATTTAAATAGAGTATATCTCAAGGAAGAGAAAATATATATGCATATTAAATATAATTATGAATATTCTGTAGGAATGTATGAAGATAGTCAAAATCGCAAAAGTGACCTCGACTCTCGAAATAAAGCTTATAGTAGGTATGCATATGCAAGCTGGGAAGCAACAACAAATGTTAAATATAGATGAGTTTAGAATGACCTTACAAATCGACAATGTAATAAGAATTAAGATACATGAAAATCCTTTGTCAAAAACGTAACGTAACGTTTTCACGTTAAATTAGCTCATCCAAGTAATAAAAACGTTAATCCTTCTGAATGACACACAAAATGATAAATACTCAACTGAGTCAGCCCTCATAAGCCGCTGTCCACGATTGTAATCCTGGAAACGTCAAATGTAATCCAACTTTAAAATTTTGGCCCAGATTTGCACCTTCTCCAACTCGCGGTGTCTTCAAAACACCTCAATTTAGGGTTAGATTGCACTAAAGACAAAACGCTTGTCAAAATGTTGCTGCAAAAAGTTCTTTTGTATGAAAAAATTCTCGTTTTTCATGGCTTTCATTCGGATATAGTTTTCCTCCATTGCCCATTGAGTAGATATTGAGCTTTCTTATTAGTAAAAAGTATTATAATGGGTGCAAATCTCTCGTTTTGGAAAATTGGCTGAATGTCATGCCATTATACATATATACAAACAAATTAAAAGCAAATGTAAGATTCAATGATGCCTTTAGCACACTAACGCATTTGCATTAAAGGCTCAGGATGGCTAATAAAATAATTTTCATTATGATCAATCAACCCATTGCTGGTTAAACACTCAGCACGGGTCTCTTCTCAGAGCGAGAACTTGAGAAGGGGTTTCCCCATATTCCCTACACTGTCCAAATGAGGATTGATAGACTTCACAAACTTTTGAGCACATTGTGGAGAATTCTCAGGCATGCAGGTTCCCTCACGATGTTTTCCTTCACCGTTAAAGCAAGTGATATTTAATTACTTAAAATGCACATATTTAACTCGGAAAATTTAGAGGTGCGTGCCGGAGATCGAACCCCTACGTTCGTTAAGGAGGCGGACATCCTAACTCCTAGGCTATCACAGCTTTTTAAATAATATAATGTTAAATTTTTTTGTATTTTGAGTTTTATTATCATTTTGTTTGTGCACGACGATGCGACAAGCATGCACCTGGAAGCCAGTTTAAAAGTTTTGCAACAAAAAGTCTGTACTGTGATCTTGCGCTACAGGCCTCTGATTTGGACCTCTAGATAGACCGACACCTAACGATTTTTCCTAAAATACCTTCGTTTATATTTAAGGACAAGCTTACCGCGATAAAAACGCAGAGTCAACGAAGCGTCCTCAGATGAGCTCCTTTTGAATAATTTACACCTAAAGACATCGAAAAGAGGACTTATACTCTTAAATGCTTCTTACATTCCACAAAACAGTTTAACACCTCTGTTTCTTTTTGTATTAGGTTGATTTTAGCATAATTACAAGTTTCAGAACTGTAATTGTAATATTGTTTTCGGTATCTCGACATCACAGCCTGTCACGGCGCGTTTTCTTTATTCGTACCCAAGTCTCTGTCAGATTTTTTGTAGCATTTATGATATGCGTTACGAATTAAATGCTTTTAATATGTCTTATTAGGATACACTCTTTGTCATAAGTGTATATCATGTATGTCAAATTGTTTGGCTGTAATTAATGTCTAAACTGATATTAATAGCCGAGACTATTAAACGCCTACGTATTCGTACGATCCTTACTATTAAATAAAATGTGAAATTGTGTCAGCCTGTATGTAATCTTTTCCGCCCGTTCGTTTAACCAAATTTGACAGACACAGAGATAATTTTCATCCCAAAGATGGACATAGGCTATAAACTTTATTCCGGTAATTCAAATACTTCCCCAAGTATTTAAAAAAAGTTAAAAGCAAGCGTAATGTAGTTAGTAATATTTACTTAGTTATAGAAAAATAGAGAAAGAATCATATATAAAACTTAACGGGATTTAAAACAGTCTTCTTTTCTTGAAGCCACAGTTCACAAGAAGTTCTTCTTTCAAACTATTAAGACCCTCCCGACCTTATTAACCATATAATAGCTTAGTTTGAACTTTTCCTTATAATGCAGAGCAATGTGTACTACAATCTTTTATTTTAGCCGACTGCGGCAAAGCCAAAAAGAAGGGTTATGATTTTAGCAGTCTATGTATGTATGTATGTTTTTTTAACTTAATATAGCGAGCCGATGAGCATGCGGGTCACCTGATGTTAAGTGATTACCGCCACCCATGAATATTTGCAGCACCGACAATGCGTTGCTGGCCTTTCAGGAGTTTGATATTTGAGGACTCTATATTATTTTATAAATCAGCACCCAATATTCTTTTACTCCCGTTGCTTTACAGTTTTCAGTTAAAATACAATCCACCCTTTCACAATGGTAAAGCAGTAGGTACCTATATAACCAATAATAGACATACTAATCTAAAGCAAACTTTAAAATACCCACAGGTTATGACCTTGCATGGTATAGCTAAATTGTCCAAATAGATGCAGTGTAACAAAATGTACTCATACATGGCGATCAAACGCTGTCCGAATCTACAATGTCAAGACCCCTTGATACCGTAGATGGTGAGGGAGTGTGAACGGGGGCACGGTCGCCGCAAGCGCATCATAAAGTAACGCGCGACGAATAGCTTCGTGAGGCCACAGAGCAAAAAGATAGGTAAGACCATAGCGCCTCGATAGCTCAATGTTGAGGGGCGGACTGAATTACGAAAGGTCGGCGGTTCAAACCCCACCACTATTGTCGTACCCACTCCTGGCACAAGCTTTACGCTTAATTGGAGGGAAAAGGGGAGTATTAGTCATGATCAGCATGGCTACTATTATTTAAAAAAATAGCGTAGGCCAAAAAATTAAGGAGCTGGCGAACAAAACCTTAATCCAGACATTTTGGCCCACTAGGTTCAAACCTGAACTCATCTACAAGCAAAATGGTATAAAATTGTACTAAATTGAGTCCAAAGTTACCGAACTTTACCGTAATCGTACAGAAATCATGATTGATTTCGGTAAGATTACAGTAAAGTTTCAGCAGTTTTTTGCTCCTCCTGTTAAATTTTATTTCGTACAATTACACCGCAAATTATAATATATTGAATACTTTAAGGCTAAAAGACTTTTATGTCTAAATAGGTACTAAAATTATAAACTAATTATACTTAACTAATTTATACTTTTTAGTTTAAAAAAAAATAAATGAATAGTTCTTCCTATCCTAGGTGCCATTGAAGTTTTAAATCTCTTAACTTAACCTGTGTTAAAGTACACTTGTCGTATAGGGTTTTAAATAAGCTGGTATACTTGATAACTTGCTCTATGGTGTCACGACAAGGCTCACCTTAAATGGTTGTTTTTGATACGCTCAACACTATAAGCCCCATGATATCACGTACAGGATTATAATAATGTCTTAGTAACTCCAAAGAGAAGCGTTCAAAAACTTAATTCAATACTTAAACTTATAATTACAAACTACTTAGTTAAAGAATGTATTTCCAAGATGATACGTACTGCATAAGTTCTACCCTTATAATATTTATCCTGACACTAACAAAATTATTCTGTTATATAGAAAAAGTTCTGTCTTCCAATGAAGAAATTAGGAAGCGATATATTGTGATCCATACCAAAATGTTTGTCTTTTTCTATGACATATTTGTGGACCAGACTATATTTGTGCAAAATATAAGATATATTATGGTCGTTGGTCCCATAGTGTTTAATTTTATGATATTTTAGGGCAGATAGAAAATATTTGTCCAGTAGAGAAAAGTTGTCCTTTAACGTCTTTTTCATTGTATTAGTATGATGGATAGACAATTACACTTCTTGGCTTAAATCCGTTTTTCCAACTGATCATGCATAAGAGGCAGTGGGTAAGAACTGGATACAGCTAATCAGAAATAGAAGAGTGCTAAAGAAATACTAGTCCTACAAGAAGTCTAGTCCTACAAGTAATCTACGGCAGGCAGTAGAGGAAAACTTCACCTTCCATTAAAAATAAAAGTTTGATTTGTTAAAATATTAACGGAGAAATAACACTGTAAATAATAAAGTATTTTTCAGAGACTCGGTTTATAACCATAACCGTTATAAGTAGTAGACTCGCACGTTTTTATTTAATTTTATTACTCATGTATGTACTCAAAGAGTTATTTTCCTAACATGAAGTTGAGTCTAGCGTGCTTTTTTACAAGCACGAAGCAGAAACGTAAATTTTTAATCATTTTCGCCCCTTTTTTGTGAAAATCTAAACAAGCGTGTATTACGAGAGTGACTTTAAAGCAAAAAAAAAAAAATTAACTCGACGGTGAATGCCATATATATTTGCCATTTCAGGGGTTGCATTACTAGGCGTGCAGTGCACAGCAGGAGGCAGCATGAATGCACGGATGTAGGAGTTAACTATGCGATACATTTCCTTTTCTTTATGATTGCCTAGTAGGTACGTGCTACTACCGTCCCTCAGAATACACACAGGAATAGGATAGGATAAAAATAATGCTTTGTCGCGAGAGCTTATGCCGGCGATTCAGAACACTCGATTCGGTAAGTTATCGTTCGTATCTGATATCGATAGTCGATACCTGTAATTTTGTCCAGTGTTCAACCTTATGTGTGTGTATGTGTGTGTGAGAGAGAGAGAGAGAGAGATCTTTTGACACAATTTGATTGCAATTTGGCCATTACAGAGGTTGCTTACTAGGCTAGACTTACTAGGCATATAGATAGCACGCAGTATTCAACACGACACAGAAGTTGATCTTTGAAATATATTTCCTTTTCCTTATGATCGCCTAGTACGTGCCGCTACCTTCAATCTTCACACCAGGAAAACATAAAACTAAACAAAGTAGGTGTCTACGAGTATATTACAAAATTCCTTTGTACTTTCAGGTACGACAAACCCAAAGGAATCTCTCGCTTTTATAGCTCAAGTACTCAAGGACGTGAAACAATTCGCCTCGAGCTCTCTTTACAGAAACCCATTCAATATTGCCCTTATACGTGATATTTCTATCAAAAAAATCCAATTTCGCATACGTCTGTAACACGTGACGCGAGAAAAAGAAGCCTGACAAAGCCATCTCTCAAGTGACAAGTCTCAAAGTAACTCAGAATTTTGAAACCACTGTGACACAAATCAACTTTTGGTCTCATGGTGTTCCAGGTTCGATATCCGTCTGGCTCATCGAGCTAAGAGCAAGGCAAGAGTGAATAGGCATCTTCTAGGCAAGCGCGCTCACACCTATGTCTATCATTGCTTTTTATAAGGCATGATTTTCACTAAGCGCAATATTAACCAGTGTTCAGGTCTTCTAGGTAGCCTTCTGGTGTGGCTTCTTCTCTCTCCATCTCATCTTATTACTGAGAGACCCCTTTCCATTACACATAATATGATGGTATGAGTTTTCTTGAGATAGTAATGTGGTGGATTCCCAAATCCTTCCTACGAGTACGACTTTACGAGAACGAAGACTCTAGGCGTAAAAAATATCAACTTTGACTGATGGCTATAAAACGTGATGTCCGAGGCATGGAGTAATCGAAAAGGTCAAATTTGGACACTCAAAGTTGGTTACCCATCCAGTTACTGACTGGGGCCATCCAGTTACCGACTGGGGCCAACGTTACTTAACCAACATGCTACCTAGTATAACGTCTTACCACACTAGGTACCTACATGGAGAAATCATACTGCCAAGCGAGTGAACTTTCTGCTCCGTAAAAAGTAAAAACCGATTAGGAGTAAAGAAACTGCCCCTTTCCTCTTCCAAGAAAGTCTGTCCCCATAATGAAAAGAATTTGGCGGCAAAAATCAAAATAGTGGCCATTCCACGTGTAGATACCCCCGTGGATTTGTCCCGAACGACAGGGGCCTATTAATTTTTACGATCCATTAAATTCCTAACCTGGCTGAATCGATTTGTAAGGACTAGTTCCCACTGAGCGGTCAAAAGTTACGCACAAAAACCACTGATTTTTTTACTTTAAATCTGTATTTGCTTCAAACGAACTGTAAATTTTTGCTAGCAGTAAGTACTTCAAATTCAATGGATAATTATTTCGTTCTTAACACTCGTACTTATCTTATAAATCATTTTATAAGTGTAAAACTATATTGTATTTTTAATATTCGATAATCGCTTAGCTTTCGCTTCATTAACAAAGTAACTGATAAAAATCACTGAAGCGTAATCAACTAGTTAAAATAATTATACGCCACATTTATTAAAAGTGTACTGGTTCCTTTATAATCATTGTTATGTTATGGGCATGGGCAAATGTTAGAATGTGCCCATCTAGAGAGAAGGAAACTTGGGGAACCCTAGCGCCATATTAAATAGCCTGTTTCACAACTTCCATATAAACTTTATCTAACCGATTTTGTCATTTTAACAGATTCCCAATACACTGTGTGTAAAAACTATTATAGCGTCATTCGTTAGACAAAGCTTATCTAGAAGATGTGAAACAGGTCCTTACTGAACTAATTAAACAGAATTATCCGATAATTGATATTAAAATCTCTTTACAGGGATTCAGGTCACATTCCCAGTATAATCTTTTACGCAATTTCATTTAGGTACACAATTACACAAGTTTAATTAAAAATCTATTAAAATTATGCTCCTGAAAAAAGTATATTATACAATCAAAGTTATGTATATGATAAAAGAGTGTAGATTTGACCTGCAGGTCGCTCCAGCAATGCGTGGGACTTCAATTACTTTTATATATAGCATAATATTGTATATCAAATCTTGGAAAAGAGCAACCGCCGAGTTTCTTGCTGGTTCTTTTCGGTAGGAAAGGCATTCCGAACCAGCAACGCTAAAGATAGTGAGTGACATTAGGCCCACGCCCCAGATCGCTGTGTGTAAACCAGACCTATCAGTTTAATCGTTGGCTGCGACGCGACATAGCGCAAGCAGTAACTGTGCAGTAAAGCTTCTGTCGGTGTTGGAAAAGCTCAATTGCACCTCGCACATCATTACCCTGCTAAATTGATTCTCTACGCTATTTGCATCGAAAACATAAGTACCTACCAACGTACCTATAATAATGATGATTAATTATATAGTCCATTTGGTAAGCAAGATCACTTTTATTAGTTAACAATATTATCAATATAAGCTATGGCCGACTTGTTTGTCTCTCCTATTTTTAGGGTTCCACTCCTCAAAAGGAAAAACGGAACGCTTATAGGATCACTTTGTTGTCTGTCTGTCTGTATTTTTTATTTATTCCGATGCAAAGTAGGTACCTAGCCCTTGCCTGCGATCTCAACTGGTAAGTGATGATGCAGTCTAAGATGGAAGTGGGCTAACTTAGAAAGATTATGACAGTTATCATACCCATGATTATAAAAAAACCTCGTGATATAAAAACAGTACTTAGCAGTTTGCTACCTGCCTCAGTATAGTATGAAGCTATAACACATTATTTCGAATGTTCACGATCGTAAATACACCAAAGAACGCATTTTTGCACTCGCAGTTTTCCATATCGCGTCGCTTTATCGAGCGATCCGCGCCCCCCGTCGTCTGGATGATCCATCTTCTAGGGAACATGGCTAGTACAGACCAGCGTGAGAAACGCTCAGCTGTTTAAAGTTAATTTTTTATTTTTGGACAATCAACAGGTTACAATAAATACTTTTTAAGTACAAAAAAAGCATTAATTAGGTACATGTATCTAATTGCTACTTTGTCGACCCACTTAGTGATTGTAACTCACTACTAGGTGGGTCATACAGCTCGATATCCCACAGCTTGCAATATTGTGCCACAGTTAGAAGGAGAGAAAAAAAATAGGAAGTAGGAACAAGAGCATGGATGCTAAATTAGATCCAACAAGCTAAGACAATCAAGTAACTGGATCCAGTACCACTAATGTGTAACGTAGAGTTTTTTTTCTAATCATCACTACCCATTTTATAATTCACTGCCCGTATTAGAAATTCGAGCGTGTATTTGTTCGTTGGTTTGCCATTCAATCACATCGCAATGGGGAAATGTATAAATTTTTGCATGAGTATAGATAAAGACCTGAAAAATGACATTGGAATATATCCCGGGAATAAAAGAATTCCCACGGGATTTTTAAAAAACGCTCGATATACAATTGATGTGCCTCTGTAGGTATATCTTACGTCCTGTCGCGTCACTTGTATAAATTTTGTATAAAATATGAAAGAAGTGACGCCGCACTTCCATCTCACTGGCTTTCGCCACTTTTTTTGTAGGTAATGTATCCAAGCAAGATCCAAGACGAAATTGATTATTAAAAATTTGGTTTTATAATTATTTTAAAGTTTTAAGAAAGTGTTGTAACATGGATTTAGGAAAAAAATGAATTTGGATTATGATTGACATATAATGTATATTATGAATATTTAATGACTTTGACTATGACTATGACTAATGCCATGCGACTAAACTTTCATGAGAGCGCGTCGAGCGTTCAAAGCGCACGTCTGTCGCGAGCCTCGATGATCCGTCTTCGTGCAAACACGCGCGGACGCGTGATTCCACCTACAAGGGTGAGGTATTATTTATTTTTCCCTTCTTGTGAGTGTGACGTCACCTTGGTGTGAAACTCACAACAAAGGGCAGTTAGTTGGATGTGAAATGTGCTTGTTGTGACATGGAACTTCGTGTACCTATTTAGGTATTGTAGTGGAAAAGAATTACGCTATCGCGATGTAGTACAGGTTAAAAAGTAAAAAACTCTCATATTTATTCACCGGTTTACAAGATTTTATTACCTTGTACTTTTATTTATGCATTTCCACTCTTCCGTTCAGTAACACACACAAAAAAGTAAAAAACATGTAAGTAAGTAGTTGTTTTCAGGGTTTTCAGCCTTGTGAGAGAAAAAATGTTTAAGTATTTCTTGTTTGTAGACTGTAGATTATAGACTACAGGCCCATACTCAAAAATGGATGGGTCATATGAACCACCAGGTGACGTATACAGGACGATATAAGAGCATAAAATAATAAGATTCAGCACTATGCCGTCACTTGTAAGCTGTCCAACAGAGTGCTGGTGAGAATTCAAAAGTGCAGGTAGAGTGAGTACATTTTGGTCATATATTTTTGTACGGCATTTTTACCATCGATAGATCCATGAAAAATAATAAGAAAGCGCGCAGTGCCGTAAAAAAATGGTGCGCCACAAAGTCAGTAAATTTTTTGATTTTCTGATAATTTCCAGGATAAATTTGGTCATTTGATTCTGTACGGCATTAGTTTCATACTGTTTCAATACAGCCTCTAATCCATTATTCCGCAACGCCGTACAAAAATCATGCGACAAGGGGAAAAAATTGAGGGTAGCAACCCCCTCTCTTTCCGTGGTCCGGGGGGTGATTTGAAACAACATAAAATTAATTTATTTTGAAAGTGTTTTATGCATAGATAATATTTTTTTACATGCCGTACATTTTCGTAGGTCCAAAGGTTTGTAGGGGATGTGGATATTATATACACACCCGTTCACTTCAGTTAGACGGCATAGTGATTTTATCATATTATCAATTGTTCTCTTCAAAAATATGTTAATGCCGTACAGTATCAGATGGCCATAAAGTACTACACCTTTAAAATGGTAGCGTCATTTTCATCAGCCTAAAAGATATGGTCTGCATTAAAATGTACGGCATAATTTTTTCCTAATTTATTTATCTTAATACTATTTAAAACAAGGGAAAAGCGTAGATAATTGCTATATTTTATTAATCTATGAATATTTAAACTTTTGCAATAATTTGAAAAATTTCAGTTTTTGTATTTCTCTATAATTTTTTTTAGAACAGTTTCTTTTGAACGGCAATACTATATAACAATAGTATTTTACACTATCATGTTAAAAAAAAAGTTGCCGTACAGAGTCAAATGATTTTACAGCTTTAAAAATCAAGTATACCATGAAATTAAGATAATTATTGATACACATTCAAATGAACACTAATTTTTTGACGGCATTATTTTTAATAGTACTTTTGAGTGCTAGATAATGTTTTGGAACCAAAGCCGTACTTTTTCAAATCACCCCCCGGACCACGGAAAGAGAGGGGGTTGCTACCCTCAATTTTTTCCCCTTGTCGTATGATTTTTGTACGGCGTTGCGGAATAATGGATTAGAGGCTGTATTGAAACAGTATGAAACTAATGCCGTACAGAATCAAATGACCAAATTTATCCTGGAAATTATCAGAAAATCAAAAAATTTACTGACTTTGTGGCGCACCATTTTTTTACGGCACTGCGCGCTTTCTTATTATTTTTCATGGATCTATCGATGGTAAAAATGCCGTACAAAAATATATGACCAAAATGTACTCACTCTACCTGCACTTTTGAATTCTCACCAGCACTCTGTTGGACAGCTTACAAGTGACGGCATAGTGCTGAATCTTATTATTTTATGCTCTTATATCGTCCTGTATACGTCACCTGGTGGTTCATATGACCCATCCATTTTTGAACATGGGCCTGTAGTCTATTATGATACAATATCCATATTTATTATAATTAATAAGTATTCTAATCCATACCCATCTTATCATATAATACCTAATCCATACTAATATTATAATTGCGAAAGTGAGTCTGTCTGTCTGTCTGCTACGTTTTCACGGCCCAACCGTTGAACCGATTTTAATGAAACACATTTACAGACATGGGATACATCCCGGGGAAGGACATAAACTACTTTTTATCATGGAAAATTAAAAAGTTCCTATGGGCATTTTAAAAAACCGAAATCCACGCGGGCGAAGCCGCGTGCATCCTCTAGTATTATATAACTCATAATTATTATATATTGAGAAAGTTTGGATCTTAGGATGTTTGCCTTCACGCCACAATTACTGAACATAAAATACTAAATTAAAGGCTCTAATTTGCAAAAGGACAAAAGGCCGTAATTGTTAAACTTCGCTATCAGAACGTAACTCCGAGTTACCGCAATAAACACTATCGCATTACAGAATCAAGTGCCTCCAACCCTTTGAAGTTGAAAGCGATAAACGATCGACAATTAAAACTTTGCGAGCCCATATTTTCGGGTTATTAAGCAAAAGGCTCAACCCTTCAATGTAAAGTGAATAAATTATCCCTCAGTGATTTACCGTAAGATCAATCTAGCGAGTTAACAAATTTTGCACCGGCTTGTTTGTGCTGAGGTAATGAGAAATTCCGGAATTCGATTCCCGGTAGAGTCAATTTAGGAAAACGGCCTAGATCAGCGGGGTGATTCGCTGACTCAGTGATCATCACTGAATGAAAGCCATCAAGCTCATTCAAGGAACTCTTTGATTTTCTGGGATAAAAAGAAGCCTATGTCACTCTTCAGGTTTTTAACTATACTCATGCAAATTAAACACGTCGATCCGTTGCTTCGCTGTGACGTGATTGAACGACAAACCAACAAACAAACACACTTTCATATACATAATACTAGAGGATACCCGTGGCTTTGCCCGCGTGGATTACGTTTTTTTAATCCCGTAGGAATTTTTTGATTTTCCGGGATAAAAAGTTGCCTATGTCCTTCCCTATCCCAAGTCTGTACCAAATTTTTGGTTCAGCGGTTAGGCCGTGAAAACGTAGCAGACAGACAGACAGACAGACAGATAGACAGACAGACACACTTTCGCATTTATAATATTAGTATAGATAGGTTGTGATCTGTTAAAAGTTTTCTGTTTGTTTTTTTTTCGATGACAAGTTCCATCCAATGGCAATCATACGGGCGTTTAAATCGGCGCTAACCGAGTTTGCTAGTCTGTTAATAACATACCTACTTACGTTAAAACTTTGCCAGCCCATATTTTCGGGTTATTAAGCAAACGGTTTAACCCTCCAATGCATAGTGAATAAATTCCACCCCCGGTGATTTAATCGGTAAGCCATGACTCACGCATATTAAGCAACCCCATAGAGCATGTTTAAATGCACGTTACGTGATTTCCCGTAACTCGTAAAGTGATCTTCCATGGTGCACTTCCTTTGGGTTTGGTTTGTGTAAAAACCAGACGGAGCTTACTTTGTGCTTCTTTTCTGATCAGGGCGCGTTTATAACCCCAATACAGTAAAAATATTAATAAGAAATAATAAGAAGTATTATACGAAATATTATAAGAAATATTATACGTAAACTTTTAGAAAGAAAAAGCGGTTTCGTCGAGTAGGTACCTACTGTCTCTGATGTTGAGACCGATAAAACGTCGCATAGGTATGAGTGACAGAAACACCACTCTACGAAGCCAAAATCCCTTTCTAAAGGTCGATGTACAATATTTCCTGCCGGCTTTACTTCTTTCTCTGCATCGTAGTCCTTTTTATTAATCACTGATCCCTGAAAATCATAGAGTTCCCAAGGGATCTAAATGCATGCAGAGCAAGTCGCGGGCGTCATCTAGTACCTATAATTATGATATGAGTACTACAGTAAAATAAGTAAGTATATAACGCTTTCAAATTTTAATAAAAGCGTCATCTCATATCAAAGACGGTACTAAATGACATTTAAATCCTTTTGAGCGTCAAAAAGCGACATCAAAGCAAAGAAATTGTAAAGAACCCTCCCGTTTTCCAAAAACCCGCTTGACAGTTGCGTTATTTTGACATGTGTAACGAAGGTGAAAAACAGCCATATCGCGGGGGGTGAGTGAGACGTCGGGCGAATTGATGTACAGCCATCAGTCATACTGGATTGCCTAGGCTGTACCTACCTACGTATTTTTATATTGTTTTGGAAAACGCTTTTCATCGCGGGTGTCTCCCGAATTTAACAAAGAAAAAGTATTATTTTTCTTGAATCCCTATTTTTTTAATGTATAAATTTATAATACAGTGGACCCCCGGTAATCCGACAAACGTTTTGCAGGGCAGTGTCGGAATATGTATGTGTGTGTGTATGTTTGTTACTCCTTCACGCAGAAACTACTGAACAGATTGGGCTGAAATCAAGAATAGAGATAGATTATGGATTAGCACATAGGCTACTTTCTATCCCGGAAAATTAAAGTGTTCCCACGGGATTTTTAAAAAACCTCCATCGACGCTAACGAAGTCGCGGGCATCAGCTAGTTCAATTATAAAATAAACTTGTCGGATTACAGGGGGTGCCGGATTAGACAGGGGCCGGATTACCGTGGGTCCACTGTACACCTATATCATAAGTTTTTTTTTTTTTTAAATAACTAAATGGGCTTGCACTTGACTGCAATCACACCTAGCAGGAGATGATGCAGTCTAAGGTGGAGCGCGCTTGCCCAGAAGGTGCCTATACACTCTTCTTTTGAAGGTACCAATGTTACATCTAGCGGGGAAACGGAAGCCGGAAGGGCATATCATATAAATTGGTCCTTGGTAACTGAAGTACTGAAACGAATAAACAGTAGTTAGGTGAACTCTCTAGATAAGTTATGCTCAGTTAAATTTGCTATTGGAGAAACATAGACCACCATTACAGGGTGGCAGTGGTGGGGTCATGCTTATGGAAGCATCGCTAATGGCTATCCAATTGATTTATGATCCCGACGCATGCAGTGCAAACCCGCTGTTTCCGCCACATTTGATTTCCACATGCGCTCCATAAGTGATTTTATGCTTGAACTAAGTGATAGTGAAACTTTTATGAAATATTTATAGCAAAGAGTAGATATACTAGAAAATATTTTCATAAATTATTCGCATTTGGTGCTGATCGGCCCCATGGTCCAATCCTGGCATGCACTTTTAACTTTTCGGAGCATATCACTTGCTTTTATGGTGAAGGAAAACATCGTGAGGAGACAAATAAAACAAAGGAGAAATTGCATGCCTGCGAGTTTCCCCATAATGTTCTCAAAGTTGTTCAAAAAGATGTGAAGTCTGCCAATCTGAGAGATGAATAGATATATATTTTGGAAACAAGATGTTTTCAGAGTAAAAAAATTGTAGATAAATAAGTAGGTAACAAAAGGAGCCTACCGCAGACCCACTTAAGATAATACTTATAATATTTATCTTGTACTTATAATTTTATTTTTAATAATAATAATTAATGTAAATATATTATATTTTGCTTAAGTATTTAAATAATATCTTAGGCATGCTAGGAGCCAAATCACATACCGAGTCAGAAGATTACTAGCACGTCATAATATAGAAAATATAATAAGTTTTAAAAACAGATTTATATGTTCAATCTAATGATCTGAAATAGTATTTTAATAAAAAAAAAATAGAAAACTGGGACAGAAAAAGTATATTTTTCAATTAACACAGTACAAAACAAGGAAACTGTTTGTGGCTGGTGTAAAATAATATAATATAAATACAAGTGTAAATTAAAAATTTATAACGCCCCCGACAAGTGAAGGTTACAGTAACTAGAAAAGAGCTGATAACTTTCAAACGGCTGAATCGATTTTCTTGCTCGATTATAGCTAAGAATACTCTCGATCAAGCCACCTTTCAAACAAAAAAAAACTAAATTAAAATCGGTTCATTAGTTTAGGAGCTACGATGCCACAGACAGATACACAGATACACTCATCAAACTTATAACACCCCACTTTTTGGGTCGGGGGTTAAAAAATATTTTCAAAAGTGCTGTGCCGTAAATTTAACGTCAAAAGCACAGACGTCCCCTGGTATCTACCGTCTTCAAATAAATAAGCTTAAAAAATATTGACATTTACTTAAATTCCCCTAGCTCTGGCACTCGCTACAAAATTCCCGAAACGCCGGTACCAGAAGAGCATACACTTAAAAGAGCATTATCTTCTTATTTTTATATTAAACTTGAACTGGGAGGGAAATCTTGTAATCGCCTTAAGCTTTTCATCATTCAGCAACAGCTGTTGCAGTACACTGGACCCCAAATAAGATTCCGTCTTTGAGGGGTGCAAAATGACAACTCTAAAGTAAATTAAAACAACTCCAAACTTCTATTGAGTTATGTTATCTTGATCTATGTAGCCTATAAAGTTTTATCAAAGGTAAAGAATCATCTTCATCATCTCAACCGATCGCCGGGCCACTACTGAGAAACTAAGCATGCATCTCCTATCAGAAGAAGCAGGGTTTAGACCACATCAGTGCAGATCGGAAGATTTTACACGCCTTTGATATAAAATCCTCAGGCATGTAGGTTTCCTCGCGAAATTTTCCTTTACCGAATATAAGCAAGTTGTTTACATAAACACATAACTTTTTCTTTTTCCAAATCCCTATTGATTTTTGTTTGTTAAAATTACCGAAAGTGAAGTTGCTATAACATAAGTGCAGGCACTGTAAGGTACGAACGAAATTTTGAAGCTTTTAAGCACTCATAATAATAAAAAAATTACCTACTCGTAAAATATACAGTGGCATTTTTGTCGTTGAATAATATTTGATGGGTAGGTACATCCCTAATAAATTCGGACCTTGCCAATACTCGTGTACATACTTTAACAGATAAAGGGATCGACCCCATTTCAATTCGAGCTATTCGTACACGTCGGAACCCTTTTACAATAATCGAATATTGCTTTCATCTTGAGAACATTCAAAACGGACATGGGATACAATGATATTGGTTTACTTATTCATACCAAATACTGTTGGAAAGCGATGATAGCTATATATTAAACCTACATGGTACATACCGGGATTAAATCGCTTGGTAGCACGACTTTTGCCGGTAGGGTGGTAACTAGCCACAGCCGAAGCCTCCCACCAAAAAAAGGTTAGTGGTTAGTCAAGGGGTCGGTGGTTCTATCCTGGGCAACCTTCAACTTTTCGGAGCTATGTGCGTTTTAAGCAATTGAATATCACTAGCTTTTACGGTAAACGAAACATCGTGAGCAACCCTGAACATCCCTCAGAGGTCTCCTTATTGTTCTCAAAGGTGTGTGAATCTGCTCAGCGTGGAAGATTATGGCTAAACCCCTTCTCTTGAGAGGAGATCCATGCTCAGTAGTGAGCTGGCGATGGCTTGATCATGTTGATGAAGTTTATGGTCCTGGCAAGATCCCAGCCTTGAATGGATCGGCCGTTTCCATTTTCTTCTGTCGGTGTAGAACTGGCACAAATGGACTGCTTCAGTTGGTCAGACCATCTTCTTGTTGAGCGGCTCTTCTGCCCTCAGCCATAACAACCAGCTTCTGTAGATTGTTATTCTCACGCCGCATGATGTGCCTGAAATAAGAGAAAAGCCGTTGTGTTCAAATTCATACTTTACTAATATTATAAATGCGAAAGTGTGTCTGTCTGTCTGTCTGGTAGCTTTTCACGGCCCAACACAACCAATTGGTACAGAGTTAGCTTAAATATCCCGGAGACGAACCTAGGCTACTTTTTATCCCGGAAAATCAAAGAGCTCCCACGGGATTCTTAAAGGCCCATCTGTTTACCCAATTTATCTGAAAGGCACAGAGGTAGCTTGCGTCCCGGAAATTGATATGGACAAATTTTTATCCCGGGAAATTAAAGAAACTTAAATCCACGCGGACGAAGTATCGAGCATTATCTAGTAATCAATAAAAATTATTCAAACACAATCTTGTCTGCAATGAGATTAGTAGATCGCTTACAGATTCGGCAACACGAAAAAGTCCATAAAAGTCCCATTATGTAAATCTGATACGCTTAGATACGATGTTACCTCCCCTCAATTTCCTCCAGAAAATGGATACCGAGACAAACGTGCAACTCTGTGATTATTCTTGTAAATAATTCAGTGAATAGTACCGAATGGGATATAATTATCTTTATATCGATTAATGAAAAGTGTTTTAGATTGGCTTTTAGGGTACTGTATCTCAAAAGGAAAAACGGAACTCTTACAGTAGCACTTTGTTGTCTGACTATCTGTCGTGTCTATCAATTCAAGGGAATCAAAACCTATAGAGTACCTACCTTCGACCTAGAATCATGAAATTTGATATGTAGCAATGGCTTATAGCACAATTAATAAGGACTACCTGAAAACTATGAATTTATGGTTACATCACAAAAAAAGCAACGATTTGTGTTCCCGACCAAATTTAGTTTACATCGAAATGGCGCTGTCCGTCATTAACTTGGAAATTATTTTTTCCTCTCATTTATTTATTTTTTACATTTTACCCTATTTTTAAACAACAAACAATAAAATAACAAAAATAACAAAAAATAAAATAACATCAACAACAAAATCAATAAATAACAGAAACAAAAGAGAAATAAAATAACATAAACAACAAAAAACTAAAGTAACGGAAAAAAAAAAAACAAAAAAAAAAGACATTGAATAAAAATATGATAAAATGTATCCCACTAGCAGCGGGGTGAGGAGTGAGGAACCTCCTCACAATGCGTGCCGTCTCAAGAACCACTGCCTTCTGTATCTTACCCTTGATCCAACAGTTAAGCGACAGTTTCTTAAGATGTTGGTCGAAACTGTTCGCAATAAGACCGTGGACTGATACAACTATCGGTACAATAATCGCTGAGTCAACACTCCACATGGCGGTAATCTCGTGGGCCAGGTCCAAGTATTTCGATACTTTTTCCTTTTCTGCTTTCACTAGATTATCATCATGTGGAATAGTGACATCAACAATCATTGCTCGACGCGCTGATCGGTCAACTAGCACTATATTAGGTCTATTGGCTACAATATACCTGTCAGTGATAACCGACCGATCCCAGTAAAGCAGGGCACTGCTATTTTCAAGAACTGACATTGGGTCGTACCTATAGTACGGCACCTCAGTATCTACAAGGCCATACTGAAGAGCAAGTTGTTGATGGATTATCTTGGCTACTTGATTATGTCTGTGCAAGTATTCGCCGTTAGCAAGATAAGAACAACCGGAAACAATATGTCTGAGGGATTCCCCAGGAAGATGGCACGCACGACAAAATTAACTTGGAAATTATTATTATTATAGTGATTTGTTATACGATGGTGCGGAACCATTCGCGTGCCAGCCTGACTCGCACTTGGCCGCTTTTTTAACGTTTGATCACAAACACTTGCTAGCAGAAAATATAATATCAAAGTGAAACACAAAGAGCGGACCACCCTTAAACCATCGTTGAGAACAATATACTTAAGTATTACTCGAGATATTAACATATATAAACTTAAGTACATACCACGACTATGCAGGATACATAGATGCTGAAATTATGTACATAAATTTCATAACTAATCTATATTATTGGATACAGAATAATTTCAGAATGGATCACCTCATCGCTTTTCATTATTCTAAAAGCGTTGTAATTCGCTATCTAGCACGGGAAGGTAAATATTTTATGTGCATAAATAAAATATGAAAGCTATTGGCTAGGATATATTAAGTGTAAATGGTTATTAAATTTACATAAAGCGCTAGTGCCGTTTTTACGCTTTGATCATCAACAATCCGTAATGTTTTTACAGTAGCGTAGATAATGAATTTCTAACTTAGGTAAATAATAGGATTGGTTACTTCGCAAAGTGTCTACCTAGTATTAGTCTACCTAACACTGAATAATAGACACCGAGCTCATTTGACATTGGTTGGTTCTACATTGCTGCTTCACTGAGTGAGATTAAAATAATTTTTCGTAGAAAAACTTTAATAGAATAGAAATAAACGTCAAATAAGCTCGGTGTTCGTATCGTTCGTGTTAGACACTGAGTAAGTATACTAACGAAGGAAACGAAATAAATAAATTCAAACCAAAGTTGATCACTCATCTAGTTACTGACTTGAGATAACGTTGATTAACCACAGTGCAATGAACGCGCTGTCATGACTTGGGTATACGTCCCTCTATAGTACTGTAAGGTTATTTTTAAAAAGTTGATTTGAGTTGTCAAAAATAATATAAAATTATTAATTTAGCTGATGAAGGTAGTTTGGTAAAATCGATATTTGGCTCATTCGATGTCATACAATCTGTTACTAGGAGGCCAACAAGATTGAACTTGCATAAATACGGGTGTTTTGAAGGTTTTAGTTTAGTCTCCTTCTGAGATTCGGAGCGATATCGCGTATTTTCGGTATTTGGATTGTGAACTGAATAATTAGATGTTGTGATAGCAATCACGCTCTAATTAAATTATTTATTTTGGCATTAGTTTGTTTAGATTAAAACTCTCGGATAACCTTACACATTAAACTTGTGTTTTTTTGTGTTGGTTTTGGAGAGGACATTCCAATAATTCGATAAAAATATTTAAATAATACCTGTTTTTCTGAGTGACGCCAATAATTCAGAAGTGGGATGTGTCTCACGTTGTCTTAATTTCGCTTTGGTATCTTTTTGTAAACAACCCACATTTGATTAAAATTTTTATTGAGTTTGATTTGGTGATTAAAATTTTTAGTTTTTTTTAAATAATTTAGTCTTTTGTGAATTGGAAAGTAATTTGCAATGAGTGGTTCAGATTTTGTATACATCGAATGAGAAGTTAGTCGTTTGGATTTATTGTTGACTTGATATTAAAACTGAGAGTTCGGCAGTTCAGGGGAAGGTTTTAATGATTTGACGGAGGGCAGGATAGCCCATGATTTGGATTTGACTTAGGGCAAGGAAGCCCGCGACTGACATGACAAGATTATTTAGAAACACGAGGGCGTGTTAAATTCAGGACGGCCGAACTGTAAGGTTATTTTTAAAAAGTTGATTTGAGTTGTCAAAAATAATATAAAATTATTAATTTAGCTGATGAAGGTAGTTTGGTAAAATCGATATTTGGCTCATTCGATGTCATACAATCTGTTACTAGGAGGCCAACAAGATTGAACTTGCATAAATACGGGTGTTTTGAAGGTTTTAGTTTAGTCTCCTTCTGAGATTCGGAGCGATATCGCGTATTTTCGGTATTTGGATTGTGAACTGAATAATTAGATGTTGTGATAGCAATCACGCTCTAATTAAATTATTTATTTTGGCATTAGTTTGTTTAGATTAAAACTCTCGGATAACCTTATACATTAAACTTGTGTTTTTTTGTGTTGGTTTTGGAGAGGACATTCCAATAATTCGATAAAAATATTTAAATAATACCTGTTTTTCTGAGTGACGCCAATAGTACTATTTATCTATATTACAAATAGGAAAGATTTGCTTGTTTGTACGATAAACTTTGAAACTAAGGAACCGATTTTAATAATTATCATTTTTCCATTAGCAAGCTACTTTATCTAGAAAGGCTACATAGTTACCGCGAATGAAGTCGCACACAAAAACTAGGTTTTTCATAACATTACTAGTGTAAATTAAAAATTTATAACACCCCCGACGAGTGAAGGTTACAGTAACTAGAAAAGAGCTGATAACTTTCAAACGGCTGAACCGATTTTCTTGGAATGTAGCTAAGAACACTCTCGATCAAGCCACCTTTCAAACAAAAAAACTAAATTAAAATCGGTTCATTAATATAGGAGCTACGATGCCACAGACAGATACACAGATAGGTACACAGATACACAGATACACATGTCAAACTTATAACATCCCTCTTTGTGGGTCGGTAATAATATTTCAGGAGAAAAACTCAAATCTAAAACACTGCGTTCAATGGATTATAAGGCGTAAGAGCTACTACCTTTTTCTTTTCATCAAGACAATACAATATTAACCACAATTGCAAAAAAACGATGATTCTATCTTATAACCGTATCCAATAATCATAAGAGTCATAAAATTCTCCTATAATCTCTACCGTTTCTTTCGGTTCTCGAGTTTTGTCTTTTATCGAGTCTGCAATAAAGTTGGAGGGTACGGTAGTCAACAAATTATGAAAAGATGTTTCATTGAATCCCAACCATATTTCAAACGCAAGAAGGGCTGAATTTTTTAGTGTGCTGCCGTCCGTATAACGATTCATGAAATAGTAGGCTCACTGGGTACTTTCAGAACTTAATATCTGTGACATCGGCGATACCGGTTAACTTTAAGAAATATGCCTCTTGTTCTTTCGCAAATCTGCAATTTTGTTCGTGCGCTTGATAAATTGTTTGAGATAATTAAATTCTCTTTTACTTGGAAAAGTTTGAATAAAGTTTTAGTTTGACTAAAATATCGCCACTGAAAGGCAATGACTTTGTTGTAAATGGAACGTGCGTGCTTGGATGGTTGCTAATGACATTCCTGAACCAAGTTTGCCTAGATTATTCTCTCAGATTAAGGTGATGTAAGATAGACATGATGAGAAATAATACCTATGAGAAAGTATAGAAGTCTTAGCTAGGTTTGATAGCCAAAAGCGTTGGTTTGATTCTCTAAGGACTAATGATAATGGCCGATTAAAATATAATAATCGTTTCTATCAGTAATCTGTCTGTAAGTTACTTAGCAACATTGGGGTATATCAAAAATTGTATGATCTTTTTGAGAAACAACAAAGTTGCTTATCCAGAGATTACAGAGAAATTGATTATTATTAGTTTCGGCCGTAAGACGATAAAATTCAAGATTCCACTCAAACAAATGGAATCCATTGTGATGCGAAAGTCTGTCTGTCTGCAGTTTAACTGATTTTGACGAAACTTGATTAAAACTAGATACAGAGTCATCCCGAGGACGGACTTAGGCTACTTTTTGTCTCGGAAAATCCCTGCAATTTTCATGAGTTTCATTGAATGAAATCATCTGATTTCATTCAATGAGCCCCCAAACGGTGGGGCTATCAAACCTCTTAAGTTATGTTCAGTTTTATATTAGTAATACCTTAATAAAAAATCTTCTTTTCCTTTTCCGTTTCAAATCATAATGCACACGAATTCACAGTAAGTAATCTGCTTTGATTTATACATTCAAGGAAACTGAAATCGGAGACAACGGGACGTTAACATCGTGAAAACAACGAAAAATCTTCCTGTCTCCGTAAAGATGCTACTTCATATTGTAGACCATAAATCAGAGGGGAGAGAGTATCTGTCAAAAGTGTAGAATATATTTTATGAAGCGTCCAATCCTGTTCTTTCAGATTTAAGTGAACAAGAACAGCATTTGTTATACTTGAATCAGATATTTTTTTATTCAATCATAAGTTATTCCTTTACGGGATCAATAAAATGTAGATTTTTAAGATTGCTTGCGACTGTTTATGTAGTAAATGAATGTCCATAATCCATAGATATTATAAAGAATACTAACTGCACGTGGCGAAGCGAAAACACAGGCAAGTAGCCTCATTGAATAAGGCATTCTGAACCAGTGGTAGATGCTCTCGACGATTCAAAAGCACTTGTTGAATAAAAATATTTTGAATTTGAATTTGAATACCTGTCAAAAATTGACGCCCTGACAGCTGCAGGCCACCAATATAATCTTCCGCATTTCAATTCCGCACGTAACAACGGATGCTTTGATCAGTGGCATCCGCAAACGGCTCTGAAAGATGGCCGCGCACTCATGCAGAAGTTATCGCTTATTGAAATCGATCCCCTGACCTGCTGCCTGGACCGCTATGCTATATTTTCACTACACTGTTGAACTTTTATCCCAAGTAGGTTTACGGTTATTTAGTTGACTACTTACATCTCCACTGGTTAACCCTGAAAAAAACTCAACACAACTCAACTCAAAATCAAAATAGGTACTCAAAATAGGTATTCAAAATAGGTACTATTGTACACCTTTTGATGGTTACAATTGTTAGATGTGTGAGATGATATAGTGGTGATAATTAATTACGTAAACTTAAAACTAAACCTACGAGGGGTCCAAACGCGCCCAGATCTGAGAAGAGTCCACAACAAACTCAGTCATAGGTACACTTCAAACTCTCTTCAAGAGTCTAAAAACTTGGAATTTATAAAATGGTAAGCAAAGCAAGGATTTTGATGAAGGATCTTTAAAACCACTTAATTCTTGCGGACAAAGTCTTTACTGACATTAAACCCGACATTCGAACAGCAGTTTAAACCCTATTTACCTAAAATTTTTGTAATAAAACCATGAGTGTTTATTTTTTGCATAAAATGTTATTACTCCATAAGGAACGCCTCCCCAGCCACGCTGCTCCATCGTGCTCCGAATTCACATCTCTTTTCATAGATAATTCCACACGTTCCACAGAATATAATATTCAGTCGGCTTAGACGTAAAAATTCCGCGAGTGGAAGGACGACGACCCAAAAAATTGCATTATTAAAACATAAACAGACGTACATTACGCATATACCTACTTTACGTACCGTATAAGTAGCTGTATGGAACTATGTAGTCTTTTGAATGTGGCTTTTTGTAGTCTTTTGAATGTGGCTTTTTGTATGAAATATCAAGTGACCCATATTATAAAACTGAAAGTGAGTTTTTTTGTTGGTTTATTGGTTTGTCCTTCAACCACGCCGAAACTCGCAATTAATCAGCGTGATTTTTAGACCTGGATAGTGATATTGACGTTTTATCGCGAAAAATCAGAGTTCATGGGTACTTAGTGTATTATAGTGTGAAGCTTATCATAAAATCTCGTTTCAACCCTTTTCCCATTGTCACATCAAACCCCCATCAAAGGGCCGTGTTCGCTATCCATGCCCTAATTAGCGAATTCTCGTTCGTCGCTCGTTGGTCTGGAAGTTATTGTTTATTGGCAATCGCTGCGATTCCACCTAGGATGGCCAGCGGTATGGAAAATTGATGAAAAATATTCCGCTTGCCCTAGTTTCGCGATGAATCAATTTGAATATAGCCACACAAGCCACACAATATTGTGGCAAATAAAACACAGCTTTATCAATGACGTACTTTCTAACTCTGGTTCTTCTGCGGATGTTCTCATTTGTGAGTTCTCTCTAGCTGAGTGAATCTGAGTGTTCATAAAAGAGTTGAGACCCACAGTCACCCAATGCAAGCGAATATCTCGGATTCGTATATTTACATTCAAATGATATAATACAATACAACCTACTATGACGTTACTTTCTGACTGTTTTTAGCTTTAGTATCCGGGTTAGGATTTAACTTTATAGGCTCAGCATAACATATTATATCACAAAATTTATATTCATATGCAACGTCTCAGCCTAACCGCAACAAGAAGATGGCGAAGTTCCAAATGATACAAGTATGAAACCTATCTAGAAAGATACTGGGCTACAATAAGCTCAAATTGCTAGGAACAGAAACTTGAAATTAAGTATGCTTGTAAGTACTAGGTTATTTATAACACAGACTAAGTTTTTTATAGTTTAAGATAGGATAGGTTTAGGATAGGATAGGTCTAGGTTTTTTATAGTTTAAGATAGGATTTTTCAGAAACTTCAGATATTCTTTCCGAACGAAATATATACATTTTTCTTACATTTTTTACTTATAAGAAGTACCCTGGTTTTCCTGGTTCCAGACAAGTTAAATAAGTACTCAGAACAGAACATTTCATTAAACTTAGGTCTAATTTCATGATGAAGGTAAAGCTGGCGTTACGGTTAGGATTAAACTTTATATGTCAATAATATATAAATGAGTTGCACAAATCCGGATTTGTTAACTTTGAATCACAATTTTAACTTCAAAATTAATCGTGGAGGTATGAATACTTGCTGTGCAACCCACTTCGCCTTTTATTGGTAGAAAAATTAAATAAAGCTAACCGTAATGCAACTTTAACCATCTGTCGTGTACTTAACTGGACTTGAATGTCGTAATTATGTAGCTGTACCCTACTTTTTAGCTTGTTATGTTCAAAGTAAGTTTTAAAACTTAGAAACTAAGCTACAATTTGCGTTCAGTTTCTAGAAACTTGAAGTCTTGAAGTATTGAAAAATTGCATAGCACGTACCCAGGTGCACTAGTAGGCTATAAAATAAATATGCAAGACGTGCGCTATGCTTTCAAAATGGCCTCATGCGCTCCTATTCTCTAAAAATAAATTTTCTTTTCAACGCTGACACAGCGATGACAAAAGACAAAATATTTTTGTGATACTAGTAGTTAATCCTACGAAAGTTCTGAGGTCTATGTTCTGTCGACAAGCTGTGAACTTAAGTTAACGGAAATGTCCTTACAAATAACAAATTAACAACAAGTGTAAATGAATTAATTAATACATTTCATCTTATCAAAATATATCTTATTTGGTGTAAATTAAAAATTTTATAACACCCCCGACAAGTGAGGGTTACGGTAACTAGAAAAGAGCTGATAACTTTCAAACGGCTGAACCGATTTTCTTCGATTATAGATAGCAAAGAACACTCTCGATCAAGCCACCTTTCAAACAAAAAAAAACTAAATTAAAATCGGTTCATTAGTTTAGGAGCTACGATGCCACAGACAGATACACAGATACATATTATGTTAAATTTATAACACCCCTCTTTTTGGGTCGGGGGTTAAAAATAAGGTATATTTAATCTAGCAAAACGTCAGCATATTGGCCAAGGTTCAAGTTGATAAGAATCCTCAACGTCAACCTAAAGTTTCGTTTCGGGCGGAACATTGATACCAACCTTCAAGACTTTATCTGATGACCGTCTATACGAACCGTGATGTCCTTGACAGCCAATTACTAAGAAATAAGTTTGTGTTCCCAGAAAATTGGTATCTAAGTTAATAGAAAATTCTTTTCAAACGCAAGGAATCCATGCTAATAAAAAGTATTATTAATGCAAATGTTTACCTATCTGTTTGTCTGTCTGTTACCTTTTCACGGTATTATAGTATATTTAATCCATTTTGATAATTTTGACATGTAAAGTCGCGTCGCGCCATATTATCGCGTCGATTCGCTTCGACTCTATGTCAGTCTATGTCAGACTCTAAGTCAGTGTGAATTGACCCTTACACTCAGAGTATTGGTAAATGGCTAAAGAATAAAAAATCTTGCTTTAGAAGCTCAGTTTATGAATATTTGCAGGCTACCCTCATTTCCTTTGAAATTTAAACTATCGGAGATTCGCATGCAAATAGGTCGTGAAATAAATATTCATACAACCTGAAAAGAAGCTTTTAATATAAAGGAATGAACAAAGTTTGGCTATATTATTATTAGGGTTCCGTACCTAAAAAGTAAATAATGAACCCTTATAGGATCACTACGTTGTTTGTTTATCTGTCTGTCTGTCTCTCTGTCTGTCTGTCGTGCCTATCAATAAAAGGAAATCAAAATCTATAGGGTACTTCCCATTGACCTAGAATCATGAAATTGGCAGGTAGGTGTATAGTTCTAATAACACAAGAGAAAAATCCAAAAACCGTGAATTTGTGGTTACAGCTCAAAAAAATTGAAATGTGTTTACGAAGAAATTAATCAGTTTAATAGGGAAGAGATAAGGAGCTGTCCGTCATTAACTTGCAGTGTTGCACATAAAAGTGTTATTATAGTGTTACGATGGTACGGAACTCTTAATGTGTGAGGCCGACTCGCATTTGACTGGTTTTTACTATGTTATAACGGATGACTCTTTTGTTCTCAATGCAAATGGCGTAGGTTCACGTTTTTATAGTGAACAATTTTATCTGAAAATGAATGAATGGAAATAAAACAATGAAAAAAGAAACAATGGAAATAAAACAACGAGAAATTCTATAAAACTTTTATTTTAATACTAGAGGATGCCCGCGACTTCGTCCGCGTAGATTTCGGTTAAGTAAAGTTTTTTATATAAACCTGTGGAGATCATACTGCCATTGGCGCTATTAGAATGCCGTAAGCCTTCTGTGTCGTAATAGTTTACAAATTGCGAAAACCCAAATATTTGAATTTCGCAGGCAGACCCGTCTAGTCCACCTTAAAAGGCTGGCTATGAGTTGAGATGATGGTGATAATGATTCCATATTGGCCCTATACAGAATCACAAATGAATTTTGTAAAAAGTCAACAAAAATAGGACAAGAGCCGTTGCTTATCGATGCAAAATTCCGTCCTACCCCCGTTAGTCAGTCGTTATCACATTTTCAATTTCACGTCAAAGGCTTTGAGATCGCTTCCAATGTCCTAATTAGCAGATTCTCGTTCGGAGCCCGTTCGTCTGGAAGTTATTGTTTATTGGCAATAGCTTCGCCGCACTGGGCCTCCGAGAGAGCTATTGGCACGGAAAATTGAGGTAAAACCAGCCACTACAACGCTTGGCTCGGTTTTTCGGATGAATTTTAAAAATATTTTTATCACGCTCGAGCATTTCCTGTGTATTAAAAGAAACTAAATTATTGAAGCGTAGTTTCTAAACACTATCATCCTTGAGTTAAGTAACTAACTCATAATAAGTGAACTTAGCAATAAAATGCACCTCGATGGTTGGGCATTTCATAAACAAAGCTTCACTTCTGTCGGGTGTCAATTATGCCTGATTACCCTTCTATAAATCATGAACGTATTATACTATTATATTATGTCTATGCTATATAATGGGTATCTTTAAAACAAGAGTGAATCGGCACCTTCTAGGTAAACGCGTCCCATCTTAGACCACATCATCACTTTCTATCAGGTGTGATTGTGGTCAAGCGCTTGCCTATAGTGAATAAAAAAAAATGAATTAATCCTTCAGGCTCAAAATATTAAATTCCTAAAATGTTGAATAATTCTCATAATGTTGAATCCCAAAATGTTGGATTCGCAAAATGTTGAATCCCAAAATGTTGGATACGCAAAATGTTGAATTTTAATTAACAAAAAATATTTAACTCTATACGATGGCACTAATATGCTAAAGGACTAATATTGTTCCTCGAAGGCTTATAACAAAACTAGAAGATTGTGCTATAAAAATACTGGAATAAATTGGGTGTACTATGAATTTTTATTTCACTGCAATACAGGGGATATATGGGAGATCTACGCCATAAAAGAGAGGCAATTCACTCAGGGTGAGATGTAACGAACGGGCACTGCCGCAGCCGCGGAAGTAGGCTGAATAATTGAACAAGCATAGTCCCCCGCGTGGCGGATCGTCTAGCCACTCGATCAATACTGCCCAAATGTACCGTACAAAGGCTTGTCTTACTTTAATCATCTACTTCTACGATTTGACCCACCCCAGCTTTACTGGGATGGGAATTCGAAACATATTTCTTAGTGTACGTTACACTAAGAACCTACAGGCTTACTTATAGGCTAATTATCAAAATAAACCGAAAGGCTTGGTGGCGATCCAGGTCATTTCCAGGTATTTTTTGACCGTGTCACAGAAAAGTATCAAATTGTCATTTTTTTTTGTCAACTAATTAAGGACTTGATCTCAAGATCAAGTCAACGCCAGCCCACTACTGAGCAAAGATCTCAGAATGAGAAGGGTTTAGAGTTTAGACCATAGGCCACCATGATGGCCCAGTGTGGATTTGCAGACTTCACACACCTTTGAGAACATTATGGAGGCATGCCTCACGATATTTTCCTTCGCCATTAAAGAAAGTAATATTTGATTGCTTAAAATGCACTTAACTCAGAAAAGTTAGAAGTGCATGCACGGGATCGAACCCCCCGACCTGCCAATTAGGAGGTGAATGTCTTAACCACTAGACTAGCACAACTGATTACTTGATTTATTATCAAGTAATTAATTAGTTGAAAAAATTACCTAATCTTTATCTACTTCTGATATTATACTCGTAGCTATTGATATCGAAATGTAATTAATAAAAATTCGTTAGTACTGTGTCAATTATATAGTGTACAACATGAATCTTGCTTATAATATTGTTTTCATATTCCTCTACGCATACGTGTCGGCAGTTAGCAGTCAATTACAAATTCAAAATGGCAAAATCAATATTAGGATTGGAACCACTTCAGGATGCAGTGATGCAGCAAGATTCATGACTCAAATTCGTTCAACGTACGACAGATTCAAGGATTTCGTAAATTTTGAATTCGTCCCTTGGGGAAGGACTAGAAGAGATGAAAATGGTGATCTAGTTTGTCAGTTTAGAGCCCCAGATTGTTGGGCTAACCGTGTACACCGATGCGCTCTTCATATGCTTGAAGGAAATGCTGACGCTCAGATGAATTATATGGAATGCGAATTTAGTCCTCCATATCCTGCTTTCCGACAGAGGAGTATCCTTTGTGCTTATGCTGCGGGGTTAAGTGTAGTCGAGATGGATATATGCATCAGAACAAGAGTTGGAGATGATCTGGAAGGCCCAGCTGAAGAAATCTCAAGGGAGCCGATAGAAGTTATCAATTTTGTACCCTTTATCGTTTTTAATAACAATACCAATAGAGCGTTACATCTTCAAGGCTATCGTAGATTAGAGAGTGTGATTTGTTTTGCATTGGCTGATAATGACACTACGGGAGTCACGCATTGTAAAATTTAACAAAAATAATGAAAAAAGTGTAATAAAGCAAAAAAAATATGCTAAAAAATGAAATAAATGAACATACAAAAATCATCGAAGCATAAAAATTCACTATAAAAATTATGTCCTAGGAATTTAATAAATGGAAAAAAACTATAGGTAGCCTACGAAAGAGTTCGAAAGTTTTTTTGCCGAAACGTTTCATAATGTTAATTGAAATACCTTATTGTATATTATGTAAGTCCTACTTAGAATTTATTATCATGAATTAGTGGAATTTTCGTCGATCGATTTTGTCATGAAGATATAATTTTGTCATGTAATAATCTCTAATTAATTACATTACTAAGATAATAATAATTGATAATTTGTAAGTAAATCATAATATTATTATTCTTTTCATAGATAGTTGTATGTTAAATTTAATAATTCAAACATGGACTCTTTAAATAGGTGATTTATAATAATTTATTGTGCTAGTTGCAGTAGCCCGTAGGTACCACTGACCCTTTGATTCCTGGCGTCTTATTGCGTAGCGCAATCACAATCAGTTGCAGTCAAGAGAGCTATGGACGTCTATCGGTTGATAATGATGATAATTGAGACCTTTGGCACCATTTACTAGTACTTTCTACTATTATCACAACTATCCTGCACTATCCAGCAGTACAATGCACTGACAGGGTAGTTAAGAGGATCATTTGCGAGCTATTACAGCGACAACGCAAATAAAATGGCACATTATACAGTTCCAGTCCAAATTAAATCCAAATTAGTGATAATTGCAGCCAGTGCAATGCTATTAATGAAGATTTCGCTGTACCCAACACGTTTCATATGTAATTTTGTTTGAATACGCTTTCGTATTACATAATATTTCGTGTAAAATTAAATTACTTTAAAATGTAATTTGTATAATTTTGCAGAAAATAAATCCTTGGTGATTTTTTTATAAATACGAAGTAAATACGACGTGATTTGGTTTTTGGTCACATTTATTATGAACTAGAATTTAGTGCATTCATAAAGCTCACGGCTTTTGAGAAAGCAAGGAAAGAAGAAAAAAAATTTTTGGTCGCCACAGTGAAACTTAAAAATAATTAAATTAATCTGCACTTATAAATAACTTAATTAAAGTATCCTAAATAATATATATCTATCTATTTCTGAAACCTAGGTAAGAACTTTTTTCTTCATTAAAAATTCAAGGATAATCTTAGCTGGAATGAGGTAATTTCCACCTTATACCTATTCTATTTTTCTGTAAGAAAGAAGGAACTACATTATTATTTGAATAAGCTTTTTAGCTACTTAATTCGTATGGTACCCACACGTCTGGATTTCAGAGCGCCTTCTGATAAATCTTAAAATATGTGAAATTAGACTAATAAAAAAAAACCAATTGCTTTATGACGTTCTATAATAATATTAAGAGAATGTTAAGAGTACGTTTAAGTTTTACAAATATTGATTCAGCCATTTTCTATAAAAAAAATCTGTGTTATAAAATACCCCATACCCCATACAATGGCTATCAAATATTTATTTTTAATTCTATACTTGAAAAATGATGACTTCATAAAAATTTTACGATCACAAAACTAGCTGGCAACATCAAAAACAAAATATTTTTTAATCAAATAAACTTTTATACGTACTTTTGAATCGTCAAATACAAGTACCACTAGTTTGGAATCCCTTTCCTACCGAGAATAACCAGCAAAAAACTCGGCAGTTGCTCTTATTTATATCTTTGTGTCCTTAACAGGGCTCTCTCCGTCACTCGTTTCATACAATCGTAGTTCCAATGTCATATGAATATTAAGCAACCAAAGTCCATGAAATTTTGCAGACATATTCTAGAAACTAACATCTGTGTCTGTGGTGTTTTAGACATAGATATTAGTTTCTAGAATATGTCTGCATTTCACGGACTTTGGTTGCTTAATATTCAAATGAAATTGGAACTACGTTTGTATGAAACGAGTGACGGAGAGAGCCCTCTTAAGCATTCATAAAGAAATTAAACCATGGTGCTCACATTTCACAAACCAAATTCCCGTAGCAGTCTCATAACGGAACATCCAAAATATTTAAGAAAGTCACATCTTCTGTCAATTTTGAAAGAGGAATATTTTGTCTCTCTACTTTAGTAAGCGTAGTTACCCTACTTTAAAACCGCGTCTCGGGGTTAAAATAATGAAGCCACCTCGCCGGTATGTAGTACGGTTTTTATAAACTCCGCAAACAAAAACAACTCTAAAACAATTTTCATTCCACGCCCCCTCTCCTTTAAAAGTATTTCAAGGTAATCTCCTAAGACTATGCGAAAACTCGAAACTCTTTAAGCCCCCATAATATTTTCTTTATGGAAAAAAATGTTTTCATTTCCTTCTCTAATTTGTGGCTGGCTTTGCCATATTTTAAAAATTCTTAATACTTTACTAGGGGATATTTTTTTTTGTTTTAATGCAGCTGTTACTTGAGTGTGTTTTTGTTTCAAATTATATGACACTTGCCAAACTTTTCTTTTAACTTAATTTGAATAAGTAATAACTTTTTAGGGGAATGGTAAATTGGGGGAGCGTAAAAATGTTTATTTTAAATATCTTAAGGAGTTGCACCTATTTGTTCAGGTGGTATTTTATCTATACTAATATTATAAAGAGGAAACCTTTGTATGTTTGTATTGAATAGGCTCAAAAACTACTCGACCGATTTCAAAATTTCTTTTACCATTACTTAGAGGGATTCTTCCGAATCCGTATAGGCTATATTTTATCCCGAAAAATAGAAATAATAAATGTCCACCCGTGCGAAGCCGGGACGGGTCGCTGGTCAGTGATTAAAGTGAAATGTAGTAATAAAAGATTTACATAAACTTTTGATTTTGGGTTCCAATTTTCAGAGATACTATCTAATCTTACCTTACCGGCATTAATAGAATATAGTCAAGACAATATAGCATAACGGGCTGTAAAGCTGAAGTGGCAATGGGCACACAGTCAAAAAGTCATAGAGTTGGGACCCCAAGGTTCTGGAAAAAACAGACAGACAGACAGACAAAAAAAAAAAGATCCTATAAGGGTTCTGTTTTTCCTTTTAAGGTAAAACGGAAAAATACAAGAATTCCAAGATGATGATTCCCCTTCGTACACAACTGAAAAAACTGCAACCCCACAAAGAAAAATACGAGCTTCCTCCTATTAATATATAAACACAAGACACCTTAAATTCATTGTACAAATAGCAGGTACTTTGTTACGGTGGATATATTTAAAAATGTACAACCTCCCCTACCTAGGTACGGAGACGACCGCTGTATTAATGAAATTGCTCCCCCAAGAGACCATACTCGGTCTCGACTTCCTACTGTCTTAGTGAACTGTGGTTCTATTGTTCCATTGATGCTATATTAATTGGTGTTTATTGAACATTGATCTTGTTAGATCGATTGTCCTCCGATGATACGATTTGAGCAAATGCAATGAGGTGGTTTGCATTGTTAAATCAATTATTAATCCTTGCTTTAGGTTAGTAAATCATCATGATCAACCTATCGACGATCCACTACTGAGCACAAGGGTTTAGGCAGTAGGCAGACTTTACACACCTTTGAGAACATTATGTAGAACTTTCAGGCATGCAGGTTGTTGTTTCATGATGTTTTCATTCACTGTTAAAGGAAGTGACATTAAAACGCACGTAACTCCGAAAAGTTAGAGATCGACCAGGTCTCCCGAGTAGGAGGCGGATGTTTTAAAACCACTAGACTAGACTATCACGGCTCTGTAGGTAAAAGCTAATACTAATTGGATATTTGGTAGGAAAACTTTACTTTTGTCCGATGGGGAGACTTCGACATCGTCCCTACCCTACCTGCAAAAGAAGCGCAGTCAAAAATCTGCTGCTTCCAAGTTCAACTTTGACTGTATCATCAACCAGGTGAAATTGTAGTTATAAACGTGTAAGATGTCTAGTCGAGTGATAAACACATGCCAAGTGTAACTCAAAGCCAGCATCAAATGCATGTCACTTCAAGTTCATCAATTTACGTAGCTCATGCTAGTTTGCCCAATCATACGGTGCCTGACTTTCTATAGTAATAATAGGCCTAACCTAATCATTTAATCTAGGCACAGTTTGAGTGTAAATGTTACACTGAAATAATTTTCAAAAAGTAAAACAGTTTTTCCAATTATCAGCTACATAAAGTTCCAATGTGTCTATTCCAATGTGGTTCCGATTCTAAAGATACGGACTCGCGATGTGTTAAAATCTCTACGCCCTCGGGAGTACTATTGCTCCCTGAAAATGTGCTAATTTTAATTATCTCTAATCACCGCGGTAAAGGCAACATATGAAGCCACGCCTCAGCAACCCCAAAGTTAAATCCCCAACAAACAACTGCTAAAACTTAACGACTTCATATATCCCCCTTAGGGAAGGGGTCATAAAATTAATACCTTGCCTCTAAATCGTCAGGTTACCTCTCCAAACAGTAATTTCCCTTAAATATTTAAGTTTCCATGCACCCCCATCCGCAACAAGATTCAATTTCACGCCCCAAATAGGGACCCCTTTTTGGTCCATTCTCGCTTCCTTCAAACGTCAGGAGACAAATAAAAGTGTCCAATAATTCAAGAACTTCGCTCAGCTATTTGTCATTCCGAAATATTCTCATGTCGGCTTCGAGACTGAGGACGCTAGAGAAGTCATCTTAGGCTGGTGCTCGAACAAGCTCCATACATTAAGGTTGCATTCAAGGAAATCGCATCAACTCGATTTGAATCAATCTTGTGTCAAATTGGCGAAGGTGATGGGCGTATTCGAGCTCATTGGTAAGTCAATATACTCTGTTAGTAATCCATTTACAACCTCAAATATATATTTGAGACAGTTTTATTTTCACGGGGTTATTATTATACTTGTATCTATACTTATACTTGTACCTATGTTTTTTGAACAGTAAGTGATTTATCCATATTAATATTATAAATGCGAAAGTGTGTCTGTCTGTCTGCTACCTTTTCACGGCCCAACAGTTTAACCGATTCTGACGAAATTTGGTGCCGAGGTTGCTTGCGTCCCAGTAATTGACACAGATAACTTTTTATCCCGGAAAACCAAACAGTTCCCACGGAATCGGACGAACGGACGAAGTCGCGGGCATCCTCTGGTTATTTATATATTTAGATAAAATGCTTGAAAATAATGTTTTTCTAGCTCTCAGGCTATATCATACATTCATATCGGTATCAGGGAGAAAGTAGTACAATTTATGATATGAATAATTTTGCATAGATTCCATGTGAAGCTCACCTGAATATCTAAGACGCAATTATAATTAAGTTGAGTCACGTAGCTATGACCTCTTGAATTATACTGGATGTTATCGTGGCTAATTAATTTACTTACGTGCCATGACTTTAAGAGAAGCCTAATCCTCTTAAAGCTTCTCTTGAAGTCATGTGTACTAGGTAGATGGTGACCCGATCTTTCCAACAGGAGGTTGACTTCCAGGTTATGAAATATCTTTCAGTAAACAAATCCATACTTAATTTTATAAATGCGAAAGTGTGTCTGTCTGTCTGGCTGTCTGTCTGTCTGCTACCTTTTCACGGCCCAGCAGTTTAACCGATTCTGAAGGGTACAGAGTTAGCTTATATCCCGGGGACGGACATAGGCTACTTTTTATCCCGGAAAATCAAAGAGTTCCCACGCGATTCCTAAAGACCAATTCACTCAACCGATTTGTATGAAATTTGGTACCGAGGTAGCTTGCGTCCATGTTATTAACATAGACAACTTTTTATCCCGGAAACCCAAACAGTTCCCACGGGATCTTCGAAACCTACATCCGCGGATGAAGTCGCGGGCATCCTCTAGTAAAATATAAATGAGACTTTTGCCTAATTTTCTGCTACCCATCTTAATTCAGGAGTAATTTTTGAAATTTTATCTTCTTTTTACCCGACTGCAGCGAAGCCCAAACGAGGGTTTACATTTTTTTAAATTACTTATAAGTATAGAGTAGCGCGTAGCGCTTGAAAAAGATATTACCTACAGTCAAATAAATGATTCGCTGTTTTACTATTGTTGTATACAGTTTGATGAATAGCTATAAGTGTTTCGAAGACACAAATATTTAAAAGATACAATAGAATTCTGTAGAGAGTACCTACATTAAAAGTAAGCCAGCCCACACTACAAAATTTTATAGCGCGATTATTGAAAAACTGTTTCAGACATTATCCATATGTCACAGAATTCTGCGAGAAAGGCAGTGTGGGTTTACCCTAAAAGGTTAGATATAGACAGGCAGACCAATTTTCGCCTTTATTTAGAACTAGCGACCCGCCCCGGCTTCGCACGGGTGGACACTACCACGAAAAATCCTATCTATTTTCCGGGATAAAATATAGCCTATACGGATTCGGAAGAATCCCTCTAAGTAATGGTGAAAGAAATTTTGAAATCGGTCCAGTAGTTTTTGAGCCTATTCAATACAAACATACAAAAATACAAAAATACAAGGGTTTCCTCTTTATAATATTAGTATAGATAGAATTTTAAGAGCTTATAGACAGGTCACCTCTAAAAGAAGCATACATTACGGGTAGCTACTTAGAACGAAACAAGCTTAACCTTTTTATTCCAATATTTTCTGTCCTTTTAGCGACTAAAAGAAATTCCCAGGACAGATCCTTTGCACTTGTCTGTTACTTATTTAGATGTAAATATTTTATTATGTGTCGAACATAATAAAATATACCTATTTACTCGTTTCAAACGTCGAAAAGGTGGATTTAGGAGGATCAAAGACAAATCAACTTTCGTGTCGTCGTGTGTTAACTATAACCAAAGTTACATAACTAACTATACTAATTTTTAGGGTTCCGTACCTCAAAAGAAAAAACGGAACCCTTATAGGATGACTTTGTTGTCTGTCATTCTGTCTGTCCGTCCGTCTGTTTGTCTATCCGTCAGTTGTGTCTGTCAAGAACACCTATAGGGTACTTTCCGTTGATCTAGAATCATGAAAGGTAGGTAGGTAGGTCTTATAGCATAAGTAAAGGAAACAATCCGAAAACCGTGAATTTTTGGTTACATCATATTAAAAAAAAAACTAAAATGCGTTTCAATTTTCAAAGTAAGATAACTACACCAAGTAGGGGTATCATATGAAAGAACTTTACCTGTACATAAACAGATTATAATTATTTATTTATAGTCTTTGATTTATCGTGAAAAATGTCGGAAAAATACCCGAGTACGGAACCCTTGGTGCGCGAGTCTGACTTGCACTTGGCCGGTTTTTTCTGTAGCTAGACACTATATTTTTCCTGTCAATTGTTTTGTCCGTAAATCCATGTACCGTACTGGCAAAGCCGTGCCAAGCAATTTAGCGTTCCGGTATGATGCTGTGTAGAAACCAAAAGGAGTAAGGGTTTGATAAAAACTGCCATAGGTACCAGGTTAGCCCGCTTCCATCTTAGACTGGATCATCACTTACCACCAGGTGAGATTGCAGCCAAAGGCTGACTTGTATCTGATTAAAAAAAGATTGTACTTATTCAGTTATCAAAATCATAAACTTTCAACTCAATTTCGTTTTAGGCCGTTTTGCCTGGTTATGTGTTTAGTTTAGCATTTAGTAGACCAAAAACTTAGGATTGAAGAAAAAAAGTATTTTGATCAGAAGTGTAACAATACCTTTGAAGTTATTAGACCAGTGTAGCAAAAGTATAGCTTCGCTGTTTAGTGGTTCCGTGGCTTTAAACATAGTTAGGTACTAAGGCGAGCGCTAAGCTCAGCAATGTAATCATTAAGGGAGTTATGTAAGTCTGTGCAATACAGGTGCTGGTACTTACTACAAGGATCCTAGCAGAATCTTGTCTAATAGCGAATACTTGGTATTACTAGGTAGGTTATGGTTCTTAGTTAAGATTACATTCTGGTGAATTAATTCAATAACAAGCTGTTAAAGTTACGTTACAGTCAGCGTTAAACTTTGACCACTTTAAAAAACAAAGCACATCTTAGTATTTTTGTCAACGATTAAGGTTACAGATAAAGAAGATTTTGTTTTTTTTTTTATTGAAAATATAATAAAACTTAAAGCTAAAATGTAATAAAGCTAGCCTTTTATTCAAAAGTAACTTATTTTTTTAGCTTTAATTGAGATTTTAAATTAATTTTGTAGAGTTTATTGTATTATTATAATACAAATTACCAGAGAGAAAAGTTAATTTAATATACTTACTGCAAGGTTGAATAAAATCAATTTAGTTATTTAACAGAGTCTCAAGCAGTAGATTTTCGAACATAGTCGGAACCTCGGACTGACAATTTAAGTCCGAGTTAAAGCCACAGGGCTTCGACTCGACCTCGATTTATCCTAGCCCGAAGCCTTAATGGCGGACTATTAGCTGTGCCCAGACCGACCGAGCTGGCTAAGCCACTGTAATCTAGTTCTGAGGCAGATTTCAACTTATTCTCGGCATGTAAGCTTAGTAAGTTCTGTAGGTAGCATACGTAGCAAATAACTGACTTTCATACATATTTTTATCCTATTTAACGTCTTTGGGGGTGGAATTTATAAAAATCCTGAAATACGTATTTCTTCATTTTTAACCATAAAGTTTAATACCAATTTTCATAGTAATAACTTAAGAATTAACAGACCTTCATAAAGTTTCATCCCCCATAGGGATGGAATTTCCAAAATTCCATTTTAGTGAGTGCCTGAGTCATAACGAAACCTACTATCAAAATAATTTTAAGTTCCTTACAACTGTCCAGTCCGAACAAGTCATTTTATATGTACCAAGTATGTACCTAGATAATATCTATATCTAGAAGATGTAAAAGTCTGTATAAGGTTATCCAAGACCAAACCGCTGAGAATTCTATGAAAAGATTTTGTGAAATTACAAAATTTATATAGACAAAATCAAGAGAAAATAATAAAATTGTACATTGAAATAGCTCTGTAAATATACTTATTGCTTAGAAATTACTGCAGAAAAATGCGAGTGTTTTATTTCCGCAGAAAAAACACATAAAAATACACACATTATTATGCTCACAACTTGTAGAGCTAATTTAAATACAAAATATGAAAGGATATTGGAGGAAAACAGTGAAAAAAGCTTCCGCATACAATGTTTATTTGAAAAATAATAAGCCTGGAATAAAACCGACCGGAGTGTATTTAAATAAGATAGGGAAATTCAAGTTTGGGTACAAAATTCGCGTGTTGTCTCTAACAAGAAGCCACGTCGAGATGATACTGTGTTACTGCCTACTGCATATAACCTACTTCGTAACGGCGCATATTAAATTAAACTATACCTACTACAGGGATAAAGATAACACCGAACGAGTAAATGGAAAACAGGACAGAGATTTGAATAGAGTAGTCTTTATTTGAAAACAAAGACTTTTTTAATTACTTACTTAAAAGTGGTAAACTAATAATATCATTAATCACTAGCTTGTGCCTGTGACTTCATCTGCATGGACTACCCAAATTTCTAACTCCTATTTTAACCTCCATGGGGTTGAATTTACAAAAATCCTTTCTTACCGGATGTATATATCATATCATAGTAGCTATGACAGCCCGATCCATTCAGTACTTTGAGATGTGCGTTGATAGATCAACGTGCGTTGTCAGTCAGTCAATCACCCTTTCCTTTAGACTAGCGCTTGGCTGCAATCAGACCTGCTGGCAAGTGATGATGCAGCGGATGGAGTTATAAGATGGAGCACTCTTGCCTAGAAGATGCCTATTAACTCTTGACTTGAATCACTTCTAATATGGGTTCCTTACCCATATTAGAAGTGGACGCGAAAACTGATGCCGGAAGGACGTTCCGTATCCTAGCGGTTTGGATTAGAAACGAGGAAGCAAATCGTTTCGTACATGTCCGAGGAATATTAACCTTGACAATGCCTTGCGGAACCAGATCAAAAAGCTCTTGTGCACACACTCCGAAATCGATAGACAGGCAACTTTGCGCCGATGTTCTAAACTTTGAAGTTTAGAATTCATCACAGCTCGTTTTGTTACTTACAGAGTTTGTCGATTACAAACAAACAGACGCATTTTTCCTCTTTATAATATTGGTATAGCTGAGACTGCTCTATGGATTTTAACTTTGTACTAAAGAGGACTCTATTCCTTCCCTGTGATAGGACTAGCAAGAGTATTGTCGGCTCGGCGTAACGCCGCACAAGTAAACACTTCTAAGTATCGCCGCGAAATATTGATAGAGGAAAAACACTTCGCGTTTGCATAATCTGATTCAAATTTCGTTACAGTACCTTTATCTAAGTGGAATCTTGCACGAACAATTTGGATTATACCTTGAAACCGATCGGCTCCGAGGCAATCTTCGAAAATACTTTACACGTTATCTGAATTAATTCAAATTCTAAATTAAAATTACGCTACTCAAAGACATCTTCTGTGTAAAAAATAGATACTTGATATTATTTATTAGCGGATGTCTACTTTATAACAGTGCAGTATAGTATTATCTGTATAGAAGTAGTTATAGTAATATGTGCATGCAATATTTCAGCTCAATTCGTCCAATAAATAGTTTGAGCTATGCGATGATGATCAGTCGGTCAGTCAGCTTTTTCTTTAATTAACCCCCGACCCAAAGAGAGGGGTGTTATAAGTTTGACGTGTGTATCTGTGTATCTGTCTGTGGCATCGCATCTCCTAAACTAAAGAACCGTTTTTAATTTAGTTTTTTTTGTTTGATAGGTGGTTTGTTCGAGTGTTCTTTGCTATAATCCAAGAAAATCGGTTCAGCCGTTTGAAAGTTATCAGCTCTTTTCTAATTACTGTAACCTTCACTTGTCGGGGGCGTTATAAATTTTTAATTTACACTTGTACAATTCAGATGTTCCTTTTATAATATGTAGACACACACATATCCTTATGTGTGTGTCTACTAATAACTATAAGGCCAAATTTTTCGTCCACGAATAGCAAATAAGGAGGATTCATTTTTATTTTTACTAAGTGAAGCCACGGGTGGTAGCTGGTACTAATAAATAATATAATACTTAGTGGGTGCTTAGGTACATATTACTAGTATAGTAAAACTAAACGCAGAATTAGTGATTTTCGTATAGAATGCGTTATTTGCTTCGCTGAGCATACATTATTTCAAATAACAACCCTTATTTGATCAGTGTGTAACCCTTTACCTCCTATACTTTCTAATACATTATGCAAATGTAATTAATGAAAATGTTTGTTGTGTAAATAGAGAAAAAACACCATATTAGTTAAGTAATGAGTTATAACAAGTAAGTAGCTACTCCAATAAAAAGACAGTATTGCTTTCAGTTATTTAGTTAAGAGATTGTATGTACAATAGATTCTTCCTCATCAATGTATACTTACAACCAATTAATTAGCACCAATAGTCTATTTCATTAACCCCCGACCCAAAAAGAGGGGTGTTATAAGATTGACGCGTGTATCTGTGTATCTGTCTGTGGCATCATAGCTCCTAAACGAATGAACCGATTTTAATTTAGTTTTTTTTTGTTTGACAGGTGACTTGATTGGCTATAATCAAAGAAAATCGGTTCAGCCGCTTGAAAGTTATAAGCTCTTTTCTAGTTTTCTTATAGAGGGTTTGTTTTTTAAACTTTGAGTTATTGTTGTTGTCGTTGTCAACCGATAGACGTCATAGACCTCTTGTAGAAACTTCCCCACACCAGGTCTTGCGCCGCTTGGACCCATCGGTTCTCTGCGACTCGTTTGATGTCATTTACTTACCTTTATTTTATAGATAGTTACTATACCTACTTATTTCTGCGATCAAAATCAAATCATCATTAAATGTTTAACGGGTGTATAAAGATGATTTTGGTTTACAATTTTGACTATGACTAAGGCACAATATCGCTAGAAAAAACGAAAATAGGTGATAGTACTGATAAGATTCTACATAAAAACACGAAAAAAATATTAAAAAAATTGTATTTTAAAAGTTTGCAATGTATTACAAATAAAACATCTGACTGACGTTAGAGGTCAACAAAAATTGAGATGGTAGGTGCGGCAGGGTCAATGCTGCGTCGTGGGCGCGGCATTGACCCCAAGTTTGGCACGCTATACATTGCGGGTTCGAAAAATAATAAATCATTACTACAAGTGTTTTAGGCAAATGGTTATTAGCATTAGATTGTATTTAGGTAGTAGGTATAATAAAAGCGCCAATTTTTTGCTAGTGTTCTAATTACAACCTGAATTTTCGTTATGCGTGGGCGACTGTATGCCAAGCTAATTGCTTCAGTTCAACTTTTATGGTCTTCCTTCTTATATGGAACTCGTTTCTTAGAAGGAGGAAGACTTGGAGTGTAAAAATTCTTGGAAACGTCCTTGAAAAGTTAATTAAAAGCTATTTAGAAAGAACCTAAACGTATACCAAGTCAAGCGACGAACATAATAACGGTAAAAGACCGAATACTTAGAAATACCTATCGATGTATATAACCCGTCGGTAGCTTGCAAAAACATCTACCTAGAATTTCTGAGAAAGTAGGTATCCGCTATCAAACAAGATTTTGCGTGGGACTCTGTAGAATTACTAGGTATTACAGATATTACTAAACTATCTAGGTATTTGCCTTGTTCACGACGGAACTATGTATGTTATTAAAATAGTTTGATTTTAACCCATCGCCGGCCCCGTACTGAACACAGGTATTTTCTCGGAATGAGAAGGGTTTTAGCCTGAGTCCATCATCACTCTTGCCAAGTGTGGATTGACAGACTTTACACACTTTTGAGGACGTTTTATAGAGAACTCTCATTATATTACGCAGATTTCCTCATGAAGTTTTCCTTCACCGTTAATGCAAGTGATATTTTAACTGCACATAACTCAGAGAAGTTAGAGTTGCATGACAATGTACAATATTAGTTTAGACTATAGAAAAAGCTAGCAAATGTGCAGGCGGGTCTCCTAATGTTAAGTGATTACCGCTGCCCATGAACATTTGCAGCACCACAGGTACCGCCAATACGATGCCGGCTTTCCAGGAATTCGTTGATCCGACGCTTGAATAATATTTATTTTGCAATCTATTGGGAACACTGCTGAAGGAAATTGGTTCCACAATTTGCATGTGTGTGGAAAGAAAAATCTAGCACAACGACAATAATATGTCCGAGTAAAATCAAAGTATGTTGTATAGATCTAAGCCTAAAGTATGATCTCCATATAATCCTCCCAAAGAGAAGGTCATTGTCTGTTATAATATGATATTTGAATATTTATGAGACTATTAGTTTACTTAGTTAAAGGTGATTTAGTATAATGAACCCAAAACAACCTAAGAACACAAAACTATTGATAAGATTACTTGAAAACTTTTGAGTCTACTCAATTAAAACTCAATAAGTACCAACTTCTCATATTTCAGATCAAAGAACTTTATCGAATCTTCTATTTCATAGTTTAGCGACTTCTAAAATTACATCCAATTAAAATACAGTTCGGATAACTTATCCAATTTTGAAGGATTTATAGAACTTTGAATCAAGAAAGGTAGGTAGGTACCTATCTAAATATTTATGAAGGATTTTGATTTTAGTTAAAGAGATTCTCGGCTCAGCTTTTTTCATATTTTTTTTTTAATATCTTATTTGTTTTTTACCAAAAGACTTAATTATGTTGAATATGTACCTACATCTACCAATAAGTACGCGATAGGTCGAGATGGCAATCGGGGTATGAGAAGCCAAGCACACCTGCACAGCCTATCTTTCTGTATCTTTCTTAGTATCTAACACAGAGGCTATATTTCTGTATTAGATACTAAGTTAGCGAATCACCTAGCAGGTCCGACCCTTGTATCATACAAGTTGAGTCTCCCGAGTCCGAAGGTAAACACTTCGTTAGTGCGATTCAGGCTTCAAAGTGACCGATTGAAAAAACCTGTTATAGCGCCATCCAGTACCGGTCAAGGAATATAATATCATAAAAACTTTATTTTGCAGTTATATTCTTTATTTTTGTGTACATCTCTTGGTGTAACTTGGTATAAAACAAAAATATTCTTTCGTTTTATTTGTGCGTAACACGATCAATCAAACTTATGCTTTTTTTGTAAAAATGTTGCACTGGGCCTAGACACTTGAGATTTTGCTTGCAGGCTTCCTCTGTAATGTACCTAGACTAGCACTAAAAACCATTTTTAGGAATTCCACACAAGTTCCAAGCAAAGTCAGAATGGGTGAGCTAGTTATGAAAGTTCTTCTTATTTATTACTAGCTGATGCCCGCAGCTTCGCCCGCGTGGATTGGTCAGATCCCCTGCAGCATCAGGATTGAGGAGTTGGACTCCAAATTTTTTATGAAACAATGTCGCGAAGTTCCTCTATCGATTAAAAAAGAAATGACGCAAATCGGTTCAGAAATCTCGGAGATTTCGGTGTACATAGGTAGAAAAACACAACTCCCTTTTTGAAAGTCGGTTAAAAAAGTAGCCTATTTTACGCCCTGGTCAATCCTCTACTTGCCTGTGAAAGTCCCGTCAAAATCGGTTCAGCCGTTCCAAAGATTAGCCTTTTCAAACAGACAGACAGACAGACAGACAGACAGACAGACAGACAGACACACAGACAGACAGACAAAAATTTTAAAAACGTGTGATTCAGTTATGGTATCGTTCAAATAACTATATGAGCTTAATATGAGGTAGTTATTTCGAAATTACAGACAGACACTCCAATTTTATTTATTAGTATAGATATCACCAGTACTTATAAGGGCCTATGGTATTATGACATAAATTCTCCTCCAGCCATACAATAGCAAGCATATTCATAAGGCTGTTGTCTGGGCCCTTCAAATAGACAAAGCAGGCCGGGATCGCATGAATAAATACAAGGATAGGCAAACCGGGGTAATTGTAAGAAGACAATCGCGATCGTTTATCCATATCCATACTTCCATATTAATCCATGCATACTAATATTATAAATGCGAAGGTTTGTTTGTCTATAGGTCTGCTAGCTTTTCACGGCCCATCTGTTTAACTGATTTTGACGAAAGGCACAGAGATAGCTTGCATCCCAGGTAAGGGCATAGGCTTTTTATCTCGAACAAACAAAGAGCTCACACGGGATTTTTAAAAACCTTAATCCATATGAAGTCACAGGCATCAGCTAATTTAAAATAAATAGATTTAGTATTAGGATTTAGTATTAGTAAGTACTAGAGGATGCCCGCGACTTCGTCCACTTGGATTTAGGTTTTTAAAGATCCCGTGGGAACTGTTTAACTTTCCGGGATAAATCCATCACCGGGATACATATATTGATTGAGGATTGCCTATATCAATAACAGGGACGCAAGCTACCTCGGTACCAAATTTCATACAAATCGTTTATGCAGATGGGTTTTTGAGAATCCCGTGGGAACTCTTTGATTTTCCGGGATATGTCCATCCCCGGGATATAGGCTAACCCTGTACCAAATTTCGTCAGAATCGGTTAAACTGTTGGGCCGCGAAAAGATAGCAGACAGACAGACACACTTTCGCATTTATAATATTAAATATGGATGTAAGGATAAGGAGCAAAAAGCGAGGACTCCATCTCCACTCCCCATCTTATAGCTGTGTTGAAAATCAAAATCAAATCTGAAATCAAAATACCTACTTATTTTTACTTCATGCAAGTCAACTTTATAAAATGCCTTACGACAGGCTAAGACATTTTTACCGCCACAAAAAGCAGATTCTACTTAGAAAAGAGCCAGCAAGAAACTGTGAAGAAATTTTTTTGTTTACCGTTTAAAAGGGGTCTTTCCGTCACTCGCTCCATACAAACGTAGTTCGTCTCTCATTGGAATACTAACCAATCATACTCAATGGAATTTTGTAGAAACGTTCCTGGAACTAATATCTATGCCTGTAGTTTTCCAGATTTCCGTTGAAATATTCGGTTTCAAAGTTACGCGGTCTTAAAAATTCACATACAAATATTTAAGCCCCTGTAATTTTTAAACTACATATTTTTAGAAAAATCTAAAACACCACAGGCACAGATATTAGTTTCTAGAATATGTCTGCAAAATTTTATGGACTTTGGTTGCTTAATATTCAAATGAAATTGGGGCTACGATTGTATGGAGTAAGTGACGGAGAGAGCCCTGTTAAGGATTTCATCCTGAAACTAGTGCCGGCGATAAAACACACATCAGCGAGCGGAACGGTGTTTTGCCATGTCACGGGCTGGTGCGAAAGCATTTTAATTTGCATTTTGATTAAACCGACGCGTCTGTCGGGCGACGGCGACGGTCGGCAAGAAATGTCGATCCTCTGAGGGTTGTCAAATGAACAGAGATGCTTGGTGAAACCATTGATTTTGGAAGCGCCGCGAGTGAAACAATAGATCAACATTCAAATCAAGATTGTGATATGTACCTACTTAATAATTTATGTAACATCTTTTTTGTACTTACAAATCTTGCAATAAATAAGTATATAAGTGAACAATATACATATAAAACACAAAAAATGTTTACTTTGAAACCATCTAACCAATGTGCCCCAAACCTGTTTCATTAGTAAGGCAATGAGGCGAATATGGTTTTAGACCACTAAAACAATGCTAATGCATTTCTTTTTTAACCCCCGACCCAAAAAGAGGGGTATCTGTGTATCTGTCTGTGGCATCGTAGCTCTTAAACGAATGAACTGATTTTAATTTAGTTTTTTTTTGTTTGAAAGGTGGCTTGATCGAAAGTGCTCTTAGCTTTAATCAGAGAAAATTGGTTCAGCCGTTTGAAAGTTATCAGCTCTTTTCTAGTTTTCTTATAGAGGTTTTTGTGCCGGGGGTTTTTAAATTTTAAGTTATTTAGCGCAGAATATACATCGATGGTAGTAAGTAGCACACACCGAAAGTTGCAGATTTTAACGATACTTTCCGAACCGATTGTTGAAAGGTACGAGCACCGATCTAGGTAAAAAGTTCTTGGCCACACTCTCTGAAATATTTCTTAACTAAGAACACGTAGAGCAAACGAAGAGAGGTGATCATTCGGGTGGTCTGGGGTTCGATTTGTAGGTTACACACATTCTTATTTAAAAATAAAAGTTTAAAAAAAGGAAAAAACCTTCACTCAGATTACATACGTCAAGACTGTTTGGTTAACGTGGTTTATTTATGTTGTTGTGAGAAAAAATTAAAACAAAATTTTACGAAGGAACTCGTGTCGTTTAATTACTTTATCACCAACGCACCGAGGATTCCTTTACTGGTGACCTCTATATACGAACATGAGTAAAGACGTACAAGGCACGTCGGCATCATCGCCGCCCGGCGATAGCGAGGGGAATGAGTCGACAAATCACAACGATGTTTTTCAAGTTGGAGTACGGGTCCCTAGCTCACTCATCAGCGACCTTACTAAAGAAGTAGATGAGCTACGGAAGCAGGTTCGACAAATGGCGACGCAGAGGGACATCAGATCACGTTCTCGCACATCCCAAGGCAAGCGTAATTCCTCAAGGCAACGAACACAATCCAGCTACAGGAAGTTTCCGCTGTGTTGGTATCATAGCAAGTATGGAGATAAAGCCCGCACATGCGTTCGCCCCTGTGACTTCAAGTCGGAAAACTCGATGGGCGGTCGGTAACGGCGACAAACGATCGTCCTTCAACAACTACTGGTCGCCTGTTCGTCACTGATCGATCGTCGAAGACGCAATTCCTGATCGACACCGGTAGCGATCTGTGTGTTTTCCCCCGATCAGCGTTACGTGACCGTCGTACTCGGACTGAATATACTTTGAGTGCAGCTAACGGTTCTGTGATAGCTACTTACGGTTTTGTGAATTTAGCTTTAGATTTCGGACTTCGTAGGACTTTTGTGTGGCGTTTCGTTGTAGCAGATGTTACAAAACCAATAATAGGCGTAGATTTTCTAAATTTTTACAACCTTGTAGTAGATTGTCGCAACAAGCGTTTAATAGATAATCTCACTTCTATAGCAACTACGGCCACATTGGCTAACTGTAAGAATATATTTACTTCTGATATGCTTGTAACAAGTGTGAAGGTTCCGACCGGCGGCAACAGCAGATATCACAACATTTTATCTGAATTTCCGGATATCACTCGCCCCGCCGGTACACCAGGTATAGTGAAACACACCACACAACACCATATCCGCACTACACCAGGACCCCCAGTGTCGTGTTCACCCCGTAGGCTGGCTCCAGATAAACTGAAAATCGCCAGACAGGAGTTTGACGCGATGCTGGCTAATGGCACCGCTCGTCCTTCTGACAGTCCGTGGTCATCACCTCTCCATCTTGCGACCAAAAAAGATAATGGCTGGCGTCCTTGTGGTGATTACAGGTTACTCAACGCAAGGACGATACCAGACAAATACCCAATACGTCACATACATGACTTTTCCCACAGCTTAACTGGTTGTAAGTACTTTTCAGTTATAGATTTGGTCAAGGCTTACAACCAAATCCCTGTTGCTGAGGAAGACATTCCGAAGACTGCCATTACAACTCCCTTCGGATTATACGAATTTCCTTTTATGACGTTCGGATTGCGGAACGCAGGGCAGACTTTTCAGAGATTCGTGGATGAGCTGACACGTGGATTTGACTTTTGCTACACATACCTCGATGACTTTTTGGTATTTTCCAGGACTCAGGAACAGCACGAAGAACATTTGCGCCAACTCTTCACACGTATGCAAGAATACGGCGTACTTGTGAACACGGCCAAATGCGTCTTTGGTGCACCTGAAGTAACATTCCTGGGTTACCAAATTTCTGAAAAAGGTACGAAACCCTTAGATAGCAAAGTCAAGGCTATCGCGGATATCCCTACTCCCAAAACTGTCAGAGAGCTGAGGCGATTCTTGGGCATGATAAATTTTTACAGACGATTTTTGCCCAACGCTGCCCAAATCCAGGCCCCTCTGAATGCTCTGCTAACCGGATCTGTAAAAGCTTCCCATCCGGTCGTTATGGAAGGAAGATCACTGCAAGCTTTCGAAGACTGCAAGGAAAGTCTGTGCAATGCAGCCCTACTGGCGCATCCTCATCCCGATGCTAAACTAGGTCTCGTCACGGACGCTTCAGACAAAGCCATCGCAGCAGCTCTACAACAATACGTGGATGGAGCTTGGCAGCCCCTAGCATTCTTCTCGCGTAAGTTGAGCCCATCGCAGGTTAAATACTCGCCATATGATCGTGAGCTCCTTGTAATATACGAAGGAATTAAATACTTTCGTCACATGCTAGAGGCCAACCACTTCACTGTCTATACTGATCACAAACCGCTATGTTACGCTTTCCATGAGCGGAAAAGTAACTGTTCGCCACGGCAGTATAGACACTTGGACTTCATCTCACAGTTCACGACGGACATCCAACATATCGCGGGCAAAGACAATGTCGTGGCCGACACTCTTTCCCGCATATATGAACTACAGATGCCAGTCGATCTAGAAGTCCTTGCCAAGTCTCAAATCACAGACTCCGAGCTTGCAAACTACCTTAAAGGTGAAACATCTCTTCGCCTCACCAAAATGACAATCCCTGGTAGTCGTACCGAATTGTACTGCGACGTCAGTACCCCGACTCCCAGACCTTTCGTCCCTGAGAGCTGTCGTAGGCAAATCTTCAACTGCCTCCACTCCCTTAGCCATCCTGGTCCTAACGCTACAGCTAAGCTCGTTGCACAACGTTTTGTTTGGCCTCTCATGCGCAAAAACTGCCGTGAATGGGCTAAGGCATGTTTGGACTGTCAGCGCACTAAGGTAAGCCGACACGTGTCGTCACCTTTGGGTACGCTTCCTTTACCTTCAGCGCGATTCAAACATGTCCACATAGACCTGGTCGGCCCACTACCATATTCAAACAGTTTTCGGTATTGCTTGACAGCCGTCGATCGCTTCACGCGATGGCCGGAAGCTGTCCCAATTATCGACATAACCGCCGAGACGGTTGCCAAAGCCTTTGTTTCCTGTTGGGTGTCGCGCTACGGAAGTCCAGTGGATGTCATAACGGATCGTGGAATGCAGTTTCAATCGGCACTTTTCCAGCAGTTGGCCAAATCCATTGGATTTCAGCACCGCAGCACAACCGCTTACCACCCACAGTGCAACGGTTTAGTCGAGCGCTTTCATCGACAGCTGAAAGCAGCTATAACTTGTCACGCCGACGAGAATTGGACCGAGTCCCTACCACTTGTACTTCTTGGCATAAGAAGCGCAATCAAAGAGGACCTTAATGCCTCATCAGCCGAGCTGGTGTACGGTGAGCCACTGCGCTTACCTGGCGAATTTTTTGGCCAAAATACCGCAAACTACACCACCGACATCACCGACTTCTCAGCTCGCTTGAGATCCTTTGCCGAGAAATTACAACCAGTACCAACTCAGCACCACTCTAAACCTAAAACCTTCGTATTTAAAGAGCTGAGCACCTGCAGCCACGTATTCCTTAGGGAAGACACGCTACATGGTGCCTTGCAGCCAGCTTATACAGGGCCATACGAGGTTTTAAAGAGAGGCGCTAAAACCTTTAGATTAAAAGTTAAGGGCCGAGACGTGACTGTATCAATCGACCGACTAAAGCCAGCCTACATATTGTCCGACGATACTCTCTTTCCCAAACCACCTAATCCTCCCCAACACAAACCTCCAGATGTTCCCCAGCAACAAGCTGGAGACAATATCGGATTGCGAACCACGCGTTCCGGTAGACGAGTACGGTTTCCGGATTATTATCGTCCGTAGACACGGCCTCTGGAGGGGAGTGATGTAGGTTACACACATTCTTATTTAAAAATAAAAGTTTAAAAAAAGGAAAAAACCTTCACTCAGATTACATACGTCAAGACTGTTTGGTTAACGTTGTTTATTTATGTTGTTGTGAGAAAAAATTAAAACAAAATTTTACGAAGGAACTCGTGTCGTTTAATTACTTTATCACCAACGCACCGAGGATTCCTTTACGATTCCAGGCACGCGTCTCAACTTTTCGTTATGTACGTTTTAAGCAAATAAGCACCACTTGCTCTAACGGGGAAGGAAAACAACATGAGGGAAAAACAATACAACGTGTATGGTAAGGAAAAGGAAAGTTCTCCATAATGTTCTCAAAGGTATGTGAAGTCTGTCAATCTGCACTTGGTCTATATGGTAGACTGACTATACCCTCCTGATTCTGAGAGGAGATCGTGCTCAGTAGTGATCTGACGATAGGTTGATCATGATGATGATGGTGAAGAACACCGTATACTTCACATTTTGTTTGAAGTTTTTTTTATACTCTTTATTTTAAATGGAAAAAACGTTTGAATAGGTCACTCCGTAAGGCCACATTATAAAACCACTTACTTGCGTAAGGCCTAGGCTCATCCGACAGAGATTGGGATAGGACTCCGTTACAGGCGCCAATCTGGCGAAGCCTGGGAAATCGAGTGAATACCTCCCATCTCTCCGCCTTGTTACGAACACATTCCACTCATAAGTGGTGTACGTCCTCAGGTCTATCACATTCGAGACAGTTATTTTGTTAGAAGTTGTACACCCTAAATGTCGAATGATGAATTCTTTTCTCTTTAGTTTTCTCGATGCAGGACTGATTGAAGCTGCTGCAAAACACAGACAGACTGTAGACAACACCGTTTTTCGCGTCACAGGCTGATGCGAAGGCATTTTAATTTGCATTTTGATTAAACTGTGGCATCTGACGGCCTCCAAGAGACGTCCACAGGCGGCGGGATGCGCTTCTGATATTTCGTAGCTTGAATATTATTTGTACTTATGATTAATGCACGTAGATTTTTGGCTAAAACGCTATTTTTGCTTTAAGTTACAAGATGTTTATTTTAGTACTTATAATAAATATTCGTATATTTCTAGCTGCCATTTTTTTATGAAATCCTTAAGAGTAGACGATTCGACGATCCCCCATCGATTAACTACGTTTGATTGTATTATTGTTGCTATCCCTATCTGCCCTGGTTCGTGCATTCTCGGTTGGTTGATTCCTACTATTTTAATCACACTCATTTTAACGCTTAATTAAATCAAAAGCGTCTCGCAATATATTACAGTCATATAGCAGTCATACGTTGTTGAGGCTCTCATACGGGTAGTACAGCTTTGATAAAGTTAGCGACGTTCACGTAATTTTTAAAGTAATTACGCCGTCAAAGCGGCACCGCTGCGACCCAAATCCATCCTAATTTTTGTCACGCCCCCCAGTTATTTTTGCGGGAGGAATGTAATATGATAAACATGCGGTAGACGGTGTTTTTGTGGAAGCTTTTTTCATAAGTTACATCCTTTATGGAAACATCGAGTGCGCACATTCTTGCGTACTTATTATGCGCGCAGTAAATATTTCAAACATTCTCTTTTTTTTTTGTTGCAAATATTAGAATAGGTGTCCATAAATTTTTCTTTTTTACGTCACTTGCGTGGAAGTGAAAAAACCTCTATAAAAACGATTTCTGATAAAAATCGTGTTCTATGAAGCTCTCAACTTAGCCTAGTTATCAAGTTATGTCTAAGCGAACACGAGTTGCAGCCAACAAAAAAAAATTGATTGGAATGTCCCGTCTTCCCGTCTTGTACGTACGGTAGCTCTCAGAATTCGAGTAGCTATTCCGCGAAACTAAAACTTGTCTCACTTGTGAACTTTTTCTATGGACAACTTGTCTCACTTGTGAACTTTTTCTATGGACACGCCTCACACACCTAACGCATGTGCATAACCGTGCCACGCGAATATGATGTGACTTACATACAGCCTTTGACTGTACATACTGTATAGAGATCATTGCTCACATCCTTACTCTGTGGCGTTACCATATCCATGTACTAGTAAGTAGGTATAATATCGATTCTTGTAGAATAAAGCAAAGAATAAATTAGTCCTTGCCTGAAATCGCAAAAAAAATCACAGTCAGGTCAAACGTTTTAAAAACTCGTCATAAAACAGCTGAATCCAAAATTGCGCAAACTTTATGCGAAACGATTGATGAATTGATCAATACCCGACAAGACAGGCAACTGGCAACACCCGGATTACCCATCCGCAATATTTCATTCGACTGAACGCGCTGAGTAGCAATTAGATTGAGCAAACACATACAGCTCCACTCATGCGGCACAATATGAGAAAAGGGGCTGAAACAAAAGCCTCGCTAAAATACGCGCAGGCTGTATTGTGGTGTATAATCGGCTGAACATTTAATATGCGGTCTGTGTCGAAAATGAATATGAAATGCTTACGTATTAGGTTGGTGCACAAAATCGCTTGCTTATTACCCGACTGCAGCAAAGCCAAAAGGAAGGGTTATGATTTTAGCAGTCTATGTATGAATGTATGTATGTATGAATGGTTGTATCCAGATTCTGTGTGTTCCACCGTAGTGCCTAAACTAGGCAAAGGCAAAGCTATAATTTTTACGAAAAAAAATGACCTAACGGAGTGTTACATCAAAAAAGTGGAGGTTTCTAAAAAAATTTTTCCCTATTGTATCGAGTGGGGTGTCAAATGAAAGAGGAGAAAATTCAGAGCCCATAAATACAAGTGTAAATTAAAAATTTATAACAACCCGACCCGACAAGTGAAGATTACAGTAATAACTAGAAAAGAGCTGATAACTTCCAAATGGCTGAACCGATTTTCTTGGATTATAGCTAAGAACACTCTCGATCAAGCCACCTTTCAAACAAAAAAACTAAATTAAAATCGGTTCATTAGTTTAGGAGCTACGATGCCACAGACAGATAGACAGATACACAGATACACATTTTCACACGTCAAACTTATAACACCCCTATTAGGGGGGGGGGGGGGGGGGTTTAATAATAAAATAATATCTGTCAATTGTGCTTTGTCCTGGGTCCAGCCATTGATTGAGTATTTCCTTCCGTCCGTGGCTTAGATTAATAATTATAATTATTAATATACTCCAACAAGGAGGTGCTAAATCAAAGGCCTGGATAGACACAGTACCTAATGATTTTCAAATAACCAATGCGGTTACTAAAAAATTTCAATACCTGCATAGTTGGTCATCTGGTACGAGCAAATCATGTATATTCAGTTTATTCATTGACCGTATACCCAATCATAGATAGGGCAAACTGTTGACCGGTGCATTACACATGAAAACACGGCAAAATGATATTCAATGCTTTCCAGCTAATAAATAGCCGGGAGCATTATGCAGGTTGAACTACGATACCAGGTTGAATATAAATCTGGGAAATATTTTAGCTGATGTAGAATAATATTAATAATTCGATAAGTATTTAAACATTTATTGATACAAGTGTAAATTAAAAATTTTCAGCACCCCCGACAAATCATTTTCAAATAAATAATTATGTATATCTAGACAACGTCCATCTTGACAGCTTAACATTTGTCAATTGACACCTTGGATGAATAAATACTCATTGACACTTGAATATTATGAACCTAAGGGTTATCTAACCTTCTTTTCTACAAGAAAACTAGAAAATAGCTGATAACTTTTAAACGGCTGAACCAATTTTTTTGGATTATAGCTAAGAACACTCTCGATCAAGCCACCTTTCAAACAAAAAAAAGTAAATTAAAATCGGTTCATTCGTTTAGGTGCTACGATGCCACAGACAGATACACAGATACACAGACACACAGATACACAGATACACACGTCAAACTTATAACACCCCTCTTTTTGGGTCGGGGGTTAATAATAACATAAAATTTATGCTAAATTATAAAACGTTTTCAATAAAATATAAACTGAAATAAATAAAATAATTAGATTAAATCTATTTTATCTAGACATTATATTTTACCACCGCAGCGAATCCCCCTGGACTACACAACCCCTATTTAACCCCCGCAGGAGTTGAATTTCCAAAAAACCTTTTTTAACGAATGTTACAAAGATATACATAGCTATGTGCATGCCAAATCTCAGCCTGATCCATCCATTAGTTTGAGCTGTGACTTGATAGATCATTCAGTCAGTCAGCTTATCGTTTTTAACTAACCCCCGACCCAAAAGAGGGGTGATAAAAGTTTGACGTGTGTATCTGTGTATCTGTCTGTGGCATCCTAGCTCCTAAACTAATGAATCGATTTTAATTTAGTTTTGTTTGTTTGAAAGGTGGCTTGATTGAGAGTGTTCTTAGCTATAATCCAAGAAAATCGGTTTAGCCGTTTAAAAGATATCAGCTCTTTTCTAGTTACTGTAACCTTCACTTGTCGGGGGTGTTATAAATTACACTTGTACCTACATATACATTTAAATAGCAAGAAGGTTTAAAAATAAATATTCAATACTCTATTTCTAAACCAATCATGAGTAGCTTCGGAAAAAATCAGGGCAGAACTTCTGTACAATATACTGTTCAAAAGAGTTCTAGGAATCGGTTCTCATCGGTTTTATGTTATGTGAATCCCCTTTTTGTTTCCATTGCACCCATATAATAACATTTTTAAAGAGCAATAATTTTACTGTCCTTTTACGTTTTTGCTTGTTTTAAATGTTTATTATTCCGGGATAAAAATTTACTTATGTCGATTTCCGGGACGCAAACTACCTCTGTACCAAATTTTATCAAATCGGTTAAACTGTTGGGCCGTGAAAAGGTAGCAGACAGACAGACAGACTTTCGCATTTATAATATAAGTGTGGATTATACAACGAGCATGAACTTGACCTAACGTAATAGGTATTAGTAGGGCAATGGAAACGCACCGCTAAACATATCCCGATAAGTGCAGAGGCCAGCAATGGTTTCTGTAACATTCGCAGACGAAATCTAATTTACTTTTCAAACTTTTACACTCCACCGTCTAGACTCCGATGTCCGAGAATGTTTTGTTTCAATTACAATAACATGACATGGGTTTCAGCTTATCCCAACGTCGATAACAGATGAGTCTAGATAGTTTCCAAACTTTCAGATAAAATAAAGGGCAACATTACCTAAGGTATCTATTACAAACTTTAGTTATTAAATAAGTATTAAGTCTGGATTTTAGCTGTTAGAACAGAGGCTTTTGACGTATCTAGGTACAACCTCAACGACGAGACCTGCCGCCAAGCATTATTATATTATTTTTAGGGTTCCGTAACTGAAAGTGACCGATAACTAAGCTGTCCGTCCGTCCGTCTGTCTGTCCTTCTGTCCATCCATCCTTCGTCCGTCCGTCCATCTTTTCGTCCGTCCGATCATCCGTTCGTGTGACCTTCGTCCGTCCGTCGATCTGTTCGTCCGTCACGAGATACAGCCTGCTGATAGACATATCAGCAGGCTGTATCTCGTGAACCGTAATAGGTAGAGAGTTGAAGTTTTCACAGAATGTGTATTTGTATTGGGGCTGTAACCACAAATAATAAAAATTTCAAAGTGTACGCGATGAATAAAAAAGGGTTATTTCTACACAAATTTCCAGCCCCTATTTTACACCCTTAGGGTTTGAATTTTCAAGAATCTACGGCACAATAACTATCTGCATGCCAAACAAACCGATCCGCCCAGTAGTTTGAGCTGTGTGTTGATAGATCAGTCAGTCAGTGACCTTTTCCTTTTATTATAACTTTAGATAACTGGAACTAAACTAAAATTCTATTCTTACTTTCAATAAATAGAAATGTACCTTCCTCCTTTATTTTGTTGTAGGAACAAAATCTTTTTGGAGGAGCTGCATCTGCGACGAACGATATCGATTTGCTAGACGCAGGCGGTAAATAGCGAATAGTATGAAAGTGGATTCCGTAGGGATTTCTAATCCTATTCCGTAAGCATACTATATTTTTATATCGTATACGACATACAGCGTGGAAATACCAGCCTAGAGAAGTTGATTGTTACGGGTTACACTGAGGGCAGAAGAGGGAGAGGCCGCTTACCATCGAAGTGATCTAATTCGTGTCCGTTCCACACTACTGCTTAAATAGCCACCGACAGAAGAAAATGGAAACAGTTGATCCATTCAAAAACGGTATATTTGAGTAGTTACTTACAGGATCTAAAGGGCTCTGTTAGTTTATACAGTTGCCCTGTATAGTAGAGATGTAAAGTACATCATCACTATAATATTGGACTGTTTTAAAAAGTAAAAACGTTAAAAAAAATTGTTTTATATTTTCAAATTCATTTAACTAAGTTAATGATTTTAGGCTCATTTCGTGGTTTGATGACATAATTATAACACACTTTTTTACTACACACCACCAAATGTAATTAGGTGTTCGACAAGTTAATCGTGGTATGTACCAGTTATTTACAACGTATTATACACTAGCTGATGCCCGCGACTTCGTTCGCGTGGATGTAGTTTTTTAAAAATCCCGTGGGAACTCTCTCATTTTCCGGGATAAAAGTAGCCTATGTGCTAATCCAGAGTATAATCAATCTTCATTCTGAATTTCAGCCCAATCCGTCCAAGTAGTTTTAGCGTGAAGGAGTAACAAACATACACACACCCGCACACACACACACACACACACACACACACAAACACACACAAACTTTCGCCTTTATAATATTTGTGATTTAACTACGTGTTACGAAATATACCCCCTTGCTAAAACTTTCGAGTAAGCTATCACATGCTCTATTCGACTACTTTGGCAACATTCGTGAAAACTACTGGGATTTGCAAGCTATTTTTTATCGACTTAGAATAGTTTGCAATAAGTGCCGAGTGAAGTGATTACCTTGTTATTTTGTTTTGAGTACGGTGAGATCTCTTCACTTATAAAAAAACTGTAACCGGACGATTTCTATACAATAAAATATACATATGTTTTAAAAACTGTAACTGGGGGAAACCATATTAAAGCTACAAGAGCCCAAATCACACTTTCTCAATTTTTGTCTGTCTGTCTGTCCGTGCACGCTTCTCGCTGAAACTACCTACTCTAGTTTAACATATTATAAGATAGGTACATTGTATCCTGAAAAACAATATAAGTAGATCGTTCGAAATAGGGAATCATATAGACTACAGGCCCATGTTCAAAAATGGATGGGTCATATGAACCACCAGGTGACGTATACAGGACGATATAAGAGCATAAAATAATAAGATTCAGCACTATGCCGTCACTTGTAAGCTGTCCAACAGAGTGCTGGTGAGAATTCAAAAGTGCAGGTAGAGTGAGTACATTTTGGTCATATATTTTTGTACGGCATTTTTACCATCGATAGATCCATGAAAAATAATAAGAAAGCGCGCAGTGCCGTAAAAAAATGGTGCGCCACAAAGTCAGTAAATTTTTTGATTTTCCGACAATTTCCGGGGTAAATTTGGTCATTTAATTCTGTACGGCACTAGTTTCATACTGTTTCAATACAGCCTCTAATCCATTATTCCGCAACGCCGTAAAAAAATCATGCGACAAGGGGAAAAAATTGAGGGTAGCAACCCCCTCTCTTTCCGTGGTCCGGGGGATGATTTGAAACAACATAAAATTAATTTATTTTGAAAGTGTTTTATGCATAGATAATATTTTTTTACATGCCGTACATTTTCGTTGGTCCAAAGGTTTGTAGGGGATGTGGATATTATATACACACCCGTTCACTTCAGTTAGACGGCATAGTGATTTTATCATATTATCAATTGTTCTCTTCAAAAATATGTTAATGCCGTACAGTATCAGATGGCCATAAAGTACTACACCCTTAAAATAGTAGCGTCATTTTCATCAGCCTAAAAGATATGGTCTGCATTAAAATGTACGGCATAATTTTTTCCTAATTTATGTATCTTAATACTATTTAAAACAAGGGAAAAGCGTAGAAAATTGCTATATTTTATTAATCTATGAATATTTAAACTTTTGCAATAATTTGAAAAATTTCAGTTTTTGTATTTCTCTTTAATTTTTTTAGAACAGTTTCTTTTGAACGGCAATACTATACAACAATAGTATTTTACACTATCATGTTAAAAAAAAAGTTGCCGTACAGAGTCAAATGATTTTACAGCTTTAAAAATCAAGTATACCATGAAATTAAGATAATTATTGATACACATTCAAATGAACACTAATTTTTTGACGGCATTATTTTTAATAGTACTTTTGAGTGCTAGATAATGTTTTGGAACCAAAGCCGTACTTTTTCAAATCACCCCCCGAACCACGGAAAGAGAGGGGGTTGCTACCCTCAATTTTTTCCCCTTGTCACATGATTTTTGTACGGCGTTGCGGAATAATGGATTAGAGGCTGTATTGAAACAGTATGAAACTAGTGCCGTACAGAATTAAATGACCAAATTTACCCCGGAAAAGGTCAGAAAATCAAAAAAATTACTGACTTTGTGGCGCACCATTTTTTTACGGCACTGCGCGCTTTCTTATTATTTTTCATGGATCTATCGATGGTAAAAATGCCGTACAAAAATATATGACCAAAATGTACTCACTCTACCTGCACTTTTGAATTCTCACCAGCACTCTGTTGGACAGCTTACAAGTGACGGCATAGTGCTGAATCTTATTATTTTATGCTCTTATATCGTCCTGTATACGTCACCTGGTGGTTCATATGACCCATCCATTTTTGAACATGGGCCTGTAGTCTAATAGTTTTTGAACAATTTGAGTAATCGTGCTTATTCTTTGGTCTGTGTTTCTTTATTAGAAGAACCAGTTAACATACCTACTAGTACTTTGTAATTTAAGAAAATAGTTAAAAAAATCAAAATATTTTTATTCAATTAGGCATCTACCTAGGCGGTCCCATAATGAATTGGCCTAGCTATGAAATAGTCAACAAAATGAGATGAAACCAATTTTATTTTTCTATGTAATCTCCACTAATATAAACACACTTTTGACTTCTGAGAACTAACATCTCTAAACCTCCATAAAAGTGACTTCAATCTTTGTCTTCAAAATGACTAAAGGCGGCCGCCTGCAATTCTTCATCGTTTGAAAATTTCCTTCCTCTTAAGCCCCGCTTTAAATTTGGGAACAAATAATAGTCTGACGGGGCCAGGCCTGGACTATACGGTGGATGTTCCAGTTCCGTGAACCCGCATTCACAAACTGCAGCCTTCGGAACACCGGCAGTGTGAACGGGTGCGTTGTCGTGGAGCAACAGGACGCTTTAAGACAACTTGCCTCTGCGCTTCTCCTTAATCGTGTCTCGCAGTTTATATAGTAATGAAGCATAATATTCGCCGTTTACGATTGTATTACGTTTTTTAAATTCTACCATCAAAATCCCTTGAGAATCCCAATAGATTGTACACAAGACATTTTTGGTGGATTTTTGCACCTTTGCCTTTCTAGATGGCTTTTCACCCTTGTAACACCATTCCATTGACTCGCGCTTGCTTTCTGGATCATGATATAAGACCATAGTTTCATCACCAGTAAGTAGCCGCTCGATTACATTCTTTGTGTTTTCGTCCCAAAGACCTAAAAACTCGGTTGCACAGCGCACTCGCTCCTGTCTTTGGACAGCTGAAAGAAGTTTCGGAACTCATCTTGCACTAACTTTTTTCATACGAAGATGGTCATGGATTGCACGATGGATGGTACTTTTAGAGAGCCTAAGTCTAGCTGCAATTACTCTAATCTTCAAACGGCGGTCACTTAAAACCTCCTCTTCGATTACAGCAATAGTTTCAGGAGAGAACACTTTCACCGGTCGACCGTCATGGCCGAAGCCTTCGACCGTTTCTCTCCCGAAGCGAAACTCTTTCACCCAGTTTCTTACTGTGCTATACGAGGGGAAAGACTCCTTGTACTCATCATCTAATCGTTCTTTTATTTGGGCGGGAGATAAGTCTTCATTAAACAGAAACTTGTGACGCTTCGATATTCGGTTTTCGACATTTCCAAAAAACACGCGAATCTTGATGTTCAAACCACTGCTGAGCAGAGACTACGCTTTTCATGTCGATGCATTTTAGTATATAAAGTAACACGATAAACGTACTGTCCGATATAACATAACATGTATCGATATGTTGCTTAGAACTATATCAGGCCAATTCATTTTGGGACCGCCCACGTAACATTGGTTCGGAATGCCTTTCCTTCCGAGAAGAACCAGCAAGAAACTCGGCGGTTGCTCTTTTCAAAGATTTGCTATACAATATTATGCCATGTATTAATAATATTATATGACTTACTCCGATAGTGATAAAATAATATCCTCTATTTCTTACAGAGATCAGACACATAAAAGTCATATTGTCCCAACAATCCAACATCGTATGTACGGAACAATGAACCATTGTACCAGGAGAACATAAAGAGCAGGGAGTGAGTAGTGTAGTTCGGACATGGTGAGCACTGTCGCGGAATACCGATGACCCCTGGAGGCGCATGCATTATTTATCCTCCTAAGCCGCGCCAAATGAATGCACCAGCCAAGAAAAACAACGTACGGAGACAGGCCCGACTATAAAATGTCTGGAAATGACTTGAAAATTCAAAACTAGCACTAAAAGTTTTTTCATGAACATTTACTTTACTCTGTATAATTAAACTGTTGGCCAAGTTTCTCAGAGTATTTTTAGTAGGTAGAGTATTTTTTAACCCCCAACCTAAAAAGAGGATTGCTATAAGTTTGACGTGTGTATCTGTGTGTCTGTGGCATCGTAGCTCCTAAGCTAATGAACCGATTTTAGTTAAGTTTTTTTTTGTTTGAAAGGTGGCTTGATCGAGAGTGTCCTTAGCTATAATCCAAGAAAATCGGTCCAGCCTTTTGAAAGTTATCAGTTCTTTTCTAGTTACTGTAACCTTCACTTATCGGAGGTGTTATAAATTTTTAATTTACACTTGTTTAACCTGATAAATTTTATTAGAGATCTTAAGCGTTTGTTGTTCTTGAAAATTGTTCCAAATTTGAAGTACAGAAAACCGTGATTCTTTGACTCACTAGAAAGTGTACCTACAATAACAATTTATTTATTGGTTATAACTACGGTTTGAGAAAAAAATTTGTTTCAGATTTCATTTAAATAGGTCAAGTAGGTATCAGGCACATAGTACCATACATATTATTTATTTTAGTACAAATCATATTTTTTTCTTTGATTATTTTAAGTATCAATTTTTGTTATTACAGATACTTAGTTCAACGAGCTTTTCTCAGCCATCGATTTTTTGGAATATGACATCTCCATGTTTCCAATATAACTTACCTCTCTCACCCATCCATTTCAAATTAGCACAGACGAATGGATACTAATATCAGTGTCACACAGCGCTTCCAGCGTTATCTTCGCTTTGCACTGTCCCCTGCCGTCTGTCAACGTGTATCCGAAGTTAAACGACGGAAATAAAAATCCCATAAATATTGAACAACCATATTTTTCTCACTTTGTCGCTCTAGAGCCCGACGTGTCGTTGCTTCATGCCTTCCTCTTGTAAATTGTCTATGAGTGTGTGCACACTACGAGCAGTTGCTGTTTGCATTTCGAAATATGCTTCTCGATGTTCTAGTTTCCTGGTACCATCGTTAGCATACTCGCAGGTACAATACCCAACTTTGCATGAAGTTTGCCGTAAGGACTATTGGAATATCAGATACAGCCTCAACAGACCAGCCAAGTACTTGATAGCAATAGGACTCGTTCCAATACCAATTGAGTTAAATTGGCTCAGGTCTGGTCTGGTGGTTAAAGGCGTTTCGATATTCGATACAGTAACGTTTTACGTTGCGATATAAACTGAAGCTCTGGGTTAGACGAAACATTATCATATATCACTAACTCACTACTAAGTACGGCTCTTAGAAAGAGAAAAGTTTGGTTTGGTCATAGTCTACCACGCTGGCCAAGTCAAAAAAGTTAGAGTTGCGTGCCCGAGATTCGTACCATGGACTTTTCGACTAGGAGGCCGTATACCAACAATTGGTATTTCATCCAATATCACCAAGACTTTTAGAAAACGGTGTAATACATTCTTAGTTAGAGATGATCAAGTAAATTCACAGCTAAGGGTTTATTAATTTTGAGGATACCTGGCGTATGCTGAACTACGCTAAAAAAAGAATGTGCCTAATGCATTGTTTTAGTGAAACTATCTTCGCATTATTGCCTTTCTAATGAAAAAGTTTTGGGACACATTGGTTGGATAGTTTTAAAGTATTTTTTGTGCTGTATATCCCTATATTAGTAATATTAACTACTCGTAAAAAACTTTTTGAGCAATTTTTTGCCTTACGTGTGTAACCCATCTTTTTAAATTGTCAGCTTATGCACCACGCATTCTAAGGCTCTTTCCGATTTGAGGGGTTCACAGGAGACTGCATTTGTTTTTATGTTCGCCAAATTTTAGGGATCAATGGGGAATTGCCGGCCTTTATCGCCGCGTTGGATTTCATACCGAACAAATGGGGCGATATTTCAAAAAGGAGGGCTAACGCGAACCTTAGTTGTAAAGGGGAACTACCCGCAAAATTGCTTAAACATAAATAGGTGGTAATATCTATATTTTTATTGCCACCTAAAACTTTTTTTTGCGGTTAGCGGAGAGAAAAGTATTTTCAAAGCTTTTCAGGTATCACATAATGTTTTTTTCGATACAATTTTATTAAGTACATTTATTTCTTTTTTCTCTATATCACACAAAATTCAACTACAACTACAGATTATGTATTCAATCCCCGCATTAGTCAATCAGACATTGAGCCCAACTCGGATCAGATGGGTCATATTAATTCAGCTACGTTTAATTACTATACCCAACACTTCTACAACTAACTGCTTGGCCATGGAACAGACACATCTTCCTTCTCCATAGGAAAATTCATTAAATTAAAACCCTTATAACTACCATATTACGTAAATTCTATAAAGAATACCCATTATTTCGTACAACTATTTCTCGGTAATCACAAAAGGCTCTGTATAACCAACCATTCGAGACACCCACACAAAACGACGTACTAATTTAGTACAGATTAAGTCTTAATACTTGCAGGGTGTAGTGTGGCCATAATTACTGGGATCCAGGTACAATTCCATCGGCTTTACACGTGGATTACTAAACTAATTGATGTCTGTCTTGGCCTCGTCGATGCAACGTACTAGGACAATACAGTATATACTATATATTATTGACTTTGTAATAGGTATCTATGCAATTTATCTACCTTGATGATTATTATTAATTATTGAATTATTCTTCTGAAATAAAATCCCAGAAAGCTTTACAGACAGAACATCATTTTGCTCAAAGTAACAGAAAACAAGAACGATATGCTCTGATCGACCCATTTCAAAGTAAGAATCGATAAGTGCCGTACGATTACACATAATAGCAGAGTGGCTTTTTGCAATAATGGCATAAGAGGGCTTAAGTATGCTTCCCTGCATGATAATGGTATTACAATTTTATAATGCAGTGAACTCAAGCGAATTGATTTTATGTCACTTTTAACTAAGTTTAGCAAAGCGCGACATTTTTGTTTTGTTTTGGGAAGTGTTTACAAAAGCAGAAACTGACTGACTGATATAACTTCAAATACCTACACTGCTGGATTTAGCAATGTTCAAGCTTACATTTATGATCTGTTCTAAATGTCTGTGTGAAGTCTGCCAATCCGCATTGGGCCAGCGTGGCAGACTATGGCTTAATCCCTTCTCATTCTGAGAGGAGACCCGTACTCAGCAGTGGGGCGGAAATGGGTTGATCAGGTAAACTAAGAGCGGATAGAATAGAATGGAATGGAATGGAATAAAATGGAATGGAATAGAATAGAATGGAATGGAAGGGAATGGAATGGAGCGCAGCGGAGGGGAACAGAACGGAACAGAACAGAATAAAAAACAATGAATTTTTATTCAAGTAGACTTTTACAAGTGCTTTTGAATCGTCAAAATAATTTACCACTGTTTCAGAATGCCGTTCCTACCGAGAACAACTAGCAAGAAACTCGGCGGTTGCTCTTTTCAACTGTTCAATTTACAGTAATAAAATACCTTGCAAGACTTTGTTTCGTATATTCATCAATACATGCATGCAATAAAATTGTGAAAATAGCGCGAGTCCACAACACATACCTACCTAGTTTTAAAGGAGAAATTTTATTCGAGTATGTCGAAACTTTGCATCAATAGGTACACTGTTTGTTCTGCATAATATGTCAAAGAGAATGAAATATTGAAGCTAGTTCTTGTCATAATATAATATTTCTTGGTCAGAATATTTTTCACATATTTTCCGATGTGAAATAAAGGCTGTATGAAATCATCAATAATAACGCGACGTATAATTTATACAACTGCATGATATTATTGCTGATTACTTCAAAGAATTAAGTGCTTGATTGAATATTCATTTTTTAGGTATCAACTGTTAGACGAGTGTTGTATAAAGTCATCATAATGTTTTGTACAGCCATCTTAACGTCAGTTATCCTATAAATAATCTATGGTGTGACGTCACTCTAGAAGACCCGTAGAAAAAGCGTAGAAATGCTGGACCAACTGGTCATTGTGCTATAAGTGTTGTAAAAATTTAAATTTTTTAAGTTAATTTAAATTGAATCGTCAATTAATTTTTAACGTTTTGACAGATTTCCTATACAAAAACTATTAAATTCTCTTTATTCCTCAGGTTGAAGTTATTTTACAGTTGAAAAATCAACCTTTAGTCAATCACTGTAAAGACCATTTTACGCCAGAGCAACACATTGCGACATTGATATCTGTCACTAGGTTGCATGCTATAATATTTTGTCTCAAATATGCGTTATGCCTGTAGGCCATCACTGTATATCATTACTAGAGGATGCCCGCGGCTTCGCCCGCGTGGATTTCGGTTTTTTAAAATCCCGTAGGAACTCTTTGATTTTCCGGGATAAAAAGTAGTTTTTGCGTGATTGAGTAACAAACATACTAATATCCAAACATCCACACTTTCACATTTGATATAGTATAAAAATCTTTAGTACTTAGTGTATTTTTACGTTATCTCACATTGACCATTGACAACCCATGTACCTAGTTGTTAGCGTATCGCCCTAACGAGCCTGACCCTTATCAAGTTTCGCAATATCGGGAGAGTATGCAACTGTCCTTTTTCACCGTCGAAATATACCGCTTAAATCCTAAAAATGGCGGTACTCTGCATATTACATACAAGGTTTTAATTAAATTCTGTATAGGCTGAGGACACTCATGTACGTTATGGTTATTATGGCCAATAATAAAGAGAAACAAAGAAATAATTTTGGTTTAAGCACTCGACAAGTATACCTATAGTACGCGACAGGTCGAAATGGCAATCGGAGTGGGGACGCCCCGCACAACCGCACAGCCCCACACTAACCCGGTGTGCGGGACGTCCCCCTCTCTCATCCATACTTCCATACTAATACCTATAATAATAATGCGAAAGTGTGTCTGGCTGTCTTTCTGTCTGTCTGTCTGTCTGCTACGTGTTCACGGCCCAATGACTGAACCGATTTTAATGAAATTTGTGTGTGTCGCGTGAAAATTCACGTGTCCTCGTTTTTCGCAAGCTCGATACAACACTTTTGATATACAACTAGGTACATCAAGGTATTAAATTAAACCATATACTGCAAAATGCACATAACTACAATGACGGGGAAAGGGGGAGGTCCCGTCGACGAGGCTATCAATTCCATCCACGTAGCAATCCCCTAGCCTCCCCAACTATGCATTTAATGAAAATAATACTAAACTACTAATGACATCCCCCTACGTGATAGGTTTTTGTACCGCGGTGTCTGACTTCAAATTAAAAGTGCTGTCTGAGCTGATTACATGAACTGAAAAGTAGAGAAATTGAGTGTCTGTTATATTTTACTAGCAATTGCCCGCAAAATTCCTACTAATACTGTAATAATATGTATAGAGTTCATAGGTTGAACGTAACGTCATGTTCACATTAGCCGTAGTTAGCATCTTCTCAATAAATTGATGTGGGTTGCATACGCATCGAATTGGAAGTCAGGTGATACAAAATTATGTAAGTTAGATTAAAATATATAAATTAAAACACATGTAAGGTTTTATTACAATTTATTACTGTTAGTTCATACTAGTAGGTACTTAATAATTCTATGGGTAACGGTAAACCATACTTTTGATATTACAGTAGAGCAAATATGGCGAATTCTGTGCATTATACTAATCGAATTGTTCATTCAAGTCTGACAATCCAAGCATCATAAAGGAATGGCAAAGGCGATATCCGAAAATCAAAATCCTCAAGGAAACCAATACAAGGGTAACCCTCTTATCCTTTATGACGACTCTCCGACAGCCTAAGGATACCTTATCAGGATGTAGGTCAAATATTTGGAAGATAAGTGACTTATTCTGTAATCTTTTGTGTTACAAAGAAAACCTTTTATTTTATTTGGAGAACTGGCTTGGCTTTACGTCGTTTATTTAAAGCTACGGCCATACTGACCGTCATGAACGCGGAATGCAAGATGATCGCTTCTTGCATTCTGGGAGCGTCCACGACGCGAATCTATACGTGCAGGTGTATAGTGTTCGCGTAGGTTGCATGGTGCCCATTGAACTGTTTTTTCACACATATTCCTAGCACAATCTTAGTGCTTAGCTGAAGGATACCACAATTCATTCTTAATGTGACTAGAAAAAGAAGTCGGCGAAAAAAAGTAAAACGTGAAATTTACCGACAAGATCCAACAAGACAAAAAGGAAAAACTTAGTGCTCAAATTATATGCTTAAATGCTCTTAGAATTTGTAATAAATTGAATTTTTTCAATATTTCAACGCAAGCGAACTAAAAAATTTTCCTCTCTCAAAGGAAATCAGCGCTTTTTGCATTTCCTTGAAACTATCTTCTCTTCAGCTGCTGTTGAAAAGTATCGCTTTTTAATGTAATTTCCGATTCGGAAGGCCGCGCGTCCACCGGGACGGTTGCTAATGGATTTTGTTATACTCCGCCGGAACTCCATTTTTTTTACGGCTTTCACGTTTAGACAAGTTTGTTCTTCGGTAGTATATTTACTTACAGATTTTTCTTATACTTATAATACTTACCGATTTTTCTTACATAAAAAAATTACTTATTGAGAGTACTTGCCGACTAGTGATAAATAAAATAATCCCTAGAGACATTCAGTCCAATCAATAAGATGTCTGCCTGAAAATTAATAAAAGCTGTATCTAATTAATTTTTACGCGGATATTAAGAAATGGCATAGTTCTAATATTTTAACGTTTAAACTATCGTGAGTGAATTCCATTTTAAGTATAGATTGTAAATACGTGAGTATATAGCCATAACAATCTTTGTCCATAAAAGGTATAATATTTTTCATTCCGGAAAAAAGAGTTACAACAGGGTTTTTGAAAACCAAAATCCACGCTTATGAAGCATCATTTATAAACTTCATGACATGTATACCTACATAACGGAGCATCAACAAAGCACTAAGGCGTAATGCACACTGACAGAGTGGAGTGGCAGTAAAGCGCGGCTGCTGTGTTTTTCTCAACTTAAACTTACTTTACTTTGACATAGGATTGAAATGGTTATAATGAAAACAGGCACCCCCAAACGTGGGCGCAACGCGCACTGTTCTCGGTCTGTATGTATTAGCCCTTAGTTTTGCTTTTACCCGAAAGAAACAATTATTTTTCGTTCATTTTTCAGATCTGCTGGCAAGAGTGTGACTAAAAACAAATCAACTAAATAAAAGATATTGAACTCTTTTGGTTGGGCTAAGCAAAAAATATTAAAGTATTCCAAAAAGTTAGTCTGCGCCTTAATAAGATCTTTGTCTGCAACTCAGAAATTCTGTTCCCAGCAACGAAAACTACCATTTCGTAATTAACTTTCGAAAAAAGCTTAACAAGGCTTCCCTCTCGTATCGTAGCCAGTCTTATTGTTGTGACTAGTGATGGCGCTTTCACGAGAGAAGATATCGATAGTCTAAATATGGTATGGTCTAATAATATGGGTCTACCGACAATAGTGACATCTGATATGTATCATTGAAGCTGGATGGTACAATGGCTAATTTTGAATTAAATTCTCTAGTTAAGCCAAAAAAGCTTTTGAGTTTCAGGTTAAGAAATTCATAGTAGTAGGCCGGAGTCTAAAAGTTGGTAGCGTAACACCCCGTGTCTTGGAGACTGCACAAAGCTTGTTGGTTCTGCGCCTAATCTCTTGGGCGTGCCAACCCATCGGAGTGTGAGAATGAGGATATACAGTCGCCTGTACTTACGCACGCATTTGTGAACTACAATATCTAACATCTGCGTAGTTGGCTAGTCTCGGTTGAGATCAGATATCGTGGCCGAAATTTATTCAGGAGAACAATATTATTTTTGGGCTTATTGCAAGTTTGCAATCATAAATATGAATTGCTTACTATTTATCTTAGAAAAATAAATGACCACGATGGTCCAGCAAGCAGATCTAATTTTCCATTTTCAGGCAACGAAATAACTATAACTACCATATCAACTTTGAACTGTTCTACATCCAGGCTCTCGTTTCATATTAATTTCCGCGCTACCAATTACAGTATTGTCTTACCAATATCTTATGCTTCTCACCACAAAAATCACATGTTTTTTCAATTGAATATCAAGGTAATGGTGTAGACATTACACCATGATCTGAACTAAGAGCCTAACTGACCAGCTGATTCGCTAACTCAGTGTCTAATACTGAATGATAGCCACCGAAATCATTTGACATTTATTTTTAATCCATTGAAGGTTTTCTATTTTAAATTATCTAAATATGCTGCATTGTTATACATTGCTGCTTCACTGAGTTAAAACAACCAATGTCAAATGAGCTCGGCGGCTATCATTCAGTGTTAGACACTGAGTTAGCGAATCACTAGTCTGGAATGTCAGTTATCGATTTCGAAGATATCGACAATTCAGCTTCACTAGTTGTGGCTACTATGAGTCGGACCTAATTTAATCTTACAATTTTCTACTGCACTCGCCGTGAGCTCAGTGTCAACGTTTCATTCGGATTTCATACCACAAACATTCTTAACGCACGTCCTACCTCCTTATTACAACGGAATTAAGTCTAAATTACATGGATTGGATGCATAAATAAAGTTGCAACTGATTTCAGTGCAGCGATCATTCTGTTCAGGAACAACTTGAAAATTGCTCCAAGACTTCGTACTGTCGTTATTAAAGTAAAATGAGAATTGTTATGCTGCTTTTGTGTTATCACTAAGTAAGTTTGAAGCGTAATAAGTTGTTGGCTCTATTGTTTCGCGGTAATTAACAAGCCTGGTACATTCAGATGTTAAATTAAATACACCTAGCAAATCCATTACGTTGCCTACAACCACTCAAGCAAATGAAATGTTTAGGTTTGCGCTTTGCCTCTATTTACTTGTTGGGAATGATGCTACAGTCTTATATATAGCTTATGACCTCGACTTCATCCGCGCGGACTAGAAAAATTTCAATCCCCTATTTTACCCCCTTAATGGTTGAATTATCAAAAATGCTTTCTTAGCGGATGTCTACGTCATAATAGTTCATCCATCCAGTTTTCGCTGTGGTCATAATAGCTGTCTGCATTCTGCATGCTAAATTTCAGCCCGATCCATCCAGTAGTTTGAAGTGTGCGTTGATAAATCAGTTAATCAATCACCCAGAGCAGTATAGAGCGGCATGCCACAGGGCAGCGTAGTACCACAATTATTTTTAAAATTCAACAAGAATCTTCGGTACAAGTCTGACTGTAACATTCAAACAAAGGTATTCCGACTAGTAGTAGGCATTTGACGATTCAAAAGTAGGTAAGTACTGTAACTAGTTTAGTTGATAAAAAAAATATTTCTATTCTTTACTATTGATACCTAATTCTCCTTTCCTGGCGCTGTGGTCTTATTAGTGGGAGGTCCCGGGTTCGATTCCCGGCAAGGGTTTGGAATTTTATAATTTCTAAATCTCTGGTCTGGTCTGGTGGGAGGCTTTGGCCGTGGCTAGTTACCACCCTACTGGCAAAGCCGTGCTGCCAAGCGATTTAGCATTCCGGTACGATGCCGTGTAGAAACCAAAGTGGGTATGGGTTTAAAAAAAAACTGCCACTATCCCTTCCAGGTTAGCCCGCTTCCATCTTAGACTGTATCGTCACTTACCACCAGATGAGATTGCTATCAAGGGCCAACTTATCATATCTGAATAAAAAAAAGAATTCTTCAACACCCTCAAAGAAATAGGTACACAGTTACTAAAACTGCACGAGTACCTACGTAATAGAAAAACCTAACCGCCACGTCGCGTCGTGCGAATCTAGCAGTCTAGTTTTAGGTAGCTCGCCTCGCCTTCCCACATGCGACAGCTAAACAAAACCAAAACACAGTCGCGCTTATAATTGTACCAGATCTTTCTGGGCTTACACGAGCATGTTCCTGTCTAATTTCACGCTTAGCCAAATCCGCCACAAGAACACGTCGCGCGCAGAACTTATTCCGTAGCAACTAGCAAGGGTTGCAGAATTAGGAATAATGAAATACAGCAATAACTGAGGAGCAGGCGAACAAAAACAGAACAAACGAATAACATTTACATTTGTTATAATATTACATAACTAGAGGATGCCCGCGACTTCATCCGCGTGGATTCAGGTTTTTAAAGATTCCTAAGGAAATGTTCGATTTTTGGGATAAAAAGATGCCCATTTCAATTTACAGGGACGCAAGCTACCTCAGTACAAAATTTCATACAAACCGGTTAAGCGGATGGGTATTTAGGAACCCGTGGGTACTCTTTGATTTTCCGGGATAAAAAGTAGCCTATGTCCGTCCCCGGGATATAAGTTAACCCGGTACCAAATTTCGTCAGAATCGGTTCAACTGTTGGGCCGTGAAAAGGTAACAGACAGGGAGACAGACAGACACACTTTCGCATTTATAATATTAGTACGGAAGTATGGATATCTTGACGGCCTCCCTGGCGCAGTGGTAGATAAGCGCTGTGGTCTTATTAGTGGGAGGTCCCGGGTTCGATTCCCGGCAGGGGTTTGGAATTTTATAATTTCTAAATCTCTGGTCTGGTCTAGTGGGAGGCTTCCGCCGTGGCTTCCGCCGTGGCTAGCGGCGGTTCAAACCTCACCCGTTGCAATATTATCGCACTTAATTCTAGAACAAGCTTTACCGTTTAGATATGATTACCACGGCTAATATTTAAAAAAAAAAACCATTTCACGTCATGAACGAATCTGTTTCTCTGGTAGTAGGCTCCAGCCACAAGAAAGTATTCATAGCTAACATTGATAAATAATTTTATGCAGAGTTTCATTGCATACAGAACAATATTCTCTCCTATAAGCCGTTGAGATAACAACTTGTTATGTTTTAAGTTGCTCGTTAACAATACAAAAGCAACCGTAACAATACTCATTTTACTTTAATAATGTCGGTACAAAGTCTTGGAAAATGTTCAAGTTGTGGCTGAACAGAATGACCGCTGCACTGAAATTGCCGACAATTTTACCACTGCACCTAAAATGGAGTGTTTTAAACCATATTCCTTCGTGATAAAGAGATTGAAGATGTTAAACAGATGCTGGTAATATGAAGCCGAATGAAACGTTGACACTGAGCTATGGTCGACCGCGGGAGAAAATTGTGAGATCAAATTAGGTCCGACTTTATGTCCCAACAACAATAAGAGTAGCTTGCGAATGAAAAGGAAGCCTTTTTGTTAAGCCGTTTTAAAAATTAATTTATGAAATACTTACATATTTTTATTCCTCTCAAAATAGGAATGTAGCTTCCAAGTTCTTATAAAACTTTATACTTTATGTGGCTTTATGATACATTTTTATTTTGAACTAGATAGAGGATGCCCGCGACCGCGTGGTTTTGGGTTTTTAAAGATCCCGTGGGAAATGTTTGATTTTCCGGGATAAAAAATTGCCTATGTCAATTACAGGGACGCAAGCTACCTCGGTACTTACAAAATTCGCTATTTATTTAAACGTTAAAAGTACTATTAGGTACTCTGTGGAAGTAGGTAAGTAAGGTAACACCAAAAAAACGCATGATTTTCTACCAAAGTTTAAATAGAGTTACATCTCCCAAAGACATTTCCTCAGGCATTCCTCAATGGATTCAGTTAGAACTGTAACTTCACAGTATAAACAAAACTGTATTATTCACTTTGGGGGCGAGCTGGTAGCGGATTGGGATTTAATCCACAGTAAATTGCTTACCGACTGTTTGGTTGAACTGATTATCTCGCAGCCTTTGGCTCTGTTATTTAAGCTATTTACATTTGAGTCGCTTTGACATTCCAATGCTCTTGAGTGTTTGAGAGAAATTCAATATTTAGAGCACCTTCACACTAGCGTTCCATCAGCGTGGGTGTTCGTCAAACGTATGGCGCCGCGACTACGCGATCTAGCGCTGTGTTAACGCTGATCGCTGAGCTAGCATCTTTTTTAAATTCATATACAAGTTAGCCCTTAACTGCAATCTCACCTGGTGGTAAGTGATGATGCAGTCTAAGATGGAAGCGGAGTGACCTGGAAGGGTACGGCAGTTTTTTTTAAAGAATATTAGCCATGCTAATCATGACTAATACTCCCCTTTCCCCTCCAATTAAGCGTAAAGTTTGTGCCAGGAGTGGGTATGACAATAGTGCAAGGGGTGGGGTTTGAACCGGCGACCTTTCCAGGAACCAGGAAACTCTATTGTTGGTTGTGCTTGTTATAAAGAAAATAATTAAAAGTAAAATTAAAACAAAAATAATTTAGATTACGTTCGCGATTTTACATGATGCCAGCAAAGCGTTCATGTTTAAAGTGTCATAGCAATAATGGCATCTGTGCTGTGCATAGGTTGCATGTACGAACGCCTACGCTGCAGAAACGCTAGTGTATATGGGCTCTTTCCAGAAAGACGCCGCGTCTCTGCTCCACAACATCGTGCCACTGTGCGTTGCGCTTTACTCGAATTTATTTATTCAACCGTTTTGTTTGGTACAGCATTCGGGAACAGTTGACAGACCTTATAGATTTTCTTGCGGCTTCAAATAAATTTGTAATTCATCGGTTCTCGTTTATTTTGCGGCTGTTTTTTATGGTTCCGTAGTAAAACAAGGAACTATTATAGTTCAGTGTAGCCCATCTGATCGTCTGTGCGTCGCATCGGTCTATATTGCACAGCTATTTTAAATCAAACTATAAGAGCTGTACAGTTGAAACCTACCACTGTACAAAGGAATATTGCAAAAATTTTGAAAAATATATTTAGGGTACAGGAACATGATAAGCGAGAGCCGAATGAAAGCGAGACTACTTTTTGAATAAATATTTTAAATAATTTTGAAGTTTTTTAGACAGTTTTCAGAAAAACCCCGTTTATGAAACAATGAACATCAAAGTTTTTATCAACTACATAATATTTATTATGACTACCGAAGAGTTTTATTTTTAACCCCCGACCCAAAAAGAGGGGTGTTATACGTTTGACGTGTGTCTGTGTATCTATCTGTGGCATCGTAGCTCCTAAACTAATGAACCGATTTAAATTTAGTTTTTTGTTTGAAAGAAGGCTTGATCGAGAGTGTTCTTAGAATCCAAGAAAATCGTTTCAGCCGTTTGAAAGTTATCACCTCTTTTACTTGTCGGGGGTGTTATATTAATCTACACTTGTTTGTAATGGGAAAACTTTCACCAGTTCTTTTGACGAACCAAAAGCTCTTCTAACAATGTATTTGAACCAAAAATCTTTCTATTTTTGTTTTCTAAGCCTACCCTGGTCAACGTCCATGTGAACGCTACTGCAAGAAAGTTTTTTTCTAAGCTAACTTCATTATCGCAAAGCATAAAAGTAACTTCCGCCCTGGGTCTTACTTAGCATAGACACGACATTACCATATAGAGCGACATTCCCACTGCACTGCGTATCAAAGGCGAACCTTATAAAGTTCTTAAAGGCAATCTCCTTTGACACTAACATTTTGCAATAAGGTTTCTTCTTACAGTGATAATGCTGGCCTAGAATTGATATAATAGATTGTAATTGTAATATAATTTTAGATAGAGAACAACATCACTACTCGTATAATATAAATAGTGTTGGTTTGTTGGTTTGTCTTTCAATCATGCCGCAACGAAGCAAACGCAATGGATCGGCGTGATTTAGCGTGGATATTATAGTTAAAGACTTTGGAAATAACATACGATGTCAATCTCAAGCGATTACCCCGAAAAATCATAAGTGACTTAATCTGCATGGATTTAGATTTTGAAAATCCCAAAGGAACTTTGGTTTTTCCGGATAGAAAGTAACCTATGCCACTATCCAGGTCTTTAACTATAGTACCCAAATAGTACCCATGCAAAAATCAGAAACACTTTCATATTTATTGTGATTTACAAGCACGATAACTTTTTTTAGCTGTTATGTGCCACAAGTTTTACATTTCCTCTTAGGTAAATATACTATGTCTAATAAATAGTTTTTTTTCCTTTTGGAGAGAAACTGTAGGAGTATAAACACGTTTGTTCCCAATTTCACGCTCAGCCGGCTCCGCCAAAAGAATCCGTTTGCCGAACAAAATTACTTATCTCGTACAAGGCTTTGGGAATGAACAAATAACCGAACTATTTTAGTAGTGGAGGAAATAGCTGTTACCATTCATGTATTAAAAATAAAGGACCATTCATCTATTTAAAATAACAGGTCCGATTCTGTAGATTGAAGATCTTTTAAAATTCAATTCATTGACGCGTAGTCCGATTTCATTCATTCTTTTTTTATTGATGCCCGCAGCTTCGCCCGCGTGGATTGGTCAGATCCCCTGCAGCATCAGGATTGAGGAGTTAGACTCCAAATTTTTTATGAAACAATGTCGCAAAGTTCCTCTATCGATTAAAAAAGAAATGACGCAAATCGGTTCAGAAATCTCGGAGATTTCGGTGTACATAGGTAGAAAAACACAACTCCCTTTTTGAAAGTCGGTTAAAAAAGTAGCCTATGTTACTCCCTGGTCAATTCTCTACTTGTCTGTGAAAATCCCGTCAAAATCGGTTCAGCCGTTCCCAAGATTAGCCTTTTCAAACAGACAGACAGACAGACAGACAGACAGACAGACAGACAGACAGACAAAAATTTTAAAAACGTGTGATTCAGTTATAGTATCGTTCAAATAACCATATGACCTTAATATGCGGTAGTTATTTCGAAATTACAGACAAACACCCCAATTTTATTTATTAGTATAGATATTTATTTTCCGAAATCGTGTTCTATTCTTAACTTACTCGCTAGAGGGGCAGAAATGGAGAAGGCGAGTAAAGAAGCGCCAGGGTTGTAACAGATCAACGTGATTTTTCCTTAAAGGTGTATTCTCTCCAGCCGCGACGCGCGGCAGTGACGCGCTACGCGGTACGCGCAGTTACGCGCAGGATATCGTGCAGCGCATTGCCGCGACGCGCAGTTCAGTTGCAGTTTAGTTCGAGAGCGTGGGTACCTTTACTTGTGCTATAAGACCTACCTACCTGCCTTTCATGATTCTAGGTCAACGGGAAGTACCCTATAGGTTTTCTTGACAGACACGACAGACGGACAAACAGACAGACCGACAACAAAGTGACCCTATAAGAGTTCCGTTTTTCCTTTTGAGGTACGAAACCATAAAAAAAACAAAAATCTTATTATTATTATTTACGACTAACAGAGTAAATAAAATAATGTACCTGATTGGAAAAGTTAATCTCGTTTAGGCAGTCAATATTTGTCGAATTCAAAGTTTTATTCACTTTCCGTTTAAACAAGCAATTTTATAAAAGTTTAACGTTACGAATTTAACTTTCGTAAATGGTAGAGTTTGTTCAGTGATTCGAAATACGCTCGAAAGGACACGTCAAAACTAAAAAAAACTCAAAACTCAAAATTAAAAATTTATAACACCCCCGACAAGTGAAGGTTACAATAACTAGAAAAGAGCTCATAACTTTCGAACGGATTAACCGATTTTCTTGCATTATAGCTAAGAACACTCTCGATCAAGCCACCTTTCAAACAAAAAAAACTAAATCAAAATCGGTTCATTAGTTTAGGAGCTACGATGCCACAGACAGATACACAGATACACACGTCAAACTTATAACACCCCTCTTTTTGGGTCGGGGGTTAAAAAGTACCTACTCGTATAAAAATTTAAATTAGGAATTTTACTTTTTCAAGCCTACCATGATTATGAATAAAAACTTATAGCTCAGAATTCATAGCTACAGGCGACAGGTCGAGATGTTATCGGGGTGGGGACGCCCCGCACACCCGCACAGCTCCTTCGCTAATCCGGTGCGGGATAGCGCGGCTGACGTGTGGTTGTGCGGGGTCTCCCCCCGTCTCATACCCCGATAGCCATCTCCACCTGTCGCGTACTATACTTGATTTACTTTGTAATTTCGTGTCAGTCTGTAGTCTGTAATTTAGTGATTTTTTTCGGGTTTCCGTATTCCGAATTGCTAATTTTACTTAGTTTAGAAGTGAAAAGTTTTCTGGTACTGCAAATTTTCATGGACGGCGGTAATCACTTAACATAAGGTGACCCGTTTGCTCGTTTGCTTGCTATTTTTATTTAAAAAAAGAATGTTCATTCTCAAGTTGGGGCCACACTCAGATAGATATATCTGATACTGTTTTTTATCGCGATAATGTAGTTACGACCGAGCTATTTATACAAAAATAATCTTTTATTTATCTTTATTATGACTACATTTTACCCTAAATAACTCGCGGTAAAGAGCGTAAGGCATTTAAACCTTAGTGTGGCACCAGCATTATTAGGGGTCTTCATTGTAGATAGAACAGCTACCTGCAAATCTTAAATTTATAGATCCAGTGGATTGATCTCTACGTTGATAAGTCAGATTAGTTTCTCCACTTACACATAAAAATTTAGACCTTACTTTGGATATTATCTGTTTATCTGCCTACAAATTAAATGGAGTGCTTGTATTATAAATCCTATAATAAAACCTCATCATAAATTTCCAACAAGAATTAAAGAGGTAAGTTCCGTAAAATAAGGCTCCAGAGCCGCGCAGCGGTTGGCATCCATTGTTTGGCACTGCGATAGTATTATTAATAAACTGAAATGAACTAAACCCATATTTTAATTTCATGTAGTATCGTGAAGCCAGAGAACTCAAAGTGAGATGCATGTTATAAAATGTAGAGGAAAATCTTTCCCTCTCTATAAGCTAACGTCTCTACGTACCTACTACGCACTGGCCAATAGGTACATGGTCAATCATCGATCAATCATCGATCAAAATCAATCAAAAATCAATGGTTTGTTTATAATTAATAAATAATTGATGGCCATCTGTCATTCTATCGTCTCGATACTATCGTATCTGTCATATTAGTTTAAAATTGATTGTTATATTTGTATCGAAAGAAGACAAGAAAGCGAGTTAATTATACGTGTTTAAATAATAGTTCAATGACTCAAATCGCGCCCGCTACTGTTTATGCCTTGGTCCCGCCTTGACTAGGTTTAAGCTACTACGCAAGTTCATAATTAGCTATTTCCCATTTCGCCCGCGGCCGACGGCTTTGCGCCTTAATTAACTGCACTGTTCTGTAATATTCTGAGGGGTACAACGACCGTGTAAGAGAATTTATATCAAAATATGACATTGTACAATTTTGTAAGGGTGTTATTAACCAATTTCGTAAGAGTAGTATCAAAGAATACCAACTATTATTACGTACTAGCTGATGCCCACGACTTCGTCCGCGTGGATTTACGTTTTTGAAAATCCCGCGGGAACTCTTTGATTTTCCGGGATAAAAAGTAGCCTATGTGTTAATCCAGGGTATAATAATCTATCTCCATTCCAAATTTCAGCCAAATCTGACCAGCAGTATCCGCACGCACACACACACACACACACACACAAATTTTCGCCTTTATAATATTAGTGTGATTAGTGTAATCTCTACGTATAATATCTCACCTGTCACTGTATTTTTGTTTCTAACTACTCAGTATTCTCAACTTTGAAACAAATTAGCCGCACATTTTCCATAATAAGTGACCTTGATCACAAAAGGCTCTACTTTAAATAATAATCAAAATCAAAGCTAATTCCAACCACAAAGGTCTCAGTAGCGTAGCTACTTAAAGAGAGAAAAAAATTGTCTAAATTCCCTTGAATTTCAACTTTACAGCTTTTAATGTTTGATTGTTAAAACTAAACTATAAGGGTTGCTTGCTACGAAACGATAAAAGCATTTTTAAATTGAATTATAATACTTAGGCACTCATTTTCTAGAACAGAGTAAATTAAATTAATACTTACATAAAATTCAGTCTGAAATAGCGATAATTCCCTTGACCTTTTTAATTTTTATGACTTTATCAAGAACAAAGCTTTCAGCACGAACACTTTTGCGTTAAATATAAAACCCGAGTATATTCACATCACGATTGATAACTAGAAACGCGAAGTTAGAATATTTTATAGCCTTTTAAAGTTCTAGAATATGCCAATTAAAACTAATTCATACTCTAGAGATCAGACAGTCAGATTTACAATTTTAATGACCAATATTTTTTGGTGGGGTCTACCTACCAAAGTCTAAAGCTGGAGACTGATTTGTACAGTTTATTTGTTTGTAATGCTCGAGACGATCTTGTTACAATACGGCCGACACAGGACTGACTAGTAGCGTGTGTTGGAAATGTATCATTCATGCTCTTGGCTCAAGTGTGCTCCATTATTAGGGTTCCGTACCTGAAAAGGAAAAACGGAATCCTTATAGGATCAAGAAAGTGATCCTATAAGGATTCCGTTTGTCTGTTTGTCTGTCTGTCCATCCGTCGTGTCTGTCAAAAAAACCTATAGGGTTCTTCCCGTTGACCTAGAATCATGAAAGGCAGGTAGGCATCGCGTTAAGACGACTTTCTGCATTCAGTAGTTGAATTGATGTACAAAGGATTCCCTCAGGATTATCAAAGTGGCGGAAATCATACTAATATTATAAAGGCGAAAGTTTGGGTGTATGTATGTTTGTTACTTCTTCACGCAAAAACTACAGGATGGAATAGGTTGCAATTTGGAATGGAGATAGATTCTGGATTAGCACATAGGATACTTTTGATCCTGGACAATCAAAGAGTTCCCGCGGGATACACAAAATATTTTGAGTTCACATGAAAGTGGGTACCTAAGTATGTCTTGTCTAAAGTCTGCGTTCCTTACGCTTATTGTTATTTATATTATGTCTCCAGGCTTCACTGCGGCAAAATAATTAACTGAGCGATCCGTGTAAATGACGTTTAAATGGCTGAATTGTGTACTTTTAAAATTAAATTTTAATGTGGAAATGTATTTTATTGAGAAGGTAAATCTAGATCGCACTAAAAATATAATTTCATATTTTTAAAGTAAGTATAAAAATGTTTTATTTTTTGATGAAACTAAATTAGCATTTCTAATAAGAATAAATAGGTAGATTGACTTTCAAGGAAATACTTTCAAAAGAATTCTATTTGTGATTGAAATATTAGCTGACATCCGCCAAAGCTGGAATGGAATTAGGTTTTATTAAAAATTCCGTGGAAACATGGATTTTCCTGGACAAAAGTAGCCTATGTCCGACTAAACGAATAGGCCCTGAAAAGGTAGCAGAGAGATAGACTAACACACTTTTGCCCTATGCTTTACTGTGTGATATTAGTAAGAATTTGGTCGGCAGTATTTCTCAATATTGACATGGAGCTATTTAATATTTAAGCTAAACAATCTCCTAAAAACTGGCAATGTTTACTGGTTCGTCTAATCTAGTATCTCATCATTAAACATCAGTGGTCTGTTCATTTAATCTTGAATACAGTAAAAAATCTAAGGTATAGGTACAAAACCATTTCATAATGATTTAGGTACACTTGTATTTGTCTGAACAGCTCATTTGTCCACAGTTATAATAATTAAGGGTTAAAAATTTGAAACACTAAATACTCTGCAGTACAGAAGAATCACTAATTTAACTAATAACGAAAAGGGTCATTTTAGACACAAATCCAAATTACACGCTAACAAGTTAAAACGGCTGGAGTTGGAAACTTTAATTTGGGAGCACAATATTTGTGAACGGAAACAAAATTTCAACCCCACCCCGGCGACTGTCAACTGCAAAGAGCTTTCGTGTAAGGAAATTTTAGAACGGTCACGCGGACCCCACAGTCTAGTCTAGGGCTTTAAACATGGATGTAGAGTTCAGAAATGTGGCAAATAACTACCTATAAATATGACTTCGTCTGTGTTGGTGTTTACTGGCGCGCGTGTTCTGCATTTTTGGAGTGTTTATTTTTTTTGTTTTGTTTGCCGGGTTTTGTGTTTTACTTGTGTTTTTGGTAGTGGAACCATAGAACTGACTGGAAAGCGCTCTTAAGAGGTGCCGCGCGTGTGTCGGCGAGCGCCGGCACAGACGAAGTCCATACTTATATAGTTTCCCTGACTTGTAAATATCTACAAACTTGACATTGGCTAATTTTTGTAAAGCCAGACGAGAGAGAAAAAAAATAGAACCTATAAACATTAACTCTATGGGTGAGATCTATAGAGCGCACTCTGACTTGGCTTAGACTTAAGACTGAGTTAATAGGAGACAGAGGTATATCTCTCACGTAGATCTGTCTCGTTTAACTCAATCTTAAGTCTGAGCAAAGTCATATTGCGCTCTATAGTTCTCAGCTTTAGACTTGAAATCTATTGATTTTTTGCTTGGAAACATTTTAAAAAAATTGACCTACTTTTTATTCCAGAAAATCAAAAAGTTCATGCGGGATTTTGAAAAAGCTGTATCCACGCGGATGCAGTCGTTGTCAATTCTAGTTAATCTATACTAATATAATGAAGAGGTAAAGTTTGTAAGTTTGTTTGTAGGAAGTAATCTCTGGAAATATTGAACCGATTTCGAGAATATTTTCATCAGCAGAGAGCTACATTATTCCTGAGTAACATAGGCTATATTTTATTTTCAAAAACATTAGAGATCATAATCCATATCCATAGAGAGAGATATATGGATTATAGAGATCCATTTTTGAAGTTCATTTATCATTAAAAACAGTACTCTGTCACTTCCATAGTTCTGAGTTCCGTACGAAAGTTACGACAAACACGCTATGTTCGCGTCAAGCTGTCAAGGGTTTGAGATTCAGGTTTTAAATTAGCGCCGACTCGTCGGAAAACAAGAAGGAAACCCGCCGTAATCCGTTTAGGTCACGCCACGTAACCCAGTCGTGCTGTTTTGATTTCAAGAAAACTGAGTAGGTAGTTTTCTTGAAACCGCTAAGCGATTCGTTAAAAATGTGGTGGTAGGTATCATACGTTATAGCAATAAGAAGACATAACTCAAAATTTAAAAAAAACCCCCGACACAAAAACCTCTATAAGAAAACTAGAAAAGAGCTGATAACTTTCAAACGGCTGAACCGACTTTTTTCGTTTAAAGCTAAGAACACTCTCAATCAAGCCATCTTTCAAACAAATAAAACTAAATTAAAATCGGTTCATTCGTTTAGGAGGTAAGATGCCACAGATAGATATACAGATACACACGTCAAACTTATAACACCCCTCTTTTTGGGTCAGTGTTTAAAAATTAGAAACAGGCACGACACTCAGATAAATATTTTTAAGTCTATGTCCATACGCAAAATATTCTAATTAAGAGTCATCAAAGCAAAAATCATTAAATATCACCACCAACCCTTCGTACTCTATACTGTAGCCTGGAGAGTGAGTACCAATCAATAAATTCATTGAGGCAATTATTTCCGCCAAGATGTGACAACCGTCTGGACTGGCAAATTAAAGGGCATTCAGACGCCCGAGGCTCGCTACGTCTAACTACGACAAACGAGAGACCATACTTGCGGATGTGAGGGTGATCGCACATGGCCGCAAGAGCCGGAAGATTTGCAAGAGTATCTTTTTTTCTTTATGAAAATACAAGTTAGTCTTTGGCAGCAATCCTACCTGGTGGCCAGTGAAAATGCAGTGTAATACAAAACAATCACATCATCTTTTAAAGTTCGGACTGGTCGACTGAATGCATCTTTCCTCCTTATCTTATTAATTAAATATGCAAGGACCCTGATCAATACCGGACGGTTCATGAAAAGAAAAATAAATACAATTGACGTCAGCAATTTCCAAATGCAAAAAATTGTGCTGTTGCTTAACAGGGCTCTCTCCGTCACTCGTTTCCACTCGTTTCATAAAATCGTAGTTCCAATTTCATTTGAATATTAAGCAACCAAAGTCCATGAAATTTTGCAGACATATTCTAGAAACTAATATCTGTGTCTGTGGTGTTTTAGATTTTTCTAAAAATATGTAGTTTTAAAATTACAGGGGATTTGTATGAAAATTTTTAAGACCGCGTAACTTTGAAACCGAGTATTTTAACAGAAATCTGGAAAACCACAGACATAGATATTAGTTTCTAGCATATGTCTGCAAAATTTCATGGACTTTGGTTGCTTAATATTCAAATGAAATTGGAACTACGATTGTATGAAACGAGTTGAAACGAGTGACGGAGAGAGCCCTCTTAAGCAGAGCTCATGGCAGCACCAGACTCTGCTGACGTCATCGATGTTGCTTCGATGCTCCCAATGTGATTGACTTACTTTACTATACTTTTTATTAAAAAAAGCAGTGGCATAGTCGGCTCTTGGCCTTGTTGCACCTCTAACGGATTTTTCCATGGTATGCGATCATCCTAAACTACGACCAACAGAGTCCATACTTGCGGATGCAAGGGTATTAATTAAGGGCTGGGACAAAAGACTGTCTGGGAGTCTGCGTTACAATCTGAATATTCACATAGGAGTTCCTTACAACTCCAACGTGACTACATACGAGCTTATGTGTTTCTCGGCTACAATACAGTTTATAACAATATACTAATTAGCTAACTACCTGCTTTTAATAAACTAAGTTGAAAATTCCATGTAATATTATGTAGTGAGTCTAAAGTCTAGAATTACTATAGAATAATAACGAGGTAGACCAAGAAACGCTGGTATTCTAATAGTTTAGAAGTCTATTATAAATTCTGGAATTTCTAATTTACAGTGGGGATAGTGGGATCACCGGTGTACTGTTGTTTATAAAATTCCTACCTTATCTTTATTTAAAACACTAGTGATCTGTCCCAGCTTCACTCGGTAGCCAAAATATCCATTGTATTTTCGGTTAATCTGAAGATAGAGTTATAGTATTGACTATACTACGGACCACGGACGCTCAGGCGCGAGGCGTGTAGTACGTACTCTGTACGTTAAAAATGTTCGCCGTGATTCTTTAAATTGATATAACTTTTTTATTTATGAACCGATTGACATGAAATAAATACTAAATGTTAAGTGAAGCTTACTACAATAAATTAATGAAAACCGTATCTAAATCGAATAAGCCGTTTCTGATATTAGCGTGCACAAACACACAGACAAACAGACAAACAGACAAAAAAAATTTATTACAATTTCGGGTTCGGCATCGATATAATAACAACCCCTGCTACTTTTTTTTATATATTTCCATTGTACAGACACCACTTTTCTACAATTTTATTATATGTATAGAATAGATAGATAGCCTAATCGGAGGTCGGAGGTCAATCCCGAACGCACACTTCTTACTTTTCAGAGTTATGTGCGTTTTAAGTAGGTACTTTTGAATATCGCTTGCTTTAACTGTAAAGGAAAACATCGTAAAGAAATCTGGATGCTATCTCCATAATCTTCTGAGAGAAGACCCGTGCTCTGTAGTGAGCCGGTGATGAGTTGACCATGATGATGATGATGAATGATAATAATTTACGGTACTTTCAGTTTTGCATTTTAGTCGCCTGTTATTATCATACCAAGTGACAAGTACAATCGAGGAGTTAATTACTCTGTAGCAAGGGGCTACATATTGGTGGCCAATTATAAAGTTTGCACAACTGAAACCAGACACATAAGACCCCAGATTTCGATACAATTTATTCCGAATTGGTCCGTCGTGAAGGTCAAAACTTTTGGTCGGTTGACTTACCCTCTGTTTGCGTTCAGTGAAAACCAGATCTGAAAGTTTGTTCAAAACAGTCTCTGTTTGGTATTTGCGTATTGAGGCCGGTGTGAATGCTATGTTTTATAAAATTGGGGAGTGTCAACATTTCCGTATAGCTTAACTAGCTAATCCACTCGGCTTCACTTGGGTGAATTTTTTATTTCACCTATGAAAAGGACCCCCGATGGGTTCAAAGCTAGTCGGGCTAACATTGACTAAATACGTGAGAATAACCGTAACAACCTATACTTATAATGAAATTTGATTTATTTATATTTACCTACTTAACATAACTATATTGCTTCTGATAAACTAGCTTCCTATTTAATGGTAAGAGACTTATTAAAATCGGTTCAGTAGTTTCAGAGTATATAGATTACAAACTCCGCTTCCAAGTTAGCTCGTTTCCATCTTAGACTGCATTATCACTTACCATTGGGTGAGATCGCAGTCAAAGGCTTAATTGTATCCGAATAAAAAAAGATAGGTTCTTCCTTACTTAATCTTATTTACACATCTTTAACTAGACAGTAAACCTATTTAGTTTTAGACAGTTAACCTGTCCAAAGAAAATTACTAGGTGTGAAAACAATTTTCCTACACTAATCCGTGCTTGGCTGTAACCCTGTAGACCCAAAACATGTCAGTACATTGTTGGAGAAAACAAAATGTTGTCCAGTAAACATCGTTAACTCCGTCAACAAAATTGCTATTATACATATAAAATATACCTGTCGCTGTTATTAACATAGCTCTGTTTACATTGCGACAGTGCGATATAGCTTTTCTTTTGAAATGCAGTCTTGGATTTCTTGCACTATGCTTTTGTTAACTAATTCCTTTCTCTACACGTCGTATGTAAGAATATTGTAATGACACCTCCTTTGCATCCTTCTATTATAGTTTTGTTCCTTTTTCTATAAATATAATAAAGAGTATAACTGTCAACACATTCTAAATTCAAAATTAGATAGGCACGCAACGATCAACAGCAAAGTGTTCAACGTGGCACAGATTAGACATTGTGATAATATAGAAAACTAGGTCAAAATTTCTAGGGCAATTTATATATAATATGTACTAGGATAGGATATAGGAAACGCTGAATGACTGACTGATCTCTCAAAGCACACTTCAAACTACTGGACAAATCGGGCTGAAACGCAGGCAGCTAGCTGTTATAACATAGACATAGTAAAAGAAAGGGTTTGAAATTTGTATCGTCCACGTGGATGAAGACGCAGGTATAAACTAGTATATAGTATCTCACAATAATAGGTAGATTGTTATCGTATCGTTGTAGTGTAAACGTAATCTAACAGCGCCGCTTTTCACAACTACCGGTAATCTGTTTATTTTATCGCTGAGAAGGTTATTTAATAACGAGCTGGTGGTAGTTATGAGAAGGCTATTAGCTTTGTTAGGTTGTAAATATATAAACAAAGCGCAGCTACCATGGCGTATGACATCAACGCGACTCTTATGCGATCTCCATAGTATCAAAACATTTTCATACAATTCTTTATTAGTACAACATTTCGGAGCTATCTTGGACGTCTTGCTGTCGCGTGTCTAGTTTTCCAAGTTGAAATCTATAGAGTGCACTTTGATTTTGCTTAGACTTAAGTTTTAGTTAAAACGAGACAGATTTATGCCAGCTGTATAGCACTGTCTCGTCTTAATAGCGTCTTAAGTCTGAGCAAAATCAAAGTGCGCTCTATAAATCTCAGACTAAATGTGTCAATATACTTATAACATCTCACGATAGTAAATTGGTACAGTATCGTCGTAGTGTAAACGTGAGCTATCAGCGCCGCTATTCACACGTACAGGTAATCTGTTTATTTTGTCGCTGAGAAGGTTATTTAATAACGAGCTGACGGTAATTATGAGGAGGCTATTAGCTTTGTTAGATTGTAAATTTCGGTCTAATATTACTAGCGAATACGCGGGGTGTTATCGAGTTATTATTTTCATTAAAAGTATGAAAATTTATATTATTTGGCGGATAATAACGGATAAAAACGGTTATTGCGATACTTGTGATTATGACGTATAGCTGTGCTATTTTTTGGTGTTTTTGGAGGTAAATACTTATTACCGCCTAGCAATAATAAATCGTGCAGAAATCAGCTGCCATTGTCACGTCAATGACAATATCATTTTAGTAGATACCATAACTGAGTTATTGCGAATATTTACACAAACAAGCACCTTTTTTTTTTTTCTCGTGAGGAAAATCCGTCATGGATACCACCGACCACGGGGGAGCACGGTCGTTATGTCGGACTCCTACCGACTAAAAACCTCACGAAGTTCCATCCCACCGCTAATGACGGAGCACAAGGGACCGGAAACACCTCGTTACTCCGCCAGCGGATGTCCGCCGTAGAAGACCCACCACTGGGACACTACGTGCCCCCAAACACCTAGTTACAGGCATGCCGGAACCACAGCACGCCAACCAACCCGAGGACCACACTGTGAGCGACGGACCATCCCGTGTCCATCACCCACAGGTCCTCTCGAGGGCTAGGGTTCGCGGGAAGGGCGATCCCCTTTCCACGTTCCCTATCCTCAACATCTCCCTCGCCCGTCACCAAACCGGACAGGCGAGAGACCGGTGGGGCAGCTAGTGACTGGATGGGTGATGAAGCACCATCACCAACCACCCAACACAGCCACACCCTCCGCTCCTGGGGCTATGCCCCATGGGTGCGTCTACTGCGCCCTCTGCTAGGGATACTCAGAGGGACGCGCGGACAACACCCCCTCCCCGCCAGGTCAATTAGCCATGGCCAACAATATCCCTTGAAGAGAAATCGTTAACCATGTTACCAGGGTACACCGGCCCAAGCGCTGCTGCTACCTGCAACACTCGGGCACACGAGGAGGTTACCTGGCTGGTACCCCACACAAACAAGCACCTAGCCTAAGTAATTTTTTATTTATTTATTTATAGACTATAAGCGCTTGGCTGCAATCAGAATGGTGGCAAGTGATCATGCAGCCTAAGATGGAGCGCGCTTGCCTAGAAGATATCTTTTCACTTTTGACTTGAAGGTATAATTGGAGGGGAAAACTGATGCTGCGAGGACGTTCCAAATCTTAGCGGTGCGAATCAGAAATGAGAACGCAAATCGCTTCATACGTATCCGTGGACTTAAACAGAGTTGCAAATTATATTACTAGTGGCACAGAATAATATAATAGTACTAAATGTATCTACTAGTGGACACGAAGAGTAATGGTATGATACTGAACTTTTCTCAGCCGAAAATCGAATCCAATACCACTTGTTTATAAAAGGCTTCCATACAATTATCTCTACATGATAATGAGTCAAAGTTTCAGTTACAAAGGTCATGAGATCTTAGAAACTAAACAATAGGCAAAAGCTCGCAGCTAAGAAACTTCGTTTCCAAAATGGCGGAATATATTATTCTTATTAAGTCGTGTGAGTGGAAATTAATTCTCGTCGAAGTTTAATTCAGAGTTACGTGCCTAAATATTTTCGTCGGTTAAGACAGGGAAAGCCTACTCGTTTATGGGCGCATTTAAAGGAGACGACAAGTTCACGACACTAGATAAATATAATGAAGGTCTTTTTACTGCTCCGCAAGGGTGCCAATAGGATAAATTTACTAAGTCGCCGCTGTCTGTCCATCCGTCCGTCTGTACATGTCCGTCTATCTGTCTATCAGCAGGCTGCAGCTCACGAACCATAATAGAAAGAGAGTTGAAATTTTACCTTTTTTTTTCTTTTTTTTTAGTGCGTATTTCTATTGCCGCTATAATAACAAATAATAAAAATTTAATAACAGCCTTGCACATTAAAAGTATTATTATATTTAAGTGTTATTTCTCGTAGATGATACGGAACCCTTTGTTGTATATGCCTGACTTTCACTTGACTGATTTTTATGCTGCACTGACTGCACGAATAAGCCCGACCAGGTTTATGGTACACCGCGCTACAGTTAGGCTAGCTGAACCTATCTATCTATACGCGATCTATAAATTATTATTACAAATTCTTGTTTTAATAATATTGTTGTTAAAATAATAAGGTAAGTAGAGGTGCACAATTTTATACACCTCTACTTACCTTAGGTATTTATTCTGCCGACATCGTGTCGTTATCGTATCTTATAAAAGTGATATTTTCCACTGGCTGCACGTGAATTGAAAGAGATTTCGTATTTACGTACATTGTACATTACATTACAGATCGTTGAAGCCCTTACTTAATTACATTTGCTCTTAAGGAAATAGATTGTATAGTTTTGTGGGAGAACTGAAAGAGTAGGTATGGAAAATAAGTAGATTTAAGTTAAATTTAAGTAAATCTAATTGTAGATCTAAGTTGTTGGACTACTGTCGTATGAATGAATGAATGGTATTGATATACTTTTCTTGTATATCTACCACAAAATTATTAAAGAAAAGACACATTCAAAGCAAAACAAAAATATAGGCAGGTAAAGGGGCCTATCTGGCGATTTCTTCCAGGCAACCAAAATGTTGTAAATGACATAGCTATAGAAGTATAAACATTATATTATTAATGTTAATGAATATATAAATATATGTAAATAATCAAATCGGCATATAATTAAACAGACTTATTATACTTATTTTAGCTTTCCTAATAATACAAATTTCAAAATAGCCGTCATGAAAATTAAAAAAAAATATTATAAAATAAATAAAAAGTTATTTCACGATAGTACGGAACCCTAATCGTGTGGGAGACTGACTCGCACTTGACCGATTTTTTCAGTATTAGGTAGGACAGATCAGCTCGGGCAGGTCAAATAAGGTAAGTCAGGTCAATCAGGTTTTTTCCAGATATAAAAGAGGACTAGAACTCTAGACATCTAGGGTAGGGGATAGCTTTTGCTTCCTCTTTTCTAATCCGAACCGCTAGGATATGGAACGCCCTTCCGGCATCAGTTTTCCCTTCCACCTATAATATGGGTACCTTCAAGTCAAAAGTGAATAGGCAACTCCTAGGCAAGCGTGCTCCATCTTAGGCTGCATCATCACTTGCCAGCAGGTATGATTGCAGCCAAACGCTAGTCTATATAATTTAAAAAAAAATAGCCAAACAGACAAACAACAATCAGTTAATCATAATATTGTAGGGTAAAGTTTTAAAAATTCCGAGCTGCAGTAGATAAATCGTGTCGTATTGTCTAATTAAAGTCTAGCATTGCAAGTCGTTTATTACAATGGGGTTGCAATGAATTGATTCACACATACATTAGATCAACCGAAAGCCGTACACCGTTGAATTTATTCCATGGCGATACTCCAGGGAATGAACTCTGTACTGTTTATTTGCTTAAGGGTCTGAGTACATTGGTATTGGGTCTGAGAACATTGGTGAGTGGTAAAGCAACTAACTACAATGAAATGCGTTTTTAACCCCCGACCCAAAAAGAGGGATGTTATAACTTTGACGTGTGTATCTGTGTATCTATCTGTGGCATCGTAGCTTCTAAACTAATCAAGCTATTTTAATTTAGTTTTATTTGTTTGAAAGGTGGCTTGATCGAAAGTGTTCTTAGCTATAATCCAAGAAAATCGGTTCAGCCGTTTGAAAGTTATCAGCTCTTTTCTAGTTACTATAACCTTCACTTGTCGGGGGTGTTATAAATTTTTAATTTACACTTGTACTATGTCATATATTGATAACAAATAACAATTTATGGACATCCAATGATGGTCAGATCTGTAATGAAGTAGTAGTAACATTAAACTTTCTCAGTCTCTTGATGGAAGGATCAACTTTTGGTGAAAGGATTTGATTGACCAGAGCGCGGGTAAAAGAGCTTAATTGTCTTGTTCACTTTAATCAAATATATGAAATAATTTACAGACAATTCTAGCTTCTATATAAAAACGTCTATGCCCGCTCTCGCGTGTTCTACGTGAACAAGCACTTAGTCGCATTTTACGCACGTATTTACTCGGACGGTAATCCGCTTTGGAATCGAAAAAGGACGTTTCGATTTTATTTTGTCAAAAATATCCACTTCCGATAGGTTTATTTTTAAATATTTAATGAAACAACAGGATTTCCGTATCAGACTGACGTCCTGTGGGTTACTTTAAACTGAACGTAAATAATTGCATAGTTTGTGTTGAGAAGAATTTGGTGAAATAAGATGTTTTACTAACAATTTGATTGCCTGGAAGAGATCGCTAGGTAGCAATAAGGCTGCAATATATCTTCCTATATATTTTTTTTGCTTTTTATGTGTTTTTCTGTACTAATTTTGTGGCGTACGATAAAAGTATGATCATTCATTTATTCAACAGTTGACGGTGTTTATCAATAAAATTATGATTATCATTTGATACCCCTAATCGGTGTTATAATATGCTAGGTTGTTTTACGCCACTAAATCTATACCGTTGCGCAAAAAATGCAGTGGCATGCTGCGGCATCCAACGGCATGCGCTCGCATTCCAGTGTATTTTATCCATCGGGCATGCAGTCGGCTACTGCAGCATGCGGGAGCATACGATTCGACGCGGCACGTTCGATGTGAATCGTAAAGTCCCCTATTCTGTTTTTAAGAAAAATTAAACTAACATCGCAAGTTTAATCATGTCACGTAGGTGGAGCTTCGCCGTGACGTACCTACATGATAGCCGAGGGGTCTCGTTAGGCTTACAGGATTACGGCGAACATCTCGAGTCTTGACCTATTTTAACGGTTAACATCTTAAACTTACGTAGGTATGATAAATGAGATTAACTGTAAAGCTAAAAGGTTTCTTTACTTTGAAAAGCTTCTAGCATGGTCGTGGTTTAACATTATAAAATACTAAAAGATGAAAGCAATGGTAGCTTAGTAAAAGAAAGAAATATAAAAACGTTTACTTCTTAAACTAGTTGACCCACCCCGGCTTCGCACGGGGAGCCTATCCCATAGACAAAATATGGGCTGGTATGTATTATACCCATTTGAATCTACCATTTATATAAACATTTTGTGATAGCCTAGTGGTAAGAACGTTTCAAAATACATATACTTAATGTACAGAATTCGACCAGTTACAGTTTTTTTCTCTTTCAACTCATAATCTTCATTTATTCCAACTTGAGTACTCATAACTAATTACCACTCTACCGCATAAGCATTTCATTAATAAAAAAAAACAGCAAAACATCCACAGAAAACTGCCAGTCCGTAATTAAGCCGCGTCTACACGAAGCGGCTTGCTTACGGAACATTAAATTTAAAAGGCTCCCACTACACTCTATTATAGACTCGTGCTTTCAAAAGGCACGTTTTAAAGCAAAAGTGAGTAAAAACCAGCATAAGTAATCCTGAACTACCTACAGAAATAATAATATCAGCTGCACCAACATTTAAAATGGATGCCATAGTTAAAGTAAGATTTTCAATAATAAATTAAATATTATAATAAAGGCCATTTTGTGAAAATAGCCACCTATCTAAATCTCCTTTACCTATTCCCATTCTCCGGAAATCTTGAACCTGTGTGTAAAACTTCTATTTTCTAGGTCTATCACTTTGCACTGGGCATTGATGATTTGGGCGGTAAGGACTTTTCTTTTAGTTAGAGTTAAAGTTATTATAATATCATATTATACTCCTTATAGTACAAATGTTATATAATAATCATCTCTACATATTATATCACATTAGCATAGAATTCTATTATCTATTACGTGATGTCACCAGGTTAAAACAAACGGTCTCAATATAAAGCTTCCAGTGGCGGTCAAGTTATTTAATAGCTGCATTTTACCTGAAAATAAAACATTATTAGAGTGCAATTTTATCGATACTCACGATAGCCCTAAAAAGTTTCCAAAATTTGCAAACCCTTGCTAGGTGTAGGCACGTAAACTCTCGAGATATCAAACTTATTTAAAATTAACAATAATGCCTTCATCCACTCCGAATTTCCCGAGAGACATCATCCATAGTAAATAAGGCCAGGCTTAATGCAACCCTGTTTTAATTGGCCATATTTCACAAGTAAGTTCCCAACTTGGTTTGTATTTATGAATTCGCTATCACTACAAATAATATTATAATTGCAAAAGTGTGTTTGTTTGTTGGATTGTCCTTTATTCACGCCGCAGTAAAGTAACGATCAACGCGAATTTTCGCATAGATATAGTTGAAGACCTGAAAAGTGACATAAGCTTCTTTATATCCCGAGAAATTAAAAAATTCCCACGGAATTCCTACTAACCTACAACGCGGACGCACATAAGATCTAAAAACTTTGCATATAGTGTTTCTCTATAGCGTAAACGTGGTAGACGCTCACTGAGAAAGGATTTTCAGAGTGAAGCCGGAGCGGAAAGTGGTATAGAAAATTTTAAACGTAGAAAGACTAGCTTGAACCATCCCTACTTCACTTAAGTGGATTATCTTAGTAGTGACTAGTAGCACACTCCTGGCACTCCGTACAAGCGAACTGATTTATATACTACTACCGAAACACCGGCCTGTCCACGCATGATTTACGCATTGCGAGTAACGGCAGGGCTGAGGTCTGAGTGAAGCCAATCAAGCGGTATGAGGAGGCTATACCTAATATGTTATCTCGCGTGACAAAAATGTGACAACCGAACTTTCCTAGCGCGGCAGTCCCAATAGCCGTACTTAATTTTAGCTTAGTAATACTTAATATTCTGTTGTCTTACTGAGAAAACCTACATCAAGTCTCATTAAAACCTACATGAAAACAAGTGTAAATTAAAAATGTATAACACCCCCGACAAGTGAAGGTTACAGTAACTAGAAAAGAGCTGATACTTTCAAACGGCTGAACCGATTTTATTGGATTATAGCTAAGAACACTCTCGATCAAGCCACCTTTCAAACAAAAAAAGCTAAATTAAAATCGGTCCATTAGTTTAGGAGCTACGATGCCACGAACAGATACACAGATACACACGTCAATCTTATAACACCCCTCTTTTTGGGTCGGGAGTTAACAATCTCAAGTTTTTCAACTATATGCTGATAATAATGTCAGTGAGTTTACACATTTCTCGAACAATCAACTCTAGATAGTAATTTCAACCTGGTTGTTCAAAGCTCACTATTACATAATAACTTCCATACCCTCAATACGATCAGAACTTTGTTAATTTGTCGGACTCCTACTCCAATAGCAATTGGAATAGTTCACTATGGAGCAGGTAAAACCAATTGAGCAATCACTCTCTTTCCCTAAAACTTTATCTGATTTCATCTAATTTAAATAGGGACTAACTCCCTCAACCTGAATTCACAGAAGGCCCTGCGTATTAAAATTATCTTTAAACTGTATTTTACTCCAAGAAAAGTTTGTTTATATTATCAAGCAAAGAGAGGTACTGGGGTCTACTTTTTTCTTCCATTACAAGTAAGCCTTTGACTGGAATCTCACGGTCTCACCTGCTTGTAAGTGATAACTCAGTCTAAGGCTGAAATCTATAAATACAGTCTAACTCATAAATGACTATAGTAAGCACATCAAAGTTGTACAATACCTTCGCAACCCTATGAAAAAAAATATAAAAAAGAACAGTAGAAACAGACAGATATACAGTCGGATTAACCAATAAATAAGTAAATAAGAATATACGTTAAAATACTAACTTGAAACTTGTTTTCCCAGAACATTTCCAGTTTCACAGCTTTTTCAGAAGCATATTTTTTAACCGTTTTGCTTAAATTTCTCCGCACATGATATAATCTTCATTACAGCTTAGTCTTTTCAAAGCGCCTTTGAAAGGTTATAATGAACCGTAGTTGTTGCTTTTGGAACCAAACGTGTCGTAAGTAAGCCTAGTGCGAACCTGGCTTTAATATACACCGGTAGTTTTGTAAAGAGAGGTTAAGACATCGTCACACTCAATGCAGATTAACGCTGAAAGGACTTTTTTTACATCTTTTTTTTTGTTTCAAAAGAATATTAGCCATATAAATCATGACTAATACTCCCCTTTCCCCTCCAATTAAGCGTAAAGCTTGTGCCAGGAGTGGGTGCGACAAAAGTGCAACGGGTGGGGTTTGAATCGCCAGCCTTTCGGAATTCAGTCCGCTCCTCAACCATTGAGCTATAAAGGCTATAAACGTTGACAGTACAGTTTGCCTTCAAGTTCAAGTTTCATCATCATCATGATCAACCATAGCTGGCTCACTACTGAGCATAGGTCTTCTCCCAGAATGAGAATGGTTTGGTCATCGTCTAACACGCTGGCCACGTGTAAATTGTCAGACTTCACATACCTTAGAGAACATTAATGGAAAACTCTAGGCAGGCTTCCACACGATATTTTCCTACCCTGTTAAACCAAATGAATACGTATAACGTATTATAAAGATGATTTTATCTTGCATTATCAGACACAGTAAATAAAACGCATGATCCAGATATACCTTCGTATATATATTATGAGATACAATCGTAATACGACAAAAATACAGTGAGGCGGCATAATAATCTGCCCCCCGATTGTGTAAGAAAAATTTATTTATCGTAATTGTAATCGGTAGCAAACTCTGTCCTTTGATTGGCTGTGAAAAATGTTAAGAACCAATTCAACCAATCAAAGGGCAGAATTTAGATTACGATTAGGTACGTTGTATTACGATTACGAGTACGTTTTATTGGTACTACGGTACGTATACGCTACGTAGGTATACGCTACGTAATGTAGCGTAGTATTTTTACCTACTACCGCTACGCTCCCGCTGCTACGTGAATCGAAACAGCTACGCGCGCAGCTACGCGTGTGAAAATAACCTCTCTTATAACGCTTTTAGTGTTATTTTAAACAAACCTTTGAACGTTTCGGCAATGAAAGTGTATGAATTTGTTAGTGATTCTCTAAAATTGTTGTAGTTTTAGGTACTAGGTTTATACCTACTTTAATTTTAATTTAGATTGTACCGATGGAGCTGGCATATGGACACCTATAAAAGCCCCTTAAAAATATTAGAATAAAAAATAAAAAATAAAAAAACGCTTTTAGTATGGGAAAGCTTTATAAATGTAGCGCATTATTTTGTAACGCTTCATTGCCGGCGAGATAATTTAAAATTAAATTTACTATGGCTTTTACGAGCAGCTTTGCTTCGTCGACAATTTCGTTTTATGTGGAGTTAACAATAGCCTATTTATGCACTTGCTAGATAATAGCCTTAGCCTTTGACTTTTGCTGGGTACTCGATTACCAATTCCTGCTTTTGAAAAGTCAAAACTTCGTTGTTATATCACAGCCCAAACAAAAGTACCATATTAAATTTTTTCAGCTGTCCGCTTGACCTAAGTTAAAACGACGGAACGTACTCGTAAGAAGCCTTGCCCGGTTATATTATACACCGTAAGGGAGAGCTAACTCTTTTTAACCCCCGACCCAAAAAGAGGAGTGTTATAAGTTTGGCGTATGTATCTGTGTATCTGTCTATGGAATCGTAGCTCCTAAACTAATAAACCGGTTTTAATTTAGTCTTTTTTGTTTAAAAGAAGGCTTGATCGAGAGTGTTCTTAGCTATAATCCAAGAAGATCGGTTCAGCCGTTTGAAAGTTATCAGCTCTTTTCTAGTTTCACTTGTCGGGGGGGTTTTTAATTTACACTTGTTTCTCGGTGATTTTCAAGCTGCATGCCAACAGTCCGCCCGTCTTGGTTAATAAGAAAAAGAAGTTGGTATCTTAACTTTTACAAAACGCAACTAAGGCGTCCTTAAGTTTTAAAAATCTGCTTAACTTAAATATAGGCATCAAGCCAAACAGCGGCAGAAAAACAACCCAAATACCTACCCACCAGCGATTTACTTAAAAAACAGAAATCAAGTTCTGTTTATTTTTTGCCGAGTAATTACGGGCACAGAGAAATTTGTGGAGTTAAGTTTCGCTTCAACTTTCGGTTAGTTTATACCTACGGACAAATCGTATTGGTACGTCGACAAAACGGATCGTATCAATGTCAAATTATAATTTAATATGTAAATAATAAATAAAAATATGTTGCTCAGTGTCGTTTGTCCCGTTAATATTGTTTAATAATTACTAAACTCTGTCTGCATGTCTTTCTCATTACTGAAGCTCATAATCCTTGGCACGGATCTCCCTTTTTCGCACTGTGTACTTCTATTTACAAATTATGTGCTCCTCATTGTGCCTTCTAGACCAGACCCTATATAATTTAGAAATTACGAGTACAAATCCCCATTTTGCCCTTGTTGGGCAAACTTCCACTTATAAAAGCAGCACTCACCACCAGAGAACTTATACGTATTCTAATTATTATAAGAACTAGTCACGATTTTAAATTCTAAAATGTCTGAAGCTATAAACGGAACATCATGCAGTTCACGAAAGACTGCGCGGTGTACCTACCGCACGCCCAGCTCAGTGCTTCGTTGCATATTTTCCATGTAAATGTTAACATTTATACATTTGTTAAGCTCTATTTTTGACGAATGAAGTTACTGTGATTTTCTTTTAATTTACTTTCTAGAGCCTCGTTTTGGGGCTTGGTATTATAAGTTTTTGGTTTATTTTGGGTTTTAAAAAGAATATTAGCCATGTTAATCATGACTAATATTCCCCTTTCCCCTTCAAACTAAGCGCAAAGCTGTATTAGGAGTAGGTACGACAATATAGTGCAACGGGTGGGGTTTGAACCGCCAACCTTTTTTTAGAATTCAGTCGGCTCTTCAACCTGTTTGGCTATTGAGGCTTATAAGTAATTCAAATATGCTTTATTCGCATGAATTATTTTATCAGCTGCCATAATGAGTGACAGTTTTTATCATATGAATATATTTTATCATTAGCGAAGGAAGAAATAAAGAACACAATGAAGAGAAGATAATATCCATATAATAAAATAAAATCCACAATCGGCTTCGCTAAACAAATACGGTGTGACCACTTCAACGCAAATAATTTTCGCGCTAAGCCTCTTGGATATGCCAAAAAATAACGCTACCCGAGTTATCGACACAGACCTACGCAATGTGAATGCCGTTGTCACATTATTGCGATAAGTCGTGGCTACTCCTACGGTTAATGACCATCGATTAATTCAATTACTTAATGGCGTTTCCCGTTGGTGTGGCCTGAGCATTAACAAAACTTCCTAACCCCAAAATCAGCTTCAGCTCACATGAAAAGTTTAATGTTGGACGCGCAATAATTTTCCCACGAAAATTGCTAACTAGTTCTAAACATAATTAAACATTTCGCTAACTCAGGGCCTTATCATGGACTATAATGAGTATGTACTTACCAGCGGTAAACATATTTTGAATTATGATTAAAGTTTAAGACAAAATAATGCCTACGCACACTTGTTCTTATAAATATTGTAAGCAGCACAAACATGCGACTTAGTTTGTGGCCTTAAAAATTTATTATCATGATTTTGTAAACATGAAGTCTCTAATTTTATACAAAACATTTAAGCGCACATAGACATTGTGAGTTAACCCCGTAATCTCTCCCAAAATCACAAAGCCAAAGAAATTACGAGTTCAACGCCGGGTTTGAGGTAAATACTAAACTTATCTAATCACTAATGTCTCATTCAGAACAATAATAATAATAATTAATCAATCCAAGTCAATGAATTAATAAGTAGCTGAAAAACTCATTTGATGGTATACAAGGAACCAAAACCTTAATTTGCTATAATCCGCTAAATTAAACAAATCTGTATAGTGCAACATGCAGCATGCAATATGCACCGCCCGCCCTCCCACTAATGAACATGCAGGAAAAGCCAGCCACCAAGCAAGCAATACGCTCCACCACCACGCAACACCACACAAATCCCAACACCACTCGACGCACGTTTCGCCCCGATACCGGAGCATCTCAGGAGAAGTAGACCTTACAATGTCAAATTGCAAATACATAATTTGATGGTGCATAGAAACCAATGACTGGTCATCATGGTAGTCCCTTCAGCTGCCTATGTCTAGCAGTACAGACTAATTTGTCGTTCTAAAATCGTAGGCATGTGCGTTTTCTTTAGCTTAGAAGATAAGGCACGTTCTTAGTTATACGATTATTACGGCCCATCTCCCTTTTAGCATTTACGTGCAATTTACTGCAATGATTCTAAAGAAAATTAGGTACCTGCCTGTTTAGAGAAAAAGATAAAAAAGCTTTAAAAAAGTGCTGTTTCAACAATTAGGTACTCTACAAAAGGAAAGAGTAACTGACTGATATTATATTTTAAATCAAATGTAGGTATACGTAGGTATATAGGTAGGTAGCTCAAAGCGCTGCACTGGTTCTAGAAACTTGCGATTTTGTTTGTATTTTTTAAATTTATTTGGAAGTAAGACTTACAGCTGGTTATAAAAGTGGATATCACATTAATATTATAAAGGCGAAAGTTTGTATGTGTGTGTGTGTGTGTGTGTGTGTGTGTGTGTATGTTTGTTACTCCTTCACGCAAAAACTACTGGACGGATTTGGCTGAAATTTAGAATGGAGATAGATGATATCCTGGATTAGCACATAAGCTACTTTATATCCCGGAAAATCAAAGAGTTCCCACGGGATTTCGAAAAACCTAAATCCACGCGGGCGAAGTCGCGGGCATCGGCTAGTACCTAAATAAAACTACATAAGTAGGTACACTAAAGAAAATGCAAATTAATTCATGAAAGTTATACCTACTAGCAAAAGGTATGCCGTATGATGTAAAAATGCTTATAGTAAAGAAGACCAACTTTCATTAAGTAGAAGTGGTTACAGTTGGAAAACAATATAATACGGGGGGGATAAGAAAGGATTTTCAAAATTTATTTCTTATTGAAGTACTTAACTAATAGGTATGATAGAATAATTTAAAATAGAAATATGTAAACGTGGTAAACTAATTTCATATAGCAAGGCTAAGCTTATACTAGGAAGCATTATACTAGATAACCTATGCACAATTTGGGAACCGATTTCTGAAACCTTGCCTCGTCCGCAGGCAAAACCACAACGCGACGCCACGCTGTTAGACCGTGGTGATAAACTAATAACAGAGCAGAATTTCGCTATAATATTATTGTTTAGGTTTGCAATGTTTAAAAAAAAGACAAGATATTACACTAAATATTATATAGGCGATGGTGTGTGTGTATGATTGTTACTATTTCATATAAAAACTACTGGGGATGGATTTCGCTGAAGTTTGGAATGAAGATAGGGTATATCCTGGATTAACACATAGGCTACTTCTTATGTCGGAAAATTAAAGAGTTCTCGCGGGAATTTAAAAAACCTATGTCGTGTATTATGCTTGTTTATCATCATCCAAACCAAACTAGTTTGAGCTAAATAGATCGTTACCCTAAGTACCAAAAATTCACCAAACTGGCCATCAATCACCTACATAAACCGATCGTAAATTATTTTGTTTTAATTATAAAACACATTGGGTATAATAAACATATATTTTACTACTATGAAGCGAAACCAAATTTAAATTATACGTTTAATTCCGCGCCAATATTTACGCTGTAGGTTGACTGTGGGGCTAATTAATTGGATATTATGAGAAAACATGTTTCAAACTTTCAGGAATCCCAAACTGTAGGTGGATATTTTGAAAATAATCCATACTTTAAATTTTAAAGCGCGAAACATTGTAATGAGAAAGTGTGTCTGCTTTTCTGTCAGTCCATTTGCCCATCCGTATCGCCAGAGAAGAAAAGGAACCCTTTTATGACTTTGTTTTCTTTCTGTCTGTTAAAGCAGTCAAGGTAATCAAAACGCATAGGATAGGTACTTCTCTTGACCTTCATCAATCTTGAATCAATCATCATTAAAGATTTTGCAGTTATTAAAAAGTGGCAGCATAATAATATCTTATAGCATAAGGGGAAAAATCTTAAAACCGTGAATTTGTGGTTACTAGTGGTCAACTAGCCACGGTTGAAGCCTCCCGCTACTTCATACGAGTGAAGAAATTTTCAATTTTTTAAGTTTTCCCCTGCCGGAGACCTCCCTGCATCAAGCAGGTCATCAAACTTTGACTGATTATCATGCAACTGGACCCTACATGTTAAATCATCTGTAATTAATCACTTGATCGCAATTAATGCTGCCTGTGACACTGCGGCGAGCGATGCGTCGCAGATATACACGTAGACTTGCGGCCGTCGAGTGTCGGCGACAGGCGACAGCTGAGTTGATGTCGCTCCACTATTGTAGATTTTGACTACTCTATGAAGCTCGGTAGAATCATATTTTTCTTAGTTAAAAAATATCAGGAACCTCGGCATAAGTGGATCTATAGGCAGTAAAAAAAGGTCTCTAGAGAAAAGGATCACTTCGTTGTCTGTATGTCAAGATCCGTCCAAAGGAATCAAAACCTATGGGATCTTGGATGGATTAACTCATCCAAATATGGGATCAATTCAAGCTTAAACCACATTGGACTCAGAAACAGTGAAATCAGTGCAGTTAGAAAAATAATAATCTCTTTTTAAATTTAACTACACTTTAGTTTTAGTTCTTAATACCTACTCCAATCAGCGCATAAAACATAATAATAACTAGATCTGAGATTATACACCACATTAACATCACGAAACATATCATAATTTCCCCAGAGCTACGCCTTTCGAAGTTTCCTATCTAATTGATCGTATTTCACACGTTCCCTTAGGGCTCACGAACTATACTCGTTGTTATGGCATAGTATATACAGAGACAGTACTCCGACGCCTTTGATCTCTTGGTAGGTAAATGACGAACACGGTGACTCTACTAATAATTATATAAAAAGGCTATTATAGGCTCTCTCAGATATACGTGGATAGACAAACAGACAGACAGACAAATAGAGAGATAAATGAAATAATCAAGACAAAACAAAGAAACTAAAAACAATTGTATCCAAACGCGGCCTTATTGCTCCTTGCAATCTCCACGAGGCAACCTTTGGTGAAAGGAGAAACTAGGTGGTACATTTGATCACTAGCCACGTCACGTAGCCGCATTTAGTTACCAGTCTTGTTTCGGGACTCCGAGAGGACCCAGGATTTTTGATTGCGTTCTAAATGCGTTCTAAATCTCATCTTCAGTGTTGTTTGGAGTGGCAGCTGCGAAGAACTTTGTTCAATAGCAGGCAGCCAACTGTCAAGCAAGATGGTATTTTGCCATAACTTTAATATGCCTCTACAATTAATATAAATGAATAAATGAATGAAAAGTCCCAGAGTTACTGGGGCCATCTCGGGTCGCTCCCTTACTGCACGATTGCTCTGTCTAAATGGCTTCGTCGAGCCTCTGGTAGGTAACAACATACTATCCTTACTCTGTGGTTATGGGGTAGTTTGCAACCCTGTAAACTGTAACAGCCGTAACAACTCCATTAAAGTTAAATACGCACGCCCTGAACATGTTTCGGCAGGTATTCCGCCTTTATGTGGCTTAAATGAACCCACCTTGTCTTGTACTTGAACATTAATGACGATAAATATCTATTTTATTAGGCTTGCTATGGTAGATAATAACATTAGCTAACAATGCTTCCAAAAACTATTTACTACTAATTTTTTATACAGGGTGTAACCAGATCGCTAGAAAAAACGAAGACAGGTGATAGTACTGATGATTATTGATAAGATACCACAAGAAACTGCAAAAAAAAATATTTAAAAATCCTGTATTTTTAAAGTTCACAATATATGCAAATAAAACGTTTGACTGACGCTAGAAGTCAACGAACGTTGCGTAAGTAGGCCACTCGAAGTCAATGCCGCGTCGTTGCACATTGACTCGAATTTTGGACGCCATACATTACGGGTTTGAAAAATACTAAATCACTACTAATGATGTCCGCGACATCATACGATTAATTTAGGTTTTTAAAATCCTTGGGAACTATTTATTTTCCCAAAACAGAATTTTGCATATCATGTTCGTACCTGGGATGCAACCTATCTCTGTATCCGTCGACATCGGTTAAGCGGATGGGCCTTTAGATAGCCCGTGGGAACTCTTTGATTTTCCAGGACAAAAAATATCCTATGTCTGTCTTCAGGTTGGTCTGTACCAAACGTCAAATAGGTTTAGCAGATAGGCCGTGAAAAGCTTATCTGCTAGCTTTCACACAAACACACTTTCGCATAAAATATTATATCATAGTGTACACGACCCGCACTGACTTCGCACGGGTAGCTTATTACAATTTTTATAGGGATCTCTTTTTTTTTGAAAATAAAATGTAGCCTATGTTTCTCGGGAATAATATAGCTTTCTACTGGTGAAAGAATTTTCAAAAGTGTTATTTACACTAATATCATAAAGGCGAAAGTTTGTGTGTATGTGTGTGTGTTTGTTACTCCTTCACGCAATAACTACTGGACGGATTTGGCTGAAATTTGGAATGAAGGTAGATATTATCCTGGATTAGCACATAGGCTACTTTTTATCCCGGAAAATCAAAGAGTTCCCACGGGATTTCGGAAAGTTAAAATCCACGCGGACGAATTCTAAAAACTTTACAATATTCAGTGGAGACATAGACACCAGAAAGAACTATCGTTAAAGTGATAACAAAATAGTCAGAACATCATTGAAATAGTCGCGATTCCTCTCAAAAGAAATAGGTAAGTTAAAAAGAGCGGAGTTCCATCTTATACTTAAACGGGAAAAGTGTTCCAGAAGTTTTTTCCAGAACATTCGTTCAGCTTCCATTTCATATTCTTAATGGACTCACCGGCGACTTTAAGTAATGCAAAATTGCGAATGGTCTTTCATTTAAAGTCCAACTATTCTTAACTATATATTCGAGTTACAGTGTCTAAGTTTCCGTTTAAATTTGTTCCTGATTAAATTATTTGAAGTCAGACGACTTCGCTACTTTTAGTTTAAATGAAAAAAGTAGGTACTTTGGATGTCTTATGATATCCCAGTGCTCCTTTATTTATAATATTCTTGCCTCTGAATACTAAAAAAATATGTACATTAGAAATCGGCATTGGCAATGGCATTTTTTCACACAACAATTACCTATTAATATAGAAAGAAAAACAGATGTTAATATTAATAACGGCCTTAACAAGTAAATGACTTTTCAGTAAATATCCAGTTATAACTATTAAACCAGCAGTCCTATGTTTGATTTCTCTGATATGGCCGCTTGGCGTCTCATTTCTGACTGGCGCTTCCAACATCAATGTCTGACAATGTCGATCAAATCCATGTTCAACGTAGAGGCAATCTGATGTATGGACAACGAGCATGTTCTATTACACTGTGTTTACGCCAAGGTCTAATACGTATTCTACATGTAGTATGTCTTGTTGTCAAATATCTGACAGTGTCGATCAAATGATCCGTGGTTTAAAGTAGCGACAACCGGATGCACGAACAATCGACTGGTTTTATTACACCACATTGACACCAAGTTCATTTAGTGAGCCGGTGATAAGTTGATAATGATGAATTGGAACAGTTATTTGCCAGTATGATGGAGAAAAACCTCATGAAAAATATCTGTAATACCGTAAAATAATATAATTCAATTTCGAGGCCACAAACAAGCTGATACGAGCAAGGCAGTTGACATTTCAGACACTAAATAATATGGTCGGCATTTTTGTCCGCCAAGGCTGCCTAGTACCTAATAGAAATGTTTCACCCATTGTTTCCACACACATTTCCACATTAAACCAAAAATAGTTTCTAATGATATTGTTATAATATTATTTATTAGCCGATGCTCGCGGCTTCGCCCGCGTGGATTTGGTTTTTCGAAATCCCGTGGGAACTCTTTGATTTTCCGGGATAAAAAGTAGCCTATCTCAATAAATAGTTTATTTGGATAAGGATTAGTATTTGACGATAATATGATCAATAAACATAGGCTAATAATTTTAATTACTTTTATTCTATGGAAAAGTGGTTATAATGGCTAAAATATAAATGTTTGGTTTATACTATCGCGGACTTTTTTGTAGGCATTATTGAGTTCTACAACTTTTCTATAGAAGTCAACCATACATCTCTAACCATTTAGGCAGCGTTCGCGAGAATCGTTAACGTACGGCAGTTTTTTCGACGCCTTACTCCACAATTTTCACTACCACGAAAAATCCTATCTATTTTCCGGGATAAAATATAGCCTATACGGATTCGGAAGAATCCCTCTAAGTAATAGTATAAGAAATTTTGAAATCGCTCCAGTAGTTTTTGAGCCTATTCAATACAAACATACAAAAATACAAAAATACAAAAATACAAAGGTTTCCTCTTTATAATATTAGTATAGACTAGAGGATGCCGACAGACGGACGGACGGACTGACGGACGGGTGGACGGATGGAAGGACGGGAGGGCGGCACCAGCGGCGGATTGGCTCCCTTCGGATACGAAACACTAAAAAAGGTGTCCTTATCAATCGCTGTCATCATCATTTTCGTAACATATCGTTTGTATTCGGCCTTCTGAGTTGCATCACGTCGCACGGACACGGGACTTCACTTTACCCTTTTTTACCTTTTTTTATAGTTTCACCGACGATCCCTCGGTAATTTTCGTGGTACGTTCGGCACGTTTTTATGATACCGATGCTTTTCCTTTCCTGAAAATCTCAGTGGACCAATATATCGATTTTAATGTTCTTTAACTACGAGTAGTATCCGATCTAAATTTTTGTTTTTATGAACTTTCAACTAGCCTTATCTAATTATTTATTACTGTACAAATTATACCCGCGTGGAATGGTGCCAATAATACTGGCTGCTTTTCCGCGCTGGACAGCCAGGCTGATCCAGATTCTGTCACGAGATGATTAAGACTTTTCTATTCGCACGAATATGTCTTCACTTTTTAAAATACAATTGTACATGAGCTTTGCCTACTGAAGCTTTATATTATCTTTGTATAGTAATGATAAACATAAGATGGTTTGCCGTCTGTTTTCAAGAAATCGATACCTGTAGCTTTTCCCACCGAATCCAAGACCTTTCCATTCGAACCACGTACAAAGTGTGTTCCGCCCCCTCCGCGCGAAAAGGCACTCTGCAATTTTACTTTCACATCCAATATGCGGTTACCTTGTTATTGATAATTTTGTAAAAATATTTCATATCAAATATCAGTTTTGTAAAAATATTTCACATCAAATATCAATTTTTGTCCCCAACAAAGGTAGAAAAATTGAATCAATTTAAATGTTGCATATCCAGTAGCACAGAAAGCCATAGCTATAATATTTATTTTCAGTTTTGTAACCTGAATCATATCTTCTTAAAATTTTTGGGTAAAACATGGACAAAAAATCTCCGAAAAAGTATCAATAAATCAGAAAAATTAGAGACCAATGTACTCGATGTTTTACTTATAATTAGGTTGTTATATACCATGTATTTTATTTTATAATTGCCCGCGACTTCGAGTGGATTTATTAACCCCCGACCCAAAAGAAGGGGTGTTATAAGTTTGACGTGTGTATCTGTCTGTGGAATCGTAGCTCCTAAACTAATTAACCGATTTTAATTTAGTTTTTTTTTTTTTGTTTGGAAGGTGGCTTGATCGAGAGTGTTCTTAGAAAATCCAAGAAAATAGGTTCAGTCGTTTGAAAGTTATCAGCTCTTTTCTAGTTACTGTAACCTTCACTTGTCGGGGGTGTTATAAATTTTTAATTTACACTTGTATTTTCAAAAATTCGCGAGGAACTTCTTTGATTTTCCGAGATAAAAAGTCCGTTTCCGGAATGCGACTTATCTCTGTAGCAACTTTACAGAAGAGCGAAAAACTTGCTGTTACCTGAGGTTTGGGTCGTTTGATGGACGCCCTGCAGTTACTTTTTATTCCTTTAAAAGTTTCTGTTCTGTTCTGATGGACGTTCTCCTATTTCTAACTGGCTAAAACGACGAGTTTCTAGATTCTCTAGCGAATGACTTCAAAATGTTAAAACCGAAAAAATAACTTACCTAGTACCTTCTAAAACTTAAGCGACGATAGGTAGGTATATGGGCTATATGGGCTTAGTTTTGGAAAATACTTGGTTTTACTAACCTAATTTAACAGTGATAATGCTTATGTATCTAATATCTCGAATTAATTGTTCTCAAAGTCCATACCCGCTCTAATTAGTGGGGCATTTCAATCCGGGCCCTTTTTTTTTGAGAAAAAAATCATCCCTCTCTCGGTTGATTAATTGCTGACATGCTTTGTTAAGCAGTCGTTGAAAAATCGCTTTTAATTACGGACTTTTGGTACAAAAGAATACTAAACCGTTATACCCTACCTAATACGTTTCAAAAAATTCATTTAGACCTAAAAATTTTTATTTTTTATTTTTGGCCAATTAGGTACTATAATACAAATGGACTAAGAGCCAGCGCGTGCCAGACCTTCGTTATTTTATAAACGCTGTTCTCTGCGTATTGTCCCCAACACAGGGAGAAACGATTAGCAACTATGAAGTTTGGATTTTGGGTGCCTTTGGGAGATAACAGGTACCTAATAAAGGTGTAAAAAATCTTACGTCAAAGTTTAAAATCTAATTCTTGTATATTTTCTTTGGAATAGTATTAGAAATCACATCATTGCCAGCCACTTAGGTATGAATGAATTGATCCTAGAATTGAAGGCAATAGAAATCACTTGAGAAGGCTGTGAAAATTAATTCAACTCTACCTATATCGATGCAGCCCGCTAACAGACAGATGGATGGACAGGTGGACGGACAGCGGAGGCTCAGTAATAGTGTCCCGTTAGGACCCTTGAAATACGGAACCCTAGGAACAACAAATATGCATTCTTATATTAAAATCTACAAAGTCGACATCCACGTATCCCAATTACGTGGCAACACGGTGACGTGCCCCCAAGACACGTATACCTTCATTCGATCCTTATGTATGCAACGTTAAGAACTTTGCTACCTCATCTTGTCCAAACTAAACTTCAAAATACTTTAAACTTTAAGTTCAAGGGCTAAAAGTTCTAAATCGCTTGTGACTCGTTACTGTGCTACAAGATATTCAATTTTCTCGCTCGGTTGCCCGGATCTTCGAGGTCTAGAAATGGGCTAACGAGAAGCGAAAATATTCGTAGTTGGTGAGATCGACATGTCCTTGTACAACCCCTAGTTGTAACGAGCAGATTTTACGAGTACCTTTGCTATGTAATATGTATGAAATGTGGTTTACATAGATGGGTAGGTTGGTATAGGTAGATAGGTAAAGTAAGTAGGGTATATAGTTTAAATTGGAGTTATACGATAGGTAGTATAGAGTTTCTTGAATAATTTATTGTGAAGTCTGACCGCCTAATGTCTCACTTATTTGGTTGCGAAAATTCTAGGGTTCGGTCCCGGACTGGGCCAAAAAAGTTGGGGTTTCTGGCCATAAAATCTCAGTACCAGTAACCTACCCGTCTTCTATTTGACCATAGGCTGAAATCTATAGAGCGAACTTTGACTTTTGTATTGTGTCTTAAATCTGGTCTAGGTCTAAGTAGGTACCTGTAAATTCTATATACTAGGTATCTATTATACCTAGACATATAAATAGGAAGAACTACTACTTATTATTATTTCCTATATCTATCCATGGACCAGATCTCAGCCTATAGAGACTAATGTTACGTGTCCACACTATGTCACGAAGTAATAGGTCATTTTTAAATCCCGGCCTAGATTTTCCTGTTACGAGGTCTCGAAATAAATATTTATAGTATACGTACCTACAGTTAGTGCATTCCAAATAAGAATTCAGTAAAAACCGAGCCAATTTCACTCCGACACAGCTAAATTTATAATTCAACAGCTAAAATTTATTATACAGGTTTAACCACGGTCAACAAAATATAGAAGTGGGTTATTTACAAAATGGCCAATTATTTAGGGCCGTTAGTATAAAAATGTGGTTTACAGCATTGAGTCAAAGGCCATAGAGACGAAGATATCTTTTTTTTCTTTATCAATTCTTAATAATTTTCATCCACCATTCAAGTCATTGGATATCTAAGGCCTAATCACGTACACGTAACTTCTTACGGCGTTATGCTTATCTCATCCAAGTCTAGCCCATAATTTTATAAAAATATTGTTGAATCAGCGGAATGCTTGTCTTCCTACATTCCTCTTCCCGGTAGATAAAGACCTCATAAGTCAGCTCTTAAAACCTTTCTGCTTGGAGGTCTTAATTTGGCCTTGTCGTTCCCTATATGCATCGGAGATCACCCTAAGCCAGCTATTATTTTAGTAATAGTGTAGTACACTCTCCAGATGCTAACATCTGGAGAGTGTACTACACTATTATCCCAAGAAATCCTTTGCCATTACGTGATTAATGGAGTGCAATCACGTCTATCTATGAAGCAAAGAGAGAAATATGAGTGAATTTTACTACCTCTAAGATGTTCACCTCCCTGGTTTACAGTGTATCAAACTCGATATAATGCTGTTCGAGTACAAAAGCTCTCGTTTGCCAAAATTTAGTGAGCCCCGGAAGACACATGGTTGCGGTGCGGTAATTTATGGGTTGTTTTTTGTTGGGTTAATAGCCTTTAATGGTGTACTTATGTAACAATTACAATGACCTCCGCCTTTTATCTGACCGTAATTTGTTTTGTGATCAATGCGCCGGAACGGAATGTTCGCATATAGGTACAACCAGTACATTAGCAGTAAGTTCTAATCTTTTGAAGCGAACGAACGTTTGGGTTGGCGATCATAATCGCAAAAACTGAAACGAACGAACAGATGAACGCGGCGATGAAACAATGATGAATCTTCATATTAGACCTGGGTGTGTTTGGGAGCCTAGTAGCTTTATTTTAAGTTTACTCAGTTAACTATCACCATTAGGTGCATCATTCACCATCTTACAAATTCAACAATTGACAATACAAAATGTAGAATGGTACCTAAGTACCTACCTACCTACTTACTTTGAATAAATGCTTTGAATTTGAGTTTGAGTTTAATAAATTGAGACTTCTTCGCTTTCCTTCTGAGGGTTTTTTGTCTAAATATAAGGTCTGATAAACCTTAGAGGCATAGACTGCATTTCATTTATTGCCGTGATTGTATATACATAAAATGCGAAAGTGTGTCTGTCTGTCTGCTAGCTTTTCACGGCCCATCTGTTTAATCAATTTTGACGTGTGGTGCAGAGATAACTTGCATCACAGGGACGGGCAAAGGCTACTTTTTACACATAGGTATCAAATCTTAGAAAAGAGTTTCCTCTCTTGTGATATTATTGCGCGTCCATTTTCTGTAGCTGTAAGGATATTTACAAGTACCTAAGTAGGAACTACGCAAAATTTAACGGACGGAATTTCAGAACATCAGACAAAAGTGAGTAACAAAGAAGTTCCTCGGAAGTGTCTTCCTCGTTTAAATTAATCATTTGTCCCATAACTAAGGTGATGTTAGGAACCGACGAGTCGAGTTGAATTATTAAACTCCCGGGGGAAATCACGAGATCAAACTTCGGGTTGAAGTGCTCTACTTCAAAATTTGAAGACAATAGCAAAATAGATAATGAGGGAAGTGTGGCCTGGTTTCGAGAGTATGGTTCGAGGATATTCAATAAGATTTTTTATTCAAATAAACTCTTACAACTGCTTTTGGCTCCTCAATCTATATCCAAACTAATATACAAATGGGTTTATCTATTTGTTAACTTTTTACGGTTTATCCGATCATTTTCAGTCCAGAAAATAAGCCCTATTTATATACAAGGCATGTTTAAGTAGGAGTGGAAACGGTAGATAATATAGTAATTCAAAGCTTTGATAGTTCTAATAAGTATAAGTGATTTTGTAAAGTGGTGATAAAAAATAGAATACCCGGCTGAGTTTGTTGTGGGCTGTCTCAGACTTGGGCGCGTTTGTAACACTCGTAGCTTTAGTTTTAAGTTACCATCACCACTACATGATTGTTTGACAATCAGAAAGTGTACAATTGTACCAAATTTGACTAAATAACTTTAACTTTGAAAGACATTTACAGTATGTTAGTGGGTCAATAGACAGGTATAAGCTACAGAGCTACTAGTAAGAACATTTTTTAAATGAATTAATTATTTGTTCCGTGACTGCAGTCAGGTTCGGACACGACGAGTGGAATTATTGAAGACCCGGGGGAAATCACGAGCTCACTTTGGGTAAAACTATTCCGTATCTTATCTGTTGGTATAAACCTAGTCTTTTCATTCTCTTTCCACATTAATAAAGGTACACCAGACTATTTTCAGCATTAAAATTCATTGCGTAAGATTGCGTACAGACGATGGGAAGCCACTTTGTTTTATAATTTGTAGAGATTTCTGATCAAAGATTAGATAAGTTATACCGGCTTCCCACGGTGCGTGGTATTGCGGACGAACGCGGACAAACCGGCGCCGACGTACCTTGGGAAGAATATCGTCCGTCGCGTCAAATTCATCCAAGATCTCAACCCATTAGCGGTCCATTCTGAGCACAGGTCTCCATTTAGAATGAAAGGGTCTGAAAGCAATGAATGACAAAGCCCAACACACTGGCCAAGTGCGGATGGCAGACTTTATGCACCTTTGAAAACATTGTGGAGAACTCTGGGGCATGCACGATATTTTCCTTCAACGTGGTATTGATGATATACCGATATGGTATTTAATTACTTAAAAAAGTTAGAGGAACTTGCCCGGTATCGAACCCCGAATGCTTAATCACTAGGGTATTTTATTTTATTTATTTAAGCTGCTCTATCACTGCTATTTTATTGATCAAATTTAACTTTTACGGTATCCACCGGCGCTAAGAAGAAAAAAATAAAAAAGTACTTGGCAATTGTTTTCAACTAATATTCGAATATCTTAGCAGAAAAGTACAACTTCAAAAATTTGTTCCATGATAATTAATATTGGAAACAATTCTGAAAAGAAATATTTTTCGACTAATTACACTCAAGTTTCGGAACGCGACAATGTATTTAACGTGCCAATTAAGAAACTCGGGAACTCTCATTGGATTTTGTAAAGAACTTTACCCAATTGAGCGTTATAGTTAATTAAGTATTGTTGTTTCTTTTGTTTGCGAGTTTTAATTGAGGAGTTACAGGCAAGCATCTTGAGTCAGAGTTACTCGAACGAATTAAGTTTTCCTAACGCCCTTCAAAGTTACGATAATGTTAAATCTGTTTATAGTTAAGAGTGTTTTAAATGAAAATTAGAATCCACAGAAAATTAAAGTACAACCAGTATCAACATAAATAATTTTTAAATACATAACTAAAATTGTGGGACCGCTATAATAGGACTCGGTGAAAAACGAAAATACATATCTCGAATTTTGAAGGCATCAGGCGCGATTTCCAGAGGATGCAGGTTTGAATCCTGCCAGTCCCGCAATTTTTGATATATATTAAAAAACCGGCCAAGTGCGAATCAGACTCGGGCACTGAGGGTCCCGTACTCGGGTATTTGTTCCAACATTTTGCACGATAAATCAAAAACTAATATGCATAAAAATAAATAAAAATCTGTTTTTGAATGTACAAGTAAAGCCCTTTCATATGATACCCGACTTGGTATAGTTATTTACTATATTAAGTAGTTTACTTTGGAAATCGAAACACATTTTAATTTTTTTTAATGAATGTAACCACAAATTCGCGGTTTTCAGATTGATTCTTGTACTTGCGCTATTAGACCTACTTACCTGCCAAACATGATTCTATGTCTATGGGAAGTACCCTATAGGTTTTCTTGACACACACAACTTCCCTTATGCTTTTATCCCGGAAAATCAAAGAAATCCTACGGGATTTTAGAAAACTCGTTATTTATAAAACAAAGACTAGAAAGAGACTACATTTTACGTCAAGGCAACAACAGTCAACGTTGCACTGGTTTGGAAAACAGCATCTGCTGAGCAGAAACAGCTACAATATTTCCATGAATTTTTATTTTCTTTAATCAAGTTCATATGACTCTCATTCCAGTAGTAAAATATATCCAGTAGGAAAAGTATGTGAGTTTCACGAGCACTCACAAGTAACGTGTAGCCTAAATAACTTCACCGCCCCTAATGCGCGAGTGCGGGGGTTTATTGCGTTCCTTTACTGTTATTCTCTGTTTTTTAACCCCCGACCCAAAAAGAGGGGTGTTATAAGTTTGACGTGTGTATCTGTGTATCTGTGTATCTGTGTGTCTGTGTATCTGTGTATCTGTGTGTCTGTGTATCTGTGTATCTGTGTATCTGTCTGTGGCACCGTAGCGCCTAAACGAATGAACCGATTTTAATTTAGTTTTTTTTGTTTGAAAGGTGGCTTGATCGAGAGTGTTCTTAGCTATAATCCAAAAAAATTGGTTCAGCCGTTTAAGAGTTATCAGCTCTTTTCTAGTTTTCTTGTATAAAAGAAGGTTAGATAACCGTTAGGTTCATAATATTCAAGTGTCAATTGACAAATGTCAAGCTGTCAAGATGGACGTTGCCTAGATATACATAATTATTTATTTGAAAATGATTTGTCGAGGGTGTTGAAAATTTTTAATTTACACTTGTTATTATTTGCTAAAACTAAGACATCTGTGGCCCAATTTTACTGTGAAAGTAACAACTTTAGTTACCACTTCTGTCGATTGAGCGTCTTGCCTCTCTAACAATCATAGCGTCTAAAGCCTAAACTGTTCTTTTTCTTGTTTTTGGCTAAGCTTCTCTACGAGAATTCAAGATGCCCGATAAAAACTCAATTATACCCTGATCTGCTTATAATCAGACGCGTAGGTAACGTAGGACCTACCTACCTGCCAAATTTAATGATTCCAGATCAACTGGAAGTACCCTATAGGTTTTTTGACAGACTGTCAAAATCTTTGTCTATTCGTCTGTCGTAGACAGACAGACGGACTGATAGACAGACAACAAGGGTCTGTTGGGTATCCATCCTATAAGGGTTCCTTTTTGCTTTTGAGGTACAGAACCCTAAAAAAGGTCTATTCCAAAAAGGAACAAAACTCAATAAATAACTGAAGTCTTAACCCCCGCATAACGCAGTGCCTATAAAAATATTGGTGGAAAAATAAGTCGCGAATTCTTAGATTCCTTGGCTTGTATGCAACAAATGCATCCCCCTTGTGAATACAAATAGCCTCCTTCCACGAAATAGGCAGGAGGGTCGCCTACATTATGGCGCATCTAATATCTTAAAATTCCAAGACATATTTGGGCGACGCAAACAAAAATAAGATTTTTCTACAACGGGGGCGAATTCCGCGAATTTTCTTGGCTCACTGCTGTAATACTTCTGTGCGGAGAATCCGATAGCAATGTACTTGGGTTATACAATGATTGAGTCTTATTGTTAACTGAGTTAAAAAAAGGAGGTTATGAATTCAACCCGTATATACATTATATGATAATCTCAATACCATTTAACATTAAAGAATAATTAAGTATATACATTTTATTGTAACATTCTTATTTTCAATCAAAGAAACATACATACACTAGGATATAAATTTCAAATTGGACCCTTTAACAAAATTTTGATAGTATTTTCTTCCCCGGGATGCTATCTCTGTACCCGTTTAAATCGGTTAAGCGATGGAAACTAGTAGACAGACAGACATACTTTTACATTTAATATGATTTACATTTTTAAAGTAGGAACTTACCTATTTTCAAAATAAAGCAAACAAACAGGGTCCACTTAAACATAATGGCATCGAAAATTCTCAAAATAGCCTCTCCACTGCCCCTCATATTATAGATTGGCTTTATTTAGATTCTTATTAGACGAATTATATTGTGACCACTTGGTATTCATACTCAGACTCTCGACATGGAGGGGTGGCTGGCGATAGGTACCTATCTAGTGTCTACAGCTATAGACATGTTGCTAGAAGAGTCGATACGGAGGTCGATAAAATAAACTGTACGTAGGTATAAAATGTGTATTTTTAACCCCCGACCCAAAAAGAGGGGTGTTATAAGTTTGACGTGTGTTGGTATCTGTGTTTCTGTGAAAATCGGTTCAGCCGTTTGAATGTTATCAGCTCTTTTCTAGTTATCGTAACCTTCACTTGTCGGGGGTGTTATAATTTTTTAATTTACACTTGTTAAATTAGCGTCCAAAAGAACTCCCAGGTAACCCTTTTTTAAAGGATTTCCTAGAAACCTTTAAGGAAGCATAATTTTGTCCAGTCCGTGTCGGTTTGTCCAACTGTCTATCTGGGTGTCACATAATAAAATGTTTAAAATTAATAATTAGAGATGCAAAGTTGAAAAGCTGTTAGCGCTACACAGAGGTAAAAAAATTTTTAGGCTACCTCCTGAACATGAAAAATCGGGCAAATACGTCGGACTCACACACGTAGGGTTCCTTACCATCGTACAAGAAATAACCCTTTTTTTCATGGCAGCCATTTTGTAATGATCATTTGTTGTTATTATTTTTTTGCGGCATTACACATTCTGTGAAAATTTCATGTCTCCTATTGGTTCACGAGATACACGGATGGCCGGATGAAAAGTTTTAGAGTATAATTAGAGTATAGTAGTATAATTAGAGTATTTTAGAGTATAAGTAGAGTAGAGTAGGTATATATATTTTTGTAGGTACTTAGTCCAAAATCTAGACCAATTCCCTACCAATCACTTCTGGCCATAGTCCTGCTAATGATTGCAAAAGCCAAACTAATGAGAGAGCCCCTTTCAATGTGGCCTAACCCCTTCGAAAAAGGTCAACCCTTGTGCACTTGATTCATTACGTACTTGCTTTGTTAAACACTCCCTGTTGAAAATCGCATTTTCTTTAATACATTTTGATTTTAATTAAGTACTTTATAATTTACTCGTCTACTAATTACTCTCACAATCCATACTAATATTTATAACAAGTAATAACTTAAGTACACTTTAATTTATTATTGTTTAATGCTGACATCAACTTAAGAGTTTTTTTTATATTAGTGCAAATTAAAAATTTATAACACCCCCGACAAGCGAAGGTTGCAGTCACTAGGACAGAGCTGATAACTTACAAACGGCTGAACCGATTTTCTCGGATTATAGCTAAGAACACTCTCGATCAAGCCACCTTTCAAACAAAAAAAACGGTTCATTAGTTTAGGAGCTACGATGCCACAGACAGATACACAGATACCACGTCAAACTTATAACACCCCTCTTTTTGAGTCGGGGGTTAAAAGTAAACTTAAATCTAAATAAAAAATAAATAAAAAATATGTAAAAACCAAAATGAATCAAATTAAATCTAAAACTCATCGAGACCACCGCAGCAAGGCATTGTACCTACCCATAATAACTGAAGTTATTTTATACTTTTTACTGTTTGTTTGAAGTCGGCTTTTATTTAATTTTTGAATTTTTTTTTAGTAGTATCAGCTAGTCTAGCTATAAGTATTTTTACTCTAGATTTGTTTGTTCTACAAATAACATGGACGTAATAAAAGTAATGAACTATATAGGTGCACCTGCCGGCCGTAACTTCGTCTTCAACGTTATTACAGCCTCCACTGTCATGAAAATGGAAAATGTTTGTACAATTTTGGAATGTTTATTACTTCCCACTCGACGGGCGAGAGTCGGCGTGCACCTGCACCTGGGCACGCATTTTGGGCTGTACACTCAGTATGAGATTTTACTTCACGCCAACGTTTATAGTATTTGAGAGTCGAAACACTTTAGCGTTAAACTAAAATGGCTCTTAACTGCCTTGTTTTAATGCTCAAGTTTTTGACGTGACAACGTCTTATAATTCGATAGAGCTGGCTGCACGCACGAAAAAACATGACTCATGCGGCGTTACCTCGCTCTGAGGCGTTCCATGTAAGGCTTGAAGTGCAAGCGAGAGCGCGGAACGAGCGACAAAGAAGCACAATCGGCCTTTGTTGTCACGTTCAACTATCGTCAGTAAACCAATTTTACAGACAACCAATTTTTTTACACATACATATTTACAGCCAACGCTCCAAGCGGAAACTTTACGAAATTAAAATCAATGTTACTGATTTATTAACTTGAAATCAATGATATTTACGTCCATTTTACTTTGATACTATTTTGTTTCGACTCTCGAATACTCTGAAAATCGGTAAGAAGTAAAATCTCATACTGAGGGTGCTGAATTTTTATTGGAGCAGCATTATTTATGAAGGGAATTACGTTTTGTGCATTCTGCTATGATTTTCTAGAGATTTCCTTTGCCTGAGAAATGGGAATGTTTGCCTTTCTGTTGGTAGTGTTGACACTTTGTCACATTCCAAATATATTTTGTGATAATATGTGCTTTTAAATATTATAAAATGTAAGTTAGAATGTGTGTCTTCTAAAGAGAAATTAAAAAAAAAAAACTTATATACACGCAGATGAAGTCGCGGGCATCAGCTAGTAGGTATAATAATTTCATTGGACCATAGCTTGGCAATAACTGTCATAGCATCAAATCGTAGTCAAGCTTGTACGAATTTGGTATTTTGGTGTCTAACTGCCTCTAACATGTCCAGCGCACGTCCGGCGTACATGCCGCCGTTTCGGACATGTTTCACGCTTTATTTCCGATGCAATAACGTATTCATGGACCAAAATGTTTCGGAACATCAATTTAGTATTTGTTGATGTCTTCTCCCATCAAACTTCGGACACAAAAATCGGAAAAACGTTTGGAGAAAAAAAAAAGTTTTGTTTGTTTAAAGATACCCACCTACCTACCTAGTACATCCTTGAATTTAAAGTTTTTCTAGTAAAAACTATAATCATACCTAACCACATAGGATTTGTTAAATAGTTATCATTTTCACCGGAGTTCTTTTTAAAAATTTCCATGTTCATGCAATATTTAATCTACTTAGTAAGTATATTTTAAGTTATACTTTTCTAGCTATTTACCTTTGGTAGGCAAATTGGAAACAAAATACCTACCAACTAATCTTCTTTCAAATTTTCCTGAACAGTAAAAGATTTACGATGGTTGCTAAGTAACACGGTCGTAAACTCAAGACTTCAGTTAAGTTAAACTACGTGATGTGTTGGTGAAACCCAACTTTCTGCTAGCAATATTCAGTAACCTCCTGTTTGCGAGGTTATTGTTTCACTAATACCTACGGATCGCACATCCACTTAAGCCTTACAAGAAATGAGAAAGAATCGGAAGTAGAAAAACCAGAGTAACTGACATGCTCATAAAGTCGCTTAATTGAAATGCCAATTGGCAAGACACATTGCTCAAGAACCAAAAGACGTTCCAAGAAGTTCTGATGGTTCTTCGAGCAATTTAATTAGGAGCCTCAATAGCTCGACTGTTAAAGGAGCGGACTGAAATCCGAAAGGCCACTGGTTCAAACCCCATCCGTTGCACTATTGTCGTACCTACTCCTATGCTTAGTTGGAGGGGAGCGGGAAATTTTAGTTATCATTATGAACTTTGCTAATATTCTTTAAAAAAATGGTATATCAGCTTTGTGACGACGGTTACTCTGATTCTGAATGTTGATCCCACAAAGGAAATCGCAGCGTTGGGATACCTCACACTTTAACGAACGAATTGCTGGGAAACAAGCAGCCACAGGTTGGGGATTTTTATATACACCTACTACAATCCATACTTCCATACTAATATTATGAATGCGAAAGTGTGTCTGTCTGTCTATCTATCTGTCTGTCTGTCTATCTGTCTGTCTGTCTGTGTGCTACCTTTTCACGGCCCAACAGTTTAACCGATTTTGACGAAATTTGGTACAGGGTTAGCTTATATCCCGGGGACGGACATAGGCTACTTTTTATCCCAGAAAAGCAAAGAGTTCCCACGGGATTTCCAAAAACCCATCCGCTTAACCGATTTGTATGAAATTTGGTGCCGAGGTAGCTTGCGTCCCTGTAATTGACATCCCGGAAAATTCCAACAGTTCCCACGCGATCTTTAAAAACCTAAATCCACGCGGACGCATTCGCGGGCATCCTCTAGTTTTATATAATTTTAATATCGAAAGCAATATGAGAAGCGAGATGAGAACATCTTTTGTTTGTGATTGATATTGCTCCATCTTTTGTTATCCAAGTAAACATTAATGTGATTGGAGATTCCTCTAGTAAAAGTAAATGTTTCATTTGGACCTCGATCCTTAACAAGTGTACCTTCATTTCACACTTGAGTAAATCTACTTATCTCCTTTAGGCTTTACTATGTCTTTAACGAAATCCGTCTTAGCAGGGCCGTGAAAGGTATTCATTTATTTATTTTGGTCAAGGCTTTAGGCTCAAATCACATAAGCTGGCGACAAGACGTGATGCGACAAGACGAAGCTAAATTCGAAACAAAACGCACGACACGCGTCTAATGAAGATATTATTACCTATTCAAAACCAAGGCCTACGATACGCTTCCTTCTACGCTACCTACGTAGTAAGCGTAGAAGCTCTACGAGGTTGCGTAGAGCATTTTGCAATCTTGAAAAAATAATGACAAAGCCGCTATTATAATACATTATTAGACGCTATATTATGTATGTATCATTAAATTATATCTTATTAAAATTTAATTAATTAATATATATTAACGACAATGACATACTAAAAATAACTAGTTAACCCCACTATTTTAATGTATCTATAATATTGGATAATTTGACTGCGTAATTTAAAATTGAGATTAAGTTTTAGTTTTAAGTTTTCGATTGATTGTAAATGTTAATTTTAACTTCAACTTAAATATTTGCACACTGTCGGTGACAGTCGATTGTGTAGGGACTATACTGATTCATTGTAAACTTGTTATGTACCCACAATCTGGTAAATAAAATATTTATTATTATTATTATTATTATTAATTAAAATTTAACAAGATATACACATCATGTTTGTAGTGTTTAAATCATATTTGTAGAGTTTTTTTTTATTTAGCCTGTTGTACGTTGTTGTTGTAAGTTGTCGATTTGTGTTTTAGATTTTGAAATTGCAAAACCTCAAACGATGTCACGTAAAACGTACAGGCTACATTCTTATCTAAGTCCTTGTGTAAGTTCTTGTCTTAGTTACGTCTTTCCGCCAATGTGGCGCAACCCTAAGGTAGCTTTGTGCTCAAGCCCGCAGTCGCTAAGTGGTCATCCTCGAGTGTTTGGCCTCGAGATTTACCTTTGCTCTTTTTGACTCTTCCCTCTTACCCACTCAATCAGGTGCGTCGTAGTCTCGAACGCTTTTGATTCCAAGTGGTCGAGGGGTACCAGATTTCTTACATTTACGTTGTTAGGAGTGGATAATTTATTTTAGGACGCGCTGAAATGGTAGATCTTGAAGTCTGTCATTTTTATTTCCTACCTAGTAACTACTGCTACGTATTTCTTACTTATTATTCAAAACATCCAGAAAACATAATTCCAGAAAATCTGGCAGTGGCGGCTACTGTGATTGTAGTACCACAGGAATGTCTTGTCAAAATGGTCATGGGCGGCAACATGGCGATGGTGATCACTTAACATCAGGTGACCCATCTTCTCGTTTACTCGCTATTAACCTTTTATTAAAGGGTACCTACTTTAATATTGCATATTACCTATACTAATATTATAAATGCGAAAGCTTATCTATCTGTGTGTCTTTATTAGCTTTTCACGGTTCAGTATAGATCTAAACATTGTAATAACTTAAACCCATGCAGTCAAAGTTGCGGGCTAAAACTAAAGATAGGTAGGTATCTAATGTGTGCAGCAGTATATAGCTAACAGCAGTCTCTATAAAATAAACTAGCGACCCGCCCCGGCTTCGCACGGGTGGACATTTATTTTTTCTATTTTCCGGGATAAAATATAGCCTATACGGATTCGGAAGAATCCCTCTAAGTAATGGTAAAAGAAATTTTGAAATCGGTCCAGTAGTTTTTGAGCCTATTCAATACAAACATACAAAAATACAAAAATATAAAGGTTTCCTCTTTATAATATTAGTATAGATGAAGGAATGCCGATCCAGAAATCGATACCTGTAGCTTCCCAAATATTTCCCGATGCGAACCACGTACAAAGTGTGTTATGCCCCCTCCTGCGAAAAAGGTACTCTATAATTTTATTTCCCGACCAAAACGTAGTTATCTTGGATACCTTCTTGATACCGATAGCCCGAGAGCCGGTGAAAAATTTTCTCAAGTATTTATATACTACAATTTTTTTATTGGACTTACCTAATAGTGCCTAAAAAAGAAAATTGGTTAGGTACAAAAATATATTTTTTTCTGGCACAGCCAGGCCCTTGCCTCTCGATCTACTTTGACTTTTTGTCACTGTACACAATGTACGTGCAATGTTAGAAAAGCTATTAAAAGCTATGTTTTTACTTTTTAATCTATTTCAAGCCAAAAAAAACTAAAGTGCCAGCAGGCCTGAAGCGCTAGTCTATAAACTAAAAAAAAAGTCATATTTTAAATGCTAGGAGTAAGTACAACAATAGTGTAACGGGTGGGGTTTGAACCGCCGACCTTTCAGATTTCAATCCGCTCCTATAACTGTTGAGCTATTGATGCTCACGATACAGTTGTTGTATCTCTTGCATTCCATATGTAATTCTAGACGATGGGGCGAACAAAGGACTCATAACAAAGTATAGCCCACTAAACAAACGCCTTTTTGGTTATAGGTGTCACCGACAGTCCTCCGTAACGTAAAGAGCCTGCATGGAGATCGATGAAACACCGACGCACGTACTCCTAGAATGTACGGTCGTGGCAGAACAACGAGATCACCATTTGGGATCACTTCACGAAGCCCTCGGCAACCTGGGTGGTCTACTCAGCTTCTGGAGCGAGCTTGGATGGCTGGAGTGAAGACTTCGGCGGGGAGGGGCAACGCACGCACAACAGACGAAAACGTTTACGAAAGCGGAAACCAGCCCAGAAAGAAGAAGGGACTGACGCATCCGTGTTAGACAAAAGTTCCATACAAATTAAGATTTTTAAAAAAATGTACAAATTTTTAAAGTTCAAAAATCTCAAGTTACACATGTGAACCAGCTCTGAAACTACGATGTATTTTTATAAAGATAGCTCGCATTAACTTGTTGTCTATTCGTTTATGTCTCAGATCAGAAGGTAAATTGAATCAGCTTTTGTTGAAGGTAAAACGGTAAACGCCTGCAGCTTATAATGTTTTCTTTTCTGTACATTCTGTATTTTAGTAGATAATATTACATTGTAGGATAGCTTTATATTTAACTAAGATTATACCCGCGACTCCGTCCGCATGAATTTAAATTTTCATCCCGTGAAAGCTCTTTGATTTTCCAGGATGCAAGCTATTTCTGTTATATTATTTATGTTAATTGTTGGTTGAACAGATGGGCCGTGAAATGTAACAGACAGAGAGAGACTTTCGCATTTACATTAGTTAAAATTTGTAATTATTAGTTTAATTAGCATAATAATATATTATGAACTTTACCTAAAGTCACGGTCAAGTACAGTACGAAGAATCAAAGAGTTCGCATGGGATTTTTAAAAAACCTAAATTCACTTGGACAAAATTGCGAGCATCATCTGCTTGGTGGGTAGGTGTACATTATTTTTGTACCGGATATCAGAGATTTCCTCAGAATTTTTAAAAAACCTAAATCCACGCGGACGAAGACGCGGGCATCGTCTAGTTCTGAATGTTCTGATTCTACTCGCAGCGAGTAACTATAAAAATACTTGACTTGATACCTTTAATCAAGTTAAGATTAGCCGTATTAAGAGTTTCAAGTGGTAAAACTTGGTAAAATCGAATAAGAACTGTTAAAAGCTGTTATTCACCAGAATACACAAAACCAGTGCATATTGGAGAGTACTTTTCTCCAGCAGCGAAATTGGTTCTGTATAATTCGAGGAAGTACATTGGTTGGTGCAATGTACAAAGCACCGAAAATCAATGTAACATTGCTCATATGCGCTTCATAGCCAGCCAAACGTGTTGATTTGATAAAGCGCACTAATGAAATATTGAACGGTATGAAGTAGGTACCTCTGTCAGCTCTGTTGGATTCCATGACTAATGATAATACTTAATAGACGATAAAATGTAACTGAAAGCTGAAGATAATACTACTTAATAGACGATAAAATGTAACTGAAAGCTGAAGAGTATTGCTTTTCTAGAGACTTTTTCGGATATAGTTCGGTAAATATGTAAGGAATAATTAGATGCCCTCCGAAAAAAGACCTACCGTAATTTGACATAATGTATCGTTAGGGGGGCATGTCAAGAGGTCACAGGAAAAATAAAAAGGTCGCGCTGATTGCTAATTTTGAGAAATTCAAAAAATGAATAAAAAAAATTTGAAATGCTTTTTTCTTGGAAACTATTGGTTTAAGGAAAAAGTTTTTTAAATAAAAATGTAGAGGGCATTGTAAACTACATTTTTTGTCATTGGAGTGATATCATCCGACTTGAAATACAAAAAGTAGAGGGCGCTAATGGATCAAAAAAGTATTTCAACGCTATTTTCGATAGGAAAAAATGATTTTTTTATGATAATGTAAATTGGAAAGTTGTTCGTCACAAAATTAGCTACAACTTTTATTTAAACAAAATTTTTATAAAACTTACCGTTCTCGAGGTACAGGTGAAAAAGTGCAACGGAGCACAGCTAACGGTTCTTTTGTTACTAAATGAAAAAAACAAAATTGTCGAATAAAAGTGTTTGTTTCAAAAGAAAGAAATAAACATGATGCAAAACATAGATAAATTCACCTAAGTTCAAATTTTTGTTAAACAAAAGTTCAAATTTTTTGATAAAAAAGTAAGAAAACAATTACTGCTATTTCATTTGAATTAAAAAGATAAAAACTGAATGGCATGAGAACTGTGCAACGGCACGGTACATAATGTACAATTTGTACACTTCGACAAGTTCCAGCTCGAAAACGATAAGTTTTATAAAAAATTTGTTTAGATAAAAGTTGTAGCTAATTTTGTGACGAACAACTTTTCAATTTACATTATTATAGAAAAATCATTTTTTCCTATCGAAAATAGCGTTGAAACACTTTTTTGATCCATTAGCGCCCTCTACTTTTAGTATTTCAAGTCGGATGACGTCACTCTAATGACAAAAAATGTAGAGGGCATTGCGAACTATATTTTTTGTCATTAGAGTGACGTCATCCGACTTGAAATCCATTCATCCATTAGCGCCCTCTACTTTTAGTATTTCAAGTCGGATGACGTCACTCTAATGACAAAAAATGTAGAGGGCATTGCGAACTATATTTTTTGTCATTAGAGTGACGTCATCCGACTTTTCTTACTTTTTTATCAAAAAATTTGAACTTTTGTTTAACAAAAATTTGAACTTAGGTGAATTTATCTATGTTTTGCATCACGTTTATTTCTTTCTTTTGAAACAAACACATTTATTCGACAATTTTGTTTTTTTCATTTAGTAACAAAAGAACCGTTAGCTGTGCTCCGTTGCACTTTTTCACCTGTACCTCGAGAACGGTAAGTTTTATAAAAATTTCGTTTAAATAAAAGTTGTAGCTAATTTTGTGACGAACAACTTTTCAATTTACATTATCATAAAAAAATCATTTTTTCCTATCGAAAATAGCGTTGAAACACTTTTTTGATCCATTAGCGCCCTCTACTTTTTGTATTTCAAGTCGGATGACGTCACTCCTATGACAAAAAATGTAGTTCGCAATGCCCTCTACATTTTTATTTAAAAAACTTTTTCCTTAAACCAATAGTTTCCAAGAAAAAAGCATTTCAAAATTTTTTTATTCATTTTTTGAATTTCTCAAAATCAGCAATCAGCGCGACCTTTTTATTTTTCCTGTGACCTCTTGACATGCCCCCCTAACGATTCATTATGTCAAATTACGGTAGGTCTTTTTTCGGAGGGCAATTTGCAAATTGACTGAACTAATACCTACATAATAACACCTAATCAATATGACAATGGGTAACGTAGCACTGGACGAGACACTTAGTTCGATTGGTTGGTGATTTTTCTCTGTCATTTCGATTACATAACAGAGAGAGCCGTATACTAACTTCCCTCCGTGGAAAGAGTTATGGATGTACTATACCTCGCTTAATTTGATCTAATTCCTAGATAATCTCTCTCTAAGCCTAAATCCATTAAACTACCGTATCGGCCTTCTAATATGCCATGCGGTGATGAATATTGAGTATGATTGATTGACATCGATATTTGCAAAGACAATCAAATGATTTATGCCGCATACAGACCCATCGGGTGTCTAGTGGAATATAGCAGGACTAGAACACTAATTACTGATTAAAGTACACGTAAGTAAGTAATGGAGTTACACGAGAGCTGTGAAAAAGGAATAACTTCTATAATTTGAGTGTGTAATTCTGTGGGCGGTTCTAAACCAAATAAAATTAAAAAATAAAAGGCTTGGGCAAATAATAATGAGTGCCAATAAAGAAATAAATCGAAAATGGAGGCGTTAATCAATCATTCTCATTCCCACACTTCGCCTGTTTGCGACTACAACGTGCCCTTTGTTTTTAAGTTTATCCTGTATTTTTTTCTTTCTCATAGTATAAGTCATAAAGGTGTTTAAATAAATAAACGTGTTATTTCGGAAAAGTGTAATTTTTAACTAATAATGTTCAAACCTTATCCTATAGGTATATTATATGATAAAAGCTATGTAGGTCCGCCCACTCCGTAGGTCCGTTAATCATACCAGTTACAAGTGTACCTAAATTAAAAATTTATAACGCCCCCGACAAGTGAAGGTTACAGTTACTAGAAAAAAGCTGATAACTTTCAAACGGCTGAACCGATTTTCTTGGATTATAGCTAAGAACACTCTCGATCAAGCCACCTTTCAAACGAAAAAACTAAATTAAATTCGGTTCATTAGTTTAGGAGCTACGATGCCACAGACAGATATACAGATACACAGATACACACGTCAAACTTATAACACCCCTCTTTTTGGGTCAGGGTTAATAAAAAGCTGACAACTTTTACCACAGTCTGGATCTCTTAGCGGCTAGGCAGCTTGAAGCACTTCTGAGCATGACTAACCACTTCAAGCTGCGATTACAAAGCAATCCTTTCTGTCATCACACTAATATTATAAAGGCGAAAGTCTGTGTGTCTGTGTATGTTTGTTACCATCTCACGCAAAAACTACTGAACGGATTTGGTTCAAATTTAAAATGGAGATAGTGCTAACCCTAGTTTAGCACATAGGTACTTTTTATTCCAGAAAATTAAAGAGTTCCCGCCGGATTTAAAAACCTATATCTCCGCGGATGGAGTCGCAGGCATCAGCTAATCATCATATTAATATTATACTATCATACTAATATTATAAAGGCGAAAGTTTGTGTGAGTGTGTGTATGTGTGTGTGTGTGTGTGTGTGTGTGTGTATGTGTGTGTGTGTGTGTGTGTATGTGTGTGTGTGTGTGTGTGTGTATGTTTGTTACTCCTTCACGCAAAAACCACTGGACGGATTTGAAACTTACCGTTCTCGAGGTACAGGTGAAAAAGTGCAACGGAGCACAGCTAACGGTTCTTTTGTTACTAAATGAAAAAAACAAAATTGTCGAATAAATGTGTTTGTTTCAAAAGAAAGAAATAAACGTGATGCAAAACATAGATAAATTCACCTAAGTTCAAATTTTTGTTAAACAAAAGTTCAAATTTTTTGATAAAAAAGTAAGAAAAGTCGGATGACGTCACTCTAATGACAAAAAATATAGTTCGCAATGCCCTCTACATTTTTTGTCATTAGAGTGACGTCATCCGACTTGAAATACTAAAAGTAGAGGGCGCTAATGGATGAATGGATTTCAAGTCGGATGACGTCACTCTAATGACAAAAAATATAGTTCGCAATGCCCTCTACATTTTTTGTCATTAGAGTGACGTCATCCGACTTGAAATACTAAAAGTAGAGGGCGCTAATGGATCAAAAAAGTGTTTCAACGCTATTTTCGATAGGAAAAAATGATTTTTTTATGATAATGTAAATTGAAAAGTTGTTCGTCACAAAATTAGCTACAACTTTTATTTAAACGAAATTTTTATAAAACTTACCGTTCTCGAGGTACAGGTGAAAAAGTGCAACGGAGCACAGCTAACGGTTCTTTTGTTACTAAATGAAAAAAACAAAATTGTCGAATAAAAGTGTTTGTTTCAAAAGAAAGAAATAAACATGATGCAAAACATAGATAAATTCACCTAAGTTCAAATTTTTGTTAAACAAAAGTTCAAATTTTTTGATAAAAAAGTAAGAAAACAATTACTGCTATTTCATTTGAATTAAAAAGATAAAAACTGAATGGCATGAGAACTGTGCAACGGCACGGTACATAATGTACAATTTGTACACTTCGACAAGTTCCAGCTCGAAAACGATAAGTTTTATAAAAAATTTGTTTAGATAAAAGTTGTAGCTAATTTTGTGACGAACAACTTTTCAATTTACATTATTATAGAAAAATCATTTTTTCCTATCGAAAATAGCGTTGAAACACTTTTTTGATCCATTAGCGCCCTCTACTTTTAGTATTTCAAGTCGGATGACGTCACTCTAATGACAAAAAATGTAGAGGGCATTGCGAACTATATTTTTTGTCATTAGAGTGACGTCATCCGACTTGAAATCCATTCATCCATTAGCGCCCTCTACTTTTAGTATTTCAAGTCGGATGACGTCACTCTAATGACAAAAAATGTAGAGGGCATTGCGAACTATATTTTTTGTCATTAGAGTGACGTCATCCGACTTTTCTTACTTTTTTATCAAAAAATTTGAACTTTTGTTTAACAAAAATTTGAACTTAGGTGAATTTATCTATGTTTTGCATCACGTTTATTTCTTTCTTTTGAAACAAACACATTTATTCGACAATTTTGTTTTTTTCATTTAGTAACAAAAGAACCGTTAGCTGTGCTCCGTTGCACTTTTTCACCTGTACCTCGAGAACGGTAAGTTTTATAAAAATTTCGTTTAAATAAAAGTTGTAGCTAATTTTGTGACGAACAACTTTTCAATTTACATTATCATAAAAAAATCATTTTTTCCTATCGAAAATAGCGTTGAAACACTTTTTTGATCCATTAGCGCCCTCTACTTTTTGTATTTCAAGTCGGATGACGTCACTCCTATGACAAAAAATGTAGTTCGCAATGCCCTCTACATTTTTATTTAAAAAACTTTTTCCTTAAACCAATAGTTTCCAAGAAAAAAGCATTTCAAAATTTTTTTATTCATTTTTTGAATTTCTCAAAATCAGCAATCAGCGCGACCTTTTTATTTTTCCTGTGACCTCTTGACATGCCCCCCTAACGATTCATTATGTCAAATTACGGTAGGTCTTTTTTCGGAGGGCAATTTGCAAATTGACTGAACTAATACCTACATAATAACACCTAATCAATATGACAATGGGTAACGTAGCACTGGACGAGACACTTAGTTCGATTGGTTGGTGATTTTTCTCTGTCATTTCGATTACATAACAGAGAGAGCCGTATACTAACTTCCCTCCGTGGAAAGAGTTATGGATGTACTATACCTCGCTTAATTTGATCTAATTCCTAGATAATCTCTCTCTAAGCCTAAATCCATTAAACTACCGTATCGGCCTTCTAATATGCCATGCGGTGATGAATATTGAGTATGATTGATTGACATCGATATTTGCAAAGACAATCAAATGATTTATGCCGCATACAGACCCATCGGGTGTCTAGTGGAATATAGCAGGACTAGAACACTAATTACTGATTAAAGTACACGTAAGTAAGTAATGGAGTTACACGAGAGCTGTGAAAAAGGAATAACTTCTATAATTTGAGTGTGTAATTCTGTGGGCGGTTCTAAACCAAATAAAATTAAAAAATAAAAGGCTTGGGCAAATAATAATGAGTGCCAATAAAGAAATAAATCGAAAATGGAGGCGTTAATCAATCATTCTCATTCCCACACTTCGCCTGTTTGCGACTACAACGTGCCCTTTGTTTTTAAGTTTATCCTGTATTTTTTTCTTTCTCATAGTATAAGTCATAAAGGTGTTTAAATAAATAAACGTGTTATTTCGGAAAAGTGTAATTTTTAACTAATAATGTTCAAACCTTATCCTATAGGTATATTATATGATAAAAGCTATGTAGGTCCGCCCACTCCGTAGGTCCGTTAATCATACCAGTTACAAGTGTACCTAAATTAAAAATTTATAACGCCCCCGACAAGTGAAGGTTACAGTTACTAGAAAAAAGCTGATAACTTTCAAACGGCTGAACCGATTTTCTTGGATTATAGCTAAGAACACTCTCGATCAAGCCACCTTTCAAACGAAAAAACTAAATTAAATTCGGTTCATTAGTTTAGGAGCTACGATGCCACAGACAGATATACAGATACACAGATACACACGTCAAACTTATAACACCCCTCTTTTTGGGTCAGGGTTAATAAAAAGCTGACAACTTTTACCACAGTCTGGATCTCTTAGCGGCTAGGCAGCTTGAAGCACTTCTGAGCATGACTAACCACTTCAAGCTGCGATTACAAAGCAATCCTTTCTGTCATCACACTAATATTATAAAGGCGAAAGTCTGTGTGTCTGTGTATGTTTGTTACCATCTCACGCAAAAACTACTGAACGGATTTGGTTCAAATTTAAAATGGAGATAGTGCTAACCCTAGTTTAGCACATAGGTACTTTTTATTCCAGAAAATTAAAGAGTTCCCGCCGGATTTAAAAACCTATATCTCCGCGGATGGAGTCGCAGGCATCAGCTAATCATCATATTAATATTATACTATCATACTAATATTATAAAGGCGAAAGTTTGTGTGAGTGTGTGTATGTGTGTGTGTGTGTGTGTGTGTGTGTGTATGTGTGTGTGTGTGTGTGTGTATGTGTGTGTGTGTGTGTGTGTGTATGTTTGTTACTCCTTCACGCAAAAACCACTGGACGGATTTGGCTGGGAATGGAGATAGATAATATCCTGGATTAGCACATAGGCTACTTTTTATCCCGGAAAATCAAAGAGTTCCCATGGGATTTCGAAAAACGTAAATCCACGCGGACGAAGTCGCGGGCGTTAGATAGTATTATATACGAGACCGCTTCAATTGGTTGAAGGAGCAGATGATAACGACTGTAATACGAAAAGCTATACCAATAAACATCGCAAAAGACAGCTCACAAAAATTCAATTGCTAAAAGGAACTGAGATTTGTCACAGTCAATTGTGAATTTATGGGGTCCTATTAAGGGCGCGCCTTGCATCAGGTCACGCCATATTCCGTGCCAGGGATACTTGATGAAACTCAAATTAAAATTAGAATTACCTACTTAGTACTAAGTGCTTCATTTAAGTGCTCTATCATAATATTAGGTTTGTACAAGTGTAAATTAAAAATTTATAACACCCCCATATTTAAGATGTAAATCAATACGTATAAAAGAAAAATTATAATATACTTACTTATAATATTTTGAAGTCACAAGAAATTTCTGCAAACGTCGGAATTGTTTGAGTTTAAAGTTCGCGACATGAAATGAAGAAAGTTCTGCTGAGTTGATAACAATGTATAGAAATTTTCTTCCCAGTTCGCAAATTCAAATAGAGAGTCATTCAATAGGAGACGTTTTGAAGATATTAAATTAATACTTACATTAATTAATTTAACATCTTTCATGTTCCTTTATTTATTTACCGACATCAAAGACAGGAATCTGTAGGTATTATATAGCCGGTATATAGTTATCCGTTTACAATTGTGTAACTTTGAAGTCTGGGTAGGTACTTTTACCCAGGTCTTCACCCGCGCGGACTTAAGAGGGCTCTCTCCGTCACTCGTTTCATACCATTTCATACAATCGTAGTTCCAATTTCATTTGAATATTAAAAGCAACCAAAGTCCATGAAATTTTGCAGACATATTCTAGAAACTAATATCTATGTCTGTGGTTTTCCAGATTTCTGTTAAAATATTCGGTTCAAAGTTACGCGGTCTTAAAAATTTCATACAAATCTTTGAGCCCCTGTAATTTTAAAACTACATATTTTTAGAAAAATCTAAAACACCACAGACACAGATATTAGTTTCTAGAATATGTCTGCAAAATTTCATGGAGTTTAGTTGCTTAATATTCAAATGAAATTGGAACTACGATTGTATGAAATGGTATGAAACGAGTGACGGAGAGGGCCCTGTTAAGTTTCTCCAAAATTTGATAAAAACCCTTTTCCCAGAAACTTCCTTTGTTGCCAGTAAGGTGGTAACTAGCCACGATCTCCAACTAGACCAGCCCAAAGTCAGTTTAGAAATTATTTTCCAAATTTCTCTTCCTTGCTCCCTTTAATTCGTCTACAGCGTCACCATTGCGCCAGGGTGATCGTCAAAATAACATGACCTGCATTCCACTTACGTTGATAGACGTTGGGTTCCCAAGGTTCTGGAATGGCGACTTCGCACTGGAAAATGCAGCGTTGGCAGACCTCACACTTGTATCAGGCGCTGCTAGAATATGGCTCGTGGAAGACCCCATAAGACGGCCGTGGACGTCTAGGGGTTGTCGACGAAAGAAGGAGCGAACATGGTATTAGAGACGGCTAACTAATTCCGTGTGGCGCAAAACCATATCAATCCAATTTCCGTTATGAGACGAGGAACCAAAGACGCTCCGTGGAATGTGCTAATAACGAGCTCAAACCCATAGAGATGTAGTATACTAGAGGTGATGATGTCCCGCAAAATCTATAACCAACCACCTGTAGTGATAAATAGTATAAAAATAACAATTGGGCAACAGAAGGTCCGGAAGTAATAGTGATGGCCTAAAAAACATTTCTATTTAATGAAAACTCTGCTTCGGTAGTATAACTAATTAAGGCAAATCGTTCTCCCGCGGAAAGACAACCATAAAAAATTTTGCGTGTATAATTTTTACTTTTTTTATTACGTTTTGGTATTGAGAGATGGTTGTCATAATTTGGAGATCCATATTTCACCTGGGCATCCATGCCTCGAAGAGTCTTTTGGATATTTTATATAGTTAAGCGAGGGCGCGGCGCTTTTTTGGCGGCTGATGTATGAGATCTGCACCTCTACGTTCTATAACTCTATGCTCAAGCCCTACAAAGATAAAGTCGGGGTTCGGAGGGTGAATTTTAATTAAATGCGTCCACGACATTAATGAGATGAAAGTGAGCTCGGCTCTTTATCGTGATTTGTTTGTAGAGTACGTACCTATTTGTATAATAATAAGGGTAAGATTTTTATGTACCTACCTACATAACTACTACCTACCCAAAATAAAACAAATCTTTTTATTAAGTAGGCTACATAACGAAAAGATACATTTTATTGTGATTTCAAATTTAATATTATTATTTTTAACAAGCGTTCTGCCTGGCATCGCTCGGTCGTTTGATATAATTATGTAGCTTTATTCACATACTAAAGTACCTATTTAACCAAAGTCATAACCATTTGGAATAATGTACCTGCCTACCTTAATGATTGCATACAAAATATATTCATCCTCTATTAAACCAATTTAAGGGCCAAAAATCCCAAATCCCAAAAAAAGGGCCAAAATTTATTCCCAAAAATCCTTATTTAACACTAGAAAGACAGCAAAATCTCCCTACTTACAAATACTAGGGCCAAATATGCGGTCAAATAAACGCACTTTTTTTATTATATTGCTTACTATAGTCTCTCAGAGCCTACGCGTTGATATAGAGTCCGTCAGGACAAGTCTTTTTATAAATATGTGTAGGTATGTACACACAATGGTACCTAGGTCCATTTAAAAACGTAGGTCCGTCTAACTAGTCTCTCAGTTGCGCGAGCGCCGCGCCCCGTATCGGTCGTGTGCAGTGTGCCTGCTGTACGGCGGCGCTGCAGTTTTGAAAAATGACGTTATCGTGCAATAATTGTAGGGTCGTAATATGTGAATTATTAACGTACGTAAAAGCAAAATTGTCTGTGGCTGATGAAGACAGCATTGTGAGGATTTGTGCCGCGACCTTCTCATCGGAGGAGATCGAGGAAAGTTATAAATTGCTCGTCGATTCCCTACCGCAGGATCTGCGTAAAACTGCGAGGAGAGGAAAAGGCAAAGAAAACCGTTTTTTAAACGACATAATCAGTCTTTTTAAGGGCACTGACCCTGATGTTTTGCCAGTGTTCGTAGCGAGAGACTTAGATAAGTTACCCCCGATTACGTTTGATCACCTTGACGTCTCAAAACTACTTAAGGATCTGGCCGTTGTGCAGGCCGAGATAAAAGATATTAAGTCGTCATATGTAACTATCGACCAGCTGGAAAAAGTGAGAACTGAGTGCCAAAGTCACCGATATACATCGCCGCCCTTCTCAGCTGCAAAGGTGAACATGAAAAGAGGCGCATATCGGGACAGTGGGCCCATTGGATTGTCGCAACTCGATGATACGATCATTACAAATCACAGCGATCGTCCTAACGTTGAGTCGTCATCTCCGAGAGATCTTAGTTTAAACTATAGGAGCATAAATTATATGGAAGGTAGTGCGGCGGGTAGTTATAAATCTCAACGTATCCTGAGCGGCGAAGGCGCGCGCGCCGCGGAACAGGTGAGCGCCGCGGGCGCGGGCGGCGCGGGTGATGTGTCATCGCAACCAGCGGTGAGTGCGCCGAGCGCTCAGCCGGCCAGCGAGACGGCTCCGATCCGGGCAGCGGGTGTGTTGTCGTTCGCTGAGGTGACTAAGACAGAAGGCGAGTGGAATGTTGTACAGCGTCGGAAACCGAAAACGAGATCGTATCGTTACCAGGGAGTCGCGGGGGTCTCCAATGACGAGAATTGTAACTTTAAAGCCGCCGACAGAAAAGTCCCAATTTTTATTACCATGATACACAAAGATACCACGGAGAAGGATATTATGGATTACGTCTATAACAAAACGAAAGAGCATATCAATCTCGAAAAGATTTCCTTTTTACGAGGAAACAAGGACTATAACGCGTACAAATTTTTTGTATCAGAGCGGAAAATAGAAATATTTTTAGATGCAACACTCTGGCCGGAGGGAGTAATATTCAGGCGTTTCGTCAATTTCAAGCGAAATAACAGGATTGGTGCGAACGGTGTGGCGACGAATACCGTGAACGGCCCTACCCCGACTGTTAATGGATAAAAGATTCACCTGTAATTTAGTAAGCTTCAACTGTAAAAGTATAAAGCGCTCAGTTGACAATGTGAGGCTTTTGTGTCAGTCGGCGAGTGTGATAGCACTTCAAGAAACGTGGTTATTTGGGCATGATATTCAGTTTCTTAGCGGGATTGATGAGCGTTTTGGCAGCACGGGCACTTCTGCAATGGATGCGGCGGCGGGCATGGTGTGCGGCCGGCCTTATGGAGGTGTAGCGCTGCTATGGAATAAAAGTGTTTTCCAAAATGTGTCGGTCGTGTGTTGTGATAATCCACGAATATGTGCCATAGAAATAGTGCTGGGCGATAGGTCTATTTTAGTGTTTAGTATTTATATGCCTACAGATAAAATGGTGAACCTTACGGAATTCACTGATTGCCTCAGTTCGGTGAGTGCTATTATTAACAGTATGAACGTAGAATGTGTTTACATCCTTGGCGACTTTAACGCCCATCCGAATGAACGTTTTTATAACGAGTTGACGTGTTTTTGTGACGAGCAAGAGTGGTCATGTGTGGATGTACAGATTTTAGGCATAAGGTCGGACACATACACGTTTGTGAGTGAAGCCCACGGGTCGAGGCGGTGGCTTGATCACTGCGTGACGACCAACTCGGCTTATTCGTCAATTTCCAATGTATATGTAAAGTACGATGTGTATTGGTCCGACCATTATCCGTTGATTATTGAGTGTGACTTGGATATGGTTAAACCAAAGTTGACGAGTGTATGTAACATGCCGAGCGAGATTCTATGGGGAGATAGAAAACCGGAAGAAATAGTGATGTATACGAAACTATGTCATGAAAAATTAAAAGCTATTGATTTTCCCGAGGAATTTCGTTCGTGTAGTGATTGTGTTTGCGGGCGTATCGATCACACATTACTTATCGATAAATTGTATAGCGACATTGTAAATGTTCTGTCTGTGGCTGCCACTGAATCCAAAACTGTAAGATCGCGCGTTGGGAAGCGTCCTGTGGCGGGGTGGAACAGGTATGTTCGCGATGCACACAGGGAGGCCCGGTCGAAGTTTTTAATATGGGTCTGGTGGGGTAAACCAAAATATGGTAGGGTCTATGACGACATGCATCGAAGTCGCAGTCTATTTAAGTCACGCTTACGGTGGTGTCAGAACCACAGCGAACAAATAAGGATGAATATCTTGGCTTCACAGCATGCGAAAAATGATTTTCGTAACTTTTGGAAATCCACCAATAAATCAAACGGTAGGCCTGGCCTACCAGTGAGCGTGAATGGTATTAATGAGCATAGTCTTATAGCAGACATGTTTAAAGAACATTTCACAGTGACTTCACCGTTGGGACCATCACAGTCCGTCAGTGAAGAGTGTACGTGTGGCCAGGAGATTGGAATCCGTTTTACAGCTAAGGATGTCAATAATGCTATAACTTCTATGTCGCGTGGAAAGTCTCCTGGCCATGACGGGCTGAGTATTGAACATCTGCAGCATGCGGGTCCTCACTTACCTAGAGTACTTTCCATGTTGTACAACTTATGTATAGCGCATTCGTACTTACCCGCTGCACTGATGAGAACTGTGGTGGTGCCAATTGTGAAAAACAAAACTGGGGACATATCTGATAAAGCCAACTACAGGCCTATCTCACTTGCCGCGGTTGTGGCGAAAGTGCTTGACAGTTTGCTTAACATCCAGCTGGATAAACATATACTCCTACACGACAATCAGTTTGGCTTCAGGCCAGGTTTATCAACAGAGTCGGCCATATTATGTTTAAAGCAAACTGTAAAGTACTATACGGACAGACGAACGCCTATTTATGCGTGTTTTCTGGACCTTAGCAAGGCATTTGACCTGGTAAGTTACGATATCCTATGGCATAAATTGAAAGACACCGGACTGCCCGAAGAAGTTACTAGGATCTTCAAATATTGGTATCGAAACCAGGTCAATGTCGTGAGATGGTCCGAAACGTATTCGCAGCCATATAGGTTAGAGTGCGGCGTGCGACAGGGGGGCTTAACTTCCCCTAAGCTCTTTAACCTTTATGTCAACGCACTGATAGAGTCGCTTAGCACTACTCATGTTGGTTGCCATATTGACGGAGTATGTCTCAACAACATCAGTTACGCAGATGACATGGTGTTGCTCAGTGCTTCTGTTTGTGGCTTGGCAAAATTGTTAAGCATGTGTGAAAGCTACGCCCGCAGTCACGGGTTAACGTATAATGTAAAAAAAAGCGAATGCATGGTCTTTCAGGCCAAAGGGAAACCAGTGCCCTCAAACGTACCACCCATTAAGTTATACGGTACCCCCTTAAAGAGGGTGTTTCAGTTCAAATACCTAGGGCATCTGGTGTCTTTTGACCTGAAAGACGATGCTGACATAGAGAGAGAACGCAGGGCATTGTCTATTAGAGCGAACATGATCGCTCGCAGGTTTGCTCGTTGTACTATTCCTGTAAAAGTAACGCTCTTTAGAGCTTACTGCACTTCTTTTTACACGAGTAGCCTGTGGGTGGACTACACGCAGAAACAGTACAATGCCCTGCGTGTCCAGTACAATAATGCATTCAGGATGCTATTGGGCCTGCCTCGTTACTGCAGCGCGTCGGGTATGTTCGCGGATGCGCATGTGGATTGCTTTTATACTACCATGCGTAAGCGGTGCACATCCCTGGTGCGCAGGGTACGGGCTAGTTCCAATGCCATCCTGAGGGCATTTGCTGACAGGTTTGATTGTCAGTACCTGAACCATTGTCATATGGTGCACATGCTGACTAATCAAGCCTGTCTTAGATATAGTATTAGGATTAAGTAATTAGATAGATATAAGATCACTAACATTAGTTTTTATGGTGTGTTATTACTAACAATTATGATCAATTTTATGGTCGAAGTAAAGGATTTTTATTTTATTTATTTATTTTAATCCAGCGCGGTGCCAACGATTATGCGGGCCGAGGAAGATTGATGACGACCCACGAACGAGGCTTAACCCTCGGAATCAGCAGGATTATGACCCATAAATAGCTATTTATTTTTGCACGCAAGTTATTCAATGTACAAGGCCTCTGATAATAATGTACATTGATAATAATGTACAACCAACTAATATAACCAGAACGCAAGCAAAAACTTAGCGTTATTATTATAACCTACAAAATCGAATGCCAATAACAATTTGCCTTATCTTGTAGTTTTAGTGATTTAGTAATTCACACCCGCATTGTATAGCGTGCAAAACTCGGGTCAATGCCCCACCTACGACGCGGCATTCACTAGTGACCTACGTATGGAACGTTCGTTGACCTCTAGTGTCAGTCAGATGTTTTATTTGCAATATATTGTGAGCTTTTAGAAAGTAAAGGATTTTTTTCGTAGTTTTTTTTTTCTTATCAGTAATCATCTGTACTATCACCTGTCTTCGTTTTTGCTAGCGTTCTGGTTATATCCTGTACAACCTCTTTCATTTATCTGCGTTTCTACCAGAGATGTGCGGTGCGAGGAGTAGGCGTAGGCCGTGCAGCGTAACAATCTTCTTTGTAAATGGTCTACAAGACGGGATATTTCAAACAAAAATGTTTGCGCGCTGCTGTTTGGCTCAATTTTAGTACCCGAAGGGTGCCAACAGGACTCTATTACTAAGCCTCCGATGTTCGTCCGTCCGACCGTCGTTGTCCGTCCGACCGTCGTCCGTCCGTCCGTCTGTCTGTCAGCGAGCTGTATCTCGTGAACCGTAATAGCTAGAGTGTTGAAATTTTCCCACAATGTGTTTCTATTGCTGCTATAACAACAAATAATAAAAATATCAAAATGACCGCCATGATAAAAAATGTTATTATTTGTACGATAGTACGGAACTCTTCGTATGCGAGTCTGACTCGCATTTGCCCAATTTTTGCTTACAACTCGTTATATACATACCTATAATAGATAGTACCCCAAAGTACTAACATTACTCCCAAGACGCACTTTTTACTTCAAAAAAAAACTTAAATAAGTAAGTACTTTATCCTTTGAAACTTTACTGCGTAAGTAGGCCTTGCGTGGGCGAAGGCTAACTTCGCGAGCTAAGTGGGGTTTTGTGTGTCAGATAGAAAGCAAATCCTTGTACCAGACGGTCTAAAAAGTATAACTAGGAGTATAATAGCTATAGGAGAAGGACAGCAAGCTTTTTAGCACTTTCGGTATACTTATATTTTTACAAAAAACAGTTTTCAAGCTTAAAAGTCTGTTTCCAGGGATATAAGTGGTAGCCAAAGTATATGTCTGTTCCGCCGGTAGGTATTCTTTAATTAAAAACCCTTGAGGTGTTGTGGCCCGACGAAAGCAAACTCAGCGTGCGTTCGTTTCTCATTTCTAGGGTGGTTCCATGTGTCCAGAGAAAACGAAACCTTTATAGGATCACAAAAACTGGCTGGACCCTGACCCTTCACGAATAGTACTTTTTCACATCCTATCTACCTAACTTTCCAACTACTATGTTAACTTGACGTTCAGAAACAAGAACTAATGTGGCTATCTGAGAGAATATCATTAACCATCAAGCCGATATCCCCATTTTCCCCATTAAATGAAGGCAAAACTGGATAAAAGCCAATGCACGAGCTTTTTCTGTTCCCGGGGAGGCCGGGGTGGGATTACACGAAATCAGAGTCATTTAGTGACGCGCCGTCGCGCGCCCCAATTATGTTACACCTTCCCGACGTAATTACTCAGCCATATTTGATTCGGGCTTCTCTAAAATCACTTACAGACGAAAAGGATGCTCATAAAGTAAAACGCAACAAAATTAACAACAGATTCGTCATCCCTTAAGGGTTCCATCCATCCATCCATCAGCCTGTAAGCGTCCACTGCTGGACATAGGCCTTTCCAAGAGCGCGCAACCAAACACGGTCCTCCGCCTTCCTCATCCACCCGCTCCCCGCCACCTTCTTCAGGTCATCGGTCCAGCGGGCTGGAGGTCGTCCGACACTGCGCTTACCGGTACGCGGTCTCCACTCCAGAACACGTCTGCCCCATCGGCCGTCGGTTCTACGACCGACATGACCTGCCTAATGCCACTTCAGCTTGGTAATCCTTTGAGCTGTGTCGGTCGCTTTTGTTCTTCTGCGAATTTCGTCGTTCCGGATTTTATCCCTGAGAGTGAAACCCAACATAGCTCGCTCCATAGCGCGCTGAGCGACCTTTAGTTTGTGGACGAGGCCAACTGTCAGTAAGGGTTGCATTTTCAAAAATCCTTAGCAGATTCTTACATCGCGCGTCATAATAGATACGATCCATCTTAGTAGCTTGACCTGTGCGTTGATAGATCAGTCAGTCAGTCAGTCATTCACCTCTTCCAGAGTGGACTAGAGTCATGGAACTTCCGGTTTGATCCTGAATCGACGATATGGAAATATTAGGCTATGGGTGACGTGATATCAAAGAAAAATAGTTATTTCATAGCCTAGCTTCTAATATAGGTAAGTAATGTTTGTTGCCTGCCAGCTGCCAGTGTCATTGAAGCCTCGATGTGTTGTTACAGTTTCCCTAACTGTCGGTAACTTTTCCTTTTATATTATAGTAAAGGTATTTCAGTATTTATATCAACTGCCACATTCAAAGTATGTGCATGTGAAACAACCTTTATTCGTTTCAGTAAAGTAGGACAGGTGCTGGGTTTCATTTATCAAAGAGGACTTAAATTATGTCTTAGCGTATAGCGACAGAGCGTGAGTTAAACTTCGGTAAGTAGGTAAATAAAGTTATTATTGTTGTCAAAGAAGGACAAACTTTGCTGTATAAATAGATCTCCTATATCAATGGTTGAAGCAGCGTGTTTGAAAGAAAACAAAGAAATTCTGCACAAAACTATAATATACGTAACGCAGAGCCCGCCTTTTTTTTTGTTCTCGTGAGGCACCAACCACCCAAAACAGCCATACTCTCCGCTCCTGGGACTAAGCCCCATGGGTGCGTCTACAGCGCCCTCTGTTAGGGACACTCAGAGGGATGCGCGGACAACACCCCCTTCCTGCCAGGTTAATTAGCCATAGCTAACAATATCCCATGAAGAGAAATCGTTAACAATGTTACCAGGGTACACCAGCCCAAGCGCTGCTGTTACATGCAACACTCAGGCACACGAGGAGGTTACCTGGCTTGCAGAGCCCGAGAATCAAAGTAGACCACTCAGCTTGTTTGCTTCTGTTATACATAGGTCCTATACTCCAACCTCAACTTGGGATAATAATTTATCGAATACAAGTCAAAACAGCTTGTACAAAACTTGGAAACTCAAGCGGTACTTTTTATACGTAGCTTAGATTCTAAGTACTTTGGTAGACTTCTTTACGAAAATTATAGAGAACTCTCAGGCATGCAGGTTTCCTCACGATGTTTTCCTTCACCATGTGTTCTTTGCAATTGTGCATGGTAAGCTTGTATATGGACTGCCGCAAAGTAACGCCTGTTTTTATACAGCATTTTCCTTTATCGGCACTTACCTAACTCCGAAAAGTTAGAGACCGTCGTGCCCGGGATCGAGCCTCTGACCTTCCGAATAGAAGGCCGACGTCTTAACCACTCGGCTAACATGGACCACCTCTTTTTTAACCCCTGACCCAAAAAGAGGGGTGTTATAAGTTTGACGAGTGTATCTGTATATCTGTCTGTGGCATCGTAGCTCATAAACTAATGAACCGATTTTAATTTAGTTTTTTTGTTTGAAAGGTGGCTTGGTCGAGATTGTTCTTAGCTATAATTTAAGAAAATCGGTTCAGCCGTTTGAAAGTTATCAGCTCTTTTCTAGTTCCTGTAACCTTCACTTTTCGGGGGTGTTAAGTATAAATTTTTAATTTACATTTGTTCGTATTATCTACCTATACCTAGGTACTTAATTATTCGGTAATGTTCTGATTTCGCTGCCCGAATCTTTACGACCACTACAGACTAAGCAAGTTGATACAAAAACTTATCCTCAAATCGTTCCTGCCCGGGGGTCCGCTTAACCTATTTTCATTTCCCTGTTTTTATTTCCCCGAAGCTACGCGAAAAACGTTATATGGGCAGAGGCTTTCCAATTTACTGGGAGGCTCCTTCGGAAATAGTTTTCTGGGTACAGCGATAACAGTAAAAGTCAAAACATAGGTGGGTAGCTACATATTCGCTTTCTGAATTTAGTGCTGGTCAAAGAAATCAGTGTTCCGTACGTGATAGGTTATATCGGAAAATTAAAGAGTTCCCACGGGTTTTTTAAAAATACCTACTAATAATAATATTAATATAGGTAAACAAAGTTGATAGGTATTTCGAATTTCAAAATGACTTGGTTTATCTTCGAAATACAATTTCGCCATGGTCCAAAGCACCAATCATCAATATCAACAACGTTGATAATGCACACTGAAAGCTAACCCGTTTATATTGATGTACGAGTAGGTATGTACGCCATACACGTAGACCCTTACATCCTATCTAAAACTACACCTACTGGAATAGTGGAAACCAAGTGGAAACTCACCAGTAACTCAACTCCAGTTATGTAACGGTTGAAGAAAGTAATTTCTTTACAGTTTGTCATTTGTCTTCTTTCCTCTAGGTAGATATAGCTGAATAGTAGCCAATATTATTCATTTTAACTTTATAATATTTTTAACGTTATAATAATATTTTTATCGATATAATTAATTAATTACGTAAACTTAAAACTAAAACTATGAGGGTCCCATTTATTTTTATCGCAACATATTACGTTAGTAAAACAAGTAAAGATTACTGTACGGCTTTCACGAATAGAAATAGGTACTTATTGATTATCTAAAGCTATAATTTCGCGAAAAATCATCCCACCTGAAAGCTTCCGTGGCGTGCGCTGCGTTATCTTCTTAATAATACCTACGTAGTTAAAGTTAGTTACACCTTATTATAATATTATTGTGTGGTTGCACGAAAACAATGTACCTACGTAGTGGAATAGTTACTTCCAAGCAACCCGTGCGCTCGAATAAATTATAAACCCAGGATGTGAGCACATCTGAGGCCCAGATTAAAATTAAAACGACCCCTTGTTCTTTGAAGAAATGCCGAGGGCATTTAATTGTGATCCGAATATTGGCCTCAGAGCGGGTTGCGAATAATTGCCGAATTTACTGCTCAAATGCCCTTTGTCGTCAGTTATTGAATTAGGCAAGCGGCTCTCAGTCGAAACGGAAAATTTCGACTAATGAAAAATTCTATTCGGGACCTTGTGGTTTTTGGAATCCATTATATCCAAAATAGAAATTTCCTTTGAAGATGCCTACCTATCTATAGGTAGGTAAACCGTCTCTAAACAATATTAAACAAATAATTCTCATTCAATTTTGTTTTCAAGGTAGGCATGTCAAGACCGCATAGTGAAAAATAAAACTAGGTACCTACTAAATATAACCTAATTGCTTGTTATTCTCACAAGCGCTTTGAAATTATCAACTCTGACGACAGTAGGGTACGAGCTTTGAAAGGAAAATATAAGCAGCAACAAGACATTTCAAAGTCCTGCCGTAGCTATTAGAGCAGTGAAGTCCGCTCTATACAGAACAAACATTCATTCGTGCCACCCCTACTTCAATGTCCGAATAGGGCTGTCAAAATTTATTTATTTATAACTATATTTTTTCAAAAAATTGTTTAAAATTAAGACTATTTATCTTGTTTGTCATGGGCATGACGAGTCTAGGCAGTATGAGCTTTAGTATCCTAACTTCAAAGGCTCATAATGTTGTGAAAGTTGGTATTTTTCGCTCTCGTCTTCGCTTTCGATAAGTATCTGGGGACTTCCTCTCGTCACGGTCTTACCTCTTACACGGTCCACCCGAATCTAGCGGCTCTCTGCGTTTCGTTTGATATCATCCATCCACCTAGTGGCCGTGGGACGTGTGCCAATTTTTGTTAAAACTTTAGTTGCCCGCCTGAATCAGTTTATAATATTCCGCAAGAGCACTTTGAGTTTTTATGATAGAGCCGCCAAAATACTAATTAGATCCTCTTGCATTTAACCATCTCGAAAACCAAATCGGGTTACTTACAATCAATTAATAGAAGTTCAATAAAATGCAGTTATTTTGAAGTCTCGAACAGGCTTAATTAATTTCCAAAGAACCTTAAAATAGGTTATAGGTAACAACCCTAATCGTCTCCTTCAAGGGGTGGGAGAAAATTATCTCGTGAATAAATTATATTTTTCCCCTTTTATGAAGACAGTTGAAGTGCATTTTCGTCCATCTTTTTTCTTAGATCAAAGACGCAGGAATTCCGGCAGACGAGGCTGGAAAAATAATATAAATATGGTAAGGATTTTAAGTTGGCTTGGTGTTGTTGAGATACATTACCTACCTACCAAAGATATACGATTCTTTAGTTTTAACTTTCTCCTCCTTTGTAGTTTGTAGTAGATATTATTATCTAGTATAACCTACTAGCTGACGCCCACGGCTTCGCCCGCGTGGATTAAGGTTTTTTAAAATCCCGTAGGAACTCTTCGATTTTCCGGGATAAAAAGTAGCCTGTATGCTAATCCAGGATATTATCTATCTCCATTCCAAATTTCAGCCAAATCCATTCAGTAGTTTTTGCATGAAAGAGTAACAAACATGGCGCGCTCTCGGAAAGGCCTATGTTCAGCAGTGGACGCGTATAGGCCGATGGAATGAATGGAATGAAAAAAAAATATAGTACACACACACGTGCGGTAGATAATACTCCACTTCCCACTATTCCAGGTTTCTTCCACCAACACCCAGGCAAAGCTTCGCGCTCGCCACACCACCCGGTGACCCTGTAGCGGGCAGTAAAGCCTCCGTAACATACTCAATCCGAAAAAAAATACGCAAGATCTAATAGGGGCGAACTTAATTCATTCAAGGGCGAACCACTACTTAGGTCGTTTGAGCACTCATTCGTATTGGTTTTCGTAAAAATACGATTAAAAGTGGCCGATACACAAAACGTACACTCGGAAAAATAATTCGCTTGGCAGAGCATACTAATGCGCGCGTATGTATAACACACAAAGATACGACCCGATGCTATCCGATAATAGATACACTCACACTTACTACACTCACTCACACTTCTAGATAACCTTACCAGTCGTATAGGGTTGCAAATTTCACATTCGTCATCATAGTTCTGATGGCCGAGTGGTAATAGTGTTGAAGTTCTTAAATATGGCGTGAGTTCTAATCCTAGTGGGGGATTGCTTTTTTATTTTTGCAATTATTTATTTTGTCTTCTTTATACAGTCAAAATTATCATACTTTCAAACAATATAATTATAAGCAAGAAAAAACAAAAATAATAACACTTTTCTATTTTAGAAGTTATTTATTTGTCTTTTGTGCAGTTCATAAATTATTATAATAAGCAAGAAATAAATAAGACGCTTGTCAAAAAATTAACACATCAAGTTAACAGAAGGTATACAAAAGAGGAAAAAAAATTGACATACTTTATCTACTCCTATTACTCCTATAGTAATTTAAAACCAATGTCGATGTGAAGTATGCTAAAAGTCGGTCAAGTATGAACCTAATGTTTTATTTACGTTTTGGGTTACTTTTAGGTTTGTGAGATGAATCAACATGTTAATTACTTAGTTAGAAATCAAAATCAATTATAACTTCTAACTGCAATAACAATAACATCACTCACAAATAGAATTAAATTAATTACCTATACTTTATTTAATAATGTATAAAGGTAGGCCACCCTCGTAAGCTATTACTTTTTGTAATCGACTCGTCATGTTAGTAACCATATTCCAGCAAGTCTATGCTGCCCCGCAGAGACTCCCAGGTTGAAGTTACCACTTTATTCAAAGTATAATATATCGTTTACCTGTTGTTCTATTATTATAGTATTTTACGTCCATCCTTGTCCGACTCAAAAGATTTTTCATTATTAAAAATAACAACGTAATTACATCAGTCAAAGTTTATATATTTCATTGCAAAATGAAAGTCTATGGTCCTGGTGCAAACCATTCGTAATATTTTCTTCGTAATGTATTCCGGCCGCACGCAAATGCTTCCGCACAGTTTGTAGAACTACATTGTGCTTGGTCGCTGTCAACCAAATTTTTAAAAAGGAATCCACGCTATGCATTGCAACGATTTCTTGGTGGTGATGTGACTCCATCTTATAAGCTGATGGTTTGGGCCCAGGTCAACAATTGTCTACATGCCCCGTTTCTCCGTAGTGACAGACCCACAAGCGCACGGTATTCATCTGTAAATGATTATATCCTGGATTAATACATAGGTTACTTTTTATCCCGGAAAATTAATGAGTTCCACGGGATTTTTAATAACCTATATACACGGGAATGAAGTCGCGGGCATCAACTAGTATTTAGTATATTGGTTACATTGTTATATTATAATGCGTCTGATTAAAAGTATTAAATGGACTAAAAACATTACGCTAACATTTAGAAAATACTAAATGCACATAAGTAAAACCATAAACATAATTTCAATACGAGTAGGTTATATTTGTTTACTTACCGATATCATCGATTTCGGTTATCGAAATATTCCGCTCAAATAACAATCTCTGCTTTTTAAACAAAGATAAATAAATGTTCCATGGTGGTGAGAAGTTCAGTAGTTATTCAGTGTGAAAAATAACACAATACACCATAAATGAATTCACTACAAGGATCTATTAATCCGCGTGCTCAAGTTCTATTTGACAATAATTTATAAAATAGGTAGGGTAGATTTAAAAAATGGGACATCAACTTGATATTGCCATTCTGTAATCTATAGGTATACCTACACCGCATAATTTATCGTTTTGTGGGTTCGAAACATTTCAGTGATGAATAGACCTTAACTGACTTGTTTTAAAGCTTAAATTCGTCCACATATCTACAGCCAGCACTGCAAGTGAAAACTGCTAATTAAAGTCGTGAATTTTAGACGTTATCTCAAGGTGGTTTAAGGCCATTTTACTCTGACATAATTGTGCTTCGACGATCGGATTCTATCAGCGTGGGTAAGCGGCAATACTACCTAGTGCCTGCTGTGGGGAAATCAGCGAAATATGTAATTTGTAATTATTGCACGTAGGTATGGTGAAAAGAGACCGACAATTCATTAAAGAGAGATAGGTGTAAAATAATAAGTAAACGAGTTATGCACACACATAATGCTTCGTTGTGTTGCCTGCTTACCGATTTGTTTTGCTTTGTGTACGTATCACACCCGCGTACGTAATATACGTTTGTATGGCGGCCACTTTTAATCCTATTTTAAGACAACGAATTAAATACGAATGTGTGCACAAACGCCTTACTCATCTTGAGTTTCGTGTATCAATACTCGATGTCCTGCGTATAAAATAATGGCATTAGAGTGCTTTAGGACGATTCTCCTACGCTGTTTGTTTTCAAAATTCAATTTGCGTCAGCGAATTTGCACGTTTGACGTTATCAGCCCTCCGGTAAAGTTTCTTTGTTGTTTGGAAATTGTTTTTAGGGAATTAGGGTCCGGCAGGATAATCTAAGTGATCACAACTTTATAAAGAGCCTAGCTAGTAGCTGCCTAAGTATACAACTATACAGGTGTAACCAGAACGCTAGCAAATACTTAAATTAGCGTTATTATTATACTACCTTAGCACAATCCAATGCCAATAACCATTCGCCTCATCTTGTAGTTTTAGTAATAGCTACCTTCGTTTTCGCTAGCGTGTTACACCCTGTATAATAATCGTAATCCGGAGCAGGTGGTTAGTTATCTACATAAAAATAAAATTGGAAACTTTTAAAGTGAAACCTTTTTAGGGATCCGTATCTGAATGGTGCGAACGGGACTCTATTGTTAAGCCTCCGCTGTCCTAAGTCAGTACTTATTTGGTTGAACACAAAAGAAATACTGAGAGATAAAGAAATAGATAGTAGTGTTATCCTTTTCTTAATTTCCGCAGATTAGTCATTACTCATTAGATATATTATTTTTGTACACCTGAAAACGTGGTGCTTTTTCAGGCCAAGTTACAGATAAACTAGGTACACTCGGAAAAATAATTCGCTTGGCAGAGCATACTAATGCGCGCGTATGTATAACACACAAAGATACGACCCGATGCTATCCGATAATAGATACACTCACACTTACTACACTCACTCACACTTCTAGATAACCTTAACAGTCGTATAGGGTTGCAAATTTCACATTCGTCATCATAGTTCTGATGGCCGAGTGGTAATAGTGTTGAAGTTCTTAAATATGGCGTGAGTTCTAATCCTAGTGGGGGATTGCTTTTTTATTTTTGCAATTATTTATTTTGTCTTCTTTATACAGTCAAAATTATCATACTTTCAAACAATATAATTATAAGCAAGAAAAAACAAAAATAATAACACTTTTCTATTTTAGAAGTTATTTATTTGTCTTTTGTGCAGTTCATAAATTATTATAATAAGCAAGAAATAAATAAGACGCTTGTCAAAAAATTAACACATCAAGTTAACAGAAGGTATACAAAAGAGGAAAAAAAATTGACATACTTTATCTACTCCTATTACTCCTATAGTAATTTAAAACCAATATCGATGTGAAGTATGCTAAAAGTCGGTCAAGTATGAACGTAATGTTTTATTTACGTTTTGGGTTACTTTTAGGTTTGTGAGATGAATCAACATGTTAATTACTTAGTTAGAAATCAAAATCAATTATAACTTCTAACTGCAATAACAATAACATCACTCACAAATAGAATTAAATTAATTACCTATACTTTATTTAATAATGTATAAAGGTAGGCCACCCTCGTAAGCTATTACTTTTTGTAATCGACTCGTCATGTTAGTAACCATATTCCAGCAAGTCTATGCTGCCCCACAGAGACTCCCAGGTTGAAGTTACCACTTTATTCAAAGTATAATATATCGTTTACCTGTTGTTCTATTACTATAGTATTTTACGTCCATCCTTGTCCGACTCAAAAGATTTTTCATTATTAAAAATAACAACGTAATTACATCAGTCAAAGTTTATATATTTCATTGCAAAATGAAAGTCTATGGTCCTGGTGCAAACCATTCGTAATATTTTCTTCGTAATGTATTCCGGCCGCACGCAAATGCTTCCGCACAGTTTGTAGAACTACATTGTGCTTGGTCGCTGTCAACCAAATTTTTAAAAAGGAATCCACGCTATGCATTGCAACGATTTCTTGGTGGTGATGTGACTCCATCTTATAAGCTGATGGTTTGGGCCCAGGTCAACAATTGTCTACATGCCCCGTTTCTCCGTAGTGACAGACCCACAAGCGCACGGTATTCATCTGTAAATGATTATATCCTGGATTAATACATAGGTTACTTTTTATCCCGGAAAATTAATGAGTTCCACGGGATTTTTAATAACCTATATACACGGGAATGAAGTCGCGGGCATCAACTAGTATTTAGTATATTGGTTACATTGTTATATTATAATGCGTCTGATTAAAAGTATTAAATGGACTAAAAACATTACGCTAACATTTAGAAAATACTAAATGCACATAAGTAAAACCATAAACATAATTTCAATACGAGTAGGTTATATTTGTTTACTTACCGATATCATCGATTTCGGTTATCGAAATATTCCGCTCAAATAACAATCTCTGCTTTTTAAACAAAGATAAATAAATGTTCCATGGTGGTGAGAAGTTCAGTAGTTATTCAGTGTGAAAAATAACACAATACACCATAAATGAATTCACTACTAGGATTTATTAATCCGCGTGCTCAAGTTCTATTTGACAATAATTTATAAAATAGGTAGGGTAGATTTAAAAAATGGGACATCAACTTGATATTGCCATTCTGTAATCTATAGGTATACCTACACCGCATAATTTATCGTTTTGTGGGTTCGAAACATTTCAGTGATGAATAGACCTTAACTGTCTTGTTTTAAAGCTTAAATTCGTCCACATATCTACAGCTAGCACTGCAAGTGAAAACTGCTAATTAAAGTCGTGAATTTTAGACGTTATCTCAAGGTGGTTTAAGGCCATTTTACTCTGACATTATTGTGCTTCGACGATCGGATTCTATCAGCGTGGGTAAGCGGCAATACTACCTAGTGCCTGCTGTGGGGAAATCAGCGAAATATGTAATTTGTAATTATTGCAAGTAGGTATGGTGAAAAGAGACCGACAATTCATTAAAGAGAGATAGGTGTAAAATAATAAGTAAACGAGTTATGCACACACATAATGCTTCGTTGTGTTGCCTGCTTACCGATTTGTTTTGCTTTGTGTACCTACTACATAGATATTAAAAAAAAACTTATAATAGGTATTTCATAATACTTTTATTATGAACAGTCAAGATACTTAATGTAACGTAAACACGTGATTTGTAACATAGAATAAACATATATCTGTGAATTTACTATATTACATAATAATAGTAAACACTTCATATTCAAAATCTGGAAAATATCAATTTTTAATTGAAAAAAACTGATAATAACTTGCTTTCCTCTAAAAAAAATCACCTCCTTGAAGTGATGCCATAAGGCAAACGCATACAGACGCAGTGCAGTCTTTTTAACAACAATTTAAACTTAACTAAATTATCTTGACATACGCTCGAGATTCGTACGCCTTAAGTGCAACGGACACCATTTTTTTTTTGATAACAACTTTATTTACTATGAAATAATGGTGGCAGGCGCACTACGCACCCTTTGACCCTTATCTGTATTTTGTTTCCAAGCATATTATCATCCCGCGCTCTGATCAATTAAATCATTTCATCACAGGTGCCCATAAGAGATTGCTTTAGCAATAAGGCCCCCTTGCACCATTCGGTATAGTTTGTTCTGTATCTTATATTGTTTTCCTGTATGTTCAATAAAGATTTCTAAATAAAATAAATACTAATTCATTTTCAACTATATTTTTGTTATCAAAAAGACTGCTCTTCTCTAGCCGTGTCGGATTTTAAAGTTCAATCTAGCATCTTTCGTAATACAATAAAAATAAAATCAGTTTTAAATTATGTACAATCCCACATCAATTATATAAGGTGCCTAAAGAAGGGCCAATTCAACAGATCATAATATTTGACATTTGTCAGTTACATACAAAAAATATTGCGTGCCTTCTCGTACACATCATGGTTTTTTAGGGTTCCGTACCTCAAAAGGAAAAACGGAACCCTTACCCTCTCCGTCGGTCCGTCTGTCAAGAAAACCTATAGGGTACTTCCCGTTGACCTAGAATCATATTTGGCAGGTAGATAGGTCTTATAGCACAAGTAAAGGAATAAATTTGAAAACCATGAATTTATGATTACATCATTAAAAAAAATTAAAATGCGTTTAAATTTTCAAAGTAAGATATCTATACCAATTGGGGTATCATATGAAAGGGCTTTACCTGTACATTCTAAAACAGATTTTTATTTATTTTTATACATAATAGTTTTTGATTTATCCTGCAAAATGTCGAAAAAAATACCCAAGTACGCGTGTCCGACTCGCACTTGGCCGGTTTTTATATATCTAACTGACAGATGTCAAATGTGATCTATAAAATTGGCCTTATTTTAGGCCAATTTTGTTACGCACAAAACTTTATTAGCGGGATTTATTAGAGTTAAAAGTTTTATGTATAACAAAATAAGCAGTACCTAGGTATAATTTATAATATAAGTAACATTTTTTCATCTTCATTTTCATTACAAATATACTTACATTGCCACATTATATTCTAATTCACTACATGTCTACAAAAAGATAAATACTATAATTTAACATTCAACAAAGATATTTGCTCTTTAAAGTTTTTCATGTAAATTATTTCACACAGAATAAATCATATCTATTTTATCAATCTTCAATAAGTATTTCCTTAAGACCCCAGTACGCATTGGCCCAACCCGCTCGGCTAATGCATTCGGCAAACGTATACAAGACACTTGGCGTATAAGTACTAGCCATATGCGGTCGGCGTACCGATTTTTGTGACTTTATCATAAAACATCAAACCTGAGCGCAATTAACAAGCAGCATTTACACAAGACCTTGTCGAATGCATTAGGCCAATGTGCAGAGGTGTGCAGGTTGATAGCTATTAGCTAGTCAAGGGTAGGTACTACCTACTAGGTAGGTATAGTTAGGTAGGAACTTATTTACTGGCCTAGTGAAATATAAGCATTGCCCTACTACAAGCAGGGTATGCAGTGCTTTCATGTCTTTATGCCCTGCACGCCACTGCCAAGGGTGCCGATTCTGATGTTTTTCTCTGAGCTAAATTTAGAGTATTTGCATCCTTTTCTTTTCAACATTGCTAAAAAAGGACGAAGGTGAATTTTAAATTTAAGATTATAAGTTTTAGTGCTACTCCACAATAGGCTCAAGACTGGCACCTAAAGTCACGAAGTTTTAAATTAAATTAAGTTTGTCTGTCCTTTTTGGATTACATTGGCAAGAAAAAGATGCGAATACTCTAAAATTTAGTTGCAATCCGTCAGTAGGTACTGGTCCCTTTAGAAATTTTAAAGCGATCAGCTTTAATTGACTTGAAGGCTGAAAGAGAAATTTGAGTAGCCACCCAATCAAGCCAATTTTCAATTCCACATCTTACCAATCAAAATTCAAACCAGTGTGTTCAGTCACAACCCGATACATAAAAATGAATTCTAAATTAGACTGAAAAAAATTCAAATTCTAAATTAGATTCATAAAAATGAATTCTAAATTAGACTTGAGCGGCTGATAAAAATCAGCCGCTCGAGTCTAATTTAGAATTTAAAATTATCAAGAACTTGTCTATATAATGTACTGAAAAATGGTTTGCTTGCGGCACATACCATAGCACCATAGAGTGAATAGACACCTTCTAGGACCTAGGTAAACGCGTCCCATCTTAGACCACATCATCACTTTCCATCAGGTGTGATTGTGGTCAAGCGCTTACCTATAGTGAATAAAAAAAAAAAAAACTATCATGTATGTGGCTTGAGCGTACTATTATTATAATGATTTCATACAATTAGGCCGCATTATTTCGAACATTAAATTAGGCCGCACTTAACTTTTAGGCCTCTCACTAAAGTTTAAACCTGAAGCTTATTAACATGTTCCGGCGAGGTGCTTTAGTGTGGAAAGACATTTTCCATCACACTATTATCACACTAATATTATGAAGGCGAAAGTTGTGTGTATGGATGTGTATGTTTGTTACTCTTTCACGCAAAAACTACAGGACGGATTTGGCTGAAATTGAGAACAGAGGTAGATTATACCCTGGATTAACACATAGACTACTTTTTATCCTGGAAAATCAGAGTTTCCAAGGGATTTTTAAACACCTATATCCACGCGAACGAAGTCACGGGAATCAGCTGGTATTATAAATAATATATAATAACACGCACCGGAACGTAATGATAGCTCCCTAGCCAGGATTTATAGTACGTTGTAAATGTGCAGGACTGTGCCACAAGAGCACGAACAAGACAGGGAAGGGGTTTTCTGGTTGACTTCGGCTTTGACTTGCTATTGGCAACACTGCACCGCCAAAGATTTGGCGATCTGTACGAGACTGCTTAGAAAAAGATTAAAACTACCCTTTCCAGGTAGTGCACTTCGGTCCTAGTCTGCGTTATCAACTTGGGAATCATCATTTATCACCAGATGAAATTCTGGGATTCCGAGGGCTAACATATCATGAGATGAAAATCCCACATTTGCACCCCATGTCCCGTCCGTGCATAAGATACAAATGTACTGACTGTCCAGTTATCCCAGTTATTGGCACTGCCTAGCACATGTACGGTGTGAAATAAATCATGCCTTATCTATCCTAGCCTACTTTAAAATGGACCAAATTCTTATCGGCAGGAATATTACACGATAAATCAGCATAGCTTACATCTAATAGGATTTATCTAAGCCTTTAAGACATCTATAGTACGCGACAGATCGAGATGGCAATTGGGGAGGGAATGCCCTGCACACTCGCACAGCACCCGGTGCGGGGCGTCCCCCGCCTCATGCCCCGTTTGTCATCTTGACCTGTCACATACGTTATACATACAACTTCGCAAACAGAATTCTAGGTACAACACAATCTCTAAACCAAAGTGAAATGACAGCTCTAAATGTATTGCTATCACATTCATAATGCTCTATGTGGAAAAGGATAGCACTGGATTTAGACATGTCATTTAGTATAGTCTAAACTAAATTAAATCACAATACCAATAGAATTAGCCACATTTTCACTTGTTATTCTTGTATCAGCACTGCAAAGTGGATTTGGATGCAAAAGCAAAGGTACCTTATAGGTACACGTAACTGAGACGGTTCGTGTGTGTTGACGAGAAGGACCAACACAATGCCCGTTTGGCCTACACTTGATGATTTGCAGAGTGGCGAAACTAGATGTGATTCGTAAACGATGGTTACAGATTCCATTGACTTATAAATCATACAACTTATTTGGGAAGTTGTCTCAGTCGTGGTATAACTAGTTACATAATACGTCTTAGTATAAGGCCGTGTATCCACTATAAGCAGCGCGGGTCAAGGAGCCAGCGCTTTTACCCGCGGCAGCTTAAGATGGATGCGACGGGTCTGCCCGCGAAATTCAAATTTAATTTGGTCTTTTGCAATTGGTTTTAAGAAATTAGCTCTAGGATCGACTATAACTCACAAACTAGTCGATACAAGAGCTAATTTCTTAAACTGGACCCTTTCAAGTAAAGATTTTCATATAAACCTGTGAGGATGATACTGTTATTGGCGCAATTAAAGTGCCATAAGCCTACTTTGTCGTATTAGTGTACAAATTGCGAAAAACCAAATTTTTGAATTTCGCGGGCAGACCCGTCCCATGCCCCTTAAGTGGAGACACTGCCGTGACGCATCAAGTAAAGAGGCAAATCTCACAGTTATATTTTGTTCGCTTTTGGCACACAGAAATCTGAATCCAAACCAATGTTCTAAATTGGACAAGCAGACATATCCATTTGAGTAGCCTCAGTTTTTTTAAAGAATATTAATCATGTTAATCATGACTAATATTCCCCTTTACCCTCCAACTAAGTGTAAAGCTTGTGCTAGGAGTAGGTACAACAATAATGCAATAGGTGGGGTTTGATCTGCCAACCTTTCGCTTCTATTTGCATTTTAAATGGTTTCATTTAGACTACACATGAAAATGTTGTATGCAAAAAGGCTTTAAATATGTTATCCATTTATTGTAAAACATCCCTTAATTAAAATTTATTTAACTGTCCAACAATAGATAATATTTTGATATCCTATAAAATACCTGGAACTTGGTAAATGGGTGAAGCAAACATTCCACGAAAGAATGGTTATAATTTTTTAAGCAAATGCTTAATATGGGCATTATTACAGATAAGCAAAAATCAAAACAAAAGTATTAAATTTAATAACAATGATAAAACAGAATGTTCAAGTTCAATAAGTGACAAAATCTTTATTTCCCTGCTTAACATGTGTCAGTTTACATCAAGCCTCTCTCTCTCTTTCTATCACTTTACTTTCTGTTCACTTTGTGTTCACTTTCTATTCACTTCCTGTTCACTTTTCACTTCCACTTCACTCCAGTGTCTCAGAGGCCTAGCAGACACAGGGCGAGGAAGTTAGAGCATCAGTCATCCGCATCCTCCTCTTCTTCGCTCATGTCCTCCTCGCTGCTGCAGTCGGGCTCTGAGCCTTGCGCCACGCAGCGCTCGCACCAGCATATAAATAGGTAGTTCTCTGCTAACTCCTGGAATTACACAAAAACAAATGCTGAAAGACAGCAGGTGAGAAACACCTTAACCAACACAGCAGAACATCTAAAAAGGCTGTTTTAATGCCAAATGACGTATGGCTGGAAAGCAATTACGAGGTTTGTCAGAGTGGAGTGTGCTTGCCTTAGACAAAGCCTATTCACTCTTGCCTTTCCAGCAAGCTTTTTACTTTACATGGGTTTTGAAAGTGGAATTGAACTTTTCTTTTTGTGGTGGCTTGTAGTTTGTGGTGGTTTGGAATACTGATTTTACATTCTAGATTTTTATATTTTCAATTAATATTAAAATGTAAGATTATTGAAGAATCAAATCAGATTTGATATATAGATATGGAAATCTTCAAAAAGGAAATATATATTAAGCTGTCAGTCCCAGTTAATTTCCCTGCATCTGAGGCATCTGATAGCAGAATTAAAAATATTAAAAACTTTACTCATAACCTTAAATGAAATTATTTACCTTCTGCCTTGAATGCCTAGATCGCTGTAACGCACACTCATCAAGATAGCTGATAAATATTTCCTCTCCAGGAAGGATGGTTTTGATGGCTTTCAGTTCTATCCTGTGGTTGCCGTAGGGGAATGACGACTCAGCGTTTGGTGCACAGCTGTGGTTACAAGCACTTTGCAAGAGGAATAGTCCAGAACCTTCTGTGTTGAGGAATTGACCAGATTCTGTAAATAATAATAATTAGTTCAGTTCGTCTTGGGCTTATAAAAAACCAGTCAAGTGGGAGCCGTTAAAGCGCAACTTAGCTTCAATTGAGTAGCTCATTGGCACTCCGTAACATGAAAAACTAAAATAAATAAATACAAACCCTCTTCCACATACTGGTACAGCTGGTCAATAAACATGTCCAACTGTTGTTTCTCATCGTCCGACATTGTCAAGTTTGATACGGAATTGACCCATAGAGCCAGTGGACTTGTGCCAATGCCCTGCCCATTTGTTCCTACTAGAGCCATTAAAGAGCAGAAGCCTTCGGGCGTTAAGAACTGAAAAAAAATAAGAATTTTTTAATTATTAGTACTATATACACACTCTTGCAGAGTGGAACGAAGACTTTGTGTAGAACCATTTTTAGAGTTCTGTAGGACCAAGGAACCTGAACTGAGACTCCAACAAGGAACTGCAATACCAAGTAATAGTAAACTAGGAATCTTGTATGGTATGAATGTCTTGTGTAGTTTTGTCTAGTCTGTCTGCCCATGTAGGTTAGCCATTTTTAAAATCTACACTAATATTATAAACAGGTCGAGTTTGTTTTGTATGTAGGGGGCAATCACTAGAACTAGTGATCCAATTCTGAAAATTTTATCACTGATAGACTGATATTGCTGCACTCCTCCTCCTCCTCCTCCACCTCCTCCTGCGATTTCAATGACATGGATTTGGGTTTTTAAAAATCCCATGGGAACTCTTTGATTTTCTGGGATAAAAGTAACCTATGTCACTTTCCAGGTCTCTAACTATACACATACAAAAATCATGTCGATCCGTTGCTCTGTAGCAACGCGATTGAAGGACTAACCAACAAACAAACACAAAGTGTGTTTTTTTTATGAGTAGTAAGTATCCCCGAGTACTAAAGCCAATAAACATAATAATATCACACAGGTGAAGATGAGTGTAGAATAAAATATCATACCTCCTGTATATACTCCCCATTTATAACGCTGGCAGTTATCTCTCTGAGGGTGTTAATCTGACTTCTAAACTCGTCTCCAAGCAATTTGTGAACTAACTCAGCATCCTCGTTCACAGTTCTATGACAGAACTGTTTGATAGTAGCAGCGGCCGACTCAGGGTCCGAATGTTGCTGGATGTATGCCAGTATTCTTACTAGCAACATTACATTTGCTGTTTCTGGTGGGTAGTGGATTTGTCTGAAAATGCACATGATAAAATTTAAAAGATTGTGTTTCTTCTATGAAATCTTATAGGAAAAAGTATTAAGATCACAGATCAAAATCATTATTATCATCATCATCATTATCAATCCATCGCCAGCCTACTACTGAGTGCAATCTTCTCTCAGAATGAGTAGAGTTTAGGCTGCCATGTTTGCACAGTATGGATTGACAGACTTTGCAAAATTTAAAAAAAAAAAAAAAGAATATTAGCCATGCTAATCATAACTACTACTGCCCTTTCCCCTCCAATTAAGCGTAAAGGTGCCAACGCACCTTAGCTGCGCTGCGCTGCACTGCAGACCGCAGCACAGTGCGGCAAAATATTATTTCTATCATTTTGTATGGAGCATATCGCACTAAAGCGGCGCTGCCGCGCGTCGCGGCTGGAGAGAATGTTTAATTCAGCTGCAGTTCAGTTAAAGTGCGTGGGCACCTTAAAGCTTGTGCCAGGAGTGGGTACGACAATAGTGCAACGGGTGGGATTTGAACCGCCGACCTTTTGGAATTCAATCTGCTCTTCAACTTTTTAGCTATCAAGGCTCTTTGAGAACATTATACAAACTAGAACAGGACTTGATGATGATATCTTAATAGTGACATGCTGTTAAGTACTAACAATCTAGAATTATGAATACACAAAAGGAACACACAGATAATAAGACACACTCTAGCTGTTGAACTTTGGTGATAAGCTTACAGTTCCAACTTATAAATACGTACATCCCAGTTTTTTTTTTTAATTTTCAGCACTGTATAGAATTGGTCAAATACCATTTATATACAAGACCTAAAAATAGAGCTCACAATTAAAAGATAACATAAATAAACAAACTGGCAAATGCAAGTAGGACTTGCGTCTGAAGAGTTGAGTCACCATCGCACAAGAAATAACACTATTTAAGTAACTCTTTTTTATTTGCATGGTGGCTATTTTGTAATTTTTATTATTTATTGTTATACTGTCAATAGAAATACACATTCTGTGAAAATTTCAACTCTCTACCTGTTTCTCTTACTCTTTCTGTTTACAAGATACAACTCGCTAACAGACAGTCGAACATATTATAGATGGACAGTGAAGGCTTAGAAATAGGAACCCAGTTGCACCATTTGGGTATGAAACCCTGAAAAGTAAGAAAGAATCCAGTAAGGACTAACTTACTTCCATGTCTCCAATAACACATTAATAGGATGCTGCGTCTCACTCTGTATATAACACAATACTCTATGGTATTTGGCATAAGAGATCTCCTTACATTCCTCGGAACAATAGAGTATACCACATTGATTACAGCTCGTAATATTCAGAAGGTCTGTTTCAAAGCAATTTGAATGTGGTAAGACTATATCAGGCTTTGCTGAGAGACGTCTTACATTCTGTTCAGGGGTTTCTAGGGGCCTGAAAATGTATAAGAAAATCTTTTTAAAAATATGTTAGATCAATAAATTCTTCGCCCCAAAGTTCTTCAGGGACTCTCCCAATTGTGATGTATGTGGTAAAGTAGATAATGTTTTACACTTGCATGTGCTTGCAACTGTAATTTGAGAAAACCCCTAGCATAATTATTATTATGAACTAAATTTAAGTTTTACGAGTAATTGTATTTCAACTCTATTTTAGAAAATCTTTAGAGCGGTATAAAAATTTGTTAGCCAGTCTCTTGAATAGTAACAGTTTTAGGTTAAATCACAGTATGATTTTAATTTAGTGTACAATGATGGAGATGGCATAATATACATACAAAAGCTGCTTGAAAATATCACAGTGAAAAAGGTTGTTCAGATGATAGACTTTCTTATTTAGACTGTATTATTAAATTATTGGTTTAGTAACCTATAGCCTTGTTGCAAGTTTTTTTTTTTTAAGTTGCAGCACATATCAATAGTTTACATTGGATAAGCAATATTTATTTTCCCTGTCTACTTTGCCTGAAGGGGATAAAAATTAAAACTTTTCCCTGTCTTTATAACCTGCATAGGTGACAGACTTTGGAGGTCTGAATTTGGTCTTTCAGTTTCCTTAGTGTAGGTATGGAAAAACATGTGCAGCATCAGCCCCTGTTGTTATGTGATAATAACCATTACTTGACATTTTTTTAGAGTCGTAATTCTGAGCTCTGAGTTGTGGAATGTGGAAAGATCTAGGAGCAAACCAAATTAATATCCTAAGAAAATTCCTAAGAGCAAAATGGAAAGGGAGCATGATCCTCTGCAAAAAAGATTAGGACCCCTGAGAGAGATTTGTTTTCAGGAGTGAAAATTAGACAAAAAGTTTCTATACCTACCTCATGCAATGATCACACGCTAGATATCTATACGTGGCGTTCCACGCAAACTGACACGAAACTAAGGGATCCTCCGCCAAAATAACATCACCTTCATTGAACTGCTTCGTCGCAAACAGGCCCTTACCCTAAAAAGACAATGAAATTCACATAAGCCGCATTGCACTTATGAATGTGTTTCATAATGAAACTATAGAAGAAAACAACCCATTTCACACCTTTTTGCTGTTGGATATTCTTATTTCAAATCCTTCCATATTGTTGGTTTAACTATTCCCTAGTTACACTTCTTACTGTAAATGGGAATTATTTAATTATTTCAAAGGTTAGAATTAAAACAAGACGAAAGACGACTACACGAAAAAAATAGGAATTTTGTCGACTTGAAATGTCAAATGTCAATAGTGACAAATGTGTTAACTGTCAAATTTTGCAATGCGTTCAGAAATTGATCAGACTTCGTCTGTGTTGGTGTTAGCTGGCGGGCGTGCTCTGTCTTTTTGGAGTGTTTTTTTTTTTGTTAAAACTGACTGGAAAGCGTTCTAAGGGGGTGCCGTGCGTATGTCGACGAGCGCCGGCACAGACGGGGTCCATACTTGTATAGTTTAACTAACTTGTTACAAATAACTACAAACTTGACATTGGCTAATCTTTGTAAAGCCAGACGAGAGAGAGAAAAAAAAAATATTGATCAACCTGCAGCGGTCGGTCCTGATATATTTTTAATAGCAACATTTCTAATCTAATAGTCTGAGAGTCTAATACAAAATTATTAGCATTAATTTTACGGTTTGAATAATGATTAAATATTAATAGTTAAGTTTTGATAAATAAACTCTGATGTAGGATAAAATCTAAAAGTCTTTGAATAAAATACAAGTTCATTCATATTCTGAGCCTGTAATATTCCAGTTAGATACTAGTGTGCTTATTTTAAGCACATTTCATCACCATAGGTAGAGGTACCAGAGAATTCACGCAAGATTCGCTGTCAATATTGAAAAACAGCATGGGTTGGGCTAGATATTTTATGAGAACCGTCTTTGATATAAACCAATGCAGTCAGGTAGATAGCTGTATAAGAATATTTTCTATTGTAAGGACTTGATGGTTTCTGAATTGTTATTGACTATATTTTATTAACTAAGCCAAAAAAGTAAACACGCATTAAGTATTACTCAGTTTATTCAAAATTGGAAATAAATGAAGACAATAATTTATTTTATTTACGTATTTCATAACAACTGCTAATAGGCGATCAAATTTCTCTAGCTTAAACTAAACATACATATTACATTATTTACATTAGAATGACACACATACAATGTGAATGTTAATAACTAATCTCTCTCAGGTTTTGAACTATATCTACGCAAAAGTCACGTCGATCTGTAGCTCTTTTGCGGCATGGTTGCAGAAAAAACCAACAAAAACACATTTTCTCATATTTTATAATATTAGTAGGGATTCATGAGTATATTGATACTACTTAAACCTACTTAAAAGTACCTACAGGTAGTTTTTATTTTTGATTTATAGCATAAGTATTTAAATAAAACTATTCGATTACCAAAAAATGCTTAAAATCTATTGAAGTAATTGTATTTACTTATGTCTTATAACTAGGTATAAATGTTTCAACTCATAAGATAGCTGCCGCCTTACGTTTATTATTCAAATACTTAATCTAACATTTTCATAGAAATGAACTAATTTTATTTAGGTTTGAATAAATCTTAACTAAGCTCTAATAAAATTAACTTATTCCCTAACACTCATTTATTCATTTTAACCAATTTTGTCAGAGTGTTAGTTAAATAATACTACAATAATTATTATTGTCAAGTAGGTAGGTATGTACTACAAATAGCGTAGCTCTATTACATAATTCAGTGAACATCATAATTTTGATATACAAAAGTCCCATCCAGTGGCAACCTGCCGACAGAAGTGAAAACTTAAAACCATAAAAGAATGGTGTTTTTTTGGAAGTTTTACTCATCCCAACCCAACGCGTCTAAAGAAGTTTCACTTCAAAAATGTCATTATTAAGCGCTTAGCAAAGTGGCCAATAGAAAATAATAATTATTACCTACCTACTGTTAAACTCCTGTTATTGAGTAAAATTACCAATTAATAGAAGACGATACACGATTGGACATTTCGCATAATACAGTAGCACAACTAAATTACAAATATTCACTGAGTTAAGCAATAAGTCTGCAGAAACGTACCTAAACAAAATAATTTAATAATAATTAAGCAAAATACTAAATAAAAAATTTTGGGCTTCTAAGAACAAACTACTCGTATAGTAACGCGTAGTGAACTATGACCTTTTAAACTAGTTTGATTGTCATCATTACAAATGCGTCATAACTTTAGCTTTATACGTTTCTATTTGTGCTATTGTGTCAAACAAAGGTAGGGTCATAGTTTCGGGCGTAAAAGACAAGAGAAGAGCTGCTGCTATCGCTGTCGTGGAGAATAAGATGGATGGCAACGCGTTCAGTTGAGTAGTCTGTAACAACAACATTGCAATGTTAATAAACAAAATAATTCGAAAGTCGAAAAATCGAAAAGCAAGGCGCTTAAATGGCAACCTCGCACTCGAAAACGCAGTGTTAGAGGTTCACTCCTGGGCATTTAGTTTCCTTCAAGGATCACTACAAAATATGGACTTGCAACCCTTGTGCCCAGCGGCTCCCAGCCACTCGCTTGAGATCTCTGTCCACCTACTGAAGGGACTACTAACGCTGCGTTTTCGATGCAATAGATATTATTGTATGTTACTTTAAATAAACCTATAAATTTCAGAAGCTGCCTCTTCTAAATCTTAAATCTTGACACTCAAATTTAAAAAATGTCTGTTTGAGATACGAAAATACCGGTACGGCTTTACCTGTAGGGTAGTTATAAAATAAAAATCTTACCAGAAGAGGTGTAAGTGGTGCCAACATACTGCCTACTCTGGCGGCAGTGTTGCCAACGCCAACAAGCGTCCCGCGGACACTTGTGGGGAACAATTCCAGGCTGTAGGTGTATATGCCAGTAAAACAAATTACTACTCCAAGTTTCCCACACAAGAATAATAATATTTTCAACCAAGATAGTGCTAAAACAAAAGAAAGCAGACATTAAAACAAATAAAACGCAATATTCTTAGTTAAAAGTAGTCAGAAAAATATTTTGATCTTGCCCAACGCTTTTCATTTTTTCTTAGCTTGCTTTAAAGCTAAACTAATGACTTCTTGCAGAAACGCTTCGTATCGCGTGAGCGTCACGTTACGTACAAGAGAAAAACAATCCAAAATTTATTTAAAGACAGACTTGATATGGGGTTACTTATTATGTGATATACAAAAATGCATTGTTATAAAAACAGTTAGGTTGTATGAAAAGAAATAGGTAACTAATTTACAAGTTTTATTTTAAAAATACTTACAATCAGGAGTAAAAGTCTGAGCGATGAGAAATATTGCAGAACAAACGTAGCCACATTGTAGAGACACTTTCCTTCCATACTTTTTAAACGTGTAAAGTGCTAGCAGATCTCCAGGAAAGGAGGCAAGAGACGTTAACACGAAATTGGTGTACTTATTACCTGGTAGTAATACTGAATGGACAGCTAAGCCATAATACACGAAACTTGAGGTGAAAAAACAGAATGAAGTAACTATCAGACGTAGCATCGTCTCTCTGGAAGCCAGGATGTCCTTCAAGCTTTCCTTCTCTTTCTGCATTACAACATTGAATTTAAATCTTAGATCTTCGGCACTCATTTCATCAATTTCCTTCGCACTAACATTTATCTTATTCATTCTTGCTGTTAATTTCAATGTTTCTTTTGCCTCCTCTGTTCTGCCTCTGAGCATTTGCCATCTCGTGCCTTCTTTTAAAATTATTATGTATGTAATGAATAGTACCATTGGGGTGTACACGACTAGTATAAGAGTTTTCCAATATTTTAGGCTCATGGCTATGAAGGCAAATAGCACTTCTCCTACATAAACTGCATATGAAAATATTACTCCAGCTAATACTCGATTTGGTTCACCGCCGATTTCTATTACTGAAACAAGTAAAGTAAAGTTTATTTAAGTAAAGACTTCTTAAATTTTGAAATTGAACAGAACACCATAATGAGTCATGACAAAATATACTAAACTTACACAAAACAACAGCCACAGTATATAACCCTGAAGCTAAAACCGATTCTAAGAACTCAACGCCAAGGTATGCATAGTAATTTGAAATAAATATTTTCGCTAGTCCAACTGCACCACCGATTGAGCATACAATAATTGTAGGTTTTCTTCCAACTCTGTAAAAAAAAAAACAACGGTCTTAAAAAATTTGACACCGTCTCTTATACTATGAAGTTAGGTACAGTAGCAACTTTCTAACTTTTCTTTTCAGAATGCGAACCTGAGTCTATATATAATACTTATTAATCTTAAGCTATGCAAATAAAATTCGTAGAATACGTACTCTGGCTAACAAAAGTAGTGAAAAAGCGCGGCAATTTCAATAACTGTCAATATGGCAGCCCCAAAATTGGGTACTTGACCTGGAATAAGCTAATTTTGTTAGAACCTGTGGTTATAATTAACTATAACTGAAAAAAGGAATTCTAAAGTATCAGATTATTAGGTATCAGGTTATTCCAGGTCATTTTGGGGCTTCCTGGGCTTCCATAATGATATTTTTTGCTAATCTTCATCAATAAATTCGTTCTATCATATTTCTTCAGAACGTGTTGTTCTATTTCCAATAGGTATTGGTCATCGATGTCATTGGTACCTATTTACCTAACCAGTTTAAATTTTAAATAAAATTAAATTGCAAGAAACAAATATATACAACCTTAACAGTTCTCAGAAGTTATGTATACTCTGGAAGTTATGCAATTTAAGAGGAATTTAAGCTGATCATAAAAAAAAATCGTTATTTTATGATTTTCCTCATATCGATTTTCCTTATAGTTCACAGGTCATCTACCTACGTCCTACTTGCTTTTGTTGAAATATAGTCACGAAGCAGCCAAGCAGGTACGTACGCATAACGCACCTCTAGGTAACGAAGTAGGTAGGTAGTAGGTACCTACCTAGTACCTAGTTAGGCAAGTCAGTACCTAATATAAAACGCTTACTTGTCTGCTATCCATCCAGTTATTATCATGGACAGAACCATGCCAGCATTGTGAAGACTTCCAACTAGAGTCGACTTCCACGAATGGCAGCCCAAGTTGAGCTAAAAAGAAACAAGTGTAAATTAAAAATTTATAACACCCCCGACAAGTTAAGGTTACAGTAACTAGAAAACAGCTGATAACTATCAAACGGCTGAAGCGAATTTCTCTGATTATAGCTTAGAACACTCTCGATCAAGCCACCTTTCAAACAAAAAAAACTAAATGAAAATCGGTTCATTAGTTTAGGAGCTACGATACCACAGACAGATACACAGATACACAGATAGACACGTCAAACTTATAACACCCCTCTTTTTGGGTCGGGGGTTAAAAATACAGTGTGACTAAGTATTTAGTTCGTGCCCGTAATATCTACGTAACTGATAAGTATAAGTACCTAAGTAAATAAAGGTTTTTAAAATAAGTGAACTCTCTAATTTCTAAGGAAATTAAAAATGAAGTCTATAACTCTCCAGGTCTTTATTTAAAACTAGCTGATGCCCGCGACTTATTAGCTTAGTAGCCTATGTGCTAATCCAGAGTATAACCTATCTCCATTCTAAATTTCAGCCCAATCCGTCCAGTAGGTTTTGCGTGAAGGAGTAACAAACATACACACACACACACACACACACACACATACAAACTTTCACCTTTATAATATTAGTGTGATTAAAACCACAACAGCTATTAATTTATTAATCATGCAAAAATGCGTCAATCCGTAGTTCCGCACTCGTGGCGTGATTGAAGGACAAAACAACAGCCAAATTAAACGCGCTTTGTATTTATAGTAAGTACCTATTATGTTATGATGCCAACATCATAATATGACATAATATGGATTCGAGAGATGATCGCTAACTATGGTCATCGTAAATAAGAAAGTCAGAGATACTAGCGGGCGATGGAGAGAGACGTTTGGAGTTTCTCTACGTGATCAAATCAGAAATGAGGAGAAGGCTGAAGTGGCAATGGGCTTGTAGAGGCATGCAACCTCTTTTAAGACCGGCAGCTGCGAAGAAAGCAACACACTTTGCAGCTGTTACTTAGAGAACACAATTTGAATTCGGAACGATTCAAAAATATCTTGCTGGCCTGGACGAACCCCGGGCAGCGGATTCAACGAATTCACTTCAGATCATCAAGACCGAAACACCTCGGTCTAGCACCAAGCTCTGGCCCTCGTTTTCCTACCACAGTTTTAATTATAACCAAGGCATATATTGTAAACTAGCCGATGCCCGCGACTTCGCCCGCGTGCATTTAGGTTTTTTGAAATCCCCTGGGAACTCTTTGATTTTCCGGGATAAAAAGTAGCCTATGTGCTAATCCAGGATATTATCTATCTCCATTCCAAATTTCAGCCAAATCCGTTCAGTAGTTTTTGCATGAAGGAGTAACAAACATACACACACACACACACACACACACACATACAAACTTTTGCCTTTATAATATTAGTGTGATAATAATTGTTTATGTAATACAACGTAATAATTGTAGCAGCATTTCATTTATCAGTAACATTGGCTGCTACAGGCTGGGCATTATAGTTCGAAAAACCGATAGATGTTGGATTCCCAAGATGTTAGAGTGGCGATCTTATACCAGAAAGGCGCAGCGTTGGGAGACCTTCCACTAGGTGGACGGACTACATCAAACGGGTCGCAGAGAGCCGATAGATTCAGGCGGTGCAAGACCGTGGTGTGTGAAAGTCCCTACAAGAGATCTATGCTTAGCAGTGGGCGTCTATAAATCGATAGACGTCCACTACTAGATATAGATCTCTTAATTTAGGGATCGATAATGATGAAGATGATGATGAGGATGTTAATTGACCGATTGCATCTTTAATTTAGCTTTAGTTTTTAAGAAGCTATCGGTGCCTATCTAGTTAGGGAGGTAGGTACCTACTCTTACCTAAGTGGTAACCGATAATAGTAATTAAAACCCGGCTGAGTTTGTTGTGGGCTGTTCTCAGACTTGGGCGCGTTTGGAACCCTCGTAGCTTTAGCTTTAAGTTACGTAATTAATTATCACCACTATATCGTACAAAAACAATTTCGACCATCAAAAAGAGTACAATTGTACCTACTTTGAATAAATGATTTTGACTTTGACTTTGACTTTAATATAATAAATTTTTTAAATCCACTTTTTCTTTATTTTTATTTTTATTGTTACAACTTTCTGGTACAAATAAGTAAATAAAATAAATAAATAAATTATAAACCCTGTGAATATTGTATATCTCGACTTACTACTATGTAACTTTATGCACTCTTAATGGATTTCATAATGATATTTAACCGGATAGACACTTGTTAGATTTTAAATAGTTAATTATAATATTTACCGTACTTAAAATAAACTCCGCAATAATTAAGTTTACCATGATTTCGGATTTCCCCGGATTTGTCCTAAATGAAGGACGTCTGAGCAAGGCTATGTAGATCGTTCGTAAACAGGTTTCAATGACGGGGACAGGTATTTTTTAAGTAAATAAAACAGGTTTATTAGAATTAGCGTATATTACTACGTTCGATTTTTGCATGGGTCACAAATACTCACGTGACCTTCTAGGGGCAATGTTCAATGTTCATTTTTCTATTAAGTACCTACTAAATATTTTTTTAAGAAATAACCTTTAATTACACATATAGGTACTTCGGTTTTTATACCTTGCAAGTATAGCTATATTAGCTAAATCAATCGAGACTATGGGCATAAGCCTATCTACGTTTGAAATCAGTAGGTCTACCAAGTAGTTGTAATGCTATGATTGACTGTATTGCACTCAATGATAGAACGCATCAGCTACCTACATACTTATATAAATTTCCACGACACACAGACGACAAAGTGATCCTATAAGCGTTCCGTTTTTCGTTTTGAGGTACGGAACCCTAAAAAATAAGGATATGTCATGACAAATACAGACTTACAATAATAATTGAGCATGCGATAAAAGATCCAAAGGTAAAAACTTGACAGATTAGGTTTTCCCAAAAGTGGTACGGGATCAGTACATACGAGTATAATCAGTACTTTGAATGTCTGCATTTAAGGTCAAAGTAGCTATAATGAAAGCCAAACTTTCTATGTATAAGAACGCGGCAACTGAAGAAGAAGACTGGCAATGAATTGCAGCCGAAGGCTACCGTATTCGTATTTATTTGAATTTAATATACATTCCAACATATGTATTTTTTATAATATATTCCAATATATTATATTCTTACAGACAGATTTATAAATAATTGATCTATCTACCCGGAAACCCAGCACATGACCCTTGGCACTAACACCGGCCGTGCACTGAAATAATAAGGCGTCGAGGCCTAAGTAAGAGATAGATCTATTTTTGTAACAGTTGATAATATAATATCTAGATATGATCTGGATTTATTAATTATGAGGATGTTCCAAGGAAGTTAATATTTATACTAAATAAACTGTTAACTCCTAAACAAATACATAGTTGCACTACCTTATACTTTTATGGGCTAAGATTATGGCTGTAAGAGCAGGCTTATCTCTATTTACTTTATGTTATTATAATTTATATGACGAGATGGCAATTAATTTTTTTTTTCCATTGCACACATCTTACAAATGTTATACATTAGGTCGTAGACCGTTGTGATTTTATTAGCGACAAATAAGATGATGTACCATATTATATTTTTAATTATTACAGTGTGACTAATTCTGTCTGTCTATCACAACAGTTTAGTCCAGTAACTATTTTACTAAACTGTTGGTAAATAATAATTTTATGTGTATAATAAGGCTTGGCTAATAGCCATCGGGCGTCAAAGACACACCTTTCTACACTAGAACTGGTTCTAATGCTATCATAATATGGCTCGATTGATGACTGATTTATCGACTGTCATTTTCAACGTATCATAATATAACATTTTCATAATGAAACAGTAAATTAAATTGTCATCATCATTTCGATAGTCATATTTATTTTTAGGGTTCCCTATCTCCAGAGAAGAGAACCCTTATAGGATCAATTCTTTGCCCTTCTGTCTGTCTATTGTATCTGTCAAGTTTTGATCACAAAAGTTAAAAACGTATAATTTTTTAGGACGGCATGGAACCTCTCGTGTGCGAAACCAACTTGCATTTTGTCGGTTTTTTTATTGAACTGGGTAACTTACTTAAATATAAAAGTTTGTATGTTTGAATGTTTGTTACTCCTTTACGCCACAATGACTGGACCGATTTTTCTAGAAATGGAGATAGCTCCATGCACATATGGTACGTAAACTATTATTTCAATAAAGAATATTTAGTTACAAGTCCTTCTTTCCATAATCTATATCTCATATCATAATATTGTAAGGTAAATAACGTTGCTAATTGCTATGTGTTACCTATCCACAAACTACAGATAAGATTGATTTATTATAGTACCTATATATTTTACTCTCACGCCATATAGAAGCCAAAAAGAAATATAATACACTTGCATTCATAAAAATATAAAAACTTACTACACGTTACATAAAAACATAGTTGTACCAGGCAGAGGGCTATACCCCGCCAGGGGAGGGGAGATTATTGTAATTAATTTCAGCCATAATTAAGGAGGTAGGTAGATACTATATACCTCATTGTCAATCATGATCAATAGCTATAGATTTTGTCTATAAATAAATAAAATTGTAGGTACGTGGTTGTACAGCCTGTTTTATAAAACGAGCTTAGCAAAAAGTTTAAAATGACGTTAGAAGATATTATGCGTAACGGAATAAACAATTATGAACATTCTGCTTGCGTACCTAGGACAGTCCTATAAAATATATTTTATTAATATACGTTAATATATTCCGTACCTATAAAAGGTATTGCAAGTGTTATGAAATAATACTTTTCTTAGCGTGGAAATAAATATAATATTTACCTTATTTCACGCCATTGACCGCCCTTGCCGTTTGTCTTTTGGTATCTACATAATATTTGATAAGGCATTACGTTAAACTTAGAGTGCATACAGTTATTCAATGCTAATCGTAATAATCTACATAATTAGAGAGATTATAAAACTACCTATAAAATATAATACGGGATGATATTATCATTATTATTTTATTACCTCTCGATGTTTCATGCACTTTTCGTATTTTTTGTTCCACTTTTCAGTCAATGGCGTGGACTATTAATGATGTTGTATTTATTTCAACCCAGTTTCATAAATTGCAGTCACGATACCTTAGTCTCTCAAATTAAGTAGGTACACGATTTATTGAAGACTAGCTGATGCCCGCAGCTTCGCCCGCGTGGATTGGTCAGATCCCCTGCAGCATCAGGATTGAGGAGTTGGACTCCAAATTTTTTATGAAACAATGTCGCAAAGTTCCTCTATCGATTAAAAAAAGAAATGGCGCAAATCGGTTCAGAAATCTCGGAGATTTCGGTGTACATAGGTAGAAAAACACAACTCCCTTTTTGAAAGTCGGTTAAAAAAGTAGCCTATGTTACACCCTGGTCAATCCTCTACTTGTCTGTGAAAATCCCGTCAAAATCGGTTCAGCCGTTCCAAAGATTAGCCTTTTCAAACAGACAGACAGACAGACAAAAATTTTAAAAACGTGTAATCACACGTTATAGTATCGTTCAAATAACCATATGACATTAATATGCGGCAGTTATTTCGATATTACAGACAGACACTCCAATTTTATTTATTAGTATAGATGAGTTAGTTTTATAGTTGTACCTAAGATGTTTTGACCCGTGATGAAACTATTTGTGACAATGTTACTGTTAATGTAAATTAACATTAATTATTTTTTAAATACAGTAGGTACTTAAGATGTGATAATATAGAATCAGTTGCTGATACTCTTTTCTACCACAGTTGGATATATAAGTTTTATTTATTCTTTGATGTAGTCGCGGGCATCATCTAGTTAACTTATAAAATTAGTTTTGATAGTGACATTATTACAGGCTCTATTGATTATTTAAAAAAGCCAAGTAACCTTTTAAAAAGATCTAGTTTTTCTTCACATTCACCCAGAACTTACCTCAGAAACGATCGAATTATCATTCTCGTATATCCACTCATGGCAATCTTCCAGTATTTCGACAAATGTGTTATTTGAACATGTTTGATTTGATTTACTGTACTCTCGCATATCGACAACGGGTCGGAAACATTTAGCGTCCACATCCTTCGGCCACCAAGCTGGTAACTCCACAGTTGGATTCGTATCCTCGCATTCTGGGACGAGACATCTGTAATTAATTAGCAATCTATTATTATTCCATACAAATCAATAGAAAATGCAGTCTGATTACGTAACTAATCGTTTTATGAACTCCGGCCGGCATCGGTCAACATGAAGCTATTATTTTAGAATTTATGCCATAGTAGATAGATAATATTGTACGTTTGAATATTAAAAAAGAGAAGTATACAAAAAGGTGTCCTGGAGTTGTTCTAAAGGTTGGTGGTGGTTATAAAACTCGTCATCTATTTTTATAATGCAAAACGGGTTCTGGACTGAAGAAACTTGATATAAACGGCATTCCGAACTTGTGGGAAATTGACGATCCTTGGTGATTAGTGATTATAGCTAGATCTAAGATAGAAGTAACATTTACAGAAAACTGCATATTTCTACAATAAAAAGATTACTACCTAAAAGAGAACTAATTAACATAAATTGTAATGAAACTTTATCACCAGACATAAAAAGTAGCATTGAAACGAATCGTTCAATTATGCCCAGAAACAAATTATATCACTAAGTGGTTGGTATGAGTTACATATGAGTTACAGGCGCAATTATTGAACCCGCATACTTATTAAACCAATGAAAACTATCTGCCAATGTAGGCATAACATAGCTAACATAACAACGTAACGATACATATTTAAAATTAAGGTTTCATATTTTAGTAGGTAGGTATAGCTTTAAACATGCTTAGAATGGAAGTGTAGAAATTCTCTTTGTTCTAAAAATATGACGATGCCAATAACCTTTTAGGGTTATTCCTTATGATTTTCCGTCTTCCTGTGACGTCTTAACACAGTCCTTTACTTATTGGATAGAATCAGGCGTTACTTTGCGGAAGTTCATGTTTAGCAAGAAACAGTTAAAAATTATTTTGCTATAATCCGCCAACTGTTGGCGGATTATAGCAAAATAATTTTTAACTGTTTCTTGCTAAACAGTCCTTTACGTTAATTCAGAAATAAGATTTTTCATACCGTCTGACTTCATTGGTATTGTTAAGGTACCAACGACTGTGCACTCTAGCAAATGAAAATTTACATTTGAGTTCGTTTATAAAACAAGTCTGGACTTGCAAACATGCAATCACGTATCTTGTTCTTGTATCTGGCACAAATATTTGCCACGAAAGTTGTTGAGAAAAATCTGTCCGGTTGAGCTTCAAAGGATAATATTATGTTTATTGTTTTCTTGACTTTTATGGTTAGTCCCATTTATGCAAAGGTTAGCTTATATGCAAGTACCATGTTGCAAGGTATTTATTGCAACATAGTGCACGTACCTACATAATATACCTACCTACCTATCACAATATTGTATCTTTCGTAAAATACCTGGTCGTAATAGCAATCTCCACTGAGATGAAATAATAAGTACTTAAATATTAAAGCTTTTTTTTTTACAGTACTTGGTCATTTTTTAGGATAGGTATTTTTGAGCAACTAATAATATTTTATGTAGATACCAAGGCATATTGCATTAAGATGGTTATAACAATAAAGATCACAACACTAAAGTTGTTATAGTTATGTTAATTTCATTTACATGTCTAGGTATCATTCTCAAACACATTTTTTTAGTAAGTAGATCTCATTTTTAGTTTTCCATGAAATATTTTTATAAGGAAAAGTCCATAATATTTGTTGAATTGCAATCAGCATCACTCATCACGTGATTTGATTTAGCAACTGGCATTCGTTCAGTTCACACCCACTCGTGCGCTTTTAGAACTTTTGTAATTTGACGGTTTTACGAAAATGACTTATTGTTTTGTTTACCCGTAGATCTATTTTTAACTCGGCACATACTTGATTGGACTCTGAGCCTATTCCTAATACTCATGATGGCCATAATATATTAATTTGTACCTACCCCCAAAAAGATAATAAGTAGACTTGCAACGAATATTCGGTTACTATTCGGTATTCGGCCTATTCGGCTGCTTTTATTATATTCGGCCGGATACCGAATATCTACATATTATTCGGCCGAATACCGAATACTTAAATAATGTATTTTGTCATAGAGAAATAATTGGTTAAATGAAAAATTAAAATCGATTGATTACGTAGGTATATATTCATATTTTCATTTCTGTTATAATCATTTAAGTAGTCATTGGTGCATAAAACAGGTACATAATCATCTTCTGAATTGGAAAAATGGAGGATTCTATGTATTTGAATTATTGTGGTAATCAAAATTTAGAAGGGTAAGGTTCTCATTTCTTTTATAATCATTTATTAAGTAGTCATTGGTACATAAAACATGTACATAATTTAATCCAATTTAATAAAAAAATCCAGCCGAATACTTTTGCCTAATATTCGGTTATTCGGTCAGGGGCCTCGCCGAATATTCGGTATTCGGTATACTGCCGAATATACTATTCGTTGCAAGTCTAAATTAATAAGGTAACGCATCATCCACACCTATATTATCTACCCACGATCTATCACTTAAGTTCAACTTTCAGCCCTTCAGTATCCAAAATATAGTAAATATAATATATAGTCAGTAAATATAGTGACCACACTTTGAGTTTTCATAATATTTTACTTAATAGCCTAATATTTATTTAGTTTTACGGTTTTTCCTGTATATTGTTGTGTCATACAGTTCTTTTCGCAATGATTGTGATACTTAGACTCTAATTACTTAGATAAACTGAAAATACGTGGTACTAGTCAAGTAACTTTAACATAACGCAGAGATGATAATTTAAAAGTCAAATAGTTTGATTGTAATTGATAATAATATGGTATAGTAGATGTTCGGTATCCGATTTGTAATAGGTTCGTTGCATTCCTAAAACTATTAGGTAACAGGAGAACAATCACACTAATATTATAAAGGCAAAAGTTTGTGTGTGTGTGTGTGTGTGTGTGTGTGTGTGTGTGTGTGTGTGTGTGTGTGTGTATGTTTGTTACTCCTTCACGCAAAAACTACTGGACGGATTGGGCTGAAATTTAGAATGGAGATAGATTATACTCTGGATTAGCACATAGGCTACTTTTTATCCCGGAAAATCAAAGAGTTCCCACGGGATTTTTAAAAAACTACATCCACGCGAACGAAGTCGCGGGCATCCACTAGTAAGTAATATAAAATGGTGTTATGATAATTAATACTAAGTATGTTAAGGATGATTTGTTTTATACGAAGAACTCAAATTATAAGCGTCAGTTACTTTAGTGAGAAACGTCGCTGAATGAGATAAGTATCTTCTTACTTCTTTGAATATAGCTTTCAGGTATAATTTGTATAGCTACCTAAGTATATTTAAGATGTTGTAGTACCTTTTATTGACCATACAATTTCTTAAAAATTATTATGACATCACGCATATCATAGTGCTAATAAAAAGTACTCAAAACTGCTTATATTATAAAATATATCGAGAAATAAGCGTGACAGATGTGTTTTTTCTAAAAAGAACTAGGTATATTTCCTTCATTGCATTGGTTCTGTAAAATAGCGAACCCAGATCGTAAGTGTACTTAGAATAAGTTCTTATATTTTAAACATACAAAACAGATCACTTCAATATTATATAGGTAGGTATAAATGGAAATCAAACAAATGCCTGCTAAATGCCAAGCAATAACATTGAACGTAATTTTTTGTCATAAGGTTATGCAGGTGTAATTTTCCTTTCAATAGTGATACTACTTTTAGAATTGCATATCTAGGAATTTTTACAGATTAGTAACTGTGACTCGTGTCCGTAGATATGTAAATTAATGGTTACTGCAAACGCTTTGTGATATTACTATAAAAATAATTATTTTCTTCGGTAAGCTCTTATTTATTTGAATATAATTTTTTTAACGATTTCGGTTAAATTAAAAGTGTGTAAGTACGTCATCATTACTTATAATTTTTTTTTGCATCGATTCAGAAAATCAGACATTTTTGAAATTCAGCCAAACAAAAACATCAGCCCTAGAAATGAGTTTATAAAACTAATTTCTCGATCGATTTCTTTAAGTCACTGACTTATGTAAAAAAAAAAATAAGTAGGTAGGTAAGTACAAGATTTATAGACATAAGGGTTTATATTATTGTGTAGGTTCTTAGTTGGAAAGGAGAAGCAGAATCCGAAACGGTACCATCATCGAGTGGTCAAGTGGTGAGGCGCCGGCTGGACGCCAAACCGGAACAGTGACCCCATTGATTTACTACAAGGAGCATACCTAGATACAACTGCCCGTAAACAAATCATTGATGAATGACATAAGTATAAGTACCTACTAATAGATTACCTGCTATAGTTATTGAAATAATTATATTACTAGTTTTTTGTACTATTCGCATTATTTTTTATTTAAAAAAGTAATAATATTAATATAGGCTAATTACGCCAAAATATGTTGTAATTATAATTGCGTATGGTATCAATTATAACGTTCACTTTAGTTGATGGGTTCTGTTTCAGGTTCAGATGATGTCATAATTTCTTCATAAATATCTGATTACATAAACAGAAAAAAAACTTAAGTTTAAAGATTCAATTAATTACTATAACCTGTTGAAATAATTGAACTTTCTGAAATTACGCTATAAAATAAACAAAGCTTCCTCGATTAACCAACACAAGAGTTTATTAACCTAGTAACTTATTATAAACTAATTCATTAATCCCTACTATAATCCACGTTTGGCCAGTGTGGTGGACTATGACCTAAACCCTTTTTACTCTGAGAGGAAACACGTGCCCACTAATTAATTATTAATTTAATAATTAATTATTAATATAATAATTATTTATTGTTAAATTTTCTGGAGTACTAAGATTTATATGTTTATTTATGTATTTGTAAAATATAACACGTATCTATTATGTATTTATGTATAGTAATTGTATTGTGATTCCCCATCTCACAGTTCTATAAGAGTTATAAGACACAGACTGCCTGGAAAAGATCACTGCAGTAACAATAGTAATATATAATATCGCCCATTGTTTTAAAGGGTCTCTTATATTTTAACTCTATGGCTGGCAATAAAGATGTTTAGTTAAATAAAAAAATAAAATTTTAAATTTATATCCTACACTTAGTAAGACGACCGTTACAATCTATTTAAGTTTAAAATGTTTGAACGTAATTTCACTCGCATTAAATTAAAAAATAATAATTACCTGTGATCGACGTCTTCGGCGACAAAAATATAATTCACATGTATCATTGACACCATCATGAGTGGTAAACATACCAGCAAATACTGTAGGAAATGATATCTACCGAATTTCTCGAATTCCAAATAAAGGTCCGAATTCGCACTACTGTCGGTTTTAGCCGCCATCTTTCAAAATAGTTCAATTACTTGTAAAAATATTTTACTATTCCAATCAATTACACTGATTAACTAGTCAAGTATTGGAATACAACATGAAATATAAATTATTTATTAAGTTAAGTAATAAACTGAATGGTGAACGCCAATTGGCACGGCTGCTATCAAAACACTAATTTAAAATTGAATATAACACTTCACTATAAACTAGAATTAATATTTTCTGCCCTTGTATGCCAATCACTAGTGGATGCGGCTGCTGACAAGGCACTAATTGTAAATTTAACAATACATCTCTGAAGTGCGGGCGAAGCGCGTAAGATACGCAGATGACGCGAATTTGTCAACTGACAAGGATGCGCGTGAGCACTGAGCAGTGAACTTTACGCGACGAGCATCATATTCTGCGGTACCTACTAAGTGTAAAGTAGACGTCATTAAACTGGAAATACTACTTTCTCCTTTAATTATCTGAATATTCATATTGCAATCGGATAGAATTTACTTTTTAATATGTTTGCTTGTCTTAGCCCAGCCCCACCAACTCAGGTTTGTTTGCGACAGTCTTGGCATGCACTTTCTGGGATATGCAGTTAGAAAAATGAGCATTGAGCTACTTTGACATGAGTAAACAGTGCTTTTAAATGCATCTTTGCCATTGGCAAAGTCTAGAGGGTCACCTGCTTTACATTTTTACAGTCTTCTGTTACATTAGCTAGTCGATGCCCGCGAATTCATCCGCGAGGTATTAGGTTTTTAAAATTCCGTAGAAACTCTTTGATTTTCTGGGGTAAAAAGTAGTCTATGTCACTATCCAGGTCTTTATCCATCTTATCCATATCCATGCAAAAAAATCATGCCGTTCGGTCGCTCCGTTGCGGCGTGATTGAAGGAATCAACAACACACGTGCTTTAGGTTTCAGAAGTACGTACCTACTTAAAGTGATTATTTCTTTAAAAATTAAAAACATAGGAATTCATACTTAATTCTACTACTTAAAACTACTTCTACTAGGTACTTAATATCTCTGCTATATTTTGGTAAAGGAAAAATACCTATTTCTAACTTAATTAACAACAACGTGGACAACCCAAGTCTTGTTAGATATAATACTAATTATTAAATACATAATGGCCAGGTGTAACTAGGTAGGTGCTAAGGATTCACCAAACTATCTATATTGATAAGGTAAACCATTATTTTATTATTAATTTCAAATCAGAAAACGTTACTCGAAAATATCGTTCAAGTTTCAACTATATACGTACGATTTAAATGATAATATAAAATATAATTATTTTAAAATATATACTTTACATTACTTTTAAATATACGCATAATAATTTACAGTATGATATTAATATTGCAATAATCATATCGGGAAAAACGGGATAGTCCGTAAAATTTCTATAGCATGGAGTTCCTACCAACCATTTCAATTTGGAAGAACAGTTTACGTAAAACTTCCTAAAGTTGATATCAATATACCTAATTTTAGGAATTCGCGAATAAGTAGCTGTATCATGTACTATGAATCCCTTCCTTCTAGGTACTGTGCTACTATAATAAGATAATTAATGTATCTAGGTACCTAGGTAGGTACCGTATTGGAATTTGAATGGAGACAAACGGTTAAAATTAATATACGCATATTAATTGTTAAAAAAAAAATCAAAAATGCAGAAAAATGATTACTTTCAGTCAGCTTTTTCCTTTTAAGTATTATATTTAGATTAAACAAAAACATTTTTTATTCAAGCTATACCTAACTACTCGACACACGCGAAGTGCATTGTGCTGGTCTGGCACTACAAAAGGCCACCAAACAAGAAAAGAAAAAGAACATTTTTTGTTCATACCTATACTTATTCATATATCTGTGGCACATGTATCATAAGTGGCACATACCTACATGATGTATAATTTAGTTTTATTTCATAAACTAGCTGATGCCCGCAGCTTCGCCCGCGTGGATTGGTCAGATCCCCTGCAGCATCAGGATTGAGGAGTTGGACTCCAAATTTTTTATGAAACAATGTCGCAAAGTTCCTCTATCGATTAAAAAAGAAATGACGCAAATCGGTTCAGAAATCTCGGAGATTTCGGTGTACATAGGTAGAAAAACACAACTCCCTTTTTGAAAGTCGGTTAAAAAAGTAGCCTATTTTACGCCCTGGTCAATCCTCTACTTGCCTGTGAAAGTCCCGTCAAAATCGGTTCAGCCGTTCCAAAGATTAGCCTTTTCAAACAGACAGACAGACAGACAGACAGACAGACAGACAGACAGACAGACAAAAATTTTAAAAACGTGTGATTCAGTTATGGTATCGTTCAAATAACCATATGAGCTTAATATGAGGTAGTTATTTCGAAATTACAGACAGACACTCCAATTTTATTTATTAGTATAGATTAACCTTTACAAGTCCTACTTTCAAATTGTGAAATGCATCTACCGCGGTTCGGAATGCCCTTCCTACAGAGGAGGAACCAGCAAGAAACTCGATGGTTGCTCTTCAAAGATTTAATTTACAATATTATATGCCATGTATAATGTATACATGTGTGTAAAAGTAAATTGCAGTTGCATACATTGCTGGAGAAAGCTGCGATTCAAATCCACGCTCTTTAGTCATTATATAATTTTCGATTGTGTAATAAATGTTTTTTTTTCAGGATTATTTGACATTCTTACCCACGTAGACATTTTTCCAATAAATCAAACATGATCAAATAACACGTTCGTAAACTTAGCGAACGTGTTACTTGAGCATAACTGATTTGATTTATATCTCAGATACATTATCGACAACCGGTCTGACCGTCGAAGCATCATAGCGTAGGTACAACGTCCTTTGACCAGCAAACTGGTAAATCCACACTCGGATTCATTTCTTCGCATTCTGGGACCAGACATCAGCTGGAATTAATTAGCAGTTTAAATTTATTTTATTGTTATATTATTATGAATCATGAACATGATGCCCCAGGTTCTAGTCTCAGGTCTTTAAAAATAAATCTAAGTAAGTATTTAAGTATTGGATTTTTTAACCCCCGACCCAAAAAGAGGGGTGTTATAAGTTTGACGTGTGTATCTGTGTGTCTGTGCATCTGTCTGTGGCATCGTAGCGCCTAAACGAATGAACCGATTTTAATTTAGTTTTTTTTGTTTGAAAGGTGGCTTGATCGAGAGTGTTCTTAGCTATAATCCAAAACAATTGGTTCAGCCGTTTAAAAGTTATCAGCTCTTTTCTAGTTTTCTTGTAGAAAAGAAGGTTAGATAACCCTTAGGTTCATAATATTCAAGTGTCAATTGACAAATGTCAAGCTGTCAAGATGGGTTCTTTTCTAGTTACTGTAACCTTCACTGGTCGGGGGTGTTGAAAATTTTTAATTTACACTTGTCTGTCAAAAATTTCTGAGGAGCTGGGAGTTGGGATAATACCGGTGTTTTATACTTAGGTAATTAGTTCTCTTTGCCCCGACTTGCCCGTCAAGCCGTTGGTCCTGCAACTTCTCTCTCCTCTCTGCTAAAGCCATTCCAATTCCCATCGGTAGGTAGGTATACGTACTTACTACGCATGAGAATGAGGGAATAGTGAATTCAGCTGCGTTTGCGCACACTCACAACACACACGTGTAGGTCTATTTATAAATTATACTAAGTAAATACCTAATTTAAAAATAGATAGACTGCTCAAATCATAACTCTTCCTTTTGATTTTGCCGTACTTAGTCGGGTAAAAAAACCATTAGTCTAGATGACGTGTTCCCAGCTGGTAGAGTCCGAGATCGGGGCCTGGGGGTCCGATCCAGGGCACGGTTAGGTACCTCTAACTTTTCGGAGTTATGTGCGTTTTAATACTTGTACACTAACATCCTCGCGAGGAAACCTGCATGCGGGCAGATGCGGGTCTTGCCTGAGCGTTCTCCAATCCGTATATTATCTATGCCATACTGATGGATCACCGTAGTGGACCATGACTTACGCCCTTCTCATTTTGAGAGGAGACTCATGCTCAGTAGTGGGGCATGGTGATGATAAATTGAGCTTACTTAGTTGTCGCGTGGTCGAAATTCAGTTAGGAAAATGTCATTAGTACCTTTTTTTTTTTCTTTAAATCTGGCTTTACTCTGATTAGCCAATGTCAAGTTTGTAGTTATTTTCAAGTTATTGAATCTATACAAGTATGGACTCCGTCAGCGCCGGCGCCCACCGACATACGCGCGGCGCCCCTTTAGAGTGCTTCCCAGTCAGTTCCACCACCAAAAACACCAACCAACACAAAAACCAAACCAGCCACTCTTAACAAAAAAAAAACATTCCAAACAAGCACAGCACGCGCGCCAGCAAACGCCATTACAGACGAAGTCCCTACCTAGTGATTCCATTAGTACCTAGTATATTACCTAATGAAATGATCTGCTGATTACGCAAATATAGATACCTACCGACATATTTATTATTTTCTGAACCCTTTTTGCGAACTCTGATTTCTGAGCAGTCTTCCAAGAAACATTATAAATAATTCATTTTTATTGCATTTTAATAATTCTTAGAATTTTGATCTCCTCAATATAAATAACTGGCCAAGTGCGTGTCAGACTACGCATAATGTTCTGTACTTAGTCAAAAAAAAACTTTCAATCGTGAACAAAAAGTTAAGAGTTGAAACGAAATTTTTTTTCGTGATTTTCTCTCTCACTGTAGGTACCTAAGTAGGTACTGTTCGAAAATTACATTGGATCAACTCCTGAGGGATCTTAACAAAGTTCGTACACATTTTATGATTTTGTAGCTTTTCTAAGTGATGTAACATATATTAAGTATAATATAATAAACCTGGTCGGCGACGGTCTATCTCTAATCGATAAATTCTGAAACTACTAAACCGATTTTATTCATTATCTTTAACCATTAGAATAAGCTACTTTATCCAGAAGTAGGCTTAATATTATCACAGTTTACGATTAATACATTATTATGTAATATGCTACATATAGGTAGGTAGCTATATCGGCTAGTTTCTGAAAACATGACATGGACGGACAGACGGAAAAACAGTCGGTCTGGACTCTGGACGACGAAGCTACAAGGGTTTCTTGTTATGCTATGGGGCCCTAAAAATAATCTCAGGCTTGGCACAAAATAAGAAGTAGGCTTGGTTTAGACATTGAGATGGGTCTTTGGGATGATAATATTATATATTACTTGTACCTTGTGTTGTAGCCTCGGCCACTTGGAAAGGGTAAAGTTTCGCTTTTCGTTTAAAATACGTTAATCACGCGTTGAAAAGCGTGGAACTGATGTTGAACAGGCGTTGAACTGTAGTTTGAAAACGCTTTGAACAGGCTTTGAACACGCGTTAAACAACCTCAGGGCTGTCTTCTATAAAATCAATGAGTAGAACAGACGTTAATCACGCGTTGAACAAGTTGTAGAACAAACGTTAATCACGCGTTGAACAGTTGTAGAACAAACGTTAATCACGCGTTGAACAGTTGTTATACAAGCGTTAAACATGCGTTAAACTAGAGTTTGAACACGCATTGAGCAAACGTTAATAACGCGTTAAACATATTTTGTTGAACAAGAATTCGAAAACGGGATTTTCTGGACTAGGAATTAAGGCACTTCTAAATTGGCCTGAAAACTTGTTAGGCGGCCAAGCCGAAGTTTCACTTTGGACTAAGCGCTCTCAGCATTCCTGAAAATTGCCTATCTTAAATTTCGTAATACTTATACCTACACAAGCCCCTTAGAGTAGGTGTAAAAAAGTAGGTGTAAATTGGTTAAATATTATAATCACTATTGAATAGATATTCTTGTTAACATTAATACCTAAATTATAATATCGTTCTCCGAATCACTGTAATTGGAACAACGACACAAATACATACCTACGTCATAAATAAATTAATGGCTAGGTTATTATAATATAATAATTAAGTAGTATATATAGTCGCTGTAATATTAAATAGGGATTCCCATGTCAAAGGCATGTCCCAACACCCAAGCTGGAGAATGTAGGTTAAAAACAACCCAGGACTAGGTAAGTTGGTACTGGGTCCCTACCTACCTATGTAAATACTAGATACTTAATGTTTTCTTTAGGTACTTTTCATCAAGACAAAGAAGATAACAGCAGTGTGATCTTAGATTAAGGAGAAAGGGTGTAATATGATCTATGTTAAGAACAATAATAATTTATTCATGCCCGGTTTCTCATTACCTACCATAACTGTCTCACAGCTTAGATTGTTTTTTTATTCCAATACAAATTAGCCCTTGAGAGCGATCTCACTTGGTGGTAAGTGATTATGCAGTCTAGGGAGCCGGGCTACCTTGGTAGAGGTAATGGGCACCATGAGTAATTCTAGTTTCGTACGGAAACGCTAATCGCTTTGCATGGCAAAGCTTTGGCTTGGCGACGACTAACATTAATTAATTTTGTTTTAAAACTACCAATAACGAAGAACAAAGAAAGTACTCAATCAACTTTTTAATTTATGAATTACTAGATGAAGCCATCCACTTTGTGTCTGCGTGGATAGGCAACCTATACCTAGCTTATATTTTAATTAATTTAGCGTTGAATTAGAGCTTGGCGTGGCAGGCACGGTTTTTTTTCGACAGCGTTGAAAAGTTTAAAAACCGCTTTGATTTTCAGGGATAAAAAGGACCTTAGGTTTATACGTACGTTAATTTAGGGAAGGTCACCCTAAGTTATCTATAGGTAGTTATTCGCGAAAGTTTTTGCGAATAAAATTTTTCATCTTAATATGGATATCTAAGGAACTTTTTCGTTGAAATATCTCATTGCATTCGTAACAGATATATTGTTCAAATGGTTGCACTTTGGTTTCCTCATTTATCCTGAGTTTCGTGTCCAAAGCAACTGAAACAAAACGTTTAGATTAAAAACTAAGCTTTTATTGGTTGATTATTTGGTTGGATATTTTTTTGAATATGCCGCGCTTTTCCAGTCTACTTTCGTTTGCCAGACTTTAGCAGGCGGATTTTTGCGTTGCAATGCTTGCCTACCTAGATAGTAGATACAACAGAGCTCTTGCTCCTCGGTGCTATACAAGAACTATAACTATACTCTACACAAATCCCAATGCAGGTAGTATTAAGCAGATCCTTACTTGTCTCAGATGTGTCTTCTTCAGTTGGATGGACTTTTGTGTCGTGGTTTGTCCCGGGAGTCGCGGCCATGGCAGCAACTGAAACCACGATATTTTGCCCACCAAACAGAAACAAAAGATTTTGTCTAAAGTCGTAGGTATAGTGCGTTTCATCGAATAGTACTTATGGCGTTATGTTGGCTCCCCTGTCTGTCCAAGTCATTGGCACCATATTTGCATAAGAAGACGCAGATTTTGTTTATTTTCATTTGATTTTCCTGAATGAATAAGGAATGAATGAAATGAAAATCAAATGAAAATAAACAGAATCTGCGTCTTCTCATGCCAATATGGTGCCAATGACCACCCAACAGACAGGGGAGCCAACATAACGCCCTAGGTACTATTCGATGAAACGCACTATAGTAGGTAACTAGGTACCATCTTTATTAGACGCAGGCAGTTAAACTCGAATCATAAAATAATTATGATTTAAAGTAGATAATAGTGATGAGATGATTGAGTTCTTTTCTACTTAGACTTGTGTAATTTACGAATGAGTCAATAATTAACCGGATGACATAGTAGTTAAGTACTTTACTTAAGTATACAACGTAGGTAGGTATCTACCTAGTTCACGTAAAGTAGGTACCACCTAACCTAAGTATACAGGGTGTTTGGTAATTAGTATATAAAAACGACACGTACTCATGCTAACTACTTTGATCTGATAAATACGATGCTGAAGTATAATGACGAAATAATATTATAAAAAATTCCATACAAAATTAAAAAAAAAAATTATGTCACAGTTTTCATGGCCCTAACGTGCCATCGTGCCATCTTTAGATAGGCCAAGGTCAACGATCTCAATGAGTGCTGTTAGGGCTTTGCCACTCAGAGCATTAAAGCCCCTAAAGCCAGAAAAAAACTGTATCTCTGTGGTTTTATCAAAGACTGTGGCGCTGTCAAACTGTGGTGCTGTCACTGCTGACTGCTGTCAAAACTGTCAAACATGAACAAATGGCGGCGAAAACGCTAACGAAGTATCAAGTGAATTAATTTATCTTAATAAAATACATATTGTGTTAAAGTTGCTAAAATGCATATTAAGCAGGTGAAAATAAGGATTACCTAATGTTTTTCTATCTTCTCATTCTCTTGTGGAATGTTTTGCTTCATCGTTTGCATTGTTACGTACATAATAAAGAGTTACTGTAAAGTGTAAACTTTCATGTTTTTCACATATTCTATTTAATTTCAGGTGATAATTCAGGGTTTCAAGAGTTATCGCGAACAAATTGTTGTTGAGCCGTTCGACAAACGGCACAATGTAGTTGTTGGTCGTAACGGTTCTGGTAAAAGTAACTTCTTCCATGGCAAGTACCTACTCTTAACAATCAATAAAATTATTTTATTTACCCATACACCAAACAATATTTAGAGCCATTCTAATCCTAATATTTTGAATCCTGTTCTATCCTGTAGGGAATGCTCGGTTGAATGCCTTGATGCAAAAAAGGGATGTAAAACAAAACAACAATGCTTACAACAACAATAGATTATCGTGGACCAAAACCAAAAGTCCTTGCAGAATATCACATTTATGAAAAACACAACACTAGCGAGTTACTGCATAAAAGTTGTCTTCCTACAGGCAAAATTAATAAGTAATCAAAACCAACATATTAATAGGTATTTTTCATAATAAATTGAATAGGTAAATCATAAACACAACATCTATTAACAGCAGTCCTGTCTTTATATTAGCACTTTTCTGCTTATTATCGAATGTGTTTAGATATGCGAAGAAACACCAATTCTTGGCCATGCCCATTTCCTTTTAATATTGCTAAGAAAACAGCAGAGAGTGAATTTTAAACTAACAAGTTAAAATTTTTGTAATATCTATCTGCATGCCAAACAGCTCGATTCATCCTGTGTTTCAGTCAGCTTTTCCTTTTATATTATGCATACAGATTACACCTATTCATATATGTATTGAAGTAATTCAAAACTAGCAAATGTAAAAATAACCTTAAAAATAAAGTTAATAAGACAAAAAAATGTAATTTGTTTACAAGGTTAAAGTCCAAATGTTATGAAATCATTTTTCATGTCAACAGTTGGTTCATATAATGTAAGAAATAACACCAAATTACTATTTAATTCCAGCCATCCAGTTTGTCCTCAGCGATGAGTTCTCGCATCTGCGGCCAGAGCAGAGGCTGGCGCTGCTGCACGAAGGGACTGGTCCACGGGTGATCTCCGCCTTCGTTGAGATTATATTTGACAACTCGGACAACAGAATACCAGTAAATGCATACTAATATTCTAAATGAAAAAGTTGTCTGTCTGTCTGCTAGCTTTTTACGGCCCATCTGTTTAACCGATTTTGATGAAATTTCTTACATAGATAGCCTAGATCTTAGAGTAGGACATATGCAAATCAAATAGTTCCCACAGGATTTTTGAGAGCCTAAATGCGCGCTGACAAAGTTGTGGGCATCATCTACTTGGTACAGAGATAGCTTGCATGTTGGAGTTCAATATGTTTGTACTACTTTTTGTCACAGATAATCATAAAATAAAGTTTCCAAGCAATTTTTAAAAATCTAAATTAGGGGTAGGGGTAGATTTTAGTTTTGTCCCTTATGACACAAACAAGCCAAGCTAAATTAAACTTTATAAAATGAACTGAAAAATTATCATTTTTTTATATTGGGGTTTTAATTAAATTTTAGTATTCAAGTGGTGTACTTAAATAAAAAAAAATGTAAAAAGGCAATCCACTTTGTCAGGTGTGGGGTTCGAACCCACGCTCCCTCTCGGGAACCAGAGCTTAAATCTGGCGCCTTAGACCACTCGGCCAACCTGACTTGTCCATTAGCGGCGAAAAACCGAACCATAATCAAACGTTGCCAAATTCCACACTGCATTTCAATATAGCACACTTTACAGTTAAAATGTTTATGATGTACCTAATTATTTTTTTAAAGGCTACAATGAAACAAAAATGTGAGGATAGATTTTATTCACTGTAGGAACACACAGGGAGAAACCTGTTTCTCAGTACACAATAAATAAATCAATCAAAAAAATTAGTTTTTATTAATTAAAAACCTTTATTTTTTTATCGAAATAGCTTACGTGAATTTTGGGACACCCAAATGGAAGTCAGGTTGGAAGTGGTGGAACATGGAAGAGCAGTCGTAGCCAGCTAAAACAACTTCCAACCACGTAATCATCCTCGTTATCATCATTATTTACCGATAGACCTCCATTGCTGTACATAGGTCTCTTGTAGGGACTTCCACACACTACGGTCTTGCGCCGCCTGAATCCAGTGGCTCCCTGCGTCTCGTTTGATGTCGTTTGTCCACCTAGTGGGGGGCGGGGGGGTCTTCAAACGCTGCGCTTTCCAGTGCGAGGTCTCCATTCTAGCACATTGGACCCCAACATCTACCACTTTTTTGAACTATGTGCACTGCTCATTACCATTTCAGCTTCGCAAATTGCTATGTCAGTTACTGTGGCTCTCCTACTGATTTGATCACATAATATATACAACAAATCTCATTGAAATGTTATTCCCTAGATCGAAAAAGATGAGATATTCCTGCGGCGAGTGATTGGTACCAAGAAAGACCAGTTCTTCCTCAACAAGAAGGTGGTGCCTCGCTCCGAAGTGCTGAACCTTCTCGAAAGCGCTGGCCTTTCCAACTCTAATCCATACTACATTGTCAAACAGGGAAAGGTTTGTACACTAGCATATCATATACTAGAAATTCTTGCGGCGAGTGATCCAAGAACCAAGAGTGTACCAAGAAAGACCAGTTCTTCAGGCTTAAAAATGTGGTCTCTTCTTAGACCTGGGCGCGTTTGGAACCCTCGTAGCTTTAGTTTTAAGTTTACGTAATTCATTATCACCACTACATCAATGTTTGACACAATTTGAATAAACAACTTTGACTTTGACTATCCTTTTCCCCAGGGAGCATTATGAAAGGGATAGCCATATATTTAAATGTGTCATTTTAGTTTAATTTAGAGATTGTGCACCTTCAGATGTCAGTGTAAACAAGAAAAGTAAACCACAGATTGCAATTTAATCCACAGATTAACCAAATGGCTATAGCGCCAGACTCTCAAAGGTTAAAGCTTTTGAGAGAAGTGGCTGGGACCAGGGTGTACGATGAACGCAGAGAGGAATCTGTTACTATCCTCAAAGAGACTGTTGGCAAGGTATGAAGGAAATCTGCTGTACTAAGTAAATAGAATATGTTTTAGGGTTCTAAAGAAAAAAAGGAACCCTTGTGCTGTAGGATCACTTTGTTGGGTCTGTCTGTCATGTCTGTCTAGACCCGTCAAGGGAATCGAAACCTATAGAGCAATTGCCGCTAATTGCAGCTAGCAATGTCTTATAGCAGTAGTAAAGGGAAAAATCCGAAAACTAATTTGTGGTTAAATCATAAAAAAAAAGTGTTATTTATTATACGATGGTACGGTTTTTTCGTCCACTTTGAATAACTACATACCATAAATCAAGAGTGAATAAACATCTTCTAAGCAAGCGCAGCTCCATCTTAGACTGCATCATCACTTGCCAGCAGGTATGATTGCAGCCAAGCGCCATGTCTAAAAAGTATAAGAATCTCAAATTCTCCCTCTTACAGGTAGAGAAAATCAATGATTTCCTCCAAACAATTGAAGAGCGTCTCAAAACGTTAGAAGAAGAGAAGGAAGAGTTGAAAGAGTACCAGAAGTGGGATCGGTCGAGACGAGTACTGGAATTCATCATACATGACACCGAACATAGGGAGAATAAGCGAAAACTCGAGGAAGTACGTACATTTTATATATAAAACGACTAGAATAGAACAGAAAGATTTTTTATTCATATAAACTTTTACTAGTGATTTTGAATAGTCGAAAAATCTACCGCTGTTTCAGAAAAACGTATTCATCGTTATCGTCAAGAAATTTTGCCCTTTGATTGGTTCATTCGCTGTTTACCTTTTTTCACAGCCAATCAAAGGGCAGAATTTCTTGAAGATAACGATAACCATGATACGTTTTTCTTACACAATCGGAGGGGGCTGAATGCTATTTTTTATTTTCGGTTGTCCCCACTGACTGCCAATTTTTCATTTAACTTTTTTCTTGTAGCTAGAAAAAATGCGAGCCAACAGCGGCAAAGAGCAACAGCATTATGCGGACATGGTGCGGGAGGCGCAGGACCACGTGCGGGAGTCCAACAAGTATGTGAACACTATTCGTTTTTTTTTTATTTGTACCAGAAAGTTGTAACAATAAAGACAAAAGAAAGAAAAGTGGACAGGGAAACACTTATCTCTATAAGAGATCTCTACCAGTGACCCTTGGCAGTGCGAGAGGTTGTTAAGGGAGTAGAATAGGTACAGCAAAGATAGAAAGTATTCATGAAAAAAGCTTAATAGATATTATATTACAAAAGCACTTTCGTTCCGTTCTGTACCTTGGAAGGATAATTTGGGGTGTTAATTAACGTCCATTTATTTTACAAATTTCTAACTTTATTTTTTTGGAACATCTGAAGTTTCATTTCTTTATTCCCAGTTTGAATACTTGCTTTTTTCTAATATTTTTATATCCTTATCTTTCTGTTCAATAGTGTTCGCTGAATGTGTTTATCTTATCTTGTAGATTTTACTTTACTAAATTACCATCTGATCTACATAAAATCACGCACAATAAAACGGTTTACAATTAAATGTAAGAAATGGTTGCAAGGAAAACAATTTTTACTCCTTAGAAGAATTTTTCCAACACGATAAAAAGCGATTTTGACTTTCATTGTTTGGCCTTTTAAAAAAAAAATGTTATTACAGTTTTTTTTTATAATTAGTAATTTCAACTGTCTGGTATATTTGTTAGTTGTTACGCCGACATGGCTAATGTGCTGGACGGGCTGGACCCTTGTTTCTTAGATTTATCAGGCAAATAAATTGTATTGTAGAAAACTAAAGGATGCCCGCAAAGACGTAGCGGCGGCGCGCGAAGAGAAAGATATCCTGTCGACTGAACAACAGCAGCTATTGCGAGAGAAGACTAAACTGGAACTAGCTATTAAGGACTTGACTGACGACGTCGATGGCGATAACAAATCAAAGGTATGTTTTTCGAATTCCATTACACTTTAAACCCTTGACTGCAATCTCACCTAGTGGGAAGTGATGATGCAATCTAAAGGTGAGATCTATTGAAAGCACTCTGAATTTTCTTAGACTTAAGACAGACTAAAACGAGACAGAGATATATCTCTCACATAAATCTGTCCCGTTTTAACTCAATCTTAAGTCTGAGCAAAGTCAAAGTGCGCTGTATAGAGTCAGAGTAAGATGGTAGCACGCTAACTTAGAACGGAGGTATAGCCATTTTTACTAAACCCCACCCTATTGGTTTCTACACCAATAGAGGGGCTGGTGGGGTGGTAACTAGCCACGGTCATAGCCTGTCACTAGACAAAAAACTGCGTAAGAAGTGACGGCCTATCTCAGCCACTTCTCAGCGTAAACATCTAATTGGTGCAGAGCTACCGGATACTTTCGGGTCTAAAATGTAATAACGCCAGAATTCAGGATAATTTCCCACTCTTATTTACAAAAAAATTACAACTACTTTATTTTATTTTCTATAGAAGATGATTATATTTTTCTAACATCTAACAGGAAAGAGCCGAAGCGGAACTGGAACGCTTACGGCAACAGATAGCCGAAAAAGAGCGCGAGTTGGAGGAATTGAAGCCCAAATACGAAGAAATGAAGGCGCGAGAGGAAGAGTGTACGCGCGCCTTAACGCTCAACCAGCAAAAGCGACAGGAGCTGTACGCTAAGCAGGGTCGAGGGACTCAGTTCACCTCCAAGCAGGACCGAGACCGATGGATCGAGAAGGAGCTCAAGTAAATCACAACACACGCACGCACTACCCAAACTCCACACACCACCCAAACTCCACACACCACCTACACTCCACATACCTACCACTCACACTCTACACACCACCCACACTCCACACACCACCCACACTCCACACACCACAAACACTCCACACACCACCGACACTCCACACACCACCGACACTCCACACACCACCCACACACGCGCCACATACACATAAAACACACACTAAACATGCACCACATACATTCATACACACTCACGCACGCAAACACACGTGCGCGCGCCACTTATGCTCCACATACACTCCACACACGTACTATTCGTACACCACAGATGCTCAACAGACGCACTACTCGTACTATGCGTGCGCGCACAAACAGCTCTACACTATCAGGAATTAATTTACAAAATCTCACTCTAAGTTGAATTATTTTGCTATAAAAAATTGGGCCGAAATATAATTAATTTCTTTTTTCTAGATCCTTAGTCAAGCAAATAAAGGACAAAAAAGACCATGAAGCCAAGTTACGAGAAGACCTGCGCCGCGACGCTGTCAAACTGACGGAACTAGAGAAACGTATAGAGGAAACGACTAAGGAGATGGAGAGGCAAAGAGTTGCCATAGATGAGCACAACAAACAGTATTACGAGTGCAAGAAACGGAAGGATCAAGAACAGAGTGCCAGGAAGTGAGTATTTTTTCTCTTTTTCATAAGAAAAGAAAGCAGATACCTAATTTAGTGAGTGAAGTTTTTTTTTTTAAATACTAGCCATTTGAATCATGACTAACATTTTCCTTTCCCCTCCAACTAAGCGTAAAGCTTGTGCTTGGAGTGGGTACGACAGTAGTGCAACGGGTGGGGTTTGACCTTTCGGATTTCAGTCCACTGCTATAACCGTTGAGCTATTGAGGCTTTGAGTTTGAACGTAAGATTACCTATAAGTGCATGTGTGCGTTGAATAATGTACATTGCTATCCAGGCCGGAATCGTACTCGTATGTGCTTGCGCTTAGATTAAGTATGTAAAATACAATTAATTTTCATGCAACTTTTCAGATGTTTTACTTGTACTAGTGCACGTCGTATATGTGTCTGTGGAGTTTTGTGTGTGGTGTGTCTTCGACTTCCTTATTGGAATGCAATATCTTTCCCTTTCTTCCACAATTCATATTTCTCTATTTGTATTTTAGCGAGCTGTGGCGTAAAGAGACAACATTGACACAGAACTTGTCCTCACTAAAAGAAGACCTGGCTAAAGCTGACCAAGCGCTACGTTCCATGGCGGGAAAGGTATTAATTATATTACAAGTTAAAGCAATACAACTGAGTTTGGTAGATTTCTTTCAATTTATTGCCGGTCCCCGCGACGTTGTTCGCGTGGATTAAGGGTTTTAAAAATCCCGTGGGAACTATAATTTTCTAGCATGAAAATCACGTCGATCCGTTGCTGCGTTGCGACGTGATTGAATCACAAGTCAACAAATCTACAAACAAACACAGATTTTTTTGGTTTTCCGTGATTAACTCTTAATTCTTTTCGAAAAATTATTTTGATCTGTTTAACAAGATTGTTGTGTTTTGTAGATTAACGTGTGTAAAACACTTGACGTTTTAGCCCAACCCTGATTAACCTCTCGTCTGTGTTGGCATGGATCCTTGCGGGCGGCTTGTCTGTGTTGTCATGGATCCATGCCATCCATGTCTATACTACCTTGCCTTCTTTTATTGGATTTTAAGCTTTATTTGTATTGCAATAGAGTTTAAAGCCTAATATTATAATATAGACAGATAAATAACGAACAATAAACAGTCATTCATTTCGTTCAAAGTACCAAGCATTGCTTGGTACGTCCATTTGAATTTCACTTCCCGCGCGCAGGTGACGTCATTTCACACAGACAACGGAGATTTATTTTTAATACAAAAGTATTAAACAGACGAGAGGTTAATTTATCAAAAAGTATGTGTCTCATATTTTAGATAATTTCTACTACTGCCTTTGTGAAAAGATCCCATTTTTTTTTAAAGAATTATTTTAATAAGTAATCATTTGTAGCCCATCCTCAACGGACGAGACAGCGTGCGCAAAGTGCTGGAAACCTTCCAGGAGCGAGGCGGCGAGTGGGCCAAGATAGCCACGCAGTACTATGGGCCCGTCATTGAGAACTTCACCTGCGATAAGACCATTTATACAGCTGTTGAGGTGACTATGATTACTGACTAGACGATGCCTGATGATGGTCATTACATCATTAGTCATGATGACTGCGTCCACATGGATTTAGGTTTTCGAAATTTTCTTTAGTATTCCGTACCTCAAAAGGAAAAAAGAAACCCTTATAGAATCACTTCGTTGTCTGTCTGTCGTGTCTGTCAATTGAAGGGAATCAAAACTATAAGGTCCTTCGTGTCCAATTTTTTCCCATGGCGGCCATTTTTTTTTTGTAAATTTTTAGTTGTTATAGGGGCAATAGAAATATACATTCTGTGCTTTCAATCTCTACCAATAATGGTTCACGAGATACAGCCCGCGGACGGACAGAAGGACAAACGGACAGACAGCGGAGGCTTAGTATTATGGTCCCGTTCGCGTTGGCACCCTTCAGGCACGGAACATTTAAATGAAGGCTAGGATAGGCAAATATCAAGCAGGATTCCGAGAATGAATGAATGAGAATGAATTAAATATTTCTTGGGTATGTTCGCGCAGATATGGCGTTCCCCAACAATTTCAATATGTCACATTTGCATTTGCTCCTGTCACAAGCGGAATTTTGTACGCGGTATTTCTAAAGATTTGTGAGCGTTATTAAATGAATCTGTGCAGGTAACGGCTGGAAACAGACTCTTCCATCACATAGTGGAGTCCGACACAGTGGGCACCAAGATCCTGAAGGAGATGAACCGACAGAGTCTGCCGGGGGAGGTCACCTTCATGCCGCTCAACCGGCTGCAAGTCAGGGACATGGTCTATCCCAATGACAACGTGAGTAATCTGACTAGCAACAGGCTCTTCCATCACAATGGAATCATTTACAGTAAGCACGAAGATCCTGAAGGAGATCAACCATGATCTATCCCAATGATAATCTGAGTAGCAAGATAAATAAGTTGTATCCGCAAAATTCGTATGTTTAGAAAAGCGCTACCAACACCAACTAAAACCGAATGTACATCAATGAAATATAAACCTTATTGCTTGACGTTAAGATTTTAAACACAAAAACAACAGAGACTCGTGCTATCTCGCTCATAATTCGCGCGTACAAACGTGGCGTGAAGGCAATATCCATAACAGATGAAGGCGCACTATGATTGACTGAGATATTTAAGCGCCATTCAAAAATAAGATTTCTGAGCAAGCACGTAACTTATAAGGTTCTGCGTGATTTCTAAAAGTAGCAATATTTAAGTTTAGCTAAGCAGTAAGTAAGTAACTTAACCAAACAAATTCAGTTTATTTAAGTTAACCAAACAAATTCAATAAAGTGACCTGTTCTAGTAAATTAACAGTTCTTATTTCTTACAGAACGCAATAGCTATGGTTCAAAAGCTGAAATACGACCTGAAGTACGCCAAAGCGATGAAGTATATCTTTGGCAAAACCCTCATCTGCAGGAATCTGGAGTGTGCCACCGAATTGGGCAAGCAGTTCCATTTGGATTGCGTCACTTTAGAGGGCGACCAGGTATGTTCTATGTATAAGATGTTAGAAGTCTTTAGTCTTATTCTTTTAGCTAGAAAACTGTTAAGTGATATCAGAAGACACATAAAGTAGGGTACTGTGGCGGTTATTATCTCTTAAACAGTATTTTTTTTCCAAAAACTGTCTAAGAAACGCCATTAAGATTTCAAAACTCTTTTTTAACAAGGTATCACTCAAGTGGGTAAATCAAAATTTATTTTTCGACTCACGGTTTTCATGTTAAAACAGTACTCTGAAAAAGATTTTTTTCAGAATTTAAATGTAATTCGTAGCAGTGATTAAAAGGTTTCTTCATTGTACTTACAGAGCTCTTATAGTTTTATAAAATGGCTGTGACGAAGACAGATGGACTGGGCGAAGCTATAAAGTTTCCTTGTTTTACTAACTTTACCTAGAATTAACTAAAATTAACAGCTCCGACCATAATAGATTTTTAGTAAAATTTTCTTTTGTAAGGTATCGTCAAAAGGCTCCCTCACTGGCGGTTACTTCAACCAATCCCGCTCGCGTTTGGAAATGCAGAAGACTAGATCGGAACTGATGGAACAGATCTCCACGCTCGAAGATGAACTCGCGACGCTGCGACAAGAACTGAACAAGACTGAGACGAGCATTAACACCATCGTGTCTGAAATGCAACGTACTGAGACTAAACAGGGCAAGGCTAAGTAAGTACAATAAAATATGCCTACTTGTGGTTCGCCCCATACTGAGACCTTGCGGTATCCCATGTTTCTCATAAGATAGTTTTAACTATATTATATTTTAATAGAAGTCAGCGCCATCTATTACAATGAATGGCGTATTGTCCCAGGCTGATTTTTGTATGTCTGTAATAAATTTGGCTACTTCCACATTGAGCTGGTCTGGGCATTTTAAAGGAACCTTTAGGTTTATAATATTGGCTAACTCTATTTTAAAGCTCTCCCAGTCTGTATTGTTATTCACTAGAGTGAGCTTGGTTTCCTTGAATGTAATGTTATGTTTATCCAATATTAACAATATTGGCGAATGGTCCGAATTCATGTCATATTTTCCTTCAATATTTAGGTACCTTGGTGAGATATTCTTAGATATAAAGAAATCTATCAGATCTGGGATTTTTCGAGGATCAGTAGGCCAATAGGTCGGCATACCAGTACTGATCACGTCGCATCTCAGGTCTTTAATCGCATTCAACAATTCTTTTCCTTTTGTTGTTGTTAGTCTAGAGCCCCAGAAAATATTTTTGGCGTTAAAATCGCCACCAATTATAAATCTGTGTCCATATTGTCCCAAGAATCTTATGTATTCACATTTTTTTAGAGAATGCCGTGGTGGGCAGTATATGGCTACTATTGTAATTGGGTACCGTTCTGTTTTGATATTTACTGCCACTGCTTGGATTTCTAACTCCTCATGTTTACTTTCTTCGTAGTGGGAAATATTCTCTTTTATTATAACAGCACTACCTCCTCTGGCTGAATTATTGGGATGTAGGGCATGGTATACTTTATATCCTTTAAATTTGATATAGGATTCTTTTGTAAAATGTGTTTCGGAGATCAGACATATGTCGATATTTTCAGTATCTAGGACTACTTGTAGCTCATGTTGATGTTGGAATAGTCCATTAGAATTCCATGCCAATATTTTTAGTTCCTTTCCCATTATTTGGTTTTAAAGGGAGCTTTGTTATTGCTTTTTTCAAGATTTCGCAGGCGTTCATCAAATGATGACATAAGTTTTAGGATCTCATCTAGTTTATTTGAGGTAGAATCGCTCGTGTTGCTGCTGCTGGACATTTTATTTGATGCTACTTGTGCATATGTTACCTTCTTATTAGCAATTTCTTTGTTGATTTCGGCAAGTCGGTTCTTGATGACTGGAGTTTGTTTTGCTTTATCACTTGTTGCTTGAGTGTTTTGAGAAGATGGATTTTTGTATCTCTTGTTCCTAATGGATTGCATCTCCTTGGCTACAATGCAGCCTCTATAATTAGCTGGATGAGCTTCCCCACAGTGGATACATTTAGGTTTCTGCTCAGCTGGTTTTTTGCATTCAACACTCAGATGTTTTCCAGTGCATTTGACACATCTTGGCTCTCTAGAACAGTATTTCTGGGTGTGCCCATACGTTTGACATCTTTTACATTGTGGTATGAGCTTTGATGATCTCAGTGGATGTATTTCCACTTTGCATCCAAGAATCGAAGTGATTCCATAAATTTTGTTGATGTCTTCTCCATTTTTAAAGCTAAGCAAGAACATGTTTAGTGGTTCCTTATTTTTCCACCTTAGCTTGTTGACGGCATTTTCAACCTTAAACCCCTTATTCTGTAGGTCTTCGATTATTCTTTCTGGCTTGCAAGTAAAATGCAGCTTTTTGGCCATGACTTTAATGGGCCTTTCTTGCTTGTTTTCATAAGAATGCCACAGGAAATTCCCTGCAGTCAATATCTTAGTGATTGACCGATATGTATCTTCGTTATTGGCATTTATTTTAACATTGTTGCCATTTAACATTTTGATTCGAAAAGAGTCTCCAGATGGACCTTCTGTTAATAAGTCATAAAATGACTGATAGTTTGTAACGTCGCACAGTGGGGCCGATCCAGGAATTAGGCGGCCAATATTATTTTCTCCCATATATGTGTTGTAAATAGGTTAAATTATATTTTTTAGTATTTTGGGAACTTATTTTTTAAAACTAACTGATGCCCGCGGCCCCGCTTGCGTATATTTTGGTTTTAAATCCTGTTTGTCGAAATTCTGATTTAAATCATGTGGAAACCATGGATTTTCTGAGATAAAAAGTAACCTATGTGCTAACCCAGGGCATAATCTATATTCATTCGAAATTTCAGCCAAATCGGTTCAGTAGTTTTACCGATAAGGAGAAACAAACGATTTTTGACACGAAAAACAAATAATTCAATAAAGTGCCAAAACAGATTTTATTTCTATATAAAACATAGTAAAAAACTAAAAACACTAAAACTATAATAGTAAATTGAAATCGTGATTATGATAAATTAAGAAAATATAAAAACAAAAACTATGAAAATAAAGATGCAATGGTAAATAAAAAAATACAAAAATAAACATAATGTGATTCAGATCAATCCCAAGTGTCTTCACCAGAGCTAGAGCTCAATTCATCCTTGTCAAGTTGGTCCGGTTCAGATTCCTCATGAGGACATTCTGCTGTGTTAAGTTCAGCGGAAATAAGCATTTCCAACGCTTCTTTGCTATGAGGCACATTTTTTCTTTTAGGTTTTGGCTTTATGCTCGATATTAATGGATCCGAACTTAGCAACAACCTATTAAGGCCGTCATAATTGCATTGCTCCCTTGAGCATTTTCTTGCGAAATACCGATACTGGCGAAAATGTTTGTTTCGTGCCTCTGCTGCTTCTTCGGATAGTAATCCAATAGGCAGAAGTGCATGATCCATTACAGTTGCACAATGTATTAAGATTTTATGCATTGTTGGAGACATAGGGTGCCAGGGATACAACTCAATATAAAGTTTTGTGGTCTGTTTCTATAGTGCTACGCATTTTGAGTGTTTTTCTGCGTTTACTTCTCTCACTTGAATCTTCAAACGACTTTGATGGTCTACCAGAAGAAGGCTTTTTAGGTCTCGGTATTTCGTATGTTCCTTTTAACCATTCATCATTCTTTTGAATGAAAGTATGGGCCTTTTTATGTGACTCGATCCATTTTTTCTTAAATTGAGACTTTAGACGTGAGAAATTATGTTTAACTTCCTTCTTTTGTTCATCACAATATTCATCTTGTGATAGAATATATCTCTCAAGATAAATCAATTTTGCATCAAATTCGGGCAAGTCTTGTTGTTGCATTTTAGTAAAAAGAAATCCACGTGTTACGGTGCGAGTCCCTAAAGTGCCTTTCTATTCTGGAAGCAAATAAAAACCGGTTTAAACCGAAAAAAAGAAATTTGTTAAATACGGCGATTTTCCGCTATGTACTTCATAGCCTTCAAAATATGGATTCCGCGGGAGACCGCAGCTAATCTCGATGTATTCAATTAGGGATAATAGTCAGTTTTTATTTACAATGAATAAAACCGATGGGACTCGGTGGGAAGTTAAAGTAAAACCTTTTTGAGTATCTAAAAGATGATTTTTCGACCGCAACAGAAGCATTATTTTGCAAGTCCCATAAAATATCTATTTTATCGTTATTCAAACTTTTTTATAAATGTAATATATGGGCGCTTACCTGATATAATCGAATCAATTAAGATTTTTTTCAAAAATAACTCACTAACATATAAAAATCACTTTTTAAAAAGTTGTTTTAATTGAATCAGTTAACGCAATATGAACACTTAGAGTGACGCTCAGGTTTAGACTGATACAAAATGGTGAACACCCCTAATTAGAGGAATGGAGAGGTGGCATTATGTTCGGTGTCTACTTAATTACCTAAGGTAGTAAGTTTTGTTTGTCAATGGCCATTTTTGAGAAATCGATTTATGGCCAGCTAATTTCCGGATCTGCCCCACCGTGCGTCGTCTACTATTATTGGCGGGGGTGGTGGAACTTTCTTTGTCCTTTCTTGAGAGGAATCATCATGCTGATTGATAGATGTGGACTGTGCAGGTGAGGTGTTCAATTTTCTTTTCTTCCTGCTTTTAGCTCTAATCCATTCTGTCTCTCTGGCTAGCTCTTCCTCATCCGTCTGGTATTCCGTAAGTTGCGGTGAGTTTTCCTTGGTAGTGTTATTCTGGCTGGTATCCATTGGATTTTGATTTGACAGAAATTTTATCTGATTTTGGAGTTCCAATATTTGCTTTTGCATAGAAGTAATCATGAGTTGAAGTTTCTCATTTTCCGCCTTTTTTTCGGAGAATGCTTTAAAAAGCATATGCTCCGTTTCCGTGATTAATTTAATTTCTGTACCCATAGTTGCAGTATAAAGGTAGTATAGCTGCGATTTAATATTAAATTATTTTATAATAACCCTGACGCGGTCAAAACGCGGAACTGGGTCATTATGTTGAACGCAGTCGACCCGCGCGCGGCGGTCGAAGACGCGGCGTCAGCAGATTACGCTGCTAGTATTGCGTTTAGGACACGGTTGTTTTCGACGAAAACTAAACACTGGAACGCCATTCATTAAAAAATGGAGTAAGGGTACCACCTATCCTACGGAGATTATCCATCTCATTAGAATAAAGAGAAAGCAAAGAAAAAAATGGCATGCTTCGAGATCGCCACAAGACAAAACAACACTTAACAAACTCGCGAAAACAATCAAAAAAGCAATCAAAAGTCATAACGAAAATAAGTTAAATGATTACCTACGAAGCTTGACCAATGATCGAGAAACTGACTATTCTCTTTGGAAAGTAACGGGAAATCTAAAAAGACCCATCACACATATACCACCACTTAAAGATTCAAATGGAAAATGGGCTATCAATAACATTCAAAAAGCTAATAGATTTGCTCAGCATCTGGAAAATATATTCCAACCAAATGAGGGCCATCCACTTGATCTTAGTGAGATTGAAGAAAGACTAGATGATCTGCAAAATATCAGACTTGTGACACCAAAAGAAGTATCTGAAGAAATAAAGTTCAATTTAAGCAAAAAAAAATCTCCAGGATACGATCTCATTACTGGAGAAATCTTAAAAAACCTTCCTCGGAAAGCTTTAGTGAAACTTACCAATCTCATAAATGCATCATTCAGACTGAGACATGTACCTGAGTTATGGAAAGTTGCTGAAGTCATTATGATTGCCAAACCGGGGAAACCACCCCATGAAACAACATCATATAGACCAATCTCTTTACTACCAGTTATTTCAAAGTTGTTTGAAAAATTGTTACTTAAGAGACTAAAACCCGTACTAGAAGATAGAAAATTAATACCAGATCATCAGTTTGGATTCCGAGAAAAGCACTCAACGATAGATCAAGTCCACAGAATTACTGATATAATAGAAAAATCATTAGAAAATAAGAAAGTGTGTTCTACAGTTTTCTTAGACGTAGCGCAAGCTTTTGATAAAGTGTGGCACGAAGGGCTTATCTATAAACTCAGAAATATGCTACCAAAGTCATTCGCAGATATCCTTGAATCATACATTACAAACAGATGGTTTAGAGTTCGTCAAGAAGATGCGTATTCTGAACTCAAGGAAATTAAAGCTGGGGTACCACAAGGAAGTGTCTTAGGTCCGGTCCTGTACTTATTATACACCTGTGATATTCCAGCACTAGAAAATAATACCATTGCAACATTCGCTGATGACACTGCGATTATAGGAACTGGTGAAAGTCACGAAGAAGCAGTGGAAAAAGTTCAAGTTGCCATAAATAAAGTTAACGAATGGACTATAAAGTGGCGAATTAAGCTTAACGAATCGAAATCAATGCATATAGATTTTACGAATAAGCGACCGAAATATCACCCGATTTATCTTAATCGGCAACTTATTCCATATGTAAATACAGCAAAGTACTTAGGTATGACGCTAGATGCAAAGCTTCGATGGAAAGCTCATGTTAAAAAGAAACGCGAGGAGCTGGAACTACGTTATAAAAAAATGTATTGGCTGCTTGGAAGGCACTCAACACTCTCAATAGATAATAAACTTATGCTATACAAGCAAATTCTGATGCCTGTATGGACGTATGGTATACAACTCTGGGGGTGTACTAAATCGACCAATGTACAAGTAATACAAAGATTCCAGAACAAAGTACTCAGGGAAATAACAAATGCACCCTGGTATGTAAGAAATCACGATCTCCACAGGGACCTTAAGATAGAGTTCGTATACAAAGTAATTCAAAAGTTCGCAGAGGCTCACCAACATCGACTTCACCATCATGTTAATTTCGAGGCTGTGAAGCTTCTAGATAACTTGGACATAAAAAGAAGACTCAAACGAACCAAGCCGTTCGAACTAGTGTTAAAAAGTGCATAAATGCAGTGATTGTGTAATAGTGTTTGTGCTACTTTATTTTTATCTAGGTCACAATAACATAGTGGACTGTAAGCATATTAGAATAAACTAAGGACAGTTATTGGACTGAAATTAGATTTAGAAATTATTCATAAGTAGAAGTTTAAGCTAGAATAAAATTACTTATTAGCCCATAGGCTAGATTGTAGTAGGAATAAAGCTACCATTATATAATGGAGCTTTATGATAAGAAAAAAAAAAAATCTATTACAATTACTGTGAAGCTATGTTAAAAATACTGATGCCCATTAAAAATAATAATATAATAATAATAATCTTTATTCCAGATATTACATCCATTTTGTTAGTAATACAAACAATTGCTTAAGACTATGTTAGTAACTAGGTTAGTTTATTTATTATAATATAAATTTATTTGACTAGATACCCATCCATGAGACACTAAGAGTGCATGTGCAAACCAATCCAGTGTCTCATAAATGGATTATCTAGTTTTTCAGACAAAGTCTTCAGAATGCCGTTGGAGCTACCACGGACTCTGCTCATCACCGATGCTGCTCTTTTTCTCATAATTGCATAAAAATCGTCGGTACGAGCCTCAGCAAACATCAGTAACGCACTGCAGAATCTCGGCAGCCCCATCAGCACCCTGAATCCATTATTATATTGGACGCGCAGGTCATTGTAGGTCCTCTGCGTATATGACACCCACAGGCTGCACGTGTAGAAAGTTTGGCAATATGCCTTAAAGAGAGTTATTTTTACTTGTTTGTTGCAACGTGCAAACCTGCGAGCTACCATATTGCATCGGACTGCCAACGCCCTGCGCTCCCTTTCCATATCTTTTATATCAGACATGTCTTCCGTAACAATATGCCCTAGATATTTAAACTCTGTGACTCTTTTAAGAGGAACTCCGTTAAGAGTCACAGGAGGGATATCATCCGGCGAGTTACCTTTGCTCTTAAAAACTAATAGCTCACTCTTTTTTACATTATACATGAGTCCATGTGACTCAGCATACGACTCGCACATCTTGAGTAACTTTCTCAGTGCGCTAATTGATGGACTCAGCAGAACCATATCGTCTGCATAACTCAAGTTATTAACCATAGTGCCATCAATAGAGCAGCCAATTCCGGTTCGGCGGAGTCCATCAATCAGCTGATCAATGTAGACGTTAAACAGGGAGGGAGATGTTAGTCCACCCTGTCGAACTCCGCATTCAAGGTGATATGGATCCGAAAAAGCACCAGCCCATTTGACCCTGTTCGTTTGTGAGCTATACCAAAACCTTAATATATTAACCAATTCTGGTGGCACATTAAGGTCCCTCAGCTTTGTCCACAGCTGTTCGTAACAAACAAGGTCAAATGCCTTAGAAAGATCGAGAAAAGCGGCATAGACAGGTGTCTTCCTGTCAGTATAGTATTTAACAGTCTGCTTGAGCGCCAGTATAGCACTTTCCGTGGATACATTTCTTCTAAAGCCGAACTGTGCATCATTTAATTTTATATATCCACTGAGCTGGCGGTCAAGCAGACCATCAAACACCTTTCCCAATACTGTGGCTAATGTAATTGGCCTGTAGTTACCTTTATCGGCAATATCACCCGTTTTATTTTTAACTACAGGCACAACTACACTCTCCATTAGGTCTGCAGGAAGGTACGAGTGTCGGATGCAAAACGTATAAAACATAGCAAGGATCCGGTAAACATGAGAACCCGCATTCAACAGGTGCTCTACACTCAGTTCATCATGTCCCGGAGCCTTTCCCCTCGCCAAGCTCTTTATAATACTCTCTACCTCTTTAGCGCTAAATGATAGAGAAGAGCCCGACGCAGGCAAATCAACCCTCTGCGCATACTGATTCCGAGTTAATGGTGATTGGACTCTAAAATGCTCCTTGAATATGTTAGCTATACGTTTTGCATCCGTTTCCCCATCGACACTAACAGGGAGGCTCGCTCTAGGGTTTAATTTGTTTGTTTCCTTCCAAAATTTATGGAATTTTTTCTGTCTATGCTGCTCTGCTAATACATCCATCTGCAATTGCTCTTTATTTCTCTGACAAAATTTAAGTGTAGCGTTAAAAATGAAATGATTTCGTTGCTTTATAATATTTATCTAATATTAGTGGTTCAATACAGGATAAAACTGAAATTATACACATGTTTCAGTTTCTAATATGTAGCCGTTTTTGACGTACATATAGCGTTGAATTCAGTCTCCACTTTGAAAGCCCTACATTTCTTCAATTTTAAGGGGAAAATTAAAAGAAATAAATTTTGTACTATGTTCCAAATCGTCTTTAAATGTACTTACACATATATCAATTATACAGTCAGATCAGCAGGGCGATTCAGAATACTTCGATTCGGTAAATTATTATCGTTCGACAAGATTTATTTTTCATTGAAAAATACATGTTATTGAACGATAACTTAACGAATCGAGTGTTCTGAATGCCCCGGCAGTTCGAAAAGTAGATTCCGAGTTTCAGAGTGATTATTTTGTTTGTCAGGGATATATTTGACAAAGTAAAAGCTGACATCCGGCTAATGAAGGAGGAGCTGGCCTCCATAGAGCGGTTCCGCGGGCCCAAAGAGCGCTCGCTAGCCCAGTGCCGGTCCAGCCTTGAGGCCATGCAGGCCACCAAGGAGGGACTTGAATCGGAACTGCATCAGGTAAGAGAGGTTTTGACCTCCCTGGCGCTGTGGTGGGAGGTCCCAGGTTCAATTTCCAGCAGGGGAAATATGGAATTTTCTCAGGTTTGGTCTGGTGGGAGGCTTTAGCCGTGGCTAGTAACTACCCTACCGGCAAAGCCGAGCCACCAAGCAATTTATCGGTACGATGACGTGTAGAAACCAAAGGGGTATGGATTTAAAAACTGCCATACTGGGACTCCAGGTTGAAATTAACAAAAAAACCACTTAATTGCGATACCACTTTAACTCTTAATATCGTAAAATGAAATGATAAAAGTAATTTTTCACAGGAATTAATGGAACAACTCTCAACGGCAGATCAAGGCAAGGTTGATGAACTAAACGACGCCATTCGAAGACTGACACAGGAAAATAAGGAAGCCTTCAGTCAAAGAATGAATCTTGAAGCCACCAAGAACAAATTGGAGAATTTACTCACCAACAACTTGATACGGTAAGAATATTGCTTCTTACAGTTAGTTGTAGAATTTTCTGTTGTCTCTGTCACTCATAGCTATGTGACGTTTCGTCGGTCTCAACGACAGAGACAACGCTCTACGAAACCATTATCTCTTTCTAAACTTCCATGTACAACTAAACTTCCATCTATATCTATATCTATACTAATAAATAAAATTGGAGTGTCTGTCTGTAATTTCGAAATAACTACCGCATATTAAGGTCATATGGTTATTTGAACGATACTATAACTGAATCACACGTTTTTAAAATTTTTGTCTGTCTGTCTGTCTGTTTGAAAAGGCTAATCTTGGGAACGGCTGAACCGATTTTGACCGGATTTTCACAAACAAGTAGAAAATTGACCAGGGAGTAACATAGGCTACTTTTTTAACCGACTTTCAAAAAGGGAGTTGTGTTTTTCTACCTATGTACACCGAAATCTCTGAGATTTCTGAACCGATTTGCGTCATTTCTTTTTTAATCGATAGAGGAACTTTGCGACATTGTTTCATAAAAAATTTGGAGTTCAACTCCTCAATCCTGATGCTGCAGGGGATCTGACCAATCCACGCGGGCGAAGCTGCGGGCATCAGCTAGTGTACAATATTTTCTGCCGGGTACTTTATTACCTGTGGCCATTTGGTCCTGGACACCACTATTGCTTCATTTGTCAAATTCTTGAAAAGCCGGCAACGCATTTGCGGTTCCTCTGGTGCAAATGTTCATGAGCGGCGGTTATCACTTAACATCAGTTGACCCGGCTGCTCGCTATTTTTTATTAAAAAAAACTTTACCTATGTCTAATTTTACCTATCCAGACGTAAAGACGAATTAGTGCAAGCCCTCCAAGAGATATCAGTAGAAGATCGTAAGAGACGCCTCAGCAACAGCAAAGCTGATCTCGCCGCGACCGAGAAGAGAATTCGGCAGATCAACAAAGAGATGGAGGAAGTCGAGAGGAAAGTGCAAGCCGCCGTCAAGAACGAGAAAGCCCTTAAACTGGAGTTGGACAAATGGAGGCATAAGGTTATTTTTTAAATATTCTAGCATATCCCGCCCCATCCAGAAATCGTTGAGAGCTCTGCACTCGAAATTGTAGACGAGTATACAAGGTGTAACCAGAACGTTAGCAAAAACGAAGACCTGTGATAGTACTAATGATTACTGATAAGGTAGGATGATCAAATCAAAGTCAAAGTCAAAATCATTTATTCAATGTAAGTACTATTGTACTCCTTTTGATGGTGGGAATTGTTATATTTGTACGATATAGTGGTGAGAATTAATTACGAACTTAAAACTAAAGCTATGAGGGTTCCAAACGCGCCCAAAATGAGGAGATCTGTACGAGAACCAGAGTAACCATTTATTACTTTTATGTTATTTAGTAGTTATTAAATACTTCTACAGATAATTTACTTGTGTTATAATTTTTTTTTAATTTACAGGAAAAAGAAGCCCAAGACAAAATGGAGGAAGACGCAAAGGGGCTAGAGAAGATGGCGTCCAAGGAGGTCCTTCTACAAGAGAAGATGCAGGAGTCACTGGACAAGATAGCTGCGCTGGGCACCCTGCCCAACGCGCCCGACCTACACACCAAGTACCAGAAGCTGTCACTCAAACAGGTCAATATACACGTTGTTTCAGTGGGTTTAGAGCCGTGGCTAAGTGAATCAGTGGTTTACTTGAATATAAATATATAATATTCGCCTTAAATATACACAGTTCATACATTTTGAGAACTCACTCGCCATTTTTGTTCTACGTGTCAACTGTCATGTTAAAAATATGATATAGTCCTTAATGTAAGTGTGAACTGTACACAGTTGTTCACACAGTGTGAACCTAAGTGAACGTGTTTACTAGCGTGTGACGTCACAAGTGTCACGTGACCAGCGCCATTACAGAAATGTCGTTTTTGGCGCGGTCTTTAAAACTAAAACTTTATCATTGATTGAAGAATTAATTCTTAATACACTAGATCTTCCGAGAAATACCAACGTAGTGTGATTATTGGGTAGTAAAGAATAATTTAAAACGATTTCCAAAAATTATTGAAATAGTATAGAACTATAGAACTATCTGCAGTTATCAAGTTAAAACAATCAAACTAGTGACCACTGAAAATTATAACTATTATTCCAGCTGTTCAAAGAGCTCGAGAAGGCTAACCAGCACCTCAAAAAGTACAACCATGTCAACAAGAAAGCCTTGGACCAGTTCATCAGCTTCTCGGAACAAAAGGAGAAACTGTATAAGAGGAAAGAGGAACTAGATATCGGGTATGTTTCTCTCAAATATTTGAAGTTAAACCTTAAGGCGATTGGGCGAGATGTAAAAACTAAACTTATATTTAATGCTTTTACTTTATAAATCACTTGCCGATGCCCGTATTAAATAATTTCAGGTAGAGCTACAATTTATAAGGTACTTTAATAGTTATTATGTAATTTATTTTAGTCTACCAATCCACATTGGGCCAGCGTGGCAGACTAGGGCCTAAACCTTCTCACTCTGAGAAGTGACCCGTGCTCAGTAGTGAGCCGACAAATGGTTGATCATGACGATGAATAAGCTACGAACTTTTATTTACTTAGGCAGATAAAGAACTACATTTCTATATTTAGAAATCACAAGTATTAAAGCAAAGAAATAAAACCCTAGTGTACTAACTTTAATTAGATGCTATTTGAGAGTAAACAATTTAATTATTTTAGGCAAAACTAGCAAAGAGAAGGAATGAAACGATGTACAAAATTAACACTCTTTATATTTTTCAATGATTCATTGGATTGGTTTATCAACGAGTTAAAATGGGTACACAACAATTACACAGTTAAGATGAGTTTCCACGGAAATTATTAGGTACATTATTAGGTATACATAACACAATTTATAACAATCAAATACAGAGAGATACAGTAAGAATACTTATCTTTATTCGAGGAGGCTCGTTGCACAAAAACTAACTACTCTCACCCCAACAGTGGTTTATATAGGTTACTATCTTTCTTTGTTCCCTCTACATTTTCCTTATACCAAGCTGACAACATAACACAATATTCTGTTCATAGTAAACAATTAGGCTGAATTACTAACAATTATATGTTTCCAGGCACTAGTTAACATTAATATTAATAATTGAAACCATTATCAAGTTAATACAATATTTAGTTTAAAGTTATTTATCAAAAGTACACACAAGTCATAAGTCAATTGAGGTATTTTAATTCACAATTATAGTACAGCATTACACAAAATTATTCTTAAAGATCATAAGATATTATTCTAATAATTAACAAATAGTTTTCTCTATTTAAAACATTATTATAATTTAATTAAGTAGCAATGACGTGTAACTTGAAAGTTTCTGTCGGAACTCTATAATAGTCAACTGTTCTATTCTTGAATCACATTATTTTCTTGAAACATAAATTAACTACACATTACATCACAAAATTAATAATTATTTATTCTAATAATGTCTACACTTTTCTCTGTTTTTCAATTATACATATTTTAGTAACAAAAATAAAAGAGTATAGCTAATCTTGATAATCAGCCTATTACCATCATAATAAGTACGAATACAAGATAAACAAGTGTTGCCACCCCTTTTTACAATTATTGCTACCTAATTTAATAGTAAACAGTGTTTACATACTTCAATAATTAACTATTCCTCATAAATCACAGAATAAATTTCTTATTTTAAAATAATAATCTATCACGGCCAAACTGACCGTGCTTCGCTCTCGAAGCATAACGACAAAAAAAAAACAACTTTTCACATAAGGACAATAATAACTCATGACACAGTGAAAAATCAACATGTCTGTGGCTACCATTTACTCCTTACTTTCAATGTGTGTGAAATCCAAAATCACTCCACCATTAATTCCAATAAAAAAAAATTGACAAGTTTTTATTTCTTACCACAGTACATATGTGATACTCCATGGCCTTAAACACCATTGGTTTTCAAGCAGCACCAGAAAATAGCCATGAATACCATTGGTTTTTGAAGCACCACTAAATAATAAAATATCCTTTAACACCATTCGTTTTATAGCAACATTTTATAATATCCTTTTAACACGAGTGGTTTTAAAGCCATAGCATTTATTTTTTTACTAAAAATTACAATCTATCACTGGTCATCGACATACTTTTTTATTCACTGCTTTCAATATAATCTTCAACCAAGACATTTTGATCTATCCATTCACCAGGCCAACGTCTTAACTTTTCCTTGGCAATTATAATATCCTTTAAACTTCCTTTCCCTTTTAAAGAAAATCGATCATTTTCCAAAATATTGATAATTTCATATGGACCTTTGAATTTGGCTCTTAATTTATCATGCCGTCTGTGATCCTGATTTACATAGACTACGTCCCCAATGTTATATACTATATTATCTCGCCTGGATAAATCAAAACGCTTTTTAAAATCACTAGCTACATTGACTAGTCGTTGGTGAGCTAGTAAACGCTCAGCACGAACATCTACTAATTCTTTTTGTACATCATTACCATTATCAGTCACATCATTCAATCGAGCCTGTATGCAAGGTATATTACCATTAAGCCCAACCAATAAACGAATAGGAGCAAAACCAGTAGATTTTTGTATAGTTGAATTGAGTGATAATTGAACTTTCCATAAACCGTTTGGCCAATCTGACGTATTACATGACGTAGTTAACATATCTATTATAGTTTTGACATACCTCTCTATTTGACCGTTAGCACGTGGAGTGCCAGTAGTTATCATATGATGTTCAACTTGCCAACTTCTAAACAATGTTTGTAATAGTTTACATGAAAAGTTTGTACCGCGATCTGTAATGACTAGTGAAGGGGTGCTAAATAGAGTTAACGATTCTCGCACATTATTGACCATTTCATCACCACCCATTGACTTCAATGGTTTTAAAATACAATACTTTGTGAAACCATCTATAATCATAAGAATGTATTTATAGCCGGCACTAGATTGTTGAAAAGGACCCGTACAATCTAAATGTACCGTATGGAAAGGTATAGGAGTTTTTTCTATTGGGTATAACATGCCTTGTTTGGGCCCTGTATGTGATTTACGCTCTGTGCAAACTAAACAATGAGAAAGATACTTTTTAATAAAACTTGTTAGTCCTGGAAACCAAAAAGACTCAGAAAGTTTTTGAAAGGTTTTATCATAACCTACATGACAATTTTCATCGTGAAATAAACGTAAAATGCTTAATCTGCTGCCTTTGGGAACATACAACCTTGCCCTACCATCGGAGTTAGTTTTGTAGTATAATAAATTATTTTTAACTAAGTATTGGTTAGTATCCAATTCGCCCGCCTGTACTTTTTCAATCAATGACTGAGTTTCATCATCCTTTTGTTGTGCGATTTCTAACCATGAGTTAGTTGGTATTAATACATCAATGATCTCCTTAGATTCTGGATTGAAAATCTCAGTTGTTGATGTAGATAATTTAGGTCGGAACCCCGTAACCTTATCTGATCCTATCGTACCAATTACTACGAAAAAAGAACCTAAATTATCTACATAAACAAGTAAAAATTTAAGATGTCGTACAGCTTTAGTTATGGCTCTTTGAAAGACAGATGGGCCATTGCAAATTCCAAAAGGCATTTTCACAAATTCGAAATGCCCATCTGGCGTGACAAATCCAGTATACTTAACAGAGTCTGGTGCAATAGGTATTTGGTAGAACCCGTTTTTCATATCGATTGAAATAAAATATTTTGATTTACCTAGCTTATCTATCTGATCCTCGATAAGGGGCAAAGGAAATTATTTTATTTAGGGCTCTATAATCTACGCACATTCTATCATTTCCGTCCTTTTTTTTTCACTAATAATATGGGACTCGCATAGTCCGATGTACTCTCCTGAATTATATTGTTATTTAACAAATCCTTTATTATTTCTTTAACCTTTTCTCGTTCCACTGCAGCTAACCGATACGGGCGGTAATTGATTACTTCATCTTTTTTTTATCTAATTTTTAATTCTCCCGTTCTGACGGTACTCAAATTACCGTTAGACGGTATAATGGACGGATATTTCGTAAAATTTTTTAAAATACTTTCCCTTAGATTAGAATCAAGATGTTGGATCCTATCAGATAATTGGGATAAACTGTTATTACCGCATTGATATTCTAGTAAATTAACTTCTTGTTGAATTACACGAATCTCTGTATTTCGAATTAATCTACTTCCATTTGAATCTGTAACAATGGCTACGTCCGGATGTAACACCGCATTGCGCCCTATTATACAATCATATTTGAAATCATTATTTTTTACGACGTAAATATCTAACTCGAGACAAATTTCCTCAAATTTAACAGGAACTGTTATTTTCCCCTCTACGTTTATTTTTCCGTTACCTATACCATCAATAGTAAAAAAACAAGGCGATATATTACAATCAAGGCACTTGGCAATTGAATATTTAATGATACTACAACTAGCCCCCGTGTCAAGTAAACAGTTAATCGTGTAGTTATTGATCGTAATCTCAGTTAATTGTCATAGTTGTTTAGCAGCAGTTTCCTTATCGATCCGTTTTTTGTGAAAGCAAAAATCAATGGAATGACCCTCCTTGCTACAAAATACACAGTAAAGATTTTTAGTCTTTTTTACAACTTCTTTACCGTCTGAAGAAGAAGAAAGATTTTTATTTCCTTGTAAACATTGAGAGGAAATATGGCCTAATTTTCCACAAGAAAAACAAGTACGGTCCTTATCAGTTTTAACTCGCTTTGGAATACTAGGCCCGGCACTATTATCGGCATTATTTTCTAATGGGCGTTTTCTTGTTTGTTTCGAAAATGTAGAAAACAAAGTTATTAATTCCGACGTGTTAGTAACGGAAGTATTATGGCAAGTTATTTTAATATTTGGTTCCCGAATTCCCCCACACACAAGCTCAATTAATTGATTTTCAGAAAAATTAATCTTACAACTCTGTAAAAGTCTTAACTTTTCTCTTGCATAATCACAATACGAATCACTTGAATCCGACGAATACAATACAGCCTTTGATAATTTTTCCGAAAGATTTTTCTTTTCAGGATATAATGCAATAATATCTTTGCTAAAATTCTCCCAATTTCTACCTTGTTCGGGCTCCCATGACTCAAACCAAGATAAAGCAGACCCTCGGAGGGCCTTACCTGCTTTAGCTGCTTTTTGAATACTGCTCCATCCAAGCTCGGTGCCGAGTAACTCGATGCTTTTGCACCAGGTCTCAGCCCCGTTGTCGCTTTTCTCAGGATCAAAAATAGGCAGCGCGATGTCATCGCTGCGTTGATTGGATGTTAACGAGTCACGTATACTCTTCAAGATTTCTTGCAGCTGCTCGTGGTTGAGATTCATTGTCCCTCGTTTTTTTCAAGACCTGTGTAACAAAAATGCTATTAGGTTTCCATTGCCATAAATAATTCGTATCCCACTTCTGATATTAAAAAATTTCAGGTAGAGCTACAATTTATAAGGTACTTTAATAGTTATTATGTAATTTATTTTAGTCTACCAATCCACATTGGGCCAGCGTGGCAGACTAGGGCCTAAACCTTCTCACTCTGAGAAGTGACCCGTGCTCAGTAGTGAGCCGACAAATGGTTGATCATGACGATGAATAAGCTACGAACTTTTATTTACTTAGGCAGATAAAGAACTACATTTCTATATTTAGAAATCACAAGTATTAAAGCAAAGAAATAAAACCCTAGTGTACTAACTTTAATTAGATGCTATTTGAGAGTAAACAATTTAATTATTTTAGGCAAAACTAGCAAAGAGAAGGAATGAAACGATGTACAAAATTAACACTCTTTATATTTTTCAATGATTCATTGGATTGGTTTATCAACGAGTTAAAATGGGTACACAACAATTACACAGTTAAGATGAGTTTCCACGGAAATTATTAGGTACATTATTAGGTATACATAACACAATTTATAACAATCAAATACAGAGAGATACAGTAAGAATACTTATCTTTATTCGAGGAGGCTCGTTGCACAAAAACTAACTACTCTCACCCCAACAGTGGTTTATATAGGTTACTATCTTTCTTTGTTCCCTCTACATTTTCCTTATACCAAGCTGACAACATAACACAATATTCTGTTCATAGTAAACAATTAGGCTGAATTACTAACAATTATATGTTTCCAGGCACTAGTTAACATTAATATTAATAATTGAAACCATTATCAAGTTAATACAATATTTAGTTTAAAGTTATTTATCAAAAGTACACACAAGTCATAAGTCAATTGAGGTATTTTAATTCACAATTATAGTACAGCATTACACAAAATTATTCTTAAAGATCATAAGATATTATTCTAATAATTAACAAATAGTTTTCTCTATTTAAAACATTATTATAATTTAATTAAGTAGCAATGACGTGTAACTTGAAAGTTTCTGTCGGAACTCTATAATAGTCAACTGTTCTATTCTTGAATCACATTATTTTCTTGAAACATAAATTAACTACACATTACATCACAAAATTAATAATTATTTATTCTAATAATGTCTACACTTTTCTCTGTTTTTCAATTATACATATTTTAGTAACAAAAATAAAAGAGTATAGCTAATCTTGATAATCAGCCTATTACCATCATAATAAGTACGAATACAAGATAAACAAGTGTTGCCACCCCTTTTTACAATTATTGCTACCTAATTTAATAGTAAACAGTGTTTACATACTTCAATAATTAACTATTCCTCATAAATCACAGAATAAATTTCTTATTTTAAAATAATAATCTATCACCCGCGACTTCGCCCGCGTGGATTTAGCTTTTTCGAAATCCCGTGGGAACTCTTTGATTTTCCAGGATAAAAAGTAGCCTATGTGCTTATCCAGGATATTATCTATCTCCATTCCAAACAGCCAAATCCGTCCAGTAGTTTTTGCGTGAAGGAGTAACACACATACACACAAACTTTCGCCTTTATGATATTAGTGTGATGAAATTTTCATTAATGACTCTACTTCTTCTTCGTCGTAACACTTCGCAGCGCGGTCGTGGTCATCATGAAGTGACGTTTGGGGGTAGGCACTTCTCCCGGCTGGCCGATAGTCTGGGTACTTAATTCGGTCGGTCCATCGCGTACGCGATCTTCCACGCCCTCTGGTACCTTCCACCTTGCCCTACACTATAAGACGCTCAATGAAGTCACTCTCACGCCGGGAGACATGTCCGAAGAACTTTAGTATGCGACTTTACAGTTCATATGAAAATCCAAAAAAAAAAAACACTTATTTTATAGTTTTAAGATTGCACTTCTATCGGCATCGGCGCCGGCGGTTCCCATTAACTGCAAATTTCTACACTCCTTTTTATAATTCGTCTTTGATTAGCTCGAATTCTTCTATATTCTTCACAATAGTCGTGTAAACTAGTTCCTTAGCAACATTAGCGTACATATAATCAAAGTGGTTGAACCTTTCCATGTTATAGGAGTCGTAAACATTCGGCAACTTAGCAAACAACCGTTTAACGTCGTTCAAATCCGACAACCAATCATTGGTGCTATAAAACAATATCACTGGAACAGTGACTTTGGTGAGGTCATAATCAGATGGTGTACTGACTCCATATCTAATCAAATTTTCACTTGGACCATAATCAAAACGACAGAATCTTCCAGATTTGAACATCTGCCCGTAATGTATAAATTGTAGTATAGACGAACCGCTTGGTATATGCGCATAAATAACAGGCAATAATTTCGCATCAATAAACTTGTAGTCATTCCCGATAATCCATTGTAATATATTGTCGCAACCAATCGGTAGAAATTTGCAAAATAATTTCGGAATGCTCTGAAAAATATCTACGTTTGACGAATAATTGTTGGTATTTGCTGTCAAGTATCCAAATATTTCGTACGCTGGCGTGAAAAGCTTAAAAATAGGGCTCTTCGCGTTACTTATCCAAGCAACGGGTGCTAAAGCGAACATCATATTCACTTTAAAGTTATATTCAGCTTTGAGAGCCAGCATCGCAAAGAAAGCTGTCGTGCCTTGGGAATGTCCGATGTAATATAATTTTTCGTTGTCCGTTGCGCTTAATACATAGTCAATCATCGCTGGTAAGTCGTAAAGACCAATTTCTTCCCAAGAAAACTTCCAGAATTCTGAACTTTTGTTGTCCAAAGTTGAATGTGAAAATGAATATTTATTGCCCCTTGCGTTACCCATCCAAACGTCGAATCCTTTGTCAGCAAGGATGTATGCCAAAGCATTGTTTGGTCCTTGTAATAACCAACTGTCTGAGGAATCTAAAATTCCATGCATTAGGAATATAGCAGTGTTATTTCTAGTTGATTTTTTGCTTGGTATTCTATGTAGGCACAATATGTAACCGTCGTCAGATGTAACTGTATGCTCTTCTATATCATATCCATATTTCTTCGTTAGTTGAGTTATATTTAATAATGCATCATCAAGATTAAAATCCATATCATTTTTCTGATTTAAATTCACTGCATCTTTTAGATTATCGTTGAGTGAGTTTTTCGTATCAATTAATCCATTACATATTATTGATTTAGCAACTAAATATATAATTACGATGAAAAATGATTGAATCATATACATTTCTTGTTACTTTTGTCCAAATAGGTGTGTTTGAAGTTTGTTCAGGTTTTTATACTTCGTATATCGCTAAAGTCGTTAAGATATCAAAGTAGCACATATTGCGAGTGACTTCGTACGGGATTATCACCTGTGTTTCGTGAACTTGGCATATTAACCTACTCTAGTAATTGTCTAGTATTTGTACCACATTTGTTGGGGTGTAGATGTCAACATGTCGCGGGTTTCAAACCTTAAGGCCGCATCTGCATTGGACCCTTTCAAGAAATGTAAACAACTAAATAACAGTGTGGATGGTAACAATCATACATCAAGAAGTATTTCACTATTTTCTTAAAAAGCAGTTTAGCTAACATTATCATAAAACGATTTCATTGGCGTGGACTAAGTTTGGTTAAAAATTCAGTAGGAACTCTTTATTTTCTGGGACGAAAAGAAGCCTATGTTATCGTGACGCTTCTGGTATTTTGGCCAAGTGCTAGAGGATTCGGAGTACACCAATAAATGTTTTCTATCTTTCTCCACTATCTTCCAGAGCTCTTTTTGCCGGACATCAAATTTACCATCCAATATTTCTCATCATAAGTAAATCTTTCGCTATGATAAAATTAATTTGATTATATCAATAATTATCACGAAATAATTATAGGGTAAAAAGACCGTGTAAGAAATAATGTCAAATTTTTAGCAACTACCTATCAGGGATACGAAACACTGCGTTATGCACTTGAAAATTTTTGACTTTTGAGTCAGGAACACTAAAAAGTGTCTCTAAATTGACTTTGATGAATTTGAAAGTAGCTTTATACATTTTAAGTATATAATGTACCAGCTTTACTCACGTACATTGTATAGGTACTTAAAATAGCTTTATCTAATAACTAAGCGAACTGTGTCTCATTCGACAGCGGTGAGAAGATTCGGGAGCTGATCGAGACACTGGAACACAGGAAGCTGGAAGCCATCCAGTTCACGTTCAAGCAGGTCAGCAAGAACTTCACGGAGGTGTTCAAGAAGCTGGTGCCGCAGGGCCGCGGCAGCCTCATCATGAAGGTCGCTCCCGATGAGCAGGATCCCAACCCTGATGTGAGAACTAAACTACCCTCTAATTTTACACTGTTGATTTGACGACATGACTCGCGATTTCGTAATCGTGGATTTAACGATCTAGCTCGCAATTTTGACCTCGTAGATTTGACGATCTAGCGCACGATATCGCCCTCGTGGATTTGACGACTTAGTTCGCGAATTCATCCTCGTTGATTTAACGATCTAGCTCGTATTTTTAACCTCGTAGATTTGACGATCTAGCGTGCGATTTCGTCCTCGTGGATTTGACGACTTATCTCGCAACTTTGTCCTCGAGGATTTGACGATCTAGCTTGCGACATCGTTCTCGTGGATTTGACAACATAGTTTGCGACTTCGTAAATTTAACGCTCTAGCTCGCGACTTTGTCATGTGAAATTGACGACCTAGTTGAGAATTCCTTGTGGATTTGATGACCTAGCTCGCGATTTTGTCGTGGATTTGACGGTCTAGTTTGTAACTTCATCCTCGTGGATTTGACGACCTAGCTCGCAACTAGTTCCTCGTGGATTTTACAACATAGTTCGCGACTTCGTCTTCGTAGATTTAACGCCCTTGCGACTTCGCCCTGTGGATGTGACGATCTAGTTCGCCACTTCCTCGTGGTTTGGACGATCTAGATCGCAATTTTCAATCGCAAATTTATCGCAATCGATAACTTAGCCAATTCCTCGTGGATTAACACCCGGCCACATATTATCATACTTATCCCATTTCTGACAATTTCTGTAATTACTTTAATAATAGTGACGTAATGTATTCCAGCGCGTGAACGCGGACCCGTTCACGGGCGTGGGCATCAAGGTGTCGTTCACGGGCGGCGACGGCGACATGCGCGAGATGAACCAACTGTCCGGCGGACAGAAGTCGCTGGTGGCGCTGGCGCTCATCTTCGCCATACAGAAGTGCGACCCCGCGCCCTTCTACCTGTTCGACGAGATTGACCAGGTCACTGCGCACATTACACTGAACCACTTGTTTTATTTCCATCTCTTTTTATTTTTAAAATTAGACTTTTATGAAAAATAATATAAAACGAATAATTTATCTAATGAGGTCGTTAAAAAATCGATATTTGGCTCGTCCGATGTCATACGATCTGTTGCTAGGAGGCTAACAAGAGTGAATTACATAAATACGGGCGTTTTGGAGGTTTTTAGTTTAGTCTCCCCCTGAGATACGGATTTCGGAACGATTATTGCATATTTTTGGTGTAATGTTGTGGAACTGGATAATTAATTGTGATAGCAATCGCGCCCTAATTAAATTATTCATTTTGTCATTAGTTTCTGGTCTCTCAACGTTGTAACGTATGTTAACAGGCGCTGGACGCGCAGCACCGCAAGGCGATCGCGAACATGATCCACGAGCTGTCGTCGTCCGCGCAGTTCATCACCACCACGTTCCGGCCGGAGCTGCTGGAGCACGCGCACAAGTTCTACGGCGTCAAGTTCCGCAACAAGGTGTCGCACGTCGACTGCGTCACGCAGGACGAGGCGCGCGACTTCGTAGAGGATAGCGTCACTCACGCATAAGGTGGGTCCTTTTAGGGTTCCTTGGGTCCGTCTGTCTGTTTCTGTTTTTAGGGTTCCATACCTCAAAAGGAAAAACGGAACCCTTGTAAGATCGCTTCCGTCTGTCAATAAAACCTTAGGGGTACTTCCCGTTGACCCAGAATCATGAAATTTGGCAGGTAGTTGGGATTATAGCACAAGTAAAGGACAAAATCCTTGAACCGTGAATTTGTGGTTACATCGCCAAAAAAAAACTTAAATGTGTTCATCAACAAATAATCAGTATTTTCAATGTAAGATTTACCAAGTGGGGTATCATTTAAAAAGGCTTTACCTGCGCATTCTAAAACAGATTTTTATTTATTTTTATGCACAATAGTTTGTGGTTTATCGTGCAAAATGTCGGAAAAAATACCCGAGTACGGAACCCTCGGCGCGCGAGTCTGACTCGCACTTAGCAAGTTTTTCATACATCTTTTTCGCCCGCATGTTAGTGTCACAATAATGACATAATTTATTCAGACTTGTTTTAAGAAAATGTAAGGCACTTTCCGCACAGGTGTAGTATAAAATTTGTTTTGTTTCAGATTATGGAAAGGGGAAGCTTATTCGCGATTCAACATTTTCATAATAATTATTATTATAATGTTTTCCTAGTTAAAATACTTAATTTTAAATATAATATATATGTGTGACGGAAAATAATTTATTTTGAATATATTATGTATGACGGCTTAACTAAACTTTTTTGTCGGAATGTTTCAATCGTAGCAATGGATGGTTCAGCGTGGAAACCGTTTTTAGCGCTAAGAAAACGGCATCAACCTTGGGACAGGACATGATTAGTTGAGCATGCCAGAACTACAGTGACAATGAAGATTCTGCAAAAACCGTTGGGAGTTCTCGCAGTCTCCTTGGCGCGCATCGCTAGCCAAGATGCATTAAATAAGGACCCCGGTCTGTTTCGAAACTATAATAATAACTTTATTTCCACATATTTTTTTAAAACCACACAAATATTTATTTAACTAGACTAGAAACTGTTAAAGTTACAACTTGGCCATTTGCGTGGGTGGTGGATCTGACTCCTAACTAGATTTACCTGTATCTAGGATGTCATTTCCAATTCCCGATGCGGTTTGCGGCTTATAAGTTTACTAGTTCACTGTTCACTCACATGTGACACTATTTTACATTACACTTCTCAATAAAACTCACAAAAACTCCATCAAACTAATCCATTTAGAAAACAAAAAAAAAGAAGTAACTAACTAATCGGGCATACTCCGGCAAACATGTTAGTTAAGCAGTCATACCAATTTATTTCTTTATAATGAATACCACTCACGATAGTTCGAACGCCAAAATATTTAATTTACCTACAAACTTTTTTTTTTTCTTATCGATATCAAAATGTTATTTAATTTTTTCTATTCATTTACGAAGTACGCATATTGTGATTTTGTCTAAATATTGATTTATTTTGTCTAATTACATTTTTCATATTATACAGACTACAGAGTGTAACCAGAACGCTAGCAGCAAAAACGAAGACAAATGATAGAACTGATGATTACTGATAACATACCACAAAAAAAACGCGAAAAAATTCTTTTTTTTTAAAGTTCACAATATATTGCAAATAAAACATCTGACTTACGCTAGAGGTCAACGTTGCGTAAGTAGGCCATTCGGAGTCAATGCCACATCGTGGGTGGGACATTGACTCGAGTTTTGAAAACTGCTGTTTTTGCATCTCGTTCTGGTTACAACCTGTATTAGCATCATTTTATAAGTTTGTTTCTATTTTCTTAAAATATTTATGACCTTTTGTATCAAAAAAAAAAATTTTATTAATAAAAAATTTAATATGTACGAATTTCGTTTTATTTATAGTTAGCTGATTGAGAAGCAAAGACATTTCTCTAGACAAAAATTGTCAAAACGCCTATCTTCTGGTAAGCTTGGTATTTTTTTATGGTTTCCTCGCAAATGATAAGTGTGTGCCTCTGACTAGGAGGCCGACGTCTTATCCACTAGACTCTAGAGCCTAGTTGTAAAATAAGTGTAAAATTATGAAATAAATTTTCTTAGCTATAATCCAAGAAAATCGGTTCAGCCGTTTGAAAGTTATCAGCTCTTGTCTAGTTACTGTAACCTTCAATTGTCGGGGGTGTTATAAATTTTTAATTTACACTTGTTGTCCAGTTGCTTCTACTTGACACAAATCGTTTTCGATCAGGGTCCGGTGTCTGTAATTGGATACTAAAAATCGTCAGTCGAAGACGCAAGCAACATTGATTTATTTGCCATGCAATTGTTCCTACTGAGCTGCGTAAACGGACGATTTGCAATCAATCAATCAAGTTATTGCAAATTTGGGCTATCTACCACTAGTCTTATTTATGTAAAGGGCCTTTGTCACACCACGTTTTTTAAACGCACCGTTGATACGCACGCAAGTCAGACGCAGCCTGTAGACCTTTGCACACCTGTATAAATTCTAACACGCGTTTGAATCGATATAGATGCGTGTGTGTAGCGATACAGACGCGATGCAAACGCGCGTATGATAGCAAGATAGCGTCAGTCGAGAAAGCATTGATTGCAAGCGCTTTGTTTTGCGCAATTCCACAATATTGGTCGGTTTTGAATTTTATGAAGTTCTCTGTGTCGAAAGGCTCCATTTTTTTTTTGTTTCAAAGACGTGCGGTGCACCAAATTGCTCGATTGCAACTAGCGTAAATTCACACCTCCTTAGTTACGGGGAAATCCCGCCCGTAGGGAAGGCGCGCGCTGGTGGTACAATTTAAGACCATACCTGAGACGAAAGAAATTTATCGAGTAGGTATTGGAAGAAACTGTTGCCGTCGCGCTGCGCCCGATCGCATGAGTACCAAACGAGTTATCAATGTGTGAACGAGTAGTGTATTTGTGTGCCGGCCGCCCGCTTCCCACGCTCACCCTCGCCCCTCCCAACCCGCGCCTCCGCCGATCGCTTGCTTTGCTTTTAGTCGGATGTGGATGTCGACGACTGCAGCTTGCGTTACTCTAGTACCTAAACTTACCTACCCGCTCTTATTATTGATTTGGCTATTGTTAACGGACTCGAATCTTTGCTTCACTGTTTTGACTCGGCTTGAATATCGGATTTTGTGTAATTGTTTCATCGACTGAAGAAAAATCGTAGGCAAGTATAATTTTGTTACCTACTTATATTTTATGAGTAACTATTTCATTTATTTTATGATATTATCTATACTTTTACTACTAATACTATAATACTATATACTATACAGTGTGTTTTTTTTAACTTGGACAGTATGGGGAAATCTGAAACCATAGAAGATACAAAGAAATCGTCTTAGAAACCATTTGCTCTCTTTTTATGAAAACAATTTTGGTGGAATCAATTTTTTGGTCAAGCGTGAGTTGTCCATTGAGAGTTGAACATTTATTGAACCACTAGTATTATTAGGTTACCTTACCTACCTACCTAACAGTACTTAGAAATTGTATGAAAAATCATTTACTAAAATTTGACCAACTTCTGCTGTCCCGATTTTTTTCTTTCCAAACAATGAAATGATCCTTACATGAAACTGAGTCGATCGGTATTAAAATAATTGTCAATTTCATTGATTTTTATGGACAACTCACGCTTGACCAAAAATTTACTCCACCAAAATTGTTTTCATAAAAAAAGAGCAAATGGTTTCTAAGACGCTTTCTTTGTATCTTCTATGGTTTCAGATTTCCCCATACTGTCCAAGTTAAAAAAAACACACTGTATAGTATATAGTATTATAGTATTAGTAGTAAAAGTATAGATAATATCATAAAATAAATGAAATAGTTACTTATAAAATATAAGTAGGTAACAAAATTATACTTGCCTACGATTTTTCTTCAGTCGATGAAACAATTACACAAAATCCGATATTCAAGCCGAGTACCAAGAAAATTGCCTGTAAGAGAAAGAAATTATGACTGAATAAATATTTTTTTAGTTAGAAATTATGTTATAATTTAAATACCTACAACCCCCACTTCTTTAAAAAACCTTTTACAAAAAAATATAACTGGCTTCCAAAAAATACACTGAAAAGAGTAAAAAACTTAAATTTCGGAAGAAGTTTCAAGAAGTTTCTTGACTTTACTATCTTTCTCTGACTTTTCTGTAACACTGACTTCCGAAATTATTTTACTCTTTTCAGTGTGTTTTTTGAAAGTCGGTTAAATTTTTAGGGTTCCGTACCTCAAAATTAAATTTCAAATTCAAAATATTTTTATTCAATTAGACTTTTACAAGTTCTTTTGAATCGTCAAAAGCATCTACCACTGACTGGTTCGGAATGCTTTTCCTACCAATAAGAACCAGCAAGAAACTCGGTGGTTGCTCTTTTCAAAGATTTGATATACAATATTATGCCATGTATAAAAGCAATTGAAGTCCCGCGCATTGCTGGAGCGAATTGTAAAAAAAAAGAAACTCTGATAGATTCACTTCGTTGTGTGTCTGTCCGTCTGTCTATATAAAACTTCCCGTTGACCTAGAATCAGGCAGGTAGAAAGGCAAGTAACGGGAAAAATCTGAAAACTGGGCCAGTTTTTTTTTGTAAAAAGTTTTTATTTCTAACTTTATAGTAATTGTAAAACTAAAAAGTTAATCTCATTACAATTTCAAGTAGTCCAAGTTTCAAGTCAAGTCCAAACACGGCTAGGATACATTGTCTTATTACGAAGTTCCGGTGCCTGTCTTTCGGTTTCATCATCAGATCTACGTTACTAAATGGTTCTTTCTTAGTGCAAATGCTGCACTTGTTGATGAAAATAGCTAATTGTATGTTATGTTTTCCTATTTTGAAGAGTTCCCGCGATTTCTCTAGGATCCTGTCATCAGATCCTGACATGATGCCCACGGGACCACATCAACAGTATTATCGGATTTTAATAGTTGTATACCTACCTAAAAAGTACTTTTTATTACAATTTCAAGAAGCCCAAGCACTACCAAAATCGCTTTAAGTTTTGTATAAAATGAAGAGTTCCTTCGATTTCTCCAGACTGCCATCATCAGATCATGACTTGATGATCATGAAATCACTTGGGAAGTCTACTTTAAACAAAAAAAGATTTTTTCAAATCGGTCCAAGCATTTTTGATTAATCGGGGAACACACATTGAGAAGCTCCTCCTTTTTTGAACAAGGTCAAAACACTTCTCCTTCAGTTTGTTGCATTAAAAAGTATTCATTTAAATCAACGACTTAAAAAAAATTCAAAAGAAAAATAAAACCGACTTCAAAAACCACAAACACTAAAAAGTAAAAAATAATTTATGTTTAGCTACACGTGTAATGTACCTAGGTATGAAGTCGAGCGAGCATAACAAAATTAGAAATCCAAGAGTGAAGCTCGCCCTCCTTCATACCTAGGTAGTAGGTACATTACACGTGTAGCTAAACAAAAATTATTTTAACTTTTTAGTGTGTGTGATTTTTGAAGTCGGTTTTATTTTTCTTTTGATTTTTTTTTATTTCACAACTTTTAGTGGCCCCACTGTACTATAATATGCTATGCCCAGTTAAAGCCTACTGTTTACTAAGCTATTACAGTGATCGCGAGCAATTTGCTCTTATCCATTGAGGAGTTCTGTTCTCCATCTCCGAAGAAATTCATCAGATCTTCACCAAATTCATATGGGACCACCTGCACAGTATACCCTTTCAAACAAAGAAAAATTTCCCAATCGGTCTAAGGGTCTTTGAGTAATCGGGGAACATACATTAAAAAACAAGATTCCGACGAATTGAGAACCTCCTCCTTTTTTGGAAGTCGGTTAAAAATAAATGATTGCAATCGCGATATAAAGTATCTCAACCCTGCTTCAACAATAAAAAATAATACTTACAATCACACGATAATAAATAAAATAATCATTGTATCGTGTAAGTATCGACATCGGTGTACATCACTAGAGTATCGATAAAAATATGATCAAGTGCCACTTCCCTATTAGTGTACGTGTAAGCTTTACCCTCCCTCACCTCCAACCTGCCCCCGTAAACTGCGAAAGGGACAACTGCAGCTCAGGCTGATTTTACCTACCAAAAACCTCGACCAAAAGACGTTTCGTATTTTGCTGTTTCCTTCTTCAAAACTGGACAGATCTCGATGGTTCTTATACCAAAATTTAGAGGAAAAGTATATCTTTGCTCCTATGTTTTGCTTTTTTGTTAAAAACTTATCAAATTTGTATAACAGTCGTCTGAACCTGACGGTTGAAACTGGCGATTTTTTCGGGTTTTCGGATTGTCATATTTATTTTCGTGATTATGTTTTGGAAAAAAGGAAAACATACAGGCACGCATTAATTAGACCTAGATTTTTGTGAAAAAAATCATTGCTCTAGAGACATTATCCACGAAGGAAACAGGAGAATACGTTTGTATGGAGAAAAGCCACTCACGCTTGCTCTTAAGATGGCGCGTGTGTATCGATACAAACGACAACTGTTCTGTAGGATAAAAGCGCGCCGTCGACGCACGTTTCTGAAACGCGCGTCAATGGCACGTTTAAAAAACGTGTTGTGCAAAGGCCCTAAGGTGAAACATTTTTACAGAACAATATGTAATAAGTAGGTACCTAATAATATGTTGTAGCGGTTGCCACATTCACAAGCAGATGTCGCTTATAAACTCAATAAATCAACAACGCTCGATACACAAACCACAGCCTGATAACTCACGACCCACGGCCTAGATGGCAGCATGGGTAACTTAATTGGAAACTCAAGGAGAAACACGCAACTTTCAATCGCATTGACAGAGCATTTATTAAATTGCACTATATATAGAAGTTTCAACATACAACCCTTGGCCCAGCTGGCGCTAACGTGTACAACACCGCTCGGTGCGGTGGGAAAATTTCCTATTGCTACGGTCGAACACACAGCCTCAGCTCCCGTATAATGTTATTATAAAAAATGTTTCTGCAAATAAAGAATTTCGAAATAATATCATGACGCTTTGTGCAGCGCAGCACCGGTGTATGCGGTATGGCCTTTACCATAATTAACTGGGCATAAAAATAAAAATAAAGATGTTATGGATAGAAGTAGTCTTTATTTACAGTTTTAAGATCGAATATCACGCGTATTGTCTTACAGTATAGTACGCTATTGCTTTTAGACCTTCTTATGCTAATAATTTCAAAATAATATCGAAGTACATATTATTAAGATTTATAATACAATACAGTTTCCCTTGCAACTTTGTTAACAATAGGTACAGGGACATGTTAACTTCGTGCACAGATTTCACTTAATGCCTTAACGAAATCAAAATAATTATAATACTCTGTATACTTACAATGCAAATAAACTGCTTTCGTATTGAATTTTTAGAAAAAATTTATAGTGAGAAGTAGGTATAATTATCATAGAATTAATCATGAATTCTAAAAGTTTATAAGTTTAATAAATAAAAAATATTAATAAGAACCGAGTGTGTAAAAATCAAAATGTAATAATATACAAGTCTTGTATATTCTTTCAACTTTAAACTATGATTAAATGCAAAAATAAAAGCTTTTCATACGAATGATAAATTTTAAATCATATTATGTAGGTATATTCAGTGAATTATTATCAGAGCTCTAAATCGCTTATGACTTATTTGGTACCTATATAATATTATTTTGTACAAAAGTATTTACACAGTTATGTTCATTAGGTGGCAGTAGCAAAACTAAACGACACTTAAAGAAGTAAATAGGTCAAATACTTGAAAATCAGGCCAGTTAGTAGTTTATCGAAATCAGAGCGAACATTACTAAAACAATAATAAATCGCAAATATCATAAATTAGACTTCAGACTATCCAGATATTTTAATTCTCATAAAAGTGAGAGGAAAATAAAAAAATCACGCAGTTTCTTTTATATATTACGATTCCTCAAATCATAAGCATCAATTAAATGCCTTTAGGGTTAATTCACACGATTTAACGTCCGTTAAAAAAGCGTTCAAATAGAATAAATGCATTCACGAGCATCTGTTCACACGTCAACGCTTTTTTATCGCTCTTTGTATTGTCAGCGCAACACCGGGTTTTAACGCAACGCTTTTTTAACGCTCGTGCGAATTAGGGCTTAAAGGCGGACTGCAATACAGCCGCACTGCGCAGCGCTGCACCACGCGTCAAAATATTACTTCAATAATTTCGTATAGTGCATATACACTTTAAATGAACTACGTACGATACGCTTAGCGCAATGAAGCTGTAATACAGTCCGGCCTTGAGAAATCTAAAGATTAACTACCAAAGTGAATACCCCAATTTTTGTAGAATACGAAAAACTTTTGTCTGTACAATTTTTGGCTCTCCCATAGTGTCTTAACATGAAAATATGAAGACAATTAGGCTCAGCTATATCATGAGTTAGACTTTTATCTTATTAAATTTAACATTTGATGTGGGTAAGTAAATTGTTGCAGGGAAAAAAGGCCTATTTACAAAGACACTGTTATTTATTAACAGGATACGTTTAATAAAATATTGGTTTTTATTCGATAAGTATAAAAAATTACACACGTCAGAACCTGTTCGACAGGTCACACACAAAAGAGTCAACTTTTCAAGTTAACTAATAATGATAACACGATAATACTTTTTACAAAAATCACTTATAAATGACACACACACCACAACAATCAAGAAAAAGGTGTAATTACATAAAAGTTAAATTTTACAGGAGCAAAAACTGAATGAAAGCTGTCGAAACTTTGCAACTTTGTGACTTTGTTCAGAAATGACCTTTAGTATTGTATTCAGTGATCACGAACGTTGGACTCAAGTTATATTTAGAAGTCCCTACAAGAGACCTAGCAGTGGAAGTGGATGATGATAAAACTTCTTACAAACATCATTTGCAAATATAGTTAGTCCTATAAAATGAAAACTCAAACTTAGAACTCATGAAGTGTTACATAATCTGTGGCGTACGCTATAACCTTCTCAAGGGCACAGCGTAAGGGGAAGTCCAATCTCTTTCGAACACTTCTTGCAGCTCCTTCCGTATATCGCGCGTGTTGTTGAGGCAGTAGGGCTCGTAAACGAAGGCGACGCCCGCGGTGTTCACGAAGTAGTCGCCGTACCAGTTGGAGGTGCCGATGTAGGCGGCGCGGTCCGTCACCATGTACTTGTTGTGGTTTACGCGAGCGAACGGGATCTTGTCCTGCTCGGGAGTCGATGGCACGATGAAACGTCTCTGGAATGAAATGGATCGTTTAATCGTGTGTAAATGTGGTAGTGGGGCGCGTCAATTCTCGGTAGGAAAGGCATTCCGAACCAGTGGTAGATGCTTTTGACGATTCAAAAGAACTTGTAAAATTCTAATTGAATAAAAATATTTTGAATTTTAATATATTTTGTTTTCAGATTAGACAAGCTATACTAAAAAACGCCTTGACAAAAGTTGGCGGTGGTAAAACTCTGTTTGGCGGTGTAACAAGTAACGTTCGCGTTACTTCGGTAAACCTTCAAATCTCCTAGTACGCACCACTTGTATGTCGAGGCGCGGGTAGGAGTCCGCGAGCGCGGCCAGCGACGCGAGGAAGTGTTCCTCCGCAGGCTGCGAGTGCTTCCACCAGCTCACCAGCAGCCGCACTCGCACGCGCGACTCGATCGCCGCGCGTCGGATCGCGTCGTCGATCTTCGGCCAGAATCTAGGCAACGAGAAAACCTTCAGATATCTATACTTATACTTATAATAAAACTGTAACTGGACGATTTCTGTACATTAAATATATTTTTTTAAATTTTAATCGGAGGAAATATTAATCGATATAGACCCCAAAACAATTTTTTTTTAATTTTTGTCTGTCTGTCTGTATGTGCATTACGAGAAAACTACTGAACGGATTTAAATGAAATTTGGTACAATTTTAGATGATACTCCGGGTCACAAAATGTATAAAAGGAAAGGCTGACTATCTGACTAGAACGCTAGTAAAAACGAACATAGGTGATAGCACTGATGATTACTGTATACCATACAAAAAACTACGATTTTTTTTAAAACCTTGTCTTTTTAAAAAGTTCACAATATATTGCAAATAAAACATCTGACTGACGTTAGAGGTCAAGAACGTTCCGTAAATAAGTCACTCGAAGTCAATGCCGCATCGTAGGTGGGGCATTGACCCGTGTTTTGCACGCTATACAATGCAGGTTTGAAAAATACTAAATCACTAAAAGTACAAGATAAGGCAAATGGTTATTGGGGGTAGCATAATAATAACGCTAAGTTTTTGGTAGCGTTCTGGTTACACCCTGTAAAGGCACGTACTTGAGCTTGGGCGTGTACTCGAGCGTGGGCCCGTAGTCCATGACGGCGATGTGTACGAACTCGTCGGCCGCGGCGATGACGCCCACGATGGCGTCGTCGTCGGCCGTACGCCCCGCCGGGCTCAGTGGCGGCGGCGAGCTCTGAACCAAACACAATAACCTTTAAGGTCCATTGAGAATTGAGATAATAATGAGCGTATCAGACACATGCCGTGGCAAGATAAGAACCATACTAATATTATGATCCATACTAATATTATAAATGCGAAAGTGTGTCTGTCTGTCTGCTACGTTTTCACGGCCCAACCGCTGAACCAATTTAAATGAAATTTGGTATAGACATGGGATACATCCCGGGAAAGAACATAGCCTACTTTTTATCCCGGAAAATCAAAGAGTTCCTACAGGATTTTAAAAATCGAAACCCACGCGAGCGAAGCCGCGGGCATCCTCTAGTAAATAAAAAATGATATTTATTTGTAAAAAAAAGTAATGCTGACATAAATTTTTGACCGCTCATTCCCAAAAAATTAAGAACTGTGTCATGGGAGTTAGTGCCTTCCCTGTTACATTTGTTCTAACTTTGCAATCACCAATTATTATTATCTAGTTAAAAGCTTATTCAATAAGAGTAACTACAAGGATAATAAAATAAAAACTAAATGAAAAATAAATAAATTTAAGTATTTGTGTGGTTAATTAGTATTCGCAGATATCAAATTATTACGGCAGACATCGATACACACTGTTTCACCCATAGACCTATGATTTTTCGCTTCGCTCAAAGACTGACAAAGTGAGGGAGCGAGAGTAGTTAGATAAGACACACTGCCGCGAGCGAAAGCGAGATAGCGAAACAAGATGCCGATAAGTCATTGTTTACGTGAGTATCGGTCCTTATGAGTTCGGCCTGTTCCAAGTCGAGGTGATTTTTTGCATTTACTAAATAATTTTACGATTAAAACGTAAAATCTATGTCCTGCCACCATGGTGTCTTGTTCAGTGAGCGAATGTGACGTTACAAGACGTTATAATGCGCGTAAATACACGTTTCACAGGTAATTACTGATTATTTATACTAATTGTTTATAATCATTATTTCGTCATTTGTTGTTTGAAAATTAGGCAAAATAACTATTGGAAGCTTAGATGATAGGTTTCCCTTAAGACTTATCATCAAATTACATTGCTAAATGAAGAATTTTTGGATATTTTGTGTAAAATTTAAAAACGTTTGGTTAGGATAGGGATTGACAAAGTGATGACGTCACAAGTATCGATAGTCGATAATCGTGTCTGCCGGTAGGTTTGATGTGATAGGCTTAAGCTGTCTGTCTGTCTGTCTGTCAAGAAACCTATAGGGTACTTCCCGTTGACTTATAATCATGAAAGGCAGGCAGGTAGATCTTATAGCACAAATACTGGAATAAATCTGAAAACTGTGAATTTGTGTTTACACCATTTAAAAAAAAATTAAAATATGTTTCAATTTTCAAAGTAAGATAACTATACCGAGTGGGGTATCATATTATGAAAGGGCTTTACCTGTATATTCTAAAACAGATTTTTATTTATTTTTATGCATAATAGTTTTTGATTTATCATCGTGCAAAATGTTTAAAAAAATACCCGAGTACGGAACCCTCAGTGCGCGAGTCTGACTCGCACTTGGCCGGTTTTCCTTTTTATTTGGTGTGACTTAGATTTCATATACAGGGGTAAGGGTAATCCGTACATTACTGTATTTAAGTGCTTATCGGGGAGGTCATTAGCTATGAATTGAGCGCCATATATGTATATTATTTATTTTTATTGACTTGTCACTTAGACATTATACCAGTGTTATTGTATTTAATCAAATTATATTGACTTGCACCCTTTAAAAAAATAGAGGTGGAAAACTAACAAATTCTGGTAATTTTTATGAAAATCCCAAAACACGCAGAAACATCCATACTTACGCATTTTTATTCTTGACAACGTGATATACATATAGATTATTATAAATTGCTTATTTGTAGTAGCTGCACCAAGTCATTTCATTAATAAATAATAATTTGTTACCCAGCTTTAGCTTTGTTGCTATTTGTGTATTTGAAATGTATTTGATTTTTTAAGATTATAAGATACTGTTTACTTCACGTCGTTAAACTAACTCATTAGTGTCCTATGATTTCGCCAGTAAGACTATCGATAATACAATGCTACAGTCAAGACAACTCTATTTCACGCACACATTTACGTTTCATTTTTTGTAACACCGGTAATCTGTCATTGTTGATCTAGTACATACTAAATTTATGGTTTCACCATACACTGTGCCAGAAGTGTATGGTGTCAAATATCGGCAGACACTGACTCGGTAAAAAGAAAACAAAAGACGTCACCGCGCACCGTAAAACACTCGTCTTCTCTCTGGGTTGGTTTCCGCACTTAAACCTTTCCGTCTGTTGTGCGTATCACAAACACACGTGATACTATTAAAAACCTCGCCTGCGACTGAGTTTTTAAACTCACACGTGATTCAATAACCCCAATTTTGCAACCGTTTCATAAACTACCATTGTGGCCACGCTGCGTTCACACTACGTCGCTTTGTATGTTTTCAAGTTTGTGTTTTTTTTGGACATCAAGAATTCAGGGCATTTTGTGTATGGGTCAAAACAAGATCCAGTTAGTCCCTGGTGTTAATTTAACGAACGATTGCGTTTTCCTTTTACGACTAATGAACTGAAAAATAAAAATACTAATCAGTAGGTTAGTTATTAATTAATATACTAATTAGGACTTACGGTATCAATTGGAGGTCATGATAAGTATGTAGGTACTTACTGGGTTGGACATTACATAATTAAATTCAAGCCACCAGCACGGTGGCAAAGTTACACTCCTATAATCGCGCAAAAAATGGAATTCTCGTCTTCAGCAATAGATTTATTATCACTGTCTACCATAATAGGAGGTGTTTTATCATTGATATGTTCTATAGTTCTAATCGCAGTGTGGTGCTTACATCCGAAATGGCGGTCCCTTCACAACTACATCAGCATCAATCAAATCGTAATTGGCACTTTGTACCTATATTTATTTACTCCTGCGCTGGACAGTCCAAATAATGTTTTAATAAAACTAACTGACTCCTTATTTGAACTGTCTTTTTGTTGGTCGCTTTGTGCGTCTTTGCTTGCGTACATAAGACTTGTGTTAGTTTTTTACGGCGACATCTCGCATGAAAAGTTGAAGGCGACTGCCTTAACGTGTGGTATAATGCTTGTTCTTGAGGCAAATATGAAAATCGTTACATCTAGGTATATTTGATAGCCCCGATGCATGGTTCGGAGTGGATGCGATGAGTATATTCATAGTGTCTACGGCTATTCTATTACTATTTGTGCAAGTGCTCAGAGCCGTATTGCCATGCGGCAAGGAGAGGTTCCGTCACGGAAGAGTGAAACGTGTAATCGCACTTATCGGTGTTGCGATACTGTCTGATATTACCTATTATGTCTATAATAATACAATTCATTTTGATACAACTTTTAATTTTGTCACTGGATATGGATCTGCGATGGTTCGAGTGTATTTGTGGTCTCAGATTAATACCGCATACAATTGTTGTGCTCTTTAACAGAGCCTCGCAGGATTATTGGAAGAAACGTAGAGCTCGACGAGTACCGAATAACGTTATTTGACTTCTTTTTTTAAACGTTAGGTAACTATTACAAAATTTAAATGAAAATATTACAATAAAACTTAAAGCTAGCCTTATCTAATTACTATACAAATCATGCCCGCGTGGAATGGTGCCAAGAATACTGGCTGCATTTCCGCGTTGGACAGCCAGGCTGATCCGTTGCGCAAAAAATGAGCCAGCCCTTCTGTCACCCGATGAGGCTATTAAACGCGGTGAAATGTCTCGTAAAAATTTCTTTGCACTAAGACTCCATGGCCCCAGGGTCTCAACGGCAAACGGAACAAAAATGTAACTCTCAATAAGAGAGGCATACTTACGCCGCTTGCCGTTTTCAGCCATTTCTGCTGCGGCTCCCGGTCTTGATACTGTCTCCCTGATATGACACGGGGCCAATGTGTCAACGCACGTTGCGTCCCACATTAGCGCCCGTCCCCGTTCCCAGGGACTAAACTTTTTGACTTCTTGGAAAGGTGTATAATTTTCTGTGTGTAAGGGGGAACGCCGACTTGCAGAGTGGAAGATCGGTGGACTCAACTCAGCTTTATACCCTTTAACTCTTGGCAAGTTTGCGTTCTCCCAAAGACGTAATGGGTCTGACTGTGTAATACTGTAACATATTTTTACCATCCATTTATTAAAATATCTACTTAGGAGTAGCTATACTGTTGTTTTTTTTAATGCCTCTCCACTTCCTTAGCTGTTCAGTGTTTGGATTACGCTTATTGGCTACTATTGCCTTTGCGGTTGCTTCTTGTTAGCATTCTAAGCAGCTAGGCTTCCATCGAGGCCAACGTTCTGATCCGTCTATCAACGCCCTGACCCGTGTATCTAATAGTCCAATAGTCCCTGGCGCTAGGACTTCGAGGTCGCGAGTGGCTAGAGTATGGCCCTAGCCGGCGACCCTGAGAAGTCGGCAGCTTGCTGTGGCACAAGCTGCCGTGCCTGCATGCAGGGGCATGAGGGCAGGGAAGTACATCCCTCAGCAGGAGCCCAATGGGCGTCGCACGAGAGAGACACCGACGCACGTTCGTCAGAGGTCCCGGAGGTTCTCAATATGTGCTGTGGAGGGCCACCGAGGGGGTTTTAGTGGGTAGGATTTCCCCCTCGTAAAAAAAGGCTTCCATCGAGGCGCTCGTAGCGTCGGGGTCAGCTCAGGAATTTGGAGAATTTCATAGCTTTCGTAAGGAGCGTTCTTGGCGACAGTGTGCACAGTCAGCGTTCAACTACCTATTAATATTTATCTCTTTTAATGACACGGAATCACACTTCGATTAAGTATGTACATTTCTTGATAGTGATAGTGGATAACTAGTCGCTTTCTTATCGTTGGTGGGGCAAGTGTCTAAGAAACATCTTGCCATCGCATATAGTGGGTTAAACCACGTTCATCGATTTCTGTACATCTTTTGCGGCCACGCTGCTTCTCCGCACTACGTCGCTTTAGGTAAGTATATGTTTGCTAGCTTTGGTTTCGTTCAGGAAATCAAGAATTCAGGATATTTTGTGTATCGGCGCGTCAAAACAAAGTCTCTGGTGTTAATTACGATCGCTTTCGTTTTCCTTTTACGAGTATTGAACTCTAAAATAAAAATGAGTAGGTTAGTCATTAATTAATATCCTCATTAGGGCCTATGGTATCGATTCGAGCTAAGGATATGTAGGTATTTTTACTAGGCGGTCATTCTATTTTATAATTAAATTCAAGCCACCAGCACGGTGGCAAAGTTACACTCCTATAATCTCGAAAAAATGGAATTCTCGTCTTCAGCAATAGATTTATTATCATTCTCTTCAGCAATAGGAGGTGTTTTATCATTGATATGTTCTATAGTTCTAATCGCCGTGTGGTGCTTACATCGAAAATGGCACTCCCTTCACAACTACATCAGCATCAATCAAATCGTAATTGGCACTTTGCACTTATGTTTATCTACGACGCAGGACAATCTAAACGATGTTTTAACGACATTAACTAGCTACTTGTTTCAACTGTCTTTATGTTGGTCACTTTGTGCGTCTTTGCTTGCGTACTTAAGACTTGTGTTAGTTTTTTACGGCGACATCTCGCATGAAAAGTTGAAAGCGAGCGCCTTTACGTACGGCACACTAGTCATTCTTGAGGTAATTATTGAAATCGTTACATTTCTATTTGACAGCGCCGAAGCATGGTTTGCAGCGGAAGTGATGTGTACATTCATAGTGTCTTCGACTATTCTATCACTATTTGTGCAAGTGATCAGAGCCGTAATGCCATGCGGCAAGCAGAGGTTCCGTCACCGAAGAGTGAAATGTGTAATCGCACTGATTGGCGTTGCGATACTATCTGACATTATTATGTCTATAATGGTACAACTCATGATGATAAAACTTTTGACTTGGTCAACAGCCATGGATCTGCGATGGTTGCAGTGTATTTGTGATTTCAGATTAATACCACATACAACTGTTGTGCTCTTTAACAGAGCCTCGAAGAACTATTGGAAGAAACGTAGAGCTCGGCGTGTACCGAATAACGTTATTTGACTTTTGGATAGGCGTGAAATTTTCTGTATGTAAGCGGGAACGCAGACTTGTCGAGTAGAAGATCTTTTAAACCGAAGGCCCTTTGTGAACAACTGAATCTCAGTCTTATCTGCAGGTTTGCGTTCTGCCTAACTTTAGCTGTAACACATTTCTGCTATTCATTTATTGAATAAAATACTTTTCAAATATTCATTTATTAAGTAAAATTGTTTTTTTAAGGCCACTCCACTTCCTTCTTTTTCCACACTCCACGTGTTTGGATGACGATCCATGAAAGGCACGCCCATTGGCTAATAGTAGCCAGACCATAGGGTCTAGGCGATTGCTAATTGTCTACATTCTAAGCACCTGACTCTTAACAATTTCCAATGAGGCGCCAGGTCAGATGTCCGAACGGATGTATTTGAGCATTTCAATTTTACTGAAGCTATCTTCCACAAAACTATAAATAAGCTAAGAAAGTGACGTCTAGGTCCAGTACACAGTGTAACTCACGGTGATGTAGGCGCCGTAGCTGGAGAGGTTGAGCGGGTGTTCCATGTCGATGTCTGTGCCGAGTTCAGCGGGCCACGACGCTGGAACCGCATCCGCCGCGCCTAGGCTCCAGTACACCTGCGCAGGAAAACATGGGCTCATTTCATATTCAAAAATCTTAATTTCATATACTCTTGTGGCACTTAGTCAAGACTCTACTACTGGTTCAGAAACGCTGAACGTGCTGTAACCACAATAGCTACCTATTAAACTCAGCTCAGTTATTTAGAAAATAATATTTAAAGCAAGATAGTCAACTTGGGGTAAGATTTGCAAGTAGCACCCTGCGAAGACTCCATACAATATGTTTTACATAAACAGAATCAGAAAATCGGGATCTCCAATTTTTTATAGCTGTTCAAAAAACATTCTCAGGGTACCTGCACAACCGCGTAAGGGCCTACGCTGTACACATACAGATATAAAGTGCAGTATTTTTGATTAGCATCTATACTCAGCTTTACGTACGTTTTTTTTTCTCTCTCGTCTGGCTTTTACAATGATTAGCCAATGTCAAGTTTGTTGTTATTTGTAACAAGTTAGCTAAACTATACAAGTATGGACCCCGTCTGTGCCGCCGCTCGCCGACATACGCACGGCACCCCCTTAGAGCGCTTTTCAGTCAGTTTTAACAAAAAAAAACACTCCAAAAAGTCACAACACGCGCGCCAGCAAACGCCACCACAGACGAAGTCCTTTACGTACGTTGACATAGGTATCGCTCGAAATACACGACTTATCTACACTTGTCAGTATTCACTATACAGTTATAATGAGTTTACCGATTTATAACTTACAGCGAAATGACGGAAGTAATTTCTATTATACGACAGCCCCGTGCTGGTACCAGTCTGTGCCAGTTAAAAGTTTTACGACAAAGTGTTTCCTTACAACTTTTACTCACGAATTTCTGTATTTCCATTAAAACTTATTTTGTCATTTTATAAAATGGAGGCCTTTTGCTAAAATCGTCTATCTGCACACATTTTCTATACATTTAAGAGGATACTGCCATCTGTATGTCATAGGGAAAAGATGAAAGTCCCGTCATCTTTTCCGTGAGGTAATCAACTGGAGTCTTATTCGCCATCTTCTGGGTTATCGTGATATCCCCAGAGAATTCACAAAATCACTGAAACTTATCTTTTGGCCAACTGGGCCTAAATACCTAGTGTAACAACTGGGACACCAGAATACGTTGATTTGCCACATGCTTATAGAGAATGTTAAATCACGATGCTGCGATCGACCCTAAAATTCTGAACTTCGAATAATCGACATAGTAAATAGTTATTATAGCGTAAAAACCTTGTATTTACTTTGTCATTGGCCATTGCCATCGCAAGGGCGGCATCAATGTTTGTTATTTTTAGCGCTCCACTCCACATGCGATCATTTAGCATGCACTTCACAATTTATTCACGTGCCATATTTATCAACAGGGTTTTGACGGCCTCTTTGGCACAGTGGTAGGCGTTGTGATCTTATAAGTGAGAGTTTCCGTGTTCGATTCCCTGCAGGGTTTGGAATTTAAATTTCTTAATCACTGGTCTGGTATGGTGGGAGGCTTCGGCCGTGGCTAGTTACCGCCCTTACCCTTCCGAATGCATTTCTAATCGACCAATGATTCTAGATCTCTGCAAGCAAGTGCAAGGTTTGTGACATGCATTTTAAAAATCACCCACTCCCAAATGCCTTTACATAAGATTTACATAAATTCCAATCGCCTATGATCTGAAGAATGCATTGAAAATAATATCCCGAAAACAACAAGACTTCTGTACTTGTGGTAGAGGAACCAAAACATTTTTTGTAAATCATAAAGATTTACAAAAAATGATTACTACTTTTAAAACTACTACTATGCACTATTATTACGTTTAAAAACTCACATCAAATATTTTCCCCAAATCGGTCGCAAGGCAGGAACAGTTGTAGGCGACTATACCCAACTCTTTGACCTGCAAACAGATTTCAAATTGTTACGGTTTAGCATTGAAATAATTGCATGGAACGGCTATCCCGCATAAAAAATCTCTTCAACGTGCCATCGCGTCATACTCGGCATCGTTTGTTGTTTTGTCATAACTCATAGCCTGAGATCTATCTTACTACTATAGCGTACTTTGTAAAACGAGACAGTTTTACGACGCGGCATTGATTTCGAGTGACCTATTTACGGAACGTTCGTTTACCTTCTAGCGTCAGTCAGATATTTTATTTGCAATATATTGTGAACTTTTAAAAAGACAGGATTTATTTTTCAAATTTTCGTAATTTTTCTATGGTACCTTATCTTATTAGTCACCAACGGTACTATCATCTGTCTTTGTTTTTGCTAGCGTTCTGGTTACACCCTGCATATAGAGATCGTTGCGGCTTAACTTCTCAAAAACCGCGTACGATTTATAGCTCGTTCACACAGGCTGCGTAAGCGTAGACGTAGCGCGTACCATTGCGTTGTAGTGTATGGAACTGTATAAAACATGGCACACCGCTTGCGTAAAGCGCGGACGTATGCGTAACCCGGCGTGTTAGGGGTTTACGCGCGTCACTACGCACGTGTCACGTGTACGACATTGGTGTGAATCGGCCTTAATTGCCGAGCGTTCTAGGCTAGTACCTGTGTGAGCGACCTCCAGTCCATGTTGGCACTGCCGATGTAAAAATGCGTGCGGTCCACCAGCCAGAACTTGGTGTGCAGCACGCCGCCGCCCAGCAGCTTTGAGAAGTTGAGGCTGCGCACCTGAGAGAGTGATACCACAACTATTACTTTTTAGTCGTCTTACAAAGATGCACTGCAAGATCTGCAGTCTGCACCTTGGAAAGATATGTGTAATTATTTTGTTGCTGAAATTATCTTCAACTGCAAAAGTTTGTAAAATTTACATTTTTATGTGACTTTTATTTGTGTGTTTTACAAAGTACGATTTTATTTATTTATTTGTGCCTTTCATAATGCTGATCAACTTTGGTTTATTTGTGAGGCACAAATGGCCATACTTTTATCTGACTGCAACGTAAAGGAGTGGTTATGTCTTCACCAATCAATATATTGTTGTTGTTAGTTCCCTTGGGGCGCTCTAGATTAAACGCGTGGACCGATTTTAATGATTCTTACAACAGATTTGTCTCAATCTTACGAATGCTACTAAAGATTTAATATCTTTGAAAGTCAATGGAGTATGGCTAGTCAGATGTCAATTGTATCGTTGAATAGGTTTTCAAAATTATTAGGTTCCCTGATATGGGAGAAATAAGAATAATTCACACATATTTACCTGGGCAGCTTTTTTCTTAATTAAATATTCAGTATCTACGTTAGGATAGGACTTTGAAGGCCAGTTTTGAGCAATTTTCAAGTTTATTTTTCTCTTTGTTCCGGCTGCAAGTAAGGCCTGGAATACTTGCTCGCCCTGCAAACAAATTATCAAAGTATGGGTAGAAGCAAATGTCAGTTTGCAGAAGTATTTTTTGGCATATAAATACTATATTAACGTAACATAATTATTAAAAATACTTAGTCCTATGTCCGCGATGCAAGCTATATCTGAGCCTGCGTTTTGAGTGACGGCGAACCGCGTATGGCAGATTGCGCCGCCAAGTATGCGCCGTTACAAGTGCACACTCGCTCACACTCCGGGCGAGTTAAAAAGAGTCAACATTTATTTAATGCGCCACTCATTCCGCCACCGCTATGCACAATCACTCAGGACACAGACTTCAGTCTGAACCAATCCCTGCATATTCGCCCAAGTGAATTTCGGTTTTTTGAAAATCCCATGCGAACTCTTTGATTTTTCGGTACTAAAAACAGCCTAATGTGATAATGTCCTTCCCCGGGTTGCAAGCTATCGTTTTCCTTTCATCGAATTCGGTCAAACGGATGGGCCGTGAAAACCAAGCAAACAGACACACTTTCGCATTTATAATAGTATGGGTTGGGTCAAAACACCAACAATTAGAAAAAAAAAATATACAAAGCAATAAGTACTTACATCCACAGAAGAGTTATAAGGATATATTTCATTAAACCTAAGTGTCCAATAGAAAGAGGCGATTTCTATTGAAGATTGAGCTTCATCTATCAAATCTAACCAAGCGTTTTTGGTCCGCGTGTGCGTTGTATTCGGAGGATACATGTGGCCCTCCGGTATACTTTCCACTAACGATAACCTGAAAAAAATTTATTGAATCAACAAGTGTGCTATGAGGCCGTTAATGATCTGTTCTGAGTACTGAAATAAATTAGTTTGGTCTATAGAAGGGTTATACGTCCGTCTTTTTTTAGCAATATGGTAAAAGAAAAAGATGCAGATAAACATCATAATCAACGCCTATTTTTTTTTCAGCAGCCTTCTGTCAGCACCTATACAATGTTGGATTGGTTCAGCAGTGGCACCAACGCAACTAGTACTTATGAGCATTGTCACTATTGATGCTGGAACACTATAAGGGTGGGCACTCACCTACACTCGTCTGAGCAATGCAAGTTGACGTGAGCAGCAGTGGGCAGCACCTGCACAATGTTGGGCTGGTCCAGCAGTGGCACCAACACCACTAGTACTATCAGAACTATCACTATCGATACTGGTATACATGACGGTCGACACCATATGCTTCGCTTCTTCCTTCTATACAAAAATAAATAATTGAATCATTCAGTGATCTTATTTTACAACTGAAATAAAAATATTTATTTACTAAAATAATTTCAAATTAAAAATTAATTTATCATTTCACTAGGAGGACATACTTTCACATTTATAATATTAGTAGGATTAGGATGTATGATGTGTAGCTGTAGGCTATAAAGATTTGTACAAAAAAAAAACTTTACACTTGTAACTTAAAAAAAAATAAGTATAACAGAATGCACACACTTGTCATTATAGCTGTTCCCGTTCTCATCCCTCATCATGAAGATCTGCTCCCACTGTTCCAGCTCTTCATCAGACGACGACGCGTTCCCCACACTCCCTGATTCTAGCACAGTCTGTGAACAAAACGTTGAGCTTAGGTTGAAATCTATAGAGTGCACTTTGACTTTGCTAAGACTTAAATTTCAGTTAAAATGAGACAGATTTATGCCACTGGCTCGTTTCAACAGTGTCTCAAGTCTACATACATAGAGAAACTTCTTCAGATTTTCAAGCATTTCGCTTTCTTGTTTCTAATACACACTGCTAGAAAATGGAATACACTTCCAGCTTCCATTTTTCCTGCTAGCTGTAATATTGAACTTCAAACGAAGAGTGATTAGGCACCTTTTGGGCAGACAAGCTCTACTTAGCTAAATATACATTATCATTATCAATAGCCCGTCGCCACTACTGAGCACTTGTCTCTTCTCAGATTGAGAAGGGTTTTACCAAATAATATGCATAACATCATCCAAATATTGCAATAAGTATTTAAATAGTGATTGTGTAGACCTAACTAGACTCCTCAGATACAATTTGGCAATGAGCCAGCAACTTTATTTAGAGAGCTACTAAGGTATACAATGGTGACTTTAGTGTTTTTTTTTTGGGCACTTAGGTCAACTGCAAGATTTTGTTGCTTAACACAGATAAGTAATACCTACTTCTATATCGAAGAAGACCTAAATAATCTCTCCATAGGGGATATCAAAAGTTTTGATATCCCCTATTGATATCAAGAGTGAATAGGCAACTTCTAGGCAAGCGCGCTCCATCTTAGGCTGCATCATTACTTGCTAGCAGGTCTGATTGCAGCCAAGCGCTAGTCTATATAATTAAAAAAAATATGATTTGGTTTAATAGTCTTAAAGATGAAGGTAATGATAATTCTTCTCTCGTCTGGCTTTACACTGATTCATCAAGTGTGTAGTTATTTACAAGTTAGGAAAACGATATGTATAAGTATGGACTTCGTCTGTACTGGCGCCCGCCGACATACACGCGGCGCCCCTTTAGAGCGCTTCTCAGTCAGTTCCTCGGTCAGTTCCACCACCAATAAACACCAGCGGGACACAAAAACCGGCCACTTCTAACAAAAAAACACTCCAAAAAGTCACAACACGCGCGCCAGCAAACGCCACCACAGACAAAGTCGGTAATGATAATAGTCATACGTGTTTTAAAGAAAAAAAACAACAACATAAACCTAATAAGTAATAACTATTCCTCACTGTGAAAAACAATAAGATTCAAAGATGTGGTAAAATTGAACAAAATAGAAATTAAGAAGTATAAAGATTAGAAGATTACCGTCTTACTTGAGGAACACAATATGAATTTAGTAAGAACTATTAGCGTCTTGCAAAAACCCAGAACAGCTAAACAATGTAATTATAATAATTGATAAACAATGACTAAAACTTACTCTAACGTTGCTGATAACTTTTTTGAACAAAGGGATTAAATAGCCCATGATGTGCGTTAGGTACTTTATAAAACACTTGTCGATAATTACATCAATTAACTTAATATTATTTTATAGGATTCTTTGTCTATTTTAAGTCTAGAAACAAAAGTAACGTGGATTTTTTTGCCGCTGGATTTGTTTTTGTTTTGTAGGTATATTTTGAATTTAAAGCTTGTCAAAGTCAAAGTGACACTGACACATTAACTAAAGTGACGTTTGATTAATCTCCCTAAAAGTGTTTCCACTTGCGCTTCCGGTTTCACCCTAGTGTCTGTAGGAAATCGCCCTAAATTACCCTAAAAATTGTTTAAAATACCATGACTTAGGGTGCTTTACAATATTTCACATGAATTATTGCCTGTGTCACTTAAAATGAAAATACCCAGCTCCGCAACAAATTACCTATATTTGTACCAAAATAACTTTAGGCCAATTAAATTATTGTCACCTTATCGATAAAAGTACCTAACTACCAAGGTGTGAGTTTAAAATTGAATTTCGGAATTGAATGGACGTCCCATCTCAACTCCTAAGTACCTAGTAGATAGGTAGGTAGTACCTAGTAGATAGGTAGGTACCTATCTACTAGGTACTGCCTGCTACTGCTAATAAGGTCAGCTTTGAATGTGGCATTAACTTAAAAATTTGCTTACCCAATACAGAAAAAATACTTAGATGCAAGTATCTACAAGTAACTACTATTCACATAAAGTAGGTACCTAAGTACATAAGTGAGCTAAAAATATTCAACTTTAAACCTAGTTCAAAAAATAAACACAATTTTACTAACCATTTCAAATTTTCTGAACAACATAATTTAGAAGAGCAATAGAAGTTATCAGTTGTAAATACCAATATTGTATTTTGCACTATACCACGTAACCTAACACGTCGCATTAAATACTGCATTTTCGTTCGAAATCCTGATGCTTCTACTCGTTTAATACCAACAAATCGTGCAAGCGCTTTTGCAGCAAAAATATAACTGCAAAATAGCTGACGTTGACTACCACCGCATTGTGAAATTGTGAATGTGGTAAGTTAGTATTCAAATACAGTATTAAAGGCTTGGACACACGCAAAGCACGGTGGCAGCGGCGCGCGGCTTTTTTAATGCACGGCACTTCATGGTCGCAGTCTACGTAGAGTTAAAAATGAAAACTCTCGCGGCTCTTGTGACTCTACCAATCATAAAGTCGCGAGAATGCAAGTTGCCAAACAGATTTTCCTTGGGTTGCATTATGTCGGTCTGAATACACGCTATGCATAACTATGCGAATCTATAAAAACTGAAAATGATCCATACTAATATTATAAATGTGAAAGTGTCTGTCTGTCTATCTGTCTGTCTGCTACCTTTTCACGGCCCAACAGTGTAACCGATTCTGACGAAAAGTACAGGGTTAGCTTAAATCCCGGGGACATCCCGGAAAATCAAACAAACCCTTCTCATTCTGAGAGGAGACTCGTGCTCAGAAGCGAGCCGGCGATGGAGTGGTCGTGATGATGATGATGATGATGACTATGCATGCAGGCTGCAAGGTGAGACAGAAACAGCGTGCGTCTGTACTCTGCAGCAGGATATCTCGTACGTGCAATTACAGTGTGATTACAGCCAAAAATGCCTTCATATGCGCGTTCAGCGACATCGATTCCGTCGCGCGTCCTGTATATCCAAGAATTTATTCGATACCTAATGTATAACTAGGTAGGTATGCAAAACGGCACTAACTAATGCAGTAGGTGGGTAATTATTATTATACAGTCACGGATTTAATTTCGTTGGCATAACTTTTTTATTGCAGGGTAATTTGTTACCTAGGCTAGCATAGCTAATTTGTTTAAGCGTGTAAGTTCCTAAACCTATACTTATTTGCTGTCGTCCTACTTATTACTTATTGTCTTAAAAGCCGTTAACTGTAAATAAAATCGGTCAAGTGCGAGTCAGATCTCGCATAGGAAGGGATCCGCACCATCGTACAAGAAATATCACTTTTTTTTTATTTTCATGGCGGCTATTTTGAAATGTTTATTATTTGTTGTTATAGTGGCAATAGAAATAAACATTCTGTGAAAATTTCAGCTTTTCACCTATTACCATCAGTTTTTGTAAAATCCCATACTATGTATTTCGCGATAACTCAATAAACTATTAGTAGGTACCTATATAGGACGGCAGTTTAGGTTTTTAAGACGTGCCTGAGTTGGATAGTAGGTGCATAAATATTATATTATATGAGGACTGAGGAGCCACGTCTTTTCTTAAAAAAAGATTCCGATGAATTGAGAACCTCCTCCTTTTTTGAAGTCGGATAGAAAAGCCGTGCAGGTGTCGACTGTCATGCATGGACAAAGCTCCTTACGGCTTGTGTAGTAGGTACCTATACGTAGTATTTTATTTCCAAGAATGGGATATTTTTTACAGGTAGGTATATAAAACTTTTATATCAAACTGTAAAATCAATAGTTGGATTTAGGTATTTATTGTTAAAGCAATTTAACGATGGGGATCATCGTTAAAAGGAACCAGCTAGGAGTATAAATACGGCTGTTCTTTTATTATTGAGCTTTAAAATTTTATAGGTATTGTAAAATGATTAATTTCTACTTGAAGAAGTTTATTTTCACTAAGGTGTACAACCGGACTATATAAAATACCTAAATCTGAACGTTCTATGGGTAATAGAAGTACCTACGATATAGAGATTCGGTACGGTGTACAAAAAATACGGTATTGAAAATTCAAAATCCTTTATTGTGTCATTTGTTTTATGTCTTAGTATTTTGTGTCTTTTGTGTTTGTATAATAATTTATCATTCATCATCTAGTTAGTGTAAAGTGGCACTGCTGTTCCAATTAGATGTAAAATTGGATTGGGGGGCTTTTGGCGGTCAGTTATTCTGGTTCTCTAGGGATTTTTGTCTGAAATAGCTACTAATTCTATATTGATAGAAATAGTATTTATTTAGTGCAATGCTGAGTATGGGGACGTTGCGAAGCCACGACTCAGCGCAATACTTAGATTGAAATCTATAGAACGCACTATGACTTTGCTCAGAGTTAGAACACTGTTAAAACGAGACAACGTTACATCGCTGGCATACACCTGTCTCATTTTAACTGAAACTTAACAGGGCTCTCTCCGTCACTCGTTTCATACAATCGTAGTTCCAATTTCATTTGAATATTAAGCAACCAAAGTCCATGAAATTTTGCAGACATATTCTAGAAACTAATATCTATGTATGTGGTTTTCCAGATTTCTGTTAAAATATTCTGTTTCAAAGTTACGCGGTCTTAAAAATTTTCATACAAATCTTTAAGCCCCTGTAATTTTAAAACTACTTACATATTTTTAGAAAAATCTAAAACACCACAGACATAGATATTAGTTTTTAGAATATGTCTGCAAAATTTCATGGACTTTGGTTGCTTAATATTCAAATGAAATTGGAACTACGATTGTATGAAACGAGTGACGGAGAGACCCCTCTTAAGCCTGAGTAAAGTCCAAGTGTGCTCTATAGAGACTTCACCGACATTCGCGCCACATGTGTAGAGCGGGCATAAAACAAATTATTCACAAAAGGTACACAACTACACATCCCCATGTGTGAAAAGGATTCGTGAAAAATTCAAGTGAATAACGACTTTGCCTGGATGCTCCTTCAGTTTCACGTTGTTTTACGGTCGGCGAATTTTTGCATAATGACATCAGATGCAGAGTGCTCGTGAATTTTTTAAATGCTCACTTTTAGGTTTAAGATTTAAATCACATTTAGGGCCAGTTGTTTCAAACCATTAGGGTGGAGTTCGCCGACTTTTAAAACGGCTGATTATTAGAAAACCGGCTGATTAAGTGATTTTTACTGTTCACCAGCACCTAACCGAGGTTTGCAGCCCTAAAACGGCCGTTTTACCTAACCGAGCTCGGAAGGGTCGTTTAACCGGGGTTTCCACATTTTTACATCTGTTGTGCCCTTGTGTACAGATCAATTTAGATTATTTTGATTTGTCTTTGCGTTGTTCATTTCAGTAGCGTGCAACAAGTGTTTAATGTAATGGTTGGAAATAATTACTTATCTTACTTTCCACTATATTTTGATATTTTAAAACCAACTCCGAACTGATGCGCTTGTCGTCACTTGAAAAATCACTTGTACACATTAGTAGTGTTGAATTGGGGATTCTGTATCAAAATTGGTGGGGATTTTGGATCACTCTCGCTACGCTCGCTCGCTTCGCTCGCCGTGATCCAAAATCGCCACCAATTTTGATACAGAATTCCCCAATTCTAAACTACTGTCCTCAACAACACATTAAATAAATGGAGTGTAGCTAAATCCAAGCAAAAATTAATCAACTATCCGTATTTTGAACAAACTATTCACATGGTTTAAGAACGAAATATTCATTCTATTTGCACGAGCAAATATGGTGATAAAACTAGATAGGTACTAAGAAACCTTGAATTTTAAAATTACTCTTCAAATGTAATATTTTTACAACATGAAAAACAACTATTTGGCTATAACAACCTACACCAAATATTGTGTTTTCAATAAATGTTTTCAATAATCAGTAAATTAAATAAAAGAAGCAGGTATATGGAAGTTAAACAAGCATATTTAATCATCTAAAACTTTATTATTCATACACCACTTTTTTAAACAAGTTACATTTTTCAGCGCACAGATGGTCGGATGATAAACACAACTATATATGTCAGAATGTGAATTATACAACTCATACAATGTTAATAAACGAGGACATCCTTTATCTTCTAAATTATGTACGTTAGGATTACTTAATATATCTTTTAACCATAACTGCTTTTCAAGGCCTTTACAATAAATATCATTATTTTTTAAAATATCTATTAGATGGTATTTATAGGTCTCGTAAGGCACGATTCCCTCGCTCCATAATATTTTTCTATTCTTTTCAATCCATTTAACTTGTTTCTTTTCTGTGTCTGTTAGCCATTCATAGGGATATGGCGGTTTTATTAACAAAACTTGAACTCGATCACTATACACTATAGCAATCTCTTTAGGCAGAAAGTAATTTTGATCATTTTTAAAACCTTGAACGTCCACAATAATTTTCATGATAGTTTTCGAACAATGTTACTCAGCGGCCTATACTCCACAAGACGATCGTTTATGATTAAACAGTAAGCGCTGGTATTGCTTGGAATTTCCTGAGACGTTTCTATTTCCAGACGAACATCAACTGGACCAGTTTTTAAATTTTCATTTTGTCTGGAACAATCTATGACAAATAAAGGCGCTATTTCTTTAAATGTATGAAGATCAAGCAGTGGATCAATAGGAAGGTTGTAAAACGACTGACGAAACTTGGTGTACATGTCGTATAATATACTGTATTTATTTTCCTCAAACTTGAGATTTAAAGCATCATACGGATAATAGTGGGAATTCAGGAATAATGTGACATTGGTTAATGTACAATGATCGAATATTGTGCTGTCTCTGTTTTTAACGTTTTTTCTATTAGTTTGCAAACCAAATATAACATATCGAGGTTTTTCTAATTGAGAAGCAGTCTTTAACGCCCATGAATGTTTGGTAGTTTTTGGCAATAATGGATATTCATACAAATCCCAATTTCTAAATGCTATTTGTACGGGATTATCTTTTTCTAATTTCCTTAAAAGTATTAATCTTTGCTGATCTGATACTTTAATATGTGGTACTCGCCATTGGATTCTCTGTATATCAATGTCTACAATATCATCGCTACCCATGACAACACTATTTATGTTAGTACTACCTCTGTTAAGTATGAGTTCATGTTTACAGTTTATTATTATTTTATTGTAGTCTTCAGCAAAACCTAAAATCTTATTTAAGGGTATCAAAGCATTAAAATTTCCATTTTGATTTTTAAATCCGTCTATATTCCAACCCCAAGCAGCAGCCGCTTTACTGTCACCGCTATTCATTGAAATGAAAGATTTTATGGTTGTAGTTATTCCAGCATTTCTAATACGATCGATTTCAACACCATTCATTTCGTATCGGATATCTTGAAAAAGAAATGCAATTGCATTATTACTGAAGTCAACACTTTTCTTTTGAACTTTGCCAGCTTGATCTTTATGAGTCACCGAAACTTTTCCTTCAATGTAAATGGAACTGGCTGATGGTAACACGTAAATATCTTGCTGGTGAATAGGTATCCGAATTTCATCATTTTCATTGAAACTGTTATTGTATGGATTATATGTATGAACCTCATAACTCTCGATAGAGTTATCGAATTCAGGTAATTCGTTGATCTGAAGGAGGCTCATACTTTGAAGCCGAGGGCTTTAAGAAATTGTTTATTACTCTGATGAATTTTTTTATATACTCTAACACGTCTTCTTTGTTTTACACTTTCCTTGGTAATAACTTTCTTAATAGTTGGGTTATACTCTTTATAATAATTACTTTTGTTAAATACGATCATTTTGACTTTTTCAAATGAAGACACAAAACAATAGTTTCGCCCTTAAAATTTATATTATTGCCTTCCAAATCCAAAATTTTTATTGTTATTGATGAAATTATCTTTCTTTTGACCGGAAAATATATCACATTACTTGGAGATTCTATAAATCTATGACCTGGAGGAATGTTTGGCACAAACTCATAAATAATATGTGAAGGAGAACCGTTAGTGTACGAACTCTGTACAAGATCACATTCGATCCTTATGACAGACAGTGGTAGAATGTTAACGGATTCTGTAGATTCATGCCATTTATTTGCTTTTAGTTTTTCGTTAGAAAAACCTAGCATAGGTCCAATACTATTTTCTGAATTAAAGTTTATAGTTTCAGTACAGTACAAAGAGCATGTCATTGTATTGATGTTAGATTTTATTTGTAATTCACAATTTTCAACTCTTTCTTTTAGGTATTCATACAAATCTTGTAAATCGTAAGCACCTGGTTGAATAAGAATTCTTTTTTTCTCTTCTCCATATTCAAACACATTATTATTATAGTCTACATTTGGAATTGAATTAAATGCAGAAAAATATACTAAGCCACACTCATATTCGTCTTCCAAAATAAGAGGAGGGGCGTAAAATGATTCTAGAATAGATTTTTCACCCACGATCGTGAGTGTAATAGACATGATGGTTAAATGAGCTTACATATTTTTGTATCATCTATTTATTTTCAATTTTTATTCCAAAAATTAATAAGAAATTTGATACATAGATGGCCACAGTTATAAGAATTAGATCCTTGATAATTGTCATAATTATAATTAATATTCGCTCCCACATATTTTACAAATTCTTTAGGCGGTTTCAAATTACCATAACTATCAAAGTATTCAATGTAATTATTTATTTTTGCATAGGCTACCCAATGAGTTCCAGGATTTTCAGAGCTATCTAAGTTGATGATACCACACTCTTTTTTAAAAGGATATTTTGGAAGTTCATTTCTCATAAATACACCTCTGAAATAAGGAATATTTTTTGAAATTTTTAGAATATCCAAGTTACTTAGAGCACGATTAGGTAGCCGCCGAATCAGTTTTTTTCCTTTGCTGTGTATATTCCCAAACCATTACCATAGGGCTTTATAAATAATCCTTTTCCGATACACAATGTTTCCATCTTCTCGTTATGTCTCTTTAGTTCTTGAAATTTTTTTTTCATTAAATTAATAGCATTGACTGCTTTCACTATACTAGCAGTACCACCCGCTAAGCTGCCCGCGGCAGACAATCCTGCAAATATGGGGACTAGTGGCAAAACCCCACCTGTCTTTGGTATGGGTATTATACGCGGTACATTAACTGAAGATGTCGCTGCTAATTCCTTAGCAGCAGCAAGAGCTAATTCGATTGCAGCTTTTTTGCATTTAGGTTTCAATTTATGGATATGTTTTTTCGCGCGAGATACAATATCCTTAAAGCTTTTCTTAAAACCAGCACCAGAATTACTTGTTTTCAAATTGTTAGATTTTCTTCTCAAAGTCATTTTACGCTTGGATGGTTGTTTCTCCATTTTTAATAAAAGAGAACTCTGCTCAGTATCGTAGATAATAAGAGACTGAAAGTTGTTAACATAAAATGTGTTTATAAAAGATTTAGTTTATCTATCCAACTGTTTTCACTAGGCGGCAGACCTAACCATTTGACATATAATTTATTTCCTTTTGTTTTTAAAACCTTTTCAATAAGATATATATCAGGATGTTTTGTTTTTTGTAATTCTTCAGTATAGAATGATCCTAAAATAGGTCGCTGTCTTGCATCTTTTAGAAGGTAAGTAATTGGATGAGTGTTTTGAACTTGAGCTATATTAAAAATTTCAGTTGACCAGTTGGGAGTATATCCTTTGTCAAAAGTTCCTTTGTATTTGCTTATTCTTACATAATCTCCAATTTTGAATTTTGAACGTTTCTGCGATGGTGCTGATAATTGTAGTAGTCTGTATCTTTTTAGTATATTTTGTTTATTCTTTTCATTAACTTTATCTGGAGCTGTACCAATTGTTCTGTGAAATGTGGAGTTATATTTTTTCATGATGTGCTCGAGGGTTCCATCATTCCATTTGTAATTCCCTTGCAAGCTAAATTGCTTGTACATTTTAGTTTTCAACGTTCTTATAAATCTTTCTACTATTGACGCCTTTTTAGTGGAATAAGTGGAATAATGATTTATACCGTATTTTTGTAATAATTTTTTGAAACAACTATTATAAAATTCTGTTCCTAAATCAGTTTGTAGATTTTTGGGAACACGACCTTTTTCTAGTAACTTACTAAATGCTTCAGTCACAGTTTCTTTATTTTTAAGTTTAAGCGGATATGCCCATGCATACTTTGAAAAAGCATCGATGACTGTTAAAATATATTTATATTGTGAATTATCTTTTGAGAATGATTGCATATCAACTAAATCGGCCTGCCATACATCATCAATGTCTTTAAGTATAACATGTCTTCGAGGAAAATTTTTCCTAACATTTTTATGTATTTCATTTACTACACTATCTTTGCTCATTTTTTGAATTTACGACTTACACCTTCTATATTCCTTTTTAGACTATTTATTTCTGATTTTAACTGCAACAATGTTTCCTCTACTGTTTTTAATCGTATATAGAGCCCATCTAAGAATTTGTCAACATATAGTTTAGTAGCACAGTCGTTTGGGTCAATGGGTGTACCAACATGTTTGATGATTTTATGTTGAGCATCAAAGATATTTTCTAAGGCAGAGCTATCCATTTTCAGTTTCTTGTGTACATGATGACCAAACTTGTTGACATTCATGTTCAACAGTGTTTATAGAACTAAGCAAAAATGTAACCAGGTTTTATTTTTATATACTTATTTTATTATACCAGCTTCTTTAAGTTCTTCAATTATTGATATAATCTCATTGTCATGACTAGTGTTGCCAGCATCTTTTGAAGCAATTAAAATTTTCAATCTATCTACTAACTCATTCGGATCATCCCAGTATATGAAATCTGTATTTTTTTTCAAAGTTTTAAGAGTTGGCATAAAACCACCTTGTTTTTTTTCTTTTAATTCACTATCAGTAAAGAGAGGTTTCACAATTTTAGTATATTTTGTCCCTTTATCGCCTTTAATCTGATTTGTAGGGTTATAATCTCTCCTATGTGCACTAGTATTGCATAAAATATCTTTATATACTAATTTATCTTGATCAGATACAATCTTTACATCTGGTTTACTCTGAAATAATAATTCTGCCAAACCTGGGGTTACTTCATAGGATCTATTTCCTATTTTAGCCATCATATTTTTGCTATGAGCATCACCATCTGAAAATGTTACTTTTGTATTTCCAATCATTAAATTACTATTTTCATTACGTACACCAAAAGGTACATTCAAATTATAGATTTCATTGCTTTTTTCAGGCGTTGGAGATGGAGTATAGAATTCTTCGATTTCTTCAAAATTTTGGGTAGAAGTTATTGGTTTTGGTGTTACATAATTTTTATCATCATTTTCTATGTTTTTAATTTTATCAGAAGTTGAAGGTGAACATGTATCTGGTAAATCATGGTGACTATTGTTTTTATTTTCTTTTTTTTGCAATACTATGGATTCTAATGGATCCGTTATGGATTTAAAAAGTTTGCGCCTTTTTAGTTCTAAATCATCTTCTTCTTCACGCATTTGTTTTGCTTTCTTTTTGATGGTTTCAATTGATTTAATTAATTGTTTCTTTACAACGGCTTCCATTTTTAAATTAAATATGGGTAGGTATTCTTACCAGTGCTCTCATTTGACTGACTAAATTTGTGTCTCGTATGTGGTATATAATTGTAAAATTGTTAGTCGAATTTCACGAATATGTCAAATGTTTTTCTGTACCGACCGTTATTTAGTTCGCAATCTTTGTTGATTGATAAAAACATAAACGGATCTTTCCAAATACTTGCACACAATTGTTTAAAGACATGCCAGCTCATATCAGAATTAACATGTTCCTTATATATATGTTTTAAGTTTATATCATCTTGCTTGAAAATAATTAAAAAGTTAACATTGTCACGTATTAATTGCTTAGGAATTTTTGAATATGTTTGGGTCAAGTAAAAGCAATCAATTTGTTTGTGTCTGCCCATCGAAAAATAATTTCGAATATTAACTTGATTTTCACAAGTCACGTCGTCAAAAATGAAAATAGAATTTCTTAAGGCTTCAGTTGGCGAAATAACTTCTTCACTATTTTTGAACATAATAAATTTAACATCTGGAGTATTTTGAAAAACTTTTTGTAGGAAACAATATTTAGATTGAAAAGTGGACTTTGAGTAAATATAAACATTTTGGAATTTAAGTCCATTTTCGTGCAATAATAAGTTTATCATAATATTTGTTTTCCCACAGTTGGAGGGTCCGCAAATTATGCATCGAATTGTGTTTGGTAGAAGTTTACTATGTCGGCTAAAGCATGGTGGTGGTGTTTCAACATCTATATAATTTATTTTTAATGATTCAGCCTGTTTTATCAACTTCATATTACTGATTGATGATAATTTTAAAAATGCAACTTATTAAATAACTTCATATTATTGCTAGTTGATTTAAATTTTAAGGTATTGCTTGTAGGTATCACATTCGTGTTTCACTTCGCACTTGTCTAGCGCACTATTATTTGTCGATGATTATATTAAAATGTAGGTATACATTTTAATTTAAACCTTGTGATAATAGTATGAAATTGAAATTCGTAAGAACTTAATATTAAACAGGTTCTAACATGTCGCTAGAGATTGCATAATGCGGACGAATGTCATACAAGTATATACAATTGTTTTGAAAACTTGACTCCATAGATTTGTTACTAAACAATTTTCATTCCCAGATCTTCTCACGCAAGGAACTCACTCGCTTCTGGTTAGTGAAAAAAATTACTTATATAATATTTTGACTGTATTCTTTTCTATTTTAGAATTTGTTTATTGATATTTTTATAAATGTTGTTTTATTGTTATATTTATAAAATTTTGTATTTTGTTACAGCATCATGTCGGACTTTTATTTCACGGATGACGAAAGAAACACAAGTATGAATAATCCATTTTATGGAGCTCAAGACTTGGATGCTATTTTAGAAAGAGAAGAAGAGAATAGATTGAAAGCTTTACGTGAGCAAAAAAATAATGAAACACTTGAAAATAACACCAGTTTGAAAACCATAAAAAAGAAAAATAAATTGTCTTTAAAAAAGAAGCTTCCAAAAATAGATCATGTGATTTCACCAGCTCCAGATTCATCTTTTGTTATACGGAAAAATAAAGCAAAGGGAAGCCACATTATAAAAATTGAAATACTTGAAATTGATAGTAAAGAACAGGAGAACAGTGCAAAGACTAATTTGAGTGTACAGTACATAGTGAGTGATAATTATGACAATATGATGGATGCTACAGAAGATTTAATTAATAGGATTATACAAAAGCTAAGTGTGCCTGAATAGTTAAATTTAATATTATTTTATTGTTATTTTGCGATTGTAAAAATAAAAAGCATAAATGAGTTCTAATTAAAGTATAAAGTATATTTTATATTTTCATATCATGCAAGTAAGTTGTAGTCCGAATATTTTCCATTAAGTAGTAAGTTTTTATAATACGTTAATCTTATGTTAAGTACTAAGTTTATGAAGTAATGTAAATAATTGGTTGAATTAATAAAGGGAATATAAAATATGTTGTGATTTTATTTGAAATAAAACACTGTGGTAAACTTAATCAAATTTATTAAATGCTAAATTACCATTAAAACTAATATTAAAATTAGACACATAAAAATTTGTAAAATACATAGGTACTTAGCATAATATTTTTACTAAAGAATCGTGCTGTAATGCCCCCAAGGCAAAGTTTTAAAATCATTTTCCATTATTTGCCTTTTATTATCATCACTATTTAATACTAATTTATTAATTTTCTGAGTAAAAACCTGATGATTTTTTGATCGTATGACAAACATATCATCTCTTATATTTTCATTGCAAAATAAGGCTTTCTTATATTTCTCAAAGTTTAATTTTTTTGTCACAGGCTTCGTGATACCCTTTGCTTTACTGATAGTTTTTTTCTCAGAAAGTAAACAATATAATTTTGCGCGTAAACCAACAAATTTAGAAATGATTTCTCCTCCCATTTCGTCTTTAAAATATCCAGGTATTTTCATATTAGCTTTCGGCATATTAAAAATATTATCATCTTCAAAATTGCTAGTATCAAAATAATGAATGTTATCTTTCATATCTTCATAAAAATCATCAGTTTTTACAAGATATAGTAAACTATCAGTATCCGTATAACATAACTGAACATTATTTCCATAGATTCTTTTTATGACCGAATAATGAAAATGATACAAATGCGTTTTCGACAGTTCAAGAATCGTGAATCCAATATATATTGGTCGATCTAAGACAATTTTTGTTTTTTTCAATTGAATAGCTACTAAGTTTTCAGAAAAAATTGATAAACTGTGAAAATGTGGTGCACTAATATATTTTTCCGCTCCATTCAATTTATTAGTATTATTTGTAGTATCTCTCCAAACGTTTACTAGTTTTACGTCAACCTGCTTCCTTTTGTTTTCTATCGTTTTTCCAAAAATAGAATTATTCTGCTTTTTAAAAAAGTCTTTCTCAAAATCAGACTTGGCATTTTGTCTGAGACTTGTGTTTAAAAAAATATAAGGCTCTAAAAAGTTGTCCTGATAAAAAGATAGCACTCTGTATATTTTTAAAAGCAATAAACCATTCTTTAAGCATTCTTGCAAGTGCATATAATGAATAACAAAACGATGTTTATTATATAAATTTGCCACCAATTTTTTGCTTTGATTTTGAGCAGGAGAATATTTTTCCGCAGCAAATGGTAGGTCTGAATGAGCATCATGAATATTATCCGGATAACATAAATCTACCTCGAGAATATATCCACACTGACTTTTTTTAGAAATGTTCCTTACATCAAAATTTTTAATTTCATTTTCATTTAAAAATTTAAAGTCACGCATTGGCATTTTTTGCATCATAGCAAAACCGTAAAGGTTGACACAGTCTAAATAAATTAAGTACGTACTTGACTCATTTTTATTGTAGGATGGTAAATATTTATTGTTTGCTTCAGCATATCTCAATGAACACTGGGCTAAACCACCTCGAATACCTTTTTCTAACATCTGATACATATCCACATCAGAAATCAAATCAAGCTCAACTTTAGTATATAACAACATTGCGTCCCAACTTAAAGATGGAGATGATACATAATAGCAGGGGTCTAAATTATAATAGTCTAAACTCATATTTCTGAACTTTTCAAAAACGTCGCATAGTAATAAGACATCGCATTGTAAGTATAAATCTGTATACTCTCCTAAGTTTTTTATACCAAAAGTTTTCCATATTTTTAAAGCGTGTTCGTAATCCTCAATGGAAATATTTTCACCTGTGAGTTTATTAAAAAAAATCGAATGTTTTGGTAACTTTGTTTCATTATATTTCTCCCATGCATCCATATAATCATAACAATAGACACCCTTTTTACAGGCCAAATTTAATAAGTGTTCATCCTTAATAAATACACGCATATGCTGAAAATCATTCGGATGAAGACTCTTTGCCAGTTTATCCAAACCCGAACTCAAAAAATTAAATGAATCGATAAACTTCAGTTGAGCAGCATTTGTTTTATCAATAGGTAAAAATTTTGTGAATGATATATATTTTTCTTTAGATTTTGGTATCAAGCTCGTTTTTCCGGTAATTTCTGATAATTCTTTAATAAATAAGTGGCAATCATAACCACTCAAGTTATGAAAAATGATCGGTATAAACGTACATTTTTTTGCATTTATGTTACAAGTGTTGTGAGCAGGGCCTCGGTATTTACCTGTAAAATGGTCATGATCCTTTACTATTATATCATATTTTTTAAACATTGTTTTACAGATGCAGCAAATTTTTGCTTCATTATATGAAGTCAACTCTTCGGTAGTAAGAGGAAACATTGGATTATTTGTATTTAAAATACCGTGCAATCTTTTTACATCTCGCGTAATGCTTTCAACAAATTTTTTACCACAGTTTGGTCCGCGATAGCTTACAAAGTCATTAAGCTCAGGTTTAGAATGGCAACATATGTAATAAGCGAAACAAGATGGTTCATGTGTTTGTATATCTTCAGTATAAAGAGATTTATTTTCGTTTGAATATTTACAAAGCAAGCTCTCAAAATCGCCATATATCACGATAGGAATTCTTTGAGTTCTCTCATAGTTTGAAAAATGCAACTTACTACCATCTTCTGGAAGTACAGTTTGTCTTTTAGCACAATCGTGATTGTGTAGTTTTTGTTCATTTGCGAAATATAAAAAACATTCATCACATAAAAATATTTTAGACTTGTGTTTTGTTAATTGCCTTCGCACAAGTCGGCCAAAGTCTTTAATCAAACAGTAATGGGCTTTGTCATTTTTAGTAATATATAATAAATTAACATGGGTAAGTTTTCGAGCTAAAGTCACATACAAAGGACCTGTAACTGTATTATTGGCTTCTAACCCATAAACATTTACACTAATAGTTGGATTGTTCTTCTCAAAGGTTTTAATATCTTCAATTCCCGGAGGAAATGTCATATTTCTTATGTCAAAAAGCAATGAATAATGAGGATATGATGAAACTCTATTGGAATTAAGTTTTGTAGGATACATTTTAGCAGCAATGCACCATAAAAAGCAACAATCATCGAAATTATGAATATTTAGACATGATTTTGTATTTCTTATATGTGATGGTAATGCCAAATATGATCCACCTTTCAGAGGATTATATTTATTAATATTTATCTCCAAATGACTGATAGAATCAATTGTCCAACCAGATTCTGACTGTTCGAATTCTGCGCATTTGCAAGTTAACTTTTGAGCACATTGTAATAAAAAATTATCAATATCAGTACTTTGGACTATAATACCATATTTAGTACTGAAAGATTTAATAGACTTTTCAAAATTTTTTGGTAAAATATACGAAACAAATAACTCGAAATTTACTTTAATGGCAGTGTGTTTCTTTAGAGATATATTTATGATCTCGCGTGTGGTTTTAAATATTTGTGAAAAAAAACTCTCTGGAACTAAAGTTGTAGAGGTCGGATTTACTTTGTAACTGATTATTCTGTTTCTAAAAGCCGTTTTTATAATTTGCACATTCTCATATCTAGATTGAAATAAACTATTAGATTTATGAGTATTTGTTCTGTTATGTGACGATATAGATGTTTTAACATAAAGGTTACACTCTTTGCAGAAAAACATTTTCAATTTCATAGAATTGCTTATCTTGTTTATCTATTTAGTATCTAGTTTCTCAGTTCTGGTTTTAATATTCTGCGTATAAAAAATCGGTAAGGAAATACAGCTAAATAATAAATCAAGCTATTGGCTAATAAACAGTAAACAGTTATTAATAGAATGGAAGTAATGCGATGTTTCGATATCAACATTCAAACATGTCAAGTATCTAGTTTGTATGGTTCTAGTTTCTCAGTTCTAGATTTTAAATTTTGGATAGTTATGAGATGACTGTATTAAAATAAAGTAATCTAGTTATTTTCAGACAATGTGCAGACTTAGTAAGAGTATAAGGGTTGTAAGTATCACGTTATTAATATCCCAACTTCAAATCTTTCGATATGAACATTTAGACATTTTTATTTAATTTTATATGGTTCTAGTTTCATATGGTTCTAGTTTTTATGTTTCTAGTTTCATATGGTCTAGGCTTTGTATGGTCTAGGTTTTGTATGGTCTAGGCTTTGTATGATCTAGGCTTTGTATGGTCTAGGCTTTGTATGGTTTAGGCTTTGTAATTTCTGTAAAAAAAACACGTTAATTTAATTTTATAGGTTCTAGTTTCATATGGTTCTAGTTTTTATATTTCTAGTTTCATATGGTCTAGGCTTTGTATGGTCTAGGTTTTGTATGGTCTAGGCTTTGTATGATCTAGGTTTTGTATGGTCTAGGCTTTGTATGGTTTAGGCTTTGTAATTTCTGTAAAAAAAACACGTTAAAAAATATTTACAGGCACAAACATAAAGATAGTAATTTAATTGTCATACTTATTATATACAATATGTTGCAGATGAAATATTTTTTGAATTTATTTATGAAAATAATTTCTAAGATTTACAAAATTTAATTTACAAAATTTATCTTAGAAATTATTTTCATTTGCAGGGTATAAAATGGGCTGAATATTTTTTAGTTCAGCCTTACTATCATCAATTAATTTGGTGAGGGACTTCCATACCACCGAATTTAAATCAGTTGCAAGTTTTAGTGTGCAGATGGCATGCTTCCAACGCTCATTGTTCGCGAGTTTCTCCACTTCTTCAGAGTTGTAGACGCGCAGCTCGAAGTAGTAGCTGCCTTTCTTCGATGGGTCTGATTGGGATGTATACCCCGACGCAACGCGCCGACTGAGAAAACTTCTCAATTTCGCAGCGCGCACTGGCTTGCTAGTAGATTCATCCTGAAATTGAAAAATATTCAATTTAGTATCATCTGCGATAATTTCAACTCTCTACCTATTATGGTTCATGAGATAAAGCCCGCTGACAGACAGACGTCCGGGCGGACAGCGGTAGCTTAGTAATAGGATCCCACTGGTACCCTTCGGATATGATCCCTAACAAAATAATAACTTTAACAAACTATATTCATAAATTTATATACAGACCAATTGCCTAACAACATTCTTATTGGGAAGTCTTTTAAAAGCTTTAATCCAATAAAATATAAATAAGACAACTCACCTCAGATTCGGTAATAAACCTCCTCCGCTTAACAGATGGACTCGTAGGTGTATTTGGAGACGTTTCGGGTTCAGATTCCGATCCGCTCGATTCAAACGGATTCTTCGGAGCAGAAGAAGTCACCTCCTTTTTCTTGATCGTCTTCTTCCGCTTCACCTCACGTTTCTTCTTAAGAGACTTCGATGTTGATGGGGGCTGCACCAAAGCGATGGGGTCTTCGTCTTCGTCAAATGGATTGATGAAAGATGAAGAGGCCCTGAAAAACAATTTAAGTAACTATCAACATGAAAACTCCAAATAAAAATTCAATAGGTACCTAGTTGCTTAATTCAAAAATAAACATATAAAATAAAAATACTTACATACTTTATTTCGACTGTTGTTGTCGTCGTATCCAAAACTCGGAAAGAAAGGAATGGTGACGCTTAGGATCGACCTATTTATACGCTCGAATTCTAAAACCTCTTTCATAATAAACGAAATGGATTGAAATAAATTAGATTTAAACATTTGCGCATGTAACTTTAAACACTAAATCATCACAACATAAAACTTATATTTGCGAAAGTAATCAGACTAGATTTATACATTCGTATGAACACTGTCTTACGTATAAATTATTGCCGCATCAGCTATAGGTGTTCGATTTTGAAGCATGGAAGACGCTGTTGTTTATAGTTACGCAGTGAATTGAGATCTAACCGTAAAAGGAATGGTATGCGTCGGACTCGCGATAGTTAAAATGTTAAAAGGTTATACATTTTACTACTTTCCATAGGTAGGTATAAAATTTGTGAAAGGTCTAATAATATTTGCTCCTATTTGATGCTTCAATCTTCTTCCTTGCGAATTTGATTTAAAACTTGAGTGGAAATCCTTTAATTTTCGACGTCAAAAAATATCCTGGATCCGTCTCCAAGATGTGAATTGTCTGTGTATCAAATTTCGGCAAGATTCAGCCGTTAGTCTTTAGTTTAGACAGACGCCTTTTTGCATCACTAATCATACTTATTATAAATGCTAAAGTGTGTCTGTTTGTTTGTTTATTGGTTCGTCCTTCAATCACGTCGCAACGGAGCAACGAATCGACATGATTTTTCGTGGGTATAGTAAAAGAACTGGAGAGATATAGACAACTTTTTATCTCGGAAAATCATAGAGTTCCCGCAGGATTTAAAAACCTAAATCCATGCAGATGAAGTCGTGGGGTCATCAGTGAATTTATTATATTAGTACGCATTGTACGTATTTTTTTCGTCCATTAATCTCTATTTATCAAAGTATTTATAACAATCGAAATATATTTAAATAGCGGGAAATGTGTCTAAATTCATCATTAAAGAATTAATTTTCGATAAATAATAATGTATGATAAGCTTGCACACCTTACTAGAAATCTGCTATAATATATTTTTACTAATAAATCTTTATCCAAAATTCATTGTTTGTAGATCAGAATGGAGTTAATATATCCTAAATATCCTCGCTATGCAACTCAAATCGCAAGATTGCAAAGTTTTGATACCTGGCCTCAAGATTTAAATCAAAAACCTCAAGAAATGGCTGATGCTGGTTTTTTTTATACAGGAGATAGTGATCGCGTGATTTGTTACTTTTGTGATGGCAGGCTCAAAGACTGGGGCATCGAAGATCATCCATGGTCGGAGCACGCACGCTGGTTTCCGTCCTGTCCCTATGTTTTACTTGTGAAGGGTGAAACATACCTACAAAGTGATAGCAAAGATGTTTGTGGTGCATCAAAAGTATCTGAACAATTTGTAAATAACAATATAATAAGTTCTTTTGCAGACAGAAACATATTATGTGTTGAAAATATTAAAGAAACACTTTGCTGCAAAATTTGTCTTGTAGAAGAAGTAGCTGCGTGTTATATACCATGTGGTCATGCTATAACGTGTACTAAATGTGCTTTATCGTTGGATAAAATGTTATGTCCGATATGTGGAAAAGCAATCGTTAATGTAATACGAATATATTTCTGATGAGCTATAAACATTTAAAGAGTCTACCTTTATCCAACCTATTATAAGTATGCGCAAGCCTCGAATCAATCGATCGAAATTCATACTAATGAATACAGCAATGCCGGATCAAGCAGAAACACGATCAATATACAAAAATAATTTGAGCGCAACAAATCAAATGGTTAACTATGCGAGAGCAAACTTTTAGACGTAAAATTATCATGCATATGGGCTCGTTCGCATTTCTTATGAATGCCGCAGTCTCGTCGAACTCATCGTATTATATCATCCACTGTGCGGTGCGGGCGTATGATATAGGATCCGCAATAACTAGTCATTGAGGATTTTGTCTCACTGTTGATAGTGATTAATTGTTGCTTGGATTTAGGAATACTCCATTTATTTAATGTGTTGTTGTGGACAGTAGCCTACATTGGGGATCCTGTATCAAAATTCATGGGGATTTTGTATCACGGTGAGCGTAGCGAACGAGCGTTAGCGAGAGTGATCCAAAATCCCCATGGATTTTGATACAGGATCCCCAATTCAACACTACTCACATTTTTTGCCCTCCATTTTAATATTGAAATTATTTTAAACACTAGAATCTCTTAAAATCATCTTTAAATGCACGCACAAATAATTACGGCAACACGACAGCAAAAAATCAACAGTCCAACACGTGCAGGACACATGATCACGACTGTGACGTCGGGGCCCCGAAGTTGTAAATTTGGGACGGTTACTACCTGGCAAAATTTAGAACAATAGTGTAGTTTATCTTACCCATAGCGTCATTGTACTTTTCCAGTTGAAAGTATTTTATTTTATGCTCCTAAATATAGGCGTCACAGTTTGTTGTGTTGAATAGTAATGACAATGTGTCTTCGCTAACGCGTTGCGTTTTAGCGTTCGTTCGTAGCAGCAGCGTAGCTGAGAACAGATGGTGTTCCGCCGATTTAGTAACCATGCTACACTTTTTCGTGATGAACAGTAAATATTAAAACGGTTGTTTAAACGACGGTTTCGAAATAACCAGCTGATTTAGCAACCGTTGTTTATGTAGCTTTCGGCGAACTCCAGCCTTAGTCTTCGTAACTTACATTCGTTAAAATTTACAGATACAGACGAACTTTAACATCTGTTAATTTTGGAGCGTTGCTTCATTGTAAAAAAAAACAGTTCGTCATTGTTATTTGGGTTGCCTGTTAGATAGAGAAAGTTAAAGAGAGCGTAAGTATATTGGGCTGCCGTGGACGAAATTCGGTCAGCAGCTACACAATGTAGCACAATGCGACAGGTCGAGATGGCATTTAGGTGGTGACGCCTCGCACAGCCTCCGCGATTACCCAGTTCGGGATAACGCGGATGACGTGCGGGTATGCGGGGCGTCTCCCCGCCTCATACCCCGATTGTCATCTCGACCTGTCGCGTACTATAGTTTTAGGTACACTGTGTTGCTCCTGACCGAATTTCGTCCACGGCAGCCCAATATCTTACGTTCGCTTTGACTCTATCTCTAAATGTGACTTAAATCTTAAACCTAAAAGTGAGCTTTAAAAATAAATAAATTTAGGTAAGTAGGTACATTTTTTATTTTATTCACATTACAAGTAAGCCCTTGACTGCAATCTCACCTGGTGGTAAGTGATGATGCAGTCTAAGATGGAAGCCGGCTAACCTGGAAGGGGTATGGCAGTACTAAGGTTATTGCGTTGCACAAGATATAATAATGTTATCTCTAATATTCTTGTTATCAGTTACAGGAATTATATAAACGAGTCTGCGTGTATAATTTAGATTACAGGCCGTGTTGTTTGTGCATGATGGCTCGATTAGACGGCGGGCGTGGCATGTTACAGCCACATTATAATTTTTATACAGCCGCTAGACTAGTAGGTATAATGCGCAAAAAGCCGTTGACTTTTACACAGGCACGTTCAGATATTTAGATCATTACCTAATCTAAGGCTGAAATCTGTGATAGCATGCTTAGATTTAGCTGAGAATTAAGTTTCAGTTTAATTTTTATATTTAAGTATTTTTAATATTTGTGAAAATCTGTATTATTACTTTCTGAATTAAATAAATTTGCATTTCAATCAAATCATTAAATCTGATATGTTAAAACGAGACAGATTTATGAACATTTATCTCAACCTTATCTACTGGTCGCATAGCTCAAAGTCTACCTTGAGGGAAATAAACAAGCAATGTGGTTCACCAGAATACGATATTATCAGGGATTAACGTCACTCTTGCATGAGTAGCTACCACGCTTTACTTCATGATTACTCTATCCTGGGATAGAACCTACTTACAATACTTACTGTTAACTTATTGAAGTGATTGGACGGTCAGTCTACAAAAAAATGTGACTGCATAAATTGTAGGAAATTGTCTCTAGTTTAATTGTTATAATCCCTTTTATCGTAAAATGAGTCGGAAAGAAGTTATCGTCAAAAAACTGTTTTTGGACGCCATTTTTATTTTTTGGCAAAGATATGAGGTGGCTAAATAAAAATTCGGAAAGAGCACGTCGAAATCTATAAAACCACCAATTTTCATAACTCCCGGAAAACTTTCCAGGTAAAACTACCGAATGACTGGACTATTATTTGTTTAACAAAAACACAAGAGTGACACAAATATGATAAAAATACCTAACCCACGGATTTTTCGCCCTGAGGTCTACTCTAGAGGTTTGTCTGTTACCATATTTATTTTATATCCATCTTGTGTTGCAGTAAATAGAATTAAAGACACAGGAAAGTGGATTGGATTTGGATGCCAAGAGTAATTTGTTATATTACCTAAGTACTTAGGTAATCCTACCCATTGCATGCACTGTATACCTACATTTATGTAGACACTTATTAGATTAAAACGACTGTCTAAGGTCTGCATAGTTGAGCAAACTTTTTTAACATCTGCCGATTTATCTATACACATAGATGAAAACCACGAAATCACTACCCATATTATAAATGCGAAAGTGTGTTTGTTTGTTGGGTTGTTCTTCAGTTCGCCGCAACGGACTAACGGACGTCATTTTTTACATGGATACCTATACTTAGATCTGGAGAGTCACATAGGCTACTTTTTATCCCGGATAATTAAAGAGTTCCCACGGGATTTCAAAAACCTAAATCCACACGCATTAAGTCGCAGGCATCAGCTAGTAACTATTAAAAATATTTCTATACGATCAAAATAATCAAGCGAATAATGAAGATTTGGAAGTAATGCGGTCACAGCTGCGGTACGTTTGAGTAAAGCAAAACAGCAGGTGCGAGATAGAAAATTGTTTCGTTTCAAGTCCGTAGGGTTCATCTTAAATGAAATTTTCTGTAATGTAAAGGTTACAATTTCAGGTTTTTCGACTGGGGTGAATAATAGGTAAATGAATTTATTTTATTTGGGTACATTTACTTGTTTACTTTTATTTATTAACATTTATCTAATTAAAAATTTCAGCCTAAGTTTTCGTAATAGGTATCTAAATGTAATGTTTTTGAAACGAAGCTTTGACGGATAGAGAGGTTTATAAGCACAGATGCTAATTACTACCTCTATGTAAAAGTGAAACAAACGCGACGATGAAACAAACCTCATTACTTCGTCTCTGTCGGTCGTATCACGACCTCACGGGTTTCTATTATAAAAGGAGAAGGTGACTGACTGACTGAGTAATCTATGAACCTTGACAGAACTTTTTACCTATTATCTCCCAAAGCCACCATGATCCAATCTTAATAGTCGCTAACCGTTTCTCCCTGTGTTGAAGACATACGCAGAGAAACTTTCAGCTTTTATAAAATAACGAAGGCCTGGCCCTCGCTGGCTCTCACTCTATAACTAATGTATATTTAGAACTTAGAAGCCGTAAAATCGGTATAACCGTTTTCACCTGAAGTTAAGCTATAAACGTAACTAGTAATTTCTAGTTTATGATTATACCTGCAGACCGCATTACAATTATAATAATACATAATTTGGAGGACTGAAGCACAGTTGAGGCGGTAAAACACCGAGTTTTGGTCCTATTTAGAAAAACTTAAACCTTAAGTTAAGGGGTTAAGTTTTATTTTAAAATAAATATTTTTGTTCTCATTTAAAAAAAAACTGGCCACTTGAGCGATTTCATTTTGTTCGTGATCTGTCATTCATATCTACTATTATTTAGCAATGGTCATAGACATACAATTTTCGCTTCGCTCAAAGACTGACAAAGTAAGGGAGCGAGAGTAGTTAGATAAGACACACTGCCGCGAGCGAAAGCGAGATAGCGAAACAAGATGCCGATAAGTCATTGTTTACGTGAGTATCGGTCCTTATGAGTTCGGCCTGTTCCAAGTCGAGGTGATTTTTTGCATTTACTAAATAATTTTACGATTAAAACGTAAAATCTATGTCCTGCCACCATGGTGTCTTGTTCAGTGAGCGAATGTGACGTTACAAGACGTTATAATCCGCGTAAATACACGTTTCACAGGTAATTACTGATTATTTATACTAATTGTTTATAATCATTATTTCATCATTTGTTGTTTGAAAATTAGGCAAAATAGCTATTGGAAGCTTAGATGATAGGTTTCCCTTAAGACTTATCATCAAATTACATTGCTAAATGAAGAATTTTTGGATATTTTGTGTAAAATTTAAAAACGTTTGTTTACGATAGGGATTGACAAAGTAATGACGTCACAAGTATCGATAGTCGATAATCGTGTCTACCGGTAGGTTTGATGTGATAGGTTTCATGTGATGTATGTAAAATACAATATAAAACACTAGGTACTTTCCAATAAAAGAAAAGAACGAAATAAATATTTTCACTAATTTTTATTTTATTTAGCGTGACTTAGATTTCATATACAGGGTTAAGGGTAACCCGTACATTACTGTATTTAAGTGCTTATCGGGGAGGTCATTAGCTATGAATTGAGCGCCATATATACTATTTATTTTTATTAACTTGTCACTTAAACATTATACCAGAGTGTTATTGTAATTAATCAAATTAAATTTACTTGCACCCTTTAAAAAAATAAAGGTGGAAAACCAACAAATTCCGGTAATTTATATGAAAATCCCAAAAATTGCTCTATTTCTCAAAAAAAAGATTTTTTTAAAACGTCTTTTAATAGTTTTCTATCGAAATATCAATAAAAAATGTTATAAGGGGTTAAAATAACTATAAGTATCTCGGAATTCATTAATAAATTATTTATATAAAATATTAAAGTCATTTCATTAATAAATAATAATCTGTTACCTAGCTTTAGCTTTGTTACTATTTGTGTATTTGAAATGTATTTGATTTTTTAAGATTATAAGATGCTTTTTACTTCACTTCGTTAAACTAACTCATTAGTGTCCTATGATTTCGCCAGTAAGACTATCGATAATACAAATGCTAAAGTCAGGACAACTCTATTTCACGCACACATTTAGGTACGTTTCGTTTTTTGTAACACCGTTAATCTGTCACTGTTGGTCTTGTAAGTCTTTGGCAATGGTTGTTGCTGAAAGGTAGGTATTATTTTGATTTATTACGTGACAATTGACTTTCGATATTCGGTTTGACAAGGGGCAACCATTAGTTAAAAGTTATAAAGTTACACCTTGGTTAAAGCCCGGTCAAAGAGTGCTATTGTGTGTTCAAGAACATCCATCAATCATGTTTGTTTCGGATACGGCCAGTCAGAAGCACTTTCCACCGCAAGGTCGTATGCAAAGTTGTAAATATTATTACAGAAAACAGCGATAAATACCCCTAATACGAGTTGGATGCTCTCGAAAACTTACTACGTTTTTGATATCGAAAACTAACTACGTTTCCGAGAGGTTCGAACTTTTAAGGATGTTCGAATTAAAACTCAATGAATTCTATTACCTATCCTTTTAAAAAACATAAAACTTGTCGACTCCCTGTTTGTGCTGTACTGATTGTATCACACAACTCTCGAATACTTTTTTACATTTATTCGTACCAACAATTTGTAACAGTTAGAAGTAAACGATAAGGAGTGAACAGGGAAGCACTCATCACTAAAAGAGATCTCTATCAGTGGAAAGTAACCCTTGGCAGTTTGAGAGGTTGTAAAAAAGAAATATTCGTGTTGAATACTCTTGTTTCAAGGATATTTCGTCTCGCAAACAGACACAAGAACTGTAATACCCGCAGTACCAGAGGCGCAAAAACTGCATTTATCACAAAAGTGACGCCACAAGCATCGGACTTGCCATAAGTGTGTGAGAAGAGATTATAAATTATTAGGGCTGACATCGGATGATGTCTTTTAATGAATAGTACGACCCAATGTTGCTGCTAATTATCTTAGCAGTTTATACACAATCAAATCTTGATTATTCAAAAATATGTAGTCCTCCAAATAGCGGGTCTTGTACGTGTACCTCCATAGAATATAAATCTTATTTTATTCAATATAGGCACAAGCTTGATCACAATCACATCAGATAGAAAGTGATGATGTGGTCTAAAATGGGACGTGCTTAACTAGAAGATGCCCGATTCACCCTCGTTTTAAAGATACCCGAATTGTAATTGGTACGAAATACAGATCGCATATGTATGGAGAAAGTCTACGTTGAATTTTGTTTTCGAAAACTAATAAAACTTGTGCTAGGGATACCGTCCGTAGTCCCGGCAACGCGTTTAATAACAAATTAAACAAATAACTTGTGAAACGACGGACAAAAATTGATGAATCATTTGAGTAATGGGGATATAATAATTCCTACCTATTACTAATTCAATGTTAAAAGCGTTCCAGAATGTAGTACCTGTAACCATTAGTCATTACCTAATTAAGATTTTCAAGGATTTAACGTCGTCTAGTCATGAATCATGATCAAGTTACTTTATTTTTAAGTTGTATAATTTTTTAAACAATTATTCGTAAACGAACAAAGAAAATACCTACGAATTGGCTACGACGCGAGCGACGTAGCGATTTCGTAGCTCCCGAGATAGTTTCCGATCAAAATGAAAAATCATGATTTTAGAGGGATTCTTAGAATTTTATGCTATTACCAAATTTCTTTTAAATTATGTTTCTAGTTTTTAACAATAAAGGCCCAAAAGCCTGTATAATAATTACTTAAACCTTATGGTCTGGAGATTTTACAACTTATGTATTACCAAAATTCACATAAATCACCGATACGGACCCTTAAAATTATAAACTACTTTCATACAATACTATGCATGTAAAGTAAAAACCAATACAATCATACTCGTAATCAAGTGAAAGCATCATTTACTAGATCAACAAATGAAACGGCATAGCATTATCATGTAGGCACTGAGCAATAATATGTATTCTGCGGTCGACGACTGTGCGAATTAGGGCTAAGTAAACAAACAACTCAAATAAAATATACTCAGTTCAATAACCTCTAATAGATACAGTATAGAAGCCTCATATTACTGAAGAAGAGGCGTCAAAAATCTGCCCACACCTGTGATTTAGAACAACACACAATGATTTAGAAAGAAGCCTGGGGCTGGAACTAATAAACATATTTAACAATAGATGATGCCCACCACTTCATCCCCGTTCATTTAGGTTTTTTTAAATCCCGTGGGAACTTTTTGTTTTTCCGGGATAAAAAGTTGCTTATATCATATTCCGGGACGCAAACTATTTCTCTACCAAATGATATGTAAAACTGTTTAGATATATTAATTATCTAATATCTACCTACCTGTTCAATTTTCGGAGCCTACATTTATTATTTTATCGTTAACATAATATAATATTATATCGTTTGAATGGAAAGTAATGGTTTTTAGTTCGCAGAAAAATCCCATAGAAAAAATAGGTATAGGTAACGATATTTAACGATATAAGCTTATATCGTTAAATAACGATATAAACGAACCTAATAAGATACGTTTATATCGGTAGCTTTTAAGTTACTAAAATAATCGATTGTGACAGATAGACTGACGGACGGACGGAAGGTCGGACGGAGAAAGTCGCACCATCCTTTTTGCCATTTTGGTACGGAACCCTAAAAATAGCCAAATCAGTTTAAAGCCGTTCTCAAGTGATGCGCTTATCTACGAACAACATGCTTAATATCATAGTTATTTAAGTAGCCGATGCCCGCGACTTGGTCCGCGTGAGTTTAGGTTTTTAAAAATCTCATAGGAACTGTTTGATTTTCCGGGATAAAAAGTTGCCTATGTCAATTACAGAAACTCAAGCTACCTCGGTACCCAATTTCATACAAATCGGTTAAGCGGATGGGTCTTTAGGAATACCGTGGGAACGCATTGATTTTTCGGGATGAAAAGTTAGCCTATGTCCGTCCCCGGGATATAAGTTGACCCGTGTTGTTGGGCCGTGAAAAGGTAGCAGACAGACAGACAGACACATTTTCGCATTTATAATATTAGTACCTATGGATAAGAAGTAAGTACCTACAGAAGATAGCTAAGTGGCTAAACTATTTTGATAGAGTTATTCTATTCTATTTTCAAATTAATAAGTAGGTACCTACATTGAGGTGTAGGTAGGTATTTACCTAAACTTCCACGTTGTTATCGTGTTCACTCATAGTTTACCTCCTGATATTGAGTTCAAAAGCTTTGCTTCATTGAATCTGAAATGTCTATAGTGCCTTGAAAGTTGGAGACGTCAATAGTGAAACATTCACGATAAGAAGTTTCCGCGAGCTACATTTGAAAACTATTCATATCGTGGATACCTACTTTATTGATAAAAGACAAAGCTACATAGTAACTTTCATAAAAGAGAATCACAGATTGTATTCATTCGATTGTATTTATAGAGAAAAACCATCAATAAGAATAAACTCCTCAAAACTCAAAAAAAATTAAAATACCTAGCTGTATCTATATTTTATTATCTACGAGTTCTTTTGAATTCTAGGTATAGTACGCGACAGGTTGAGATGGCAATTTGCCTGTCGCGTATTATACATTTATAGACAATTTATTATATTTAGGTAATTAATTAAAGCTAGGAGGGTTTCAAATGCGCCCCAGTCTGAGAAGAAGCTCACACTGCATTTCATTATGTAACCCATCACCGTCTCACTACCGGTGTCTTATCAGAATGAAAAGAATTTAGGCTATAGTCTACCACGCTGGACCAGTGCGGATTGGCAGACTTCAAACCTTAGAGAATATTATTGACAACTCCCAGATGTGAAGGTTTTCTCACGATATTTTCCTTAATCATAAAAATAACCGAAACAGCCGATGTCCGATTTCCGCCTCGTACAAATTTTATTATTATGGCCATAAAATACCAAACGTTTCATGATCATAATACTTTAGCCATAAAAAGTTAGGTATAGCTATATAGACGCTACGAAATTGTACAAATAGCTTCTTTTTACGATACTCATTAAATGGCCAATAAAAGGAAAGGTCACGTGAATCATAGAATTACAATCTCTCTATGCGCCTTACAAATGAAAAAACCGACCAAGTGCGCGTCGAGCCACGCAGTGTAGGGTTCTGTAGTAATATTTCGCAAACCAGAACCATTTTTTGATACAGGGATCCACTGTATCAAAAAATGGTTCTGACATACCCGCAATAATTTTGAAAGATCTATCCAACACACCAAGAGATAGATGAGAAGAAAATTTGACCCCACTTTACTACTAGGCTATAATGGGTAAATATTTTCACTATTTTATTTTACAGCTTTTTAGTACTAAATACTAAATAGTCTCTTAGTGTCTGAGCTAAGCCGCGGCCGGACGAACGGACAGACACACAGATGGACATCACGAAACTGTAAGGGTTCTTTGTTTACTACGGAACACTGAAAACTGTCGCAAGGCAATGCAAGAATATGAGCTTCTAATCATACATTCTGCTTTCGTCGCTTGGACTGACCTACTTTTTAAAATTCTATTTCAGAGAAAAGAGTTCTGTAGCTCTATATTTCTAAGCTCTACTATATTTAAATCATAGGCGGGTCGAACCTGCATCACAGTCTACGACAGGGAAATTCTAAAACGTCGAGGCTTCGATGTCATTGGCAGGCGTCAAATGTTAGTACATAATACATTTGACGCAGGAAGCCCTAAAGTAGCCGTATTTTTTTTTGATTTTACGTCGCCATAGCCTAATATTTGACATAATTTTATCGTCGATTCAGGATCAAACCGAGAGTTCCCTCACTTTAGTTCACTCTGCGAATTTAATAGAGTTTTAGGAAATCCGTACTCCATAGTCAAATTTTAGATGAGAAAGTGTACCTGTCTGTTATATTTGCCTAGATACACTTTCACTGGTGTATCTTGGCAAATATATCAAGCCAAAAACAAGCAGCAATCCCTACAAGAGATCTATGTCCATTATCCACCGATTGAAACACCGATATGAAAAAGTCTCCATTTGCTTATGTTTATACCATTTGATTATTTCATGTACTTGGATGACTACAATACCACATTCCATTAAAATGGACATATACAGGTAGTTACGCTGGAAAAGGTGTGCTTTACAAAATGATAGTTACAATGACCGCCGAGTTTCTTGCTGATTTTTCTCGGTAGGAAAGGAATTCTAAACCAGTGGTAGATACATTCGACGATTCAAAAGTAGTTACTTGTAAAAGTTTAATTGAAAAAAAATATATATTTATTTATTTCTTGTGCCGATTCGAAGCGCCCCACCGAGCGTACCTACCGGGAATTAAAATTGACACTTTATGTCAAACGATCTTTGTGTTGACACTATGTTGACAGACGTTGCATCAGTAACATAAAAGTTCCAAGTATGCTCACATGACATCTGCTATCAGCAGAGCCAAAAAAGTTGAAAAATCCAATTGTTTCAAGTCAGGTCGGCAATCGCAAGTCCAGCGTACCAACTTGTACTAATAGAGGTCAGTGCCACGTACGGTACCTGTAGCATTTGCACGTGCCGCTGCCGTGTCAGTCGGCCTATCGCGCCTTCGCACGCGACGACCGTACGCAGGCTCGATACTGGAGCATTGTCAACAACGATTGAATCATAGATATGGAAATGCTGTTGATAGAGTTGATAGTCGTCATACCTACCTATCTAAAAATGTGACCTGTTATGTAACAGCTTTTATTCATATTTTGTTCATAAACATCACTGGTATTACGTATTGGTATAGATCGTATAGAGGAACCGTAGGAAACTTTCAGAAATCATACCTGTTACAATTAAACACTTAGGGCTGATTTTTTAATCGTCAAATAACTTTTATCTGAGGAACAAATATGAGGTTTTGTCAATTTTGAGGGTTCCGTACCTCAAAATCCCTTTCCCTATATCCCTTATAGGATTAACATCACTGGCATTACGTATTGGTATAGATCGTATACTAGGAACCGTAGGAAACTTTCAGAAACCATCCTAGTTACAATTAACACTGAGGGCCGATTTTTTAGTCGTCAAATAACTTTTATCTGAGGAACAAATATGAGGTTTTGTCAATTTTGAGGGTTCCGTACCTCGGAATCCCTTCCCCTATATCACTTATAGGATCACTTTGTTGTCCATCAGTCTGTCTGTCTGTTTGTCCGTCTGTCCATCTGTCCGTCTGTCGTGTCTGTCAACTGTCGTGTCTGTGAATCTGTGGTTATATCACACAAAAAAAAAATGATTTCACGAAAAATTTAATTCACTAAATCACATATAGACGGCGCAGGCCGTTATTAACTTGCAGAGGTCTACATAACGGTGTTAGGTACCTATATCTTGTACGATGGTACGGAACCCTTCGTATGCGAGTCCGACTTGCACTTGACCGGTTTTTTTATAGGAAATCTGTCAAAACGTCAAAATTCTTCAGATAAAAGTTATTTGACGATTGAATCGGCCCTAAGATAGCAAATAACTTAGATAGATCAGGATCAGTAAATCTGTGTTACTATTAAAATATGCCAAGTTTAAAACTGTCATTGTAAAGATATAAAGAGGTGAAATAGAGTTGTTTTCAACCGGTAGCTTTTATGGAAACAAGGTTATGGACACACAGTGGAAAATATCTAAATGTCGATTGACCTTGATCGCCTAACCTATTTTATTGGACTACTATTAAAGTAAATTACTACAACTTTCACAACGAATTTTATATTTCGGAGGTTAAAATCTAGGTTTTAGTTCGAAATTCATTAAATTAACTTAACAATCTATTAACTATACCTACCTAATTTTAATTTGTAAATGTTCCGTTTTCTTTGATAAAGAAAAGCACTTTCTTTGACAAAGGAGCTGCTAATAATAATAATTAATCATTATGTATAATATCTTGAGTAGAAAAAACCGTCTTACTTAATAAACTGAACCAGTTTAACTTTTTGTGTTTATTTCAACTTTTTTCAAATTTTTTTCATTGCCAATAAAACTTAAAATTAACTAAAAACTATTTAAACAAACAAGTAAACCGTACCTATATCTATGTAGGATCGAATAGTATCGAAAGTTTTTAATTTCATTTCAAGTACAAAACGATAACTCCTATTATTTAAAACTCTTTACAAATAAAATGTAGAATATAACATGTATTTTCATAAATACATTCACAGTTGCGCGTGAAACTTGTATAAGTAACTTTTCAATCAATTCAATAAAGTTGAAACTAAATACAAAACTTCAAATGGCATAGTTTGGAGACATGTCGACGCCAGACGCTGCAATGCATATATGTATCTAACTTCTTTACATATTTTTGTACACGTGGGATAAGATTCTGGACTTTATCTTCGTTAGATAGCAAGCTCACGTTAAACCTTTTCAACCCCCGACCCAAAAAGAAGGGTGTTATAAGTTTGACGTGTGTATCTATGTATCTCTGTATCTGCCTGTGGCATCGTTGCTCCTAAACGAATGAACCGATTTTAAATTAAGTTTTTTTTTGTTTAAAAGGTGGCTTGTTAGAGAGTGTTCTAAGCTATAATTCAAGAAAATCGGTTCAGCCGTTTGAAAGTTATCAGCTCTTTTCTAGTTACTGTAACTTTCATTTGTCGGGGGTGTTATAAATTTTTATTTACACTTGTTCATAATGTTCTCTGTGGAAAAGGATCTAATTTTCACATTTCGAGTGAAAGGTGGAGAGTGTGTATTATTTAAGTAGTACGGTCTAATTACAAGTTACAACTAAAAACTCAATATCATTGTGTTGTGAAGTTGTATAGTTACCAAGAGAATAACCAGAAATTGGATCGTTAATAAACATATTATGACCCCGTAGATAATATATTTAGATACAATAGAATGATCGCAGATCACACAAAAGAAAAAAAAAGATACAATAGAAAACTAATACCTCTATCATAGAAAAATATTAAAGATAGGGACGGGTGGTAAAAGGTAAGTAAAAAAGGAAGTAATAATGTTATGGATTTAAAGTACTTGGGGCCTAGGGGGATTACTAGTCATGTATAATTTACATCCAAATGTAGACAAGTAGGTTAAAAGCAAAGCGGTCAAGGGCGACCATCGTGGCACCACATAACCCAACCCTTTTATTATCGTAAAAGAATAGGTACCAGCCAACTTACGCTAGGTAATTGATAGGTCACATAGTCTTACATATTCAGTGAAGTTTGAAATTACAAAGTGTCGATATATTATGTACCCCCCTCCTATGATGGGGTAGAATTGTCAAAAATCCTGAAGCACGTAGTAGTTAGTATATAGTTACTTCCTTTTTAATCAAAAGTCGAAATACCAATGTTCACAGATATAACTTGAAAAAGGACTTTCATACAAAATTTTATCCCTTATGAAACCCCATCCCTTTTATTTGTATTTGTATTCAAAAAGCCTTTCTAAGTGGGTCATTATAGTTAGCTGTCGGTATGCCTTTCAGCCTGATTAGTCCAGTGGTTTGTGCTGTGCGTTTATAGATCAGATAGTCAGTCAGTCAGACTACACAATTTTCAGACCCCTATTTCACTCCCCTAGAGGGTGAATTTTCAAAGTTTCTTTCTTAACGTACTATATCTACATCATAATAGGCTATCTGCATGCCTTTTAGCTCGATGCGTCCAGTAGTTTGAGCTGTGCAATTGATGAACATCAGTCAGTCAGTCAGTCAGTCCGGAAACCATATTTTTATTTATAAGACACTTTCCCCTTCTAATTAAATTGCGACCAATAATAAAATAACAAAACAACATAAATACAAGTGCATGTTAGTGTAGTGATCTTGAATAACTATAAGGCTTCGAGGGTGCAGGGAAAAAAGTTTATTGCACGTGGACACGCTCCGTTGCATTTTATGTATGTAGAGGCATGCAAATCGACCTTCATTACTCGAGATGGAAGTAATCGACTAATGACTAGTTTTATCTACCTAGTAGTAGGTATTAACATTATCTAATAAACGAGTATTAGGTACTTTTAAGTATAGATTTTAATAGTTAGATAAATACGTCTTATTTTTATAGTGTGATTAATCCAAGAAGTCATTTGTATGCGTAAATACATGCATAATCCTAATAATATAAATGTGAAAGTGTGGATATTTGGATGTTTGTTACTCAATCACTCAAAAACTACTGGACGGATTTGGCTGAAATTTAGAATGTAGATGAATTATATCCTGGATTAACACATAAGCTACTTTTTATCCCGGAAAATCAAAGAGGTCCCGCGGTATTTTGAAAAACGTAAATCCACGCGGATGAAGTCGCGAGCATCAGCTAGTACTTAATATTTATAAATGCAAAAGTAACTCTGTCCATCTATGTGTTTAGTGGAATATGGGCATCCCTAAAAAAGACTATCCAGCAGCGTTAAAAGTGAAAAATGATGATAGAAAAATGTAAATGTAGTTTTCCCAATAGAGTAAAATTCTAAGCGTTGCTTTGCTACAATACGTATAACGTTTCTTGGTAAATACTTAAATGTATGTCGAGACGTGAAGATAACGATGCAGTATGTATTCAGCGAGCATCCCATACGGGCGATGCATATTGCATACTCTATTATGTAAACGGTAGGTACTCTACATTTGCATATCCTGTCCAAATCTCTAGGTATGCACGCTACGTATAATACAGACCTTTTGTTTATAACATGATGAACGCTTTTCTGAAAATTGGGAAAGCTTTCGTACACAAGTGTAAATTAAAAAAATTATCACCCCCAACAAGTGAAAGTTACAGGAACTAGGAAAAAGTTGATAACTTTCAAACGGCTGAACCGATTTTCTTGGATTATAGCTAAGAAAACTCTCGATCAAGCCACCTTTCAAACAAAAAAAAAATTAAATTAAAATCGGTTCATTCGTTTAGGAGCTACGATGCCACAGACAGATACACAGATACACACGTTAAACTTATATATAATACCCCTCTTTTTGGGTCGGGGGTTAAAAATAAATTTCGTTTTGCGTTTTCGGATCTCATCTGTCTACTTTACTTAGTTCACGATCTAGTTGAAACATCATCTCACGTTTGTACTTTTATTTTCTCGACGAATTTCGAGAAAATACGAGCAAATCGATGTGAAACAAATTGGATGAGTGTTCAATTCAACTACTTACATACTGAAGTGGAAACGTAAATTTAATTTATGTGTAAACTAGAGGATGCCCGCGACTTCGTCCGCGTGGATTTAGGTTTTTAAGATCCCGTGGGAACTCTTTGATTTTCCGGGATAAAAAGTAGCATATGTTCGTCCCAGGGATATAAGCTAACCCTGTACCAAATTTCGTCAGAATCGGTTAAACCAATAAACTGTTGGGCCGTGAAAAGGTAGCAGACAGACAGACACACTTTCGCATTTATAATATTAAGTATGGATTTTCATGAACAAGTAAATTGTAGGGATCGTAGCATTTAATATGTTGTTATATACAATAATTCAATTTAATAATTATTTATTGCGTGTGTGTATGTGTATAGTGTGTTGTAGTGTAGTATTTTCTATTATTAAGGGGCAAGAGTCTGTAGAACTCAGTTCTTCTACTGCATACTTAATAGGAAAGCTATTAAAATCGACTTTGTTTAGTGGATTAACAAAACGAACTATTAGGTGGAGCCTACAGTTGCACCCCCCAGGTCGAAAGCCTTGACCCCGCCCCCGTCAGGCAGGTGGCATTTACGAAGGAAACCTTATAAAAAATATAGACCTATACAAGACTACTTAGACTTAACATTCTTTACAAATGGATTACATTTTCTAAGAGAGCAACATTTTCTACGTAGGGATTATAGAAAGTTTGCACTTTGCGTATTCACATGCAAATGTTAACAACCCTTTTTAACCCCCGACCCAAAAAGAGGGGTGTTATAAGTTTGACGTGTGTATCTGTGTATCTGTGTATCTGTGTATCTGTGTATCTGTGTATCTGTGTATCGGTGTATCTGTGTATCTGTCTGTGGCCTCGTAGCGCCTAAACGAATGAACCGATTTTAATTTAGTTTTTTTTGTTTGAAAGGTGGCTTGATCGAGAGTGTTCTTAGCTATAATCCAAAAAAATTGGTTCAGCCGTTTGGAAGTTATCAGCTCTTTTCTGGTTTTCTTATTACTTTTATCTCAGGGCCACCAGAAGTTACGTATTTTCTGACAAAGGAAATATGTACGATTGAGTAGTGTTAGTAAGTACTAAGAACGCATGCCTAGCCTACCTGCTAGCTTGCTTAGACGGCCAATTTTCAGGTTTCTGATAATCAAGGTACATAAAAACATTACTTACCTCACGTAAATTCTCCAAGCTGATTTTTACGTATATTTTAGGCAATATCCTTAAAAATAAGTCGCCAATACTCCTAGACACTTCCCGCGTCGGCCGTATTGCTTTGCAGACGCTTTAAAGCTCCCAAAACAAGTAATTACTTAACTGCACGTAAATTCTGACGCTCCATTTTTATATATGTCCACCAGACAATTATTTTAAAACCTTTTACAAGAGGACAGACCTATCCAGAGGGCCAATCATCCCCTAAATTCAATTTTAATGCCTCTGTGGGTTTGAGCGCGAGGGCATTATCTACGCGCATGAGACTGAGTGAGACATGTATTAGGATGTATTGGCTTCTCTCTCTCTCTCTCTTTCTCACTCTCTTATAGTTTACTTATGTCAATTAATTATTAATATTTAAAAAAATCTGCTAAATATTAAAAAAATTGGAGAATTTACGTGAGGTAAGTAATGTTTTTATGTACCTTTATTACCTGATACCTGAAAATTGGCCGTCTAAGCAAGCTAGCAGGTCTGTAGGCATGCGTTCTTAGTACATACTAACACTACTCAATCGTCCACATTTCGTTCGTCAGAAAATACGTGACCTCTGGTGGCCCTGGGATCTTTCACTATTGTAACAGAGGTTCATAATATTATGTCAATTTACAAATGTCAAGCTATCAAGATGGACGTTGCCTAGATACATAATTATTTATTTGAAAATGATGTTTTGGAAAACTCAGATACTTAGGATCGTAGGCGCGGAATTTCTAATTTATAAAATATTATAATCACAGTTAAACGACAAAACATCAATTCAATTATAATATCCAACAGTTAACCAAAGGCGACGAACAATCAACCCAAGCCCAAACTATAGTCAAACTATTTTTAGGGTTCAGTAGGTATCTGTAGAGAAAAAAAAATGTTGTAGCCTCGACAGTTATAGTCGCGTAGGAGTGCATGGCATCATTAAATATCGTGGGAGGCGATGACCCTCCGCGCGGCTGAGGTTCCCGCTTCGTAGTCGCTTTGTCGCGCAGGTTTGGATTGCCACCTTTTTTTATTTTATCTGCTCGAACTCATCTTATTTACTTTGACAAAATACGTTTAAAATTCATCATCATCAGGATCAACCCATCGCCGGCTCACTACTGAGCACAAGTCTCCTCTCAGAATGAGAAGCTACCACACTGGCCAAGCACGTATTGGCAGACCTCACGCATCTTTGAGGGAGCATTATGGCCAACTCTCAAGCATGCAGGTTTCCTGACGGTGTTTTCCTTCACCACTTCGTTGTCTGTCTGTGTGTCCGTCTGTCGCATCTTTCAAGAGAATCAAAACTTATAAATTGGGCACTTCCCGTTTACCTAGAATCATGAAAGGCAGGTAGCAATATCTTATAGCCCAAGCACTCTACTCCTGTGGCCCAAGTAAAGAGAAAAATCCAACAACTGAATTGTCATTACATAAAAAAAAACTTGCACGGAACTCTTTATGTGTGAGGCAGACTCGCACTTGACCGGTTTTTGAAAGTTATGTCAAATAAAAATTTGACATGCAATAACAAACAAAATAAAATACAAGCCACTTTATTCCTTATTTCATCGGGTGAAAGTCGATTTCAATTTAATCGTATATCTTAAAAAGCGAAATATTATACGACTACGTAAAATGGGTACATTTTTAAAGCAACGACATGTTAGAAACAGATATTTCGTTTTGGTCGTGTTAAACTATAAGTGAATACTTTGTGAGTCATTCAGATAATTCTTGATTTAGTGATGTTCGGTTAAAAATATTTCATGGAACGTATAATTAACATAACATTGATGTTACTTTTGGAGAGATATTAGCTGCCTTATTGGATTTATATTATTATAGAAATTGGGTCTTAGAATGGCACAAATAAACGGTAATTTATAAATAAAAGTTTAAAAAGCGTGAAATAAAAATTAAATTAAAAATTTAAAAAACCCCCGACACATAAACCTCTAAAAAGTAAAAAAATAATAGGTAAGTATGTATGGGCCCTTTAAGAATAGTATAAATAGTAAAGTTTTTATCCAAGCGTTCGTTGCGTCGGGGGACCGCTAAAGACTATTCTTTCTACAACAGATGACTTTCATAGTTTATGATAGGTAGCGGTCCCCTGGCGCAACGAGCGCTTGGATAAAAACTTTACTATTTATACTATTCTTAAAGGGCCCATACATACTTACCTATTATTTTTTTACTTTTTAGAGGTTTATGTGTCGGGGGTTTTTTAAATTTTTAATTTAATTTTTATAGCTTAACTGGCTGGTCAGATTTTTTTCTTTATTCAGATACAAGTTAGCTCTTAACTGCAATCTCACCTGGTGGTAAGTGATGATGTAGTGTAAGTGGAAGCGGGCTAACCTGGAAGGTAAGGAGTGTGTTGTGGTTTCTATACGGCATCGTACCAGAATCCTTGGCGGCGGTAGGATGGTAACTAGCCACGGCCGAAGCCTAACCAGACCGACCAGAGGAAATTTAGAAATTATGAAATTCCAAATTTCCGCTACTGGGAATTGACCTCGGGACCTCTCACTGACAAGATCACAGCGCTCACCAATGCGACAGGGATATCGTTTTTTTGTTGATTAATTGTCCATCAATTACTCTGTAATGGAGCAACGGATCGACGTGATTTTTTGCGTGTAATATAGTTAGAGACCTGGGAGAGTGGCATATGCTACTTTCAACCTGGAAGATCACAGAGTTCACTCGCGATTTTCAAAAACCTAAATCCACGCGAACGAATTTACGGGCTTCAGCTAATTAAGTATATTATTTTTATATTAGTATGCACATGCATACTTTAAAAATAGGAAAAATGTTTCATAGTGCAAAACATCCATTGACTTAGATATGCATAATATCGATTGCAAGATAGACTTAAGTTGCGAGTTCATCACATTGGGTTACTTAAAATGAAAGACTTGTCTATTTTGCATGCAGCCCGTCACCGTACAACAAAAATCAAAGTTCTATAACTACTGAGTACTGCATCATGATTATCATACTTATCAACCCATTGCAGGCCTACCACTCAACACGAGTCTCCTCTCAGAATGAAAAGGGTTTAGGCTATAATCCACCACGCTGACCAAGTGTGAATTGGCAGGCTTCATGCACATATCTTTGGGAACATAATTGAAAACTACCCGGCTAGAATTCTATCGTCTATATAGGTCTACTTGTCTACTTTGGAGTTTTCATAATCTAGAATTTAGTCTAGCGGGTGTCTAGACCCACCTGCATGGCTATTCTGTATCTTTGAAAGTTTTCGTTAGACACTGAGTCCAGTTAGAAATCCATGAAATTTAGGTCACGTGTTTTTCTATTCCGTATCTAATGCGTGGCTAACTAATTACGAGTATCTAACACTTGGCAGTTGGCCAACATTAACATAGTAGCGTATTTTATCGACTTTATACGGCCAAATTAAATATCTCTGCCTGACAGGTAGCGTTGTAGAAATGTAAGACTTTTTAAATTGTACGACTTCGACTAGTTTTTAATTATTATCTATGGACATTTGACATTGTCATTACATCAGTTTGAACTTTGACTTGAATTTAAACGGTTTTGTGTTTTGCATAGATTAGTGTTTTGTAGTACCTAACTTTGAATTATGACTATAGAATGACTATAGAATTACAGTATTCTTGAGTGCTTTTATTGTGTACCTACCTAAGTATTCCTTCAGCACACCATTTGAACGAAATCATGAAGCATATTTTGTCTATTTAGATGCCTCCAAGAAGAAAAGTCTCTGTGCGTCAATTCGAACTCTTGGTCGAGTTTGCAGAGACCCATCGCGATATTGCGATGGGTCATCTCATTGGATCAAACATGGTTGGGACATCGTATTGAAGATAGATGTCCCCATTGGGCGCTGATATGTACCCGTGGCATAAAAATGCAGAGCTGCTAGGATCTGCAATAAATATAAAATCCAATTTTTGTGCTTGGATGAATAAATACTCAGGATGGTATGCTCCGAAAAGTCAAATGAAGCAGGGGAACTGTCAGTTGATGAGTATGTGTGCGTTATGGAATGATACCATTCACATATGAAAATTTGCCTATTTTCCTATTTTTCCCTATTTTTCCCTTTCACGATGATATTAAAAAATGAGATCTCATTAGATTAGTCTTTATTATGATAGTTACAAATCGATGGATGTTCGATGCTAGAAAATAATAATTTATCGATTGCAACGTATTAAAATTTACCTACTCTGTTTTTACATAATTTTGATTAATTACAGTATAGGGCCTCTGGCCTTATTGAAAATCTCTGCTTAACAGGGTGCCCATCACCATGTTTACTATATAATCGTATCCTGACAGTTAAAAATAAAAAAGTTAAAAAGTCAAATATAAAAACGCAATATATTCACTAAAAATATTTAATAATAATCCAAGTATGTACCAGTTAGCGATTTTATTTAGCGTATCTCGCAGGGTTAGTAGACTATTCACTACTTTTGGTGTTATACACCGGGCAAGTTTACATCCCTATATAGATCTCTTACCAAATTACACAAAGCGGCTCTTGGGTAGCGGTTTTTTTTTTTTCTAAGCCAAATTCAAAGTTATTTATTCAAAATGGGTTCATATTTTATTTGTCTTGTGTTTTCTGACATTTATGACCTTAAAAAATACCTAAATAAAGATAAATATTCTAGCTATCCGTATAGCGTCCCATCTTTGACCACATCACGCGTGACGAGTCCTCCGTTCGTCGCTAAGGTTGTTTTGGTGGGTGCCTACCAAAACAACCTATCATGGACTAACTATAACTAAATAATATTATTAATGTAGTAAGATTTTGATTACCTATTTATTTATTTCTTTATTGCACACACAAACATATACATTTACAAAAAACATAGAAGACAACATGGTAAGTACGTTGGACAGATAAAAACGTATGTTTTTATCTGTCCAACGTACGTACACCAATTACGTAGGTACCTAGGTACTTCATGATAAATTTGGCATGCAGCTATTATGACGGAGACTGGTATATTAAATGTACTACAATTTAGTAATAAGTTTTGTTTTAGTTAAATTTCAATATCAATTTAAAATCTTTTAATTAACAAAACAGCCTTTTTCGCTTAGTTATATTATGATTGTCATCAAAAATAAAATATAAATTTGTCTAAATATAATGAAAAAAAAATTGCACATTTTTAGGCAAAATTACCCCATTTATTTTCTGACAACCCTAGACTTCAATTTGAAGTTGTGTAATTTGCACAGCACGATTACGATACGATTTAAAATTAAATTATTTCATTGAAGTGTCAAACAAAAAAATATAATCACTACGTTGTGTCAAATGCGTATCGGAAGGTGTTAAGTGACCAGTTTCGTAGAATTTATGTTGAGTTTGTGTGCGTGACGTGTAATTACAGAGATTTGGTCGATAGTGGGTCGATAGTTGTGCTTCCTTCGTTTGTACGGCGGGGTCACCGGTTGTTTTTGTGTTAAATTAATCTCAATATTTTCTTCCTCAATATAAATATCAGAATTTTATTTTTATTTGTTATTTTATTTTATACCAGAAAGTTGTAACAATTAAGAGACAAAGAAAGTAAGGGAAGCACTCTATAAGAGATCTCTACCAGTGACCCTTGGCAGTGCGAGAGGTTGTAAAGGGAGTAGAATAGGTACAAAGATAAAAATAGGTACTTTAGTACCTACATGAGACACCTTTAGTTCAATGCGAACAGCTGTCCTTCGTCGAGCGGCTTGGAGGTGAGGCCCGAGTTCCTCTAACACCTGCTGGTAGCCAGCCTTGCTCAAACGAAAGTTCGCAATGAACTCTGTTTCTGGCAGCTCCATTGGGTTATACATATCGCGCAGCCTGCGCCTGTGGACCCGTAGCGCCTTTTGTTGGCGCTGCTCTTCAGCATGCCCCATCAATACGGCACGAGCCATATTTTTTTCAAATTATTATCTACTAGCTGATACCCGCGACTTCGTTCGCGTGGATGTTGGTTTTTTAAAATTCTCGTGGGAACTGTTTGATTTTCCGGGATAAAAAGTAGCCTATGTGCTAATCCAGGGTATAATCTATTTCCATTCTAAATTTCAGCCCAATCCGTCCAGTAGTTTTTGCGTGAAGGAGTAACAAACATACACACACACACACACACATACAAACTTTCGCCTTTATAATATTAGTGTGACAACATTAACATAACCACAAAATATAGTACCTACTTGCTTACAAAATAACAATAATTTAACTCCGACGAACCAACCTTACTTTATATTACTTACCTTTTTACAACTAATAGGTAAGTACCTAGGTACTAGGTATCAATTTTTTATTATAATGTATTTTTCTGAAAAACCGAGCGGAATTCAGCCGATTTGTATAATTAATAAAAATCCTTCGAAATTAAAACATCTCTACATTCGTTGAGATTGCTAAAAAATTATTACCTCTATAAACGGACGGATTATAGTGGCGAGTCGCAAAACACTGGTCCCGACTAGTTGTTAAAACGATCGTAGCCACCTAATAAAGTTTCTAATTACAAACTGTCATTTTTGCTTAGTGAATAGAGTTTTAAAAACTATCGATACGAAAACATACGTGAAAAAGCATTTCCGGTTTCTATTCCATCCCATTAATGGCTATGATCGAGAGTCATTGTCTATGACGTCATCTTGGTTAAAAACTGACGTTAGCGAATAGAAAATTTGAGTTTGACATTTAATTATTAGAAATTTTCACGAAATTAGTGTGCCACTGAGATACAGCATAACCCTGCTGGACGCGCCATAATGCGCGCTACACTTATGAATAATACCTATTGTACTACGACGCAATACAAAGAAAAGTGTAACACATAAAAAATTCAAGTTTACATCGTTACATTTTTTTATTCATTAGTTTCACATTCATGTCACACGTGTTCAGAAATGTATAGTACTCGACTGGTCGAGATGGCAATCGGGGTATGAGGCGGGGGGATGCCCCGACAGACAAGACTGCATGGAGGCGGGGTGTAGTGAATTTTATTTTGGGCAAATGGAGCAAAAGTGTACCTAACATTGTAACATTGTGTTGCGGCGCGTCGCTTGTAAATGCGTAACAATGCCTGGGAACTTGTCCCACTATAGTTGACGGGGCGCGAGTGGGTGGTCAGGTAACTATTTTGCACCCTGTCCCTCAGTTGGCTCGTATGCTGGTTCTAACGTCCCGTCCCGTGCACCCCGGTCGTGCACCTCTACCGCGACAGGTAGATGTAATTTATTGGTATAGACGAAGAGAGGTTTCTTGAAATAAAATACTTATTTCGTATGCTAGTCTCTGGGCTGACTTGGGCTGACTGATTGGTCTCGGCTCAAGGAGTGGTATTTATATCATGAAGCCAGTAAAATATTCTCACACCAATGAGTGAACCCTTCGAGACCCTCTTTATTTCAAGCTAAGTTTTACACACTTATTTCTTAGCAATAAAATAGGTTGATTTAAACACAAAAATGACAAGTTAACATAAATTTAACCTCAATTGGCCTCTACAACACAATTGGCCTCTATTCTAATTTCTATTCTCGCTAGGCTCCTAATAAATCTAAAACATAAGGGCCTTTTAACCTACACTACACTACTTGAGTTCCAAATTCTATGAGTTTAAACACTTTAGTCAAGCAGGTAGACGACGCGAAGAGTCATAAATTAAACCGTTCTTGAAACGTTCCTTTTTTGTGGGCAAACAGCGAAACATGGCCCTTTGCCTAACTTATAGGTACGTCGTGCGCAGAATTCACACAATATTAAATCTAGTCGCTAACATCCTCCCCCTTGTGCGTAGCACCAATCTTCGAACCTGGCGATGCTACATCTGCTGCATCACGGCTGAATCTGAATTCTTAACTGGCTCGACGTAGCACTCTTCTTCTTGTTTCGAAAACTCAGGATCAGTAAACCACATGTGACTCTTTGATAAGTTTTCTGGTACATCACGCGTGTCATCATCGTCTGGATTCATGCAGTGCCATTCATGTGGTTGGGTGACATTTTCGATTTCAAGTTTATGCGCCACAAATGTCTTGAAGTGTCTGGGATACGACTTATTCCATGACAGGACAACACTGGAGTCTGTCCAGTAAGTCTTTCTCTTGATTGTCAGATCTGACTCATGTATAAGTGATTCAACTAGTCGGCTTCCCAGCAGTGCAGCTTGTTTTTCTATTTGCTCATCCCAGCCAATTCCACTTCTGCATATACTTTGCAGTAGCTTTTTCCCTTGTATTAAAACTGGTGATGCCAGCCCGAACGGGCCAAAAGTGCTCATGACTGCACTAGCGACTTCTCTTTTCATTGGGATTCTTTTTTCTTCCCGTACTTCTTGGGGTGTGTTCCGTAGGCTAGTACGAAACCTGATGCTGTCTTCTTCGGTGAACCACCGTAAGCCTAGAGTTTTCTCTTCTTTATCTCCAAGCTCTATTTCAGTCTTGTCTACATTTTCTTTTGTGATTTGCTGAAGAAGATTCTGTTGATTCGATGCCCATCCTATTAGTACGAACCCTGCTTTTCTGTGGATGTAATCTACTTCTTTCGCAACTTTCACGAGTACTTGTTCGGAGTAAAAGCTATGAAGATAATCATCCATGTAATGGTTACGTACTATAGCTGTTGCTGCATCTGGATAACGTTCTTTGAAGTCTTCTGCGTTTCTATTCTTCACAAAGATAGCTGTACTTGGTGATGAAGTCGCGCTGAATATGACGGTGTTCATCCCATATTCCTTCGGTGGAGCGTCTCGACGACCTTCTCGCCATAAAAATCTCAAATAATCCTTGTCTTGAGGTCTTATTTTTATCTGCAGGACCATTTCTTTAATGTCTGCTGCTACTGCCGTTGGGCCTTGACGGAATCTCGTTAATATCCCGAAGAGAGTTTGCTGAAGATCTAGTCCCGATAGAAGAGCGTCATTCAAACTTCTCCCTTGGGACTTAGCTGCAGCGTCGAAGACGATTCTGACTTTCTTTTTAAATGGATGTATGACAGAGAAGTGAGGAAGGTACCATTTCCTTTTCGAATCTCGTTTGTTTGGCGCCTCTTCTGCGTAGTCTTTATCAAGCAGATGCTGAATTTGCTTGATATATTCATCTCTTAAGTGAAGATCTTTATCCATTTTCTTTTCTATGGTGAACAGTCTTTTTTCGGCTGATTTGAAACTTTCTGGCATTTCATTATTTTTGTTTTTCCACAGCAATCCGACTTTAAAGCGTCCATCTTCTCGCCTTTTACAGGTTTTTTCTAATATCGTGAGAGCTCTTCCACCTGAGTCTGTCGTAGGTCTTCTTGGTTGCACTCCCAACGATTCTCCGAATTCCGTCAGTGAAGCGACTGGTCGACCGGGATTTCCTCTCTTAATTTCTTGAGATACGATCAGTTCCCAGTTGTCTTGTTTTATGAGTAACCGAGGTGGCTCAAACTCATAATAAAGAACACTTGTCATTTCTTTCAGGTGTGGATATTTTTCTATTCTTTCTTTATCCAGGAACTGTGGAGCAAGATTCAGTTCTTCGATGTTGCGAACACGATCGAGGCTTTTCTTTTCTTCTTGGTGGACTCCTCGTATTATTAAGTTGAGCTTCTCAGAGTCCCTCTTGCGTATCAATTTTCCTCCAACTGTTTCTAGCACCAATTCTTCTTCAGTTCCCTTTGCCCCAATATTCTTAGCTATTCGTGAATCAAGAAGAGAGACCGTTGATCCTTCATCCAAAAGTACTAGTATCTTCTGGGATCCTTTTGGCCCAAATACTTCTACCGGAATTATCTTCAGATAAGCCCTGGTTGTTCTCACTGCGTGGACTGGCAACATTGTATTCACTATCATTCCTGAATTCTCAGCTCCACTCGACTGTTCTGAGCTTATAAGCTCCGAGTGCAGCAGGGACTGATTCCCTCGTTTATCAGGAATGACATCTTTTGTTTCTTTCAAAGATGACGTCTGGATCCAGTTCTGAACAAGTGAAGCTCTTCCTCCTTGTTCCTCATCCAGATCGTCTTCTGAAACTCTGGTCGTTTCCACTGCGTGGATTGGCATCGCTGTATTCGCTATCATTTCTGAATTCTCAGCTCCACTCGACTGTTCTGAGCTTATAAGCTCCGAGTGAAGCAGGGACTGATTCCCTTGTTTCTCAGGAATGACGTGTTTCATTTCTTCTAACGTAGAGGTCTGGATACAGTTCTGAACGTGAGATGTTCTATCTTCTTGTTCCTTATCCAGACTAACTACTTTATCTTCAATTCGTTGTTTCTCGAATCTGATTCTGGCCAGATTAGCTGCTGCTTCAGCGCGCTGCAATTCTAAAAGCGCCAGTTCTTCTCTTGCTTCTAACTCGCGTAATCTGGCAGCAGTTCTCTTAGACCGAACTGACGTGCGGATAAAACCCCCTGATTCAATCGTCTTCAAGGTTCTGTTCTGGTTCTTCCACTCAGCCATCATCTCGTCAGTGGTCTTCTGTTCTTTGAGTCTAGCCCCATTTTCGAACATCTTCGTAACTTTTGTCGCGGTGTATCCCGAAGATTCCATATTTGAAGATCTTAAGTTCGTGGCTATAGCTTCGATAGATGTGGTCCCTTCTGATCTGCGCACATTCGCCTGTTCTGTTCGTTGCGATGTATTTGCGCGTAAGGGCACACATTCTTCCTTCTGGAACCTAGTGAGAGTCATATCTCTTGTTCCTGTTCGTAGCTTCACCTTCAAAAATCTTCAACTTCCAGTTCTAGAATCTGTCTTCCGGGATCCGGTTCGAAGGACCACTTGTTGCGGCGCGTCGCTTGTAAATGCGTAACAATGCCTGGGAACTTGTCCCACTATAGTTGACGGGGCGCGAGTGGGTGGTCAGGTAACTATTTTGCACCCTGTCCCTCAGTTGGCTCGTATGCTGGTTCTAACGTCCCGTCCCGTGCACCCCGGTCGTGCACCTCTACCGCGACAGGTAGATGTAATTTATTGGTATAGACGAAGAGAGGTTTCTTGAAATAAAATACTTATTTCGTATGCTAGTCTCTGGGCTGACTTGGGCTGACTGATTGGTCTCGGCTCAAGGAGTGGTATTTATATCATGAAGCCAGTAAAATATTCTCACACCAATGAGTGAACCCTTCGAGACCCTCTTTATTTCAAGCTAAGTTTTACACACTTATTTCTTAGCAATAAAATAGGTTGATTTAAACACAAAAATGACAAGTTAACATAAATTTAACCTCAATTGGCCTCTACAACACAATTGGCCTCTATTCTAATTTCTATTCTCGCTAGGCTCCTAATAAATCTAAAACATAAGGGCCTTTTAACCTACACTACACTACTTGAGTTCCAAATTCTATGAGTTTAAACACTTTAGTCAAGCAGGTAGACGACGCGAAGAGTCATAAATTAAACCGTTCTTGAAACGTTCCTTTTTTGTGGGCAAACAGCGAAACATGGCCCTTTGCCTAACTTATAGGTACGTCGTGCGCAGAATTCACACAATATTAAATCTAGTCGCTAACACATTGTGTTTAAATATTATGGTTCCAAAATCTGATCGCGTAGTACGCCTACGCTGCTACGAACTTCGTAGCAACTAGCAACAACAAGATACTTGTATTATGGTACCTAATTTAGGTCACAACACTACACGGTCGCTAAAGACAGAGTTTGTACCCCGTGGTCTTAGAAATGTAGGTTATTAGCATAATTACTAGGAAAACTGTACTGCAGTACTAAACAGACTATAAACATATAACTTGCTACTTGTTCAACCAAGAACAAGACAAGAAGTCGAATTGCGACTAATCTGATATTTTTAACTATGCATAAATTAATATTTTTAAACAACTACAGCCCTTACATTTAAAATACAAAAAAAAAATTAAAGAACATGACCCAACGAACTAAATGCATTTTACTACAGTGTTTAGTAGTAAAATGCATTCTTAGAAGGTAGTAATTTGCACGTGTTTTACTTTTCATAGGTACGGACGGGATGAAATCGATTACCTTCCGGAACAAAGTCAACCACTTTGACAACAAAGAAAATGAAGTAAGTTCTCGTTGTTAGCTGCTCAGTAAGCCAGTTGTAAGTTGTGTCACTTGATATTTTACATGACACACTTATTTTTTTAACCCCCGACCCAAAAAGAGGGGTGTTATAAGTTTCACGTGTGTATCTGTGTGTCTGTGTATCTGTGTATCTGTCTGTGGCATCGTAGCGCCTAAACGAATGAACCGATTTTAATTTAGTTTTTTTTATTTGAAAGGTGGCTTGATCGAGAGTGTTCTTAGCTATAATCCAAAAAAATTGGTTCAGCCGTTTAAAAGTTATCAGCTCTTTTCTAGTTTTCTTGTAGAAAAGAAGGTTAGATAACCCTTAGGTTCATAATAGTAAGTGTAAATTGACAAATGTCAAGCTGTCAAGCTGTCAAGATGGACGTTGCCTAGATATACATAATTATTTATTTGAAAATGATGTTATGGAAAACTCAGATACTTTGGATTGTAAGCGCGGAATAGTCCAAGAAAATCGGTTCAGCCGTTTGAAAGTTATCAGCTCTTTTCTAGTTACTGTAACCTTCCCTGGTCGGGGGTGTTGAAAATTTTTAATTTACACTTGTTTATATAAAGCTATCAAATGGGCTTGAAAGAAAAGTGGTGATTTACGATTTTTCCTGCAAATAAAATCTTATCACTTTTTTCTATCTAGATATTTCCTATTCGTAAAACATTTCTTTGTAGGTTTTGTAGGTAGTTGGTGAGTAGGTATTTTCTTTATCAACTAGCGTGACCGTTAAGCTACGTAAAGATTTTTCCATCTACTCAAATATGTTAATGGTTTATTGTAACGTGAAATTTCTGAAATAGAAAATTCTAACAACCTATGTGGCAATTATGTGGCTTCTAAATCTAATGTACCTATGTAATGTACTATGTAGTTTGTAGTGTAGTGTAAAAAATACGATGTTTTTAATATTTACGCTAGTTATTGGTTTTTTACTTTCTATCAAAATATACAAGTATATTAGTATTGAACAGGACATAAAATGCGATGAAATTATTTTTACATGACTGCCCAAAAAGGAGTGTCATGTTTTTAGGGTTCATGTGTGTATGTATGTGAGTTAATTTATTCCACCATAACATCTAATAGTCAAGTATAAAATGCGTAGAGGTATGCGTAGCACGGTGGGAGGGATTTGAGTAAGTCAGTCAGTTGAGTAGGTACATACCTTTGTAGAGGTTATCCGGTGCTACAGAAACCGTAGCATCTTCGTAGAGTTAAATGAAGACTTCATAAAGTTAGCAGCAACAGAGTGAATTCGTGATGCTCCCAGTGAATTGGGTCACAGAACTAAACTTCTAAAGAGAGTTACAAATTGCTTTTGTAAAGTAGGTTACTGAACACTGCAACAAGACACCGAACGGGCATGTTGGCTGCCACGTTTATAACTCAAAACAACAAGAAACTCTGACATCGAATAAACCGACTATTTACCTACTCGTATAAAATTTGAATGCATTCAAATAGTACGTTACGTTCTCTGAACAACTTTTCTAAAGTTGATTTGTAAGCGAGATATTATGTGCTTATATTACAAGAAAAGTGTTAAAATGACATTTTTAAAAGCTTAGGTATGTTCTGTTTCTATTCAAATTGGTAACTATTTTTCAGTTAGTTGAAATTTTGCAGAAAAATTGGTTTGGATGCGATTAATTATTATGGTATCATTGAGCTTGTGTTATGATTGAAATAAGAGATGAAATATTGTAGGCCGAATACAGAACCAGACAATGAGGCCAATACATTGCAGGGAAGAGTGCGACAGGGTGGTGTTACTCCCCAAAACTTTTATACGTTGCTTTTAAATCTATAGCAAAATCATTGATCACAAACAAAAGCTAGTAATGATAGCAATAACCATAAATTAAATAATATTCATAAATGGGATATAGGATATATCTAGGGAAAACTAAAGAATTTAGCACCGAGATTCTAAAAACTATAACAAAAAACTAGTTCACGTGGACGAAGTCGCGAACTAAAACTATTAGAAGTAGCAATAAAGAGAAATACCATCATTCGATTTTTATAATCATTAGAGGAGGTCTAAAAGTCGTGACCCGTATCCCGCATCTGAGGTCCTTTGAATTCAAACCCTTGTTAAAACTTTGAAGAGAACTTATGGCACTTGATTATTGCTCGCTCAAAAGCTCTTGCAAATTGAACTGACGAGTCCTATTGTCTACATAAGCATAATAATAATGCTGAAGTTTATACTAGGCCTAGCATTTACCCGCGACTTCGGCTGTGTCAGTTTATGTTTTTTTTGTAAGCCCCGTAAGAACCTATCCTGTCTTCTCTGAAGAAGAAAGATCCGTCAAAATTGGTTCAGCTGTTTCGATGATTGGCTAGAAAATGTGATTAATGCCAAACAGACAAATAAAAATATTTGTATAGGTTTGATTGAACGACACGCAATTATTAAAAGCTCGAAGAGCCTCATTTTTAAGATGCATATTTGACATTTTGTCTAGAGCATATATAAAATTAAAAAAAAAAAAATTGTAATAAAGAACTCGGAGACGATATTCATAAGAATCGCTGAGGAATGGATTTACAAGCTACGCATTATTAAATCACGCGTTCAAAATGTTTTAATGCCCATGCAGCAAAATGAAATATAGGGTCGTAGTTCGCCGTATTATATTATTGTTTAGAGGGTCAAAGGTGATTGACCTCTATAAAATATACGAAAGATTTTAGATACAAATCTTAAATTAATAAGATCTAAACAATGATTTTCGATTAATTCGTGGTTTAACGACATACTGGATAATTGACATGTCCGGGAGCGAGTCCCAGACCCATCGACTAAAAGGCCGACGTCAGAGGGGTCTCTCCGTCACTCGCTCCATACAAACGTAGTTCAATTTCATTTGAATATTAAGCAACCAAAGTCCATGAAATTTTTCAGACATATTCTAGAAACTAATATCTATATGCCTGTGGTTTTCCAGATGTCTGTTAAAAAGTTACGCGGTCTTAAAAATTCATATACAAATCTTTGAGCTCCTGTAATTTTGAAACTACATATTTTTAGAAAAATCTAAAACACCTCGGCCTATATAGGAATATGTCTGCAAAATTTCGTGGACTTTGGTTGCTTAATATTCAAATGAAATTGGAACTACGATTGTATGGAGTAAGTGACGGAGAGAGCCCTGTTAACCACTAGGCTATCGCCTCTATATTAGGCTATCACCGTTTAACCTCTTGCTATTATATAAACACCAAGAAACCATATAGGGTAAACCATCAAAATGGTTACCTAACAATATAGGTACCTACCCTAATTTGGTTCACAGGCAAATTCCGACAGCGAGAAGTTGTAATTAGTTTTCTAAGAACCAAGTTCCATGCAAGAAAGCAATTAATATTACCTACAGGTTCGTGGAACATACTGTGTAAGCCATAAGCAAGAAAGGCCAATTTACATTCGCGCGGTAAAGTATCGGATTTCGGACAGCTATTAGTCATTGATATAAGAAATCAAAGATACACAGTTCCTCGGCAGATATACCTAAGTTGTAACTTTTAAAATACACCCGTAGGTACGAATGCGTTGTACTGGTTGTACTTGTGTTGTGGTCAAAACAGCTGGTCAAGTGCGTGTCAGAACTCAGAACACGTATAATATTAAGGTAAAGTTTCGTAGCCATTGATATATTGATCTTTGTATTTAAAATTAATAAATTTCATTCATGTCTGAGAAATCTCATAATTAATGTGGTATCACTTGAAAGGATAAAGCAATTAATAAGTTTTTTCAACTCTCGCTTTTCATTTTCAGAAGGTATCCTGAAATATATTTTTCAAAATTTTAACTTGCTTCTTGTAAAATATTTTTATGACTGTGCTAAACACAGCTCTTAGTTTAATTTTAAAATAACCATAATACACAGATAGGTACGAACAAATTGACAAATGGACACACAGAACCACACTTCTGTGTGGTGTGGAACCCTAAAAAATAATACCTACTAGGTATAGGTAACCGAAGATTCTAAATCTATATTATGCACGTAGATACGCATTTATTTTATTCCGACACTTTTTATGGTAAACTGTATAAAATACACACACTTTTATAAAGCCTTTATGAATAACCACGCATTAGTAAAAGATCCGTTATTATGAGAAGTTGCAGCGGTCGTTATATTCGAAAAAAAATAGATTTCTTATATCAATGGCGCCAGGTAGTGGGTGGAACTGCGTGTAGTTCCCGAAAGACGAATACGAAAGGCACGTCTAATACGAAAATAAATGGATCAAGGTCAAACGGCTGGGGCAGAGCGTATGCAGCCGCGATGTCTTATTCCACGTATAAAATCGATATACCGGCAACGCCACCGCGGCACGCTACGACAAAAAAGCATTAAACTTAAAAAAATACACGCCAGGTCGTTCACCTCAAGACGAATCAGCTTGCAGAAATTTATACGTCGCTCCACAACACTAGTAACATTGAAACTTATCACTTAAGAGCACCACACGCGACGCCGTGTTTTATCTTTTAACTTTTACTTAGCGTAATGGTATCGGGTATCGTTTATTGTCGATGGACATTGAAGGTGTACTGGACTTACCTCGCGCGCTATGCATCTTTTAGACGGACGACAAGGACGTCGGCTGTAGTTATATTTTTATCGGCAAATAATAACTTTGGTTATGTCCCCTGCACAGAATTCTAAAAAAAATCATAGAAATGGTACCTATCTCTTGTCTCTTATGCTCACAACTTCTTCCGCGTGGATCACACAAATTTTAAAAACCCTATTTTACTCTCTAAGGGGTTGAATTTTCAAAATTCCTTTCTTAGAGGATGTCTACGTCATAATAGTGCTATCTGCATGCCAGACAGCCCTATCCGTCTAGTGGTTTGAGCTGTGCGTCGAATCAGTCAGTCAGTCACCTTTTCATTAATGTGTCGCCCATTTTTAGCAACTTACTCATCTCAATCATCAATCACACAAAAGGATAAACTGACTGATTTTACGAGTATAATTATCAACGAACTTGCAAGTTAACTAAATTTGCTAGAACCTTGAGAATGTGCATCTTTAACGTAGAGCTTCACTTCACGAACATAGCCGGGGTGTTTCAGAAATAATTTGAAGTTAGATCTCTAGTAAGTATCCAAAAACTATCTCCAAGTTACGAAAAGTGCGAAATGCGAATATGCCTGCTTGTTTTAACGATAATGTTTTACTAGACTTCCGAGCAGTAACAAACTCACGCTCGTTTACCATTTCTATATAAGTAGTTTGAAAATTCCGTGGTTCCCTAGCTACGTTACTCGTAAGCTAAAGTTCGCGTGTAGGCGTTGAATCAATCACGAATTTCGGAGTTTTGTCGTTACAACTGTCATAGAATTAACGATATTTTGTTTCGTGTCGTACCAGAGGGAGACATCAATAGCTTACAATAGATTTTCCTTCGTCCGCGTCATGATCAACCTATCGCCGGCCCACTACTGAGCACGGTTCTCCTCTCAGAATGAGAAGGATTTAGAGCTTAGAGTTCTAACTCTAAACTCTATATCTATGGTCTACCATACTTCGCCACACCGCGTTGACCATTTGCAGATTGGCAGACTTCACATACTTTTGATATAATATGAAAACTCCGTTTTCCTCCCGACGACGCTACCCATCAGCGGAAGAAAATTCAACATGGTGGCAGTTGTATTCTATTTATTTTTTTATTATTGACTAGCTGATGCCTGCGACTTCGTTCGCGTGGATGTAGTTTTTTAAAAAATCCCGTGGGAACTCTTTGATTTTCCGGGATAAAAAGTAGCCTATGTGCTAATCCAGAGTATAATGTCTCTCCATTCTAAATTTCAGCCCAATCCGTCCAGTAGTTTTTGCGTGAAGGAGTAACAAACACACACACACACACACACACACACACACACACACACACACACACACACACACACACACACACACACACACATACAAACTTTCGCCTTTATAATATTAGTGTGAAGTGTGATTTGTTTCGATCACGCGTCTAGACGTGAAGATTTATCAAAATGAATAGAGGGGTACAAGATAAAGTTTGCTCATGAGATGAACCGAGCAAATAAAAATCTCACTTTAAATTAAGCAACATTATAATAAATATGACGACATCTGATGCGGCTTCGCTTGTTGTCCGAATCTCAGGATGAAAGCCTTAAAATACATTAACTGTATTGTGATCAATGAGCCTCGATTTCTCATCATCACCATCAACCTTTTAACTCCAAACTCTTAAAAACTTTTTAATTTTCATCGATGTAGAATATCAAATATTGTCATGCCAATTACGCCTCTCCACTTTCTCTAGCCATCCCTCTTTAATTTGGTTTTCTCTAAAATTGGAGAAGCGTCGTATTTCCTATTGTTTTCTAACCCCTGGCCCAAAGAGAGGGGTGTTATAAGTTTGACGTGTGTATCTGTGTATCTGTCTGCGGCACCGTAGCTCCTAAACTAATGAACCAAATTTAATTTAGTTTCTTTTGTTTGAAAGGTGGCTTGATCGAGTGTTCTTAGCTATAATCCAAGAAAATCGGTTCAGCCGTTTGAAAGTTATCAGCTCTTTTCTAGTTACTGCAACCTTCACTTGTCGGGGGTGGTATAAATTTTTAATTTACACTTGTTGATAAATAAACTTTTGTCTTATATTCTGATAGAGTGTACATTCATACTTAAAATAGTTATACTGCTTTAAAGATTTTACAATAGTGATGTTTAAGATTTCGTCATGCAAATATGCGCTGTTTTTAAAACAGAATGGAAAATAGCATGCCTGGTTTTAGAAGGCATTCGTTAAAACATTTCATAGAAAGTATTCGTACCATTCAGATTGCATGTCTAATTCATGCAATATTCTACTACTTAGATAAATACAATTGAATAGTCATCCAGTTTCGATCTACTTATATTTAAAATTTCAAGGCTTTTGCTCATCCGGAAGTTAGTTTAAAATCGATTACAATATTTGTACCGAAACGTGACAAAAAACAAAAGCAAGTCACTATAAGACACTAGTAAATGACTCGTAGCAGGCGTAGCAACGCTACGAGAGACATTCTTCTACAAACGTAGACCCTCCCTTATATGCCAAGTTGTCATCAGCGGTCGCAAGTTTTATTTTCAAAGGGTTTATATTATTTAAAAATATAGAACTTTAATCAAGTTATCTAATAATGCCATTTTTTTAGAAAACGTCGTCACATCGCGGGCTGGTAAAAATGTGGATGTTTATATTTTATGTTATAATACATAAAATATAATATTATTAGGACTTTGACAATATGAACAAACTATAAAATTAACTACTTTAAAATGTACACCTTATTTACAAAATTTAAAAAAAAACGCGTTTGAACGAGTCGGTAAAATACTCCATAAATAATCCCCTGAATTTAGTCGGAATACTCCGATAAATAAGTGATAAAATTTTATATTACTCACATTTCTAGCAAATAAACCATAATTTATTCAAAAAAAAAAAATTATATTACTTACTTTTCTAGCAAATAAGCAAAATTTATTTAAGTTAAAACTACTTACGGAGAGTCCTGGGTTGCAGCCCGAAGTGATGGAGTTCTTTCTGAACTTCGGCACGCAGATCTGCATGGAACTTTTCCCTTTGGGCGGCCCGGCACAACCATACTCGTCGCTTCGGTCGTTCCTAGTCAAATTAATATTGTTCGTGTTGTTAACCTTTACTAGAATATTGCAAGTTTGCGACGCGATTTGGAATAGCCCCTCTTCTAAGTTCCTCTTATTATTGTACTGTCGATTGAAACGCAAATAATCCCACCACGTAGGCATTTTCTTTTATGAAACGTAAAGATAAACTTTTGGAAATGTTTTGAAGACCGCCGTGCGATCGCTCCGAACCGAAGTCTCACTTTGACGGTTCAAACTATTAAGTACCTACGAATTCGGACTTGCGCGGTTTAACTTTAGCTAGTCGTAGTATGTAAACACTATAAATGTTTATTTTACATAGATCCGTACCAAATACTAGCGTAGTGACTAGCTATCCCTACAGGGAATTTTTTCGTGTGTAAGTATTTATGTCTAACGTCTTACATAAGAAATGAGACACCATGGTTTTTCTTTTAGTCGAATAATTTTGCTGTCATGAATGATTACTTACTGTTCAGAAAACTTGTTTGCGTGTGTGAATAGTAAATTGCTTTATACACTTAAAGTAATTATTGCTTTCCAACAATTTGATATAGAAGCGCTGAGCATTTGAAACCTAGATAATTATTTTTTGATCGAATAGATAGAGCTTTAATAACTGGCTTCGACGTAAAAATGATACAAAGATAAACATATTTTGTTCGTCTATGTTTGTTTGTTTTTTTGTAACGATACTTTTGTTGATCGCTTTACCTACTGCTTTTTGAGCGAGCCGAATACAAATGCCTCATGAGATTCCAGGTTCGATTCCTTGTGATTTGAAAAAACAAATTTTCGACAGCCTTTTTACCGCTGAGCTATTAGAGGTTTTAATCGCTACCTAATCGGTTGCCAAACACTGCCGCAAAAATTCCCAAAAGAATACCCCCAAGTTTCGCGTGCTGAACGGTCTTTTTTATTAATAATGCAAGGAACGCACATATTTGAGAGGCAAAAACCGGCACGAAAGCCTTGGCAAACTTGCCGCGATATTAAACATCTAAGTCCATAACGAGTCCATGTTATTTTGTTGGTCCTTTGAGAGTAGGGTAACCCAATCTAAAACTGAAAGGACCTGACAATGGATCCTACTTAAAGTCCTAACATTTATCTACGAACGCACAAGACTAAATTTTTTTCTGTTCCGTGCCGTCAGCAATGATTTTTAAGTTATTTAATTAAGATATGGGTACCTTTAAGTCAAGAGTGAATAGGCAACTTCTAGGCTAACGCGCTCCATCTTAGGCTGCATCACTTGCTAGCAAGTCTGATTGCAGCCAAGCGCTAGTCTATAGTAGGGTAAGTAATAAAAGAAACCGTGTAAGTGTATAAACACTGTATTAAAGTAGAAAAAACAACTTATTAACGACTAACGAGAACAATTACGCGTCTCCGCTTGTCCTGCGCACAGGCGCGGGAGTTGGTGGTTCGGAACGGACTGGGGGTGCGCGCCTAGCTTTTAGAGGGGCTAGGGGTGAGCGGGGCTGGTAGCGAACAGGCACCCACCGCATCCGAGAGGGGCGGGAAGCGGGGTGCGGCCTGGGTACTATATCAGGTAAATTAAAAAAAAAGTTTGTTTAATATTATTGTTTAGCCTAAGGGCTATGACATCGATATTCCTTTTCTGGGGTTCCGTGCCGGGTAAGCATCCCTCACTACGGAGTTATGTGCGTTCTAAGCAATTAAATTAAATATCATAATAAGCAATTAAATATCACTTCCTCTAACTGATAAGGAAAAGATTGTGAAAAACCTACACAATTGAGTTTTCCACATTATTCTCAAGAGTGTGGGTAGTCTGCCAATGCGTAGGTACTTAGCCAGCCTGGTGGACTACGGCCTACCTAAACCATTCTCATTCTGAGAGGAGGCCCGTGATCAGTAGTGGACTGGCGATGAGTTGTGACGGCGAGGAGAGTTCATTGAGTCTAATCTAGATCTAGAAGTCCTGCCGGGACAAGTTATTGTTAGGCGCGACAAATCCTAATGTCTGGTCACCCTATTTAAAAGCCTTAATGCAAGGTCTACCTATAAAATGGGATGTTACTTTTATGAGCCATTTGGTACGTTTACTTTTTGTTGACGCAGACTGTAATTGTACGCTTGGGATCAGAACCTAGAAGTAGATACACTACACATCAACAACAGCGTTAGGTACCTAGTAAGTATATTATGAGAGTACTTTTACATTTGTATTTTCTGGTAACCCGTGAATATGAATCTTGTTAAAATATGTAAAAATAATTTAATGCGCAACCCTTATCTTATTTATAAAGACGTGCAAGTCGTCAAAGGCTTCCTAACTCACTTTTAAGTAGAACACTGCAAGTTAATGACAGACAGCACAACCTATATGTGATTTATTAAACTAATTCTATATTTATCCTGAACAGATTTTATTCTTTTTTTGGTGATGTAACCACAAATTCAGTTATCGGATTTTTTTATTTACTTGTGCTATAAGATCTACCTACCTACCAAACTTCATAATTCTAGGACTAGGTCAATGGTAAGTACCCTATAGATTTCTTGACAGACAGACAACAAAGTGATCCTATTATTTCCTTTGGTGGTACAGAACCTTAAAAATTTTAGGTAAATAAGTTTATACTTTATACAAATGAAAAGTAACTAGGAAAGCAAGTCCAATTTAATTTAAAAAAAAATACTTATAAAAATATAATGTAGCATATTCCATAAGCGAAATTTACTTCATTTCAACATCTTCAGATACAGATTCCATATCATCTGGCTCATCCAATAAAGCTTGCAACTGATGTATTGATGTCACCAACACATGGAACTGTTTTTTCCTTAACGACAAACGACTTTCCAACTGTTGTTTAGTCATTTCTAAACTACTTAATTCCGTTTTTAATAAGCTAAGCCGTTCTAATGTTTCTTTTCTATCTGGCTGCTCGCTTATTACTTTAGCTAGAACATTGTATTCTATGCGATTCTTTCTAACAGTTTTTGCTTGAGCAAAATCTGCTTTGCTCTTTTCTATGTTCTGTTTAGCAATCTCTATGCCGTTTTCTAGTATTTTGGACAAATCTTCATAGCTTTGTAGTTCGGCGGCCATCATTTCTGAAGCAAGCTGAGACTTTGTGACTGCAAATTCACACTGTGCAAGTTGAGCCAGCATTCTATCATGTGTTGCTTTACTGTAAAACAAGAAAGATGTAACTCATTAATTAAAACAAAAATGCTCAAAGTAATAGCCAATTGTTAAGTGGTGTAATGATTGGTGAAGGGGATCAAAAAGTAAAAAAAAAAATAGCCAATGTTATAGAGAAAGATATAATTTACAGTTTTCATTTATTTTGATTCAAACCACTGAATGTAGAAAGCATACTCAAGCCGCAAATTCTAACCTTTCCTCAGGTTTTTCATCTGCACTGTTACACCATTTTATGAACGTTTTCAATAAAACGTTCAGTCTCCGATCATCACCTGTTCCATCTCCGTCGATTAGAAGTCTTCTACGTATCACATCCTCTGTAAAACAAGTACAAATGGTACAAAGAAACTAGAAAGCAAAATGAACTTCAGGAACTTGTCACAATCATACCATCTCCCATGGCTGATGATGACGAGTTTATATAAGTATATTGTACAGTTACGTAATTGAGTAGAACAGTAATATTTGATTAAAAAATCAATCTTTATGTATTATGTATTTAACTTTCGGCAAAAATATAAACGAAAGCTTAACCTCAAATCATAACTTTTTTTTAAACTGGTTTTATGCCTTATGGTTTTACGGCTCTGGGTTCCCACTTCCCAAAAAGTTCCCAAATTGAAAAATTCAGTGTAAGGTCTTTGAAAAATTCGGGCGAATCACAGCTTAAACTATTAACCACAGAACAAAAGCTGCAATGTTGGCATCACATTTTACATTTTATGCACATTTTGACCCATACATAACCCATAGATTAAATATCCGTACATTTTGACATTAAACTGACAGACTTCAATGACTTGGCGAATTGGACATTGACTTGGCGAATTGGTATCACTGCCAAGACCCAACCAAGTTCGCACGTGTAAGAAACGCTTATTGTCGGCAATAAAGAAAAAAACCCTCGCCCTTTTATTTGTTTTCTGTGGATAACTGTCAATGTCGGTGATACTGTCAGTATATAGTGTCAACAAAATTGTCAAAAATAAATGTTTTGCTTTTTTGAACGCCCAAATCCCATTGTTGTTTAGAATGGAAATTTTGCATATTTTCTTTACTTATAAATGGAATTTGTTTCTTCCTACAGTATCTTAGACTAAATTCTACAGATAGGATAATATTGCAATCATGGAGAACGCAAATTTTAGTGAAAAAGTCGAAAATTATTTTTCGGAACTGGGTCGATGGTTTGTATATACAATGGACTATACTTAATGAGACTGCAATAATTTATTGTAGCTTTTTTAATGCCTATCTTATTAGCCTATTCGCTGTTCTAAGTTCTTTGGGGAAAATTGTTTCAAAATATACCATATCTACGAGTTACGACTATAACAAAATGTCAACAAAGAACACTGATTATTTTGGCCGTGAATTTGAAACTTTTAGTTCATCAGAATTGTTTAGTTAAAAACTGTAAGCTATTGGCCACCGCAGATCTACATTAATGTTCGGCGTGTGGTTGGCTGTATTTACATACTTTTGTCTAAAATTATATTTTTACTAAGTGATACTTATAATATCAACATACAGCGCAAACTGCTGGGGCTAAAAACTAGAGATTTTGAATGTAAGTTCTCTAGTGTGTAGATCTCCACTAAGAAAGTATTGTATCTCCACCAAACAAAGTCTGAAATGATCATCCCTGCTAAAATTATGATGGGCATTTCAGGAAAGTATGGCGCAGCATCCTCCTGGGCCAAGTGTTGTCGCTCCTGCTCAGTGGTAAATGTATATTAACCACACTGCTACAAAGTGCCACATGGCAGTTCCCCACCACTGGGCAGCTTGTCATTCCCTATGTAGCTCTGTTCATCTTATTCACTCCTTCTTTGCTGTGTAGTGGAGTGAAAAAGTTATCCAAGTAAGTGTATTGTAAAATATTATAGAAACTTATTGTATTCTTAAACTTATTAATAAATAGATGATCAAGTGTTGATTTCACCAATGTCGAGTGACGTTTAATTGAAGAATAAATTGGGTGTAATACCAGTTTTTGTATTGAAAACCTGCCAAAATACCAAATTTATTCTTTGATAAGACTTATTTTACGTTGGTGAAATCTGCCCTTCTGATTTTAAAACCCCTGTGAGAACTCTTTGATTTTCCAAGATCAAAAATCAAGCAAAAACTCTTTTTACCTGATGCCAACTGTATTTTGTGTTTTCAGAAAATGGTGGTTAGTCCTTATAGCATGCATTTTAGATGTTGAAGCTAGTTGGCTGCTAGTATTGTCGCAGCGCTTCACATCCGTGCTGAGTTGACAGCTGCTCGCGTGCAGCGGCGTGGGCGCAGCGCTAGTGGGCGGCGCGTGGCGCGGACAGAGGTTGGGCGTGGCGCACGTGGCCGGGGCCACACTGGGGCTGATGGCCGTAGTGTGCGTTGTGTGGGCAGATGTAGAGGGCGCGCCCACTGACGGTAAGTAGTCACAGATGTGCAGCGGCAAGATAAAGCGGGGTGTTGATTACGAAAATAACATCCATTTTGAAATCCAAGATGGATGTTGTATTTTTTTGGGGTTTGTTGTGATTTACTGAGATTTTGGGCTGCTGATTACAAAAATGATATTTATATGTATATTGAATAATTTTATAAATTGAAAAAGTGTAATATAATACTAAGAGTTTCTCTTCTGCATACAAAGAAGAAATATCACTGCATTGAGTCATGCCCCTTTCCATTAATCATATCATGGTAGGAGTTTACTGAAGAGATTTATGTAACAAATTTTTTTTTTTTATTGTTACAGGAAAAAACCAACTAGTGGGGGACATGCTATGTCTCGGAGGATCACTACTTTATGCTGTAGTCACAGTGCTCCAAGAAATAATGCTCAAGACACACTCGTGTGCCGAATACCTTGCTCTACTGGGCTTTATCGGCAGTATCCTATCATGTACCCAGACATTCTTTCTGGAATTTGAAGAGCTTTTGACATTTAACTGGTACGAGATTGATACAATTGCCCAGTTGGGAAGCTACTGCGGGGTGCAGACGATATTCCAAATACTGCAGAGTTTCATGCTGAGAGAGGCGGGCTCTATTATACTGCATCTGTCGTTTCTGTCGGCTGACTACTACACTTTGATTGCTGGGATGTACATATTTCAGTTTAAGGTATGTAAAGTGTATTGTTGATCTGTATCTCATATTTCATTTACTGAATAATTTTAAAAAGAATGCACTGACATTAATCAGTTTTTTTTCCACTCCTGGCACAAGCTTTACGCTTAATTGGAGAGGAAAGGGGGTTATATTGTTTAAAAAAAGTAATCATTTATTTTATTTATTAAATAGGCACTTTTTCTTTTCTTTCTTTCTTATAAGTAATTTTGGTTCTAGTTCCACGCGCTGTATTTCCTATCATATCTCTTGGCCATGGTGGGAGTGTTCCTGTTCAGCGCGCGCTCCACGGCGCCGCCCGCGCCGCCAGTGCTGCCACAACTCATCAACGACTCCGTGCAGTCGCAGGACAACGTCTCCATGTGAGTCTATCCACAGTTCCACGCGCTGTATTTCCTATCATATCTCTTGGCCATGGTGGGAGTGTTCCTGTTCAGCGCGCGCTCCACGGCGCCGCCCGCGCCGCCAGTGCTGCTGAGGTGTGCGGGGATCGGGGAGTATTGAAAGGAAAACACGTCTACTATGTTTAAGGTTTACTCGTAGACTATCCTACACCACACCACCGGGGCAGGAGAAAAAAAAAGAAAAATGTAAAGTAGATAATTTACATTTTTTTTTTTTTTTTTTTACTTACTTCCACTCGCAGGTGGTTCTATACCTTATAAACTAAACCTTATAAACTAGGAACAAAAAGCTTAGTTCTATTCTTATGTACTACTTCACTTTTGTTATCTTTAAGAATTATTACGTTTGGTCCGACGTCATTTATCACTGTATAAGGGCCCTCAAATAAACAGTCAAGTTTTCCACCGCACTCATTTTTCACTAGCACTTTATCGTCTTTTTTATATGTCACTGTATTCACTTTTTTATCGTACTTACATTTCCTATCTAGTTTTGATTATATTAAATTTTCACGAGCGTCCTTTTGCGCTACTTGCATTCTATATCTTAATTCTAAACTATAGTTATCTACATTATATAATGGTTCATCACTACTTAATCTACTTGGTATTCGACAACTTTTACCAAATACTAATTCATATGGGGCATATTTGGTCGATGTATGAACGGTATTGTTAAATGAAAAACACCAAAAGGGTAGCCAATAACTCCAAGTTTCGGGTTGTTTATCACACATTATCCTCAGAAATGCACCTAGGTGTTTATGTGTATTTTCTAATGAACCTATACTTTGGTGGTGGTAAGCAGTTGAATTTAGTTTTTCAATTTCTAATAATTTACAGACCTCCGTCATCGTTGAAGATAAAAATTCGGATCCCCTGTCACTCACCAGGCAATTTGGGATTCCAAATCTTAAGATAAAGTTATTTACAAATGCTCTAGCTACAGTTTTCGTTTCCTTATTTCTAATAGGATAAGCTTCTACAAATTTACTAAGTTCACACTGGAGTGTGAGTATGTAGACATTGCCTTCCTCATCTCTATCTAAAGGACCTACTAAGTCTAGAAAGATTTTTTCAAAAGCCGATGTAGCGGTTGTTGTAATTACCATGGGTTCTACAGTATGTCTCGAGTGTTTCATTTTCTGACATTTTTCACATTTACGTATATAGTCTCTAACATCATGTTCCATTCCTGGCCAGTAAAATTGTTTTCTTAAATTATTAATCATTCTGCGTACCCCTGCGTGTCCGCTAGTAGGCAGCAAATGAAAGTCATTCAAAATGAAATCCTTTTCTTTATCATCCTCTATTCTTTTTATTCCTCTTAAAACACAAATCCTAGGGCCCTGATATGTGTTTTTACTTTTAACTTCATCAATTAAATCTCTTATGAACAATGCATTGTTTACTGTTTTTATTATACAGATTTCATTAATTTTTAATTCTTTACAAAAATTACTCAATTTAACCACAAATTCGTCTCGCGTAAAATGTGATTTAAAATCAAGATTAATGTATAATATTTTCTTTCTGTTCGTAAAAGCAAAACATTCCCGTTCCGCATTTATTTTCTCCTTTTGCTTTATTATTTTTAATTTATTCCCTTCTACTAACATCATCTCTACTGAATCATTTGGTATCCGTAATATTTCCACGACTCGCGGTTGATCAGGCCGCTCGTCCTTGGCTATACTAGGGATTACACTCCTATCTGTATGACTTTTATCCTTCTCTTCCTCTCTTTTTCTTTGCGCTCTAGTCATAACGTTTATGATATTATTACTCATATTTTTTAACTCGTCAGACGTAATTATTATTCTAGACAACGCGTCCGCGACTGCATTATCTTTCCCCTTTACATACACTATCTTGTAATCGTATTCCTCCAATGTTAAGCGAAATTTTAACAATCGACTACTGGGATCTTTCATTCCAAACAGATATACTAACGGCTTGTGATCGGTCATAATTGTAAAAGCTTTTCCGAATAAATATGGTCGAAAATATTTAATACCCCAAACAACTGCAAGTAATTCCTTTTGAATAGTTGGATAATTTTTTTCGGCTTTGTTTAAAGGTCGACTCGCATAAGCTACAGGTCGCAAATCTTTATTACAAAGTACAGCTCCTATCGCTATACCAGAAGCATCAGTTTGTAGGATGAACTCGCTACCTGGCGAAAAATCGGGATATTGCAGAATAGGTGGAGACATTAATGCTTCCTTCAACAATTGAAACGACTGATCACATTCCGCTGTCCATACAAAAGGTACATTTTTCCTACATAAAATATTTAAAGGTAATGTTAATTCAGCAAAGTTTTTTATAAATTTCCTGTAATAATTACTGAAAGCAACAAAACGTCTCACATCGTCCGAATTTTTCGGTACTGGATAATTTTTTATCACCGCAATTTTACTTGGATCCGGTAAGATTCCGTTTTTTGTTACTGTGTGACCTAAGTATAATAATTCGGTTTTTAAAAATTGACATTTGTTAGGGTTGAGTTTTAAATTTACTTTTCTTAACCTTTCGAAAACATCTATGAGATTCTTATTATGTGTTTCTAGGTTTCTGCCGAAAATAACTAGGTCATCTAAATATATGAAACATTTTTCATAGGTAAGGCCAGACATTGCAACTGTCATGACACGGGAAAAAGCACTGGGGCTTATTTTTAAACCCATAGGTAATCTTTTCATTTGGTACTGTCCGGTATTAGTTGTAAATGCTGTCACTCTACGGCTATCGGGAGTAAGTGTAACTTGATAGTACGATTGGCTCAGGTCTAAATGTGTGAAGTAAATAGCACCTGACAACGAATCTAAAATCTCGTTAATATTGGGAAGTGGGAATTTATCGTCTTGAATTGTTTCATTCAATTTACGGTAATCAACAACTAATCTCCAACTTTTTTTTGAATCGTCACTTTTCTTTGGAACTAATAAAATAGGACTAGACCATTCGCTCTGACACTCTTCAATAATATCGTCTCTAATTAAACCTTGTATTTGTTTCTGTACCTCTGACTTTAAACTATTGGGAATACGGTACGGTTTAGTATACACTGGTTTCGTATTAGGTTTCAGTGTAATAGATTGCTCATATACCTTAGTAGTTGTGAGTTTATCGCCGGGCAATTGGAATATGTCAGCGTATTTCGTACAAATAGATTCTATTACTTTCCGTTCGCTGGAATGCAAGTGATCCAATTTCAACAAAGGCAACAACTTGCTTGCTCGAATAGAATTAGAATCACATTTTTCAAAAGAACATATTTCATAATTATTTAATAATTCGAAATCGGGTTGAAAAGTAGGAATATTAACAGTTTCGTTACTCGTATTAAGGATTTTAATGGGTATAATATTGTTTTTCGGTTTTACTATGATACTCGCGAGAAATATGTTTTCCTGTAATTCTTTAGGAAGTATGACGCAATCTTGGGTAACGCTATTTATTTGTATGTAATGTATCGATTCGCTACGAGCCGGAATAGTTAAAAACTCTGAGCATAACGTAGGATTACTGTAAAGTTTAAGGCTATATTTATTTTCAGAACCATGCAAGGTTAATATTGAATTTTTCAAGTCATAATTTATTGTATTAAATTTATTAAAGAAATCTTGACCCAAAATTCCGTCAGACTTGCAAGGCAATTTTTCAAAAATGTAAAATTTATGACGAAAGGGTATGCCGTCGGAAGTTTTAATAGTGAGAAAAACGTAACCATTTGAATAGATTTTCCCTCCGATGCCATGTATTACAATTTTGTCTTCATAAATAGGTATTTTGTTTGGTAGGCACGATGTGCGAACTACTGATAATGACGCGCCGGTGTCGAGTAACCATGAGCATTTTGTTTCGTTTACGTTTAAAAAAATGTATTTAGCGTTCCTTATATCGCATGTTAGAATGTAATCTTTAGGCCCGAAAAAACTGATTTTGATTTGTGTAACTTTGGCCTTCCGAATTTTCTCTCTCTTGAGTCTCTTGCTGTGCGAAATGTACGTTACCACGATAATATCCCCTATTATGAGTTACTCGACCTCGACTGCGACTCGATTGCGTGGCAGTTCCACGTGGCTGTCTCCCGCGGAAATTATTATTTCGGTAAAATCTGGCATTGGGGTGGTTATAATTCAAATTTTGGTTAGGTTTTCCTCTATTACCTCTGTAGTTGTAACTACCCCGACCTCGAATAAAGGGTCTACCTCTAGTACTTACCATGTTTAACACCGAGTTGGAAGTAGATGGTTGGGCCAGCTCCTCGTCCTGTGCAGCACGGGCTGCGTCCTTGAGCTGCGTATAGTTTCTAGCTGAAATGATAGTGCTTAAACGCCTATTGCGGAGCCCATCTGCAAATTTTTTAATCGCCATTTGCTCATTTAGAGGTTTTAAAATTTCGTACGCCTTCTCGTTAGAATTAGCCTGGGAAATAGTGAGGTCTACAAATAGTTCTTCGATACGTGACGCGTATTCAGAAATTGACATTTCATTTTGTGAAACTCTATTGAGCTGCGTTAATAATGAATTAGGTGACTTTTTTGTTAGTAAAAACGCTTTTATGTCCTTCACCAATTCGGTGCAAGAGTCGTACTCTTGTTTAAGTTTAAGTTTGGCTGATTTGCTTAACCTAGTTTTTAGAGTAAAAGTAGCTAATTGCTTCTTACACTTAGAGTCTTTCAAACAACTCTCGTAGAGCTCTAAACTGTCAATAATTTTTTCTAAAGTCTCTTCTTTTTCGTCCATAACCGGTACCAAGCTAGCTGCAGTTTTTAAATTAAATGTCTCCATGTTTAAAAGTTGATCTTTGGTCGTTTCACTAGTAGAGCTATATGTCAAAATTTTATCGTAAGTCGATACTATTTTTTCATTTAAAGCTTCGTAAATATATTCAGCTAATTCTAATGAGCTTTTCTGTAAGGAACAAGTACTAATAATATTTTTATACTCTGAGTATAATTCTTTAGCTTTTAAAATACTTTGATGTACTTTACCTTTATACTGTTGTCTTCTACGTGGACCTAATTTCCTTAAATTAGTTTGAATATCTAATAACTCGCTTAAAATACTTTCTAAATCATTTTCCATTAAAATTAAAACTTATTACATATTTAAACCTCACACTAAATTATATATTATTATATGTAGACACTAAATTATATTAAAACACATATTATCTTTTAAGAATAAAACCATTATCAAAGACCTAGATATGTCCATGTCCTTATAATACTACGTTACAGTTTTCTTTCTTATGAAGCACTGTTCAAACACTTTTTGTTATTTTTCGCACACTATAGATAAAAGGTCCGCACTGCACTGGAATGGTCATCAGGCTGGGGATGGGTCTTGCTTATCCTGGGTGTCACGCGCGCGGCCGGATAACCTCATCCGAATTCTCCTGAAGGCGTCATTATTTATTTCTTTTTGTATCATTGTAGCGTGACACTTTTTGTAGCTTCTGAAGGCTATGAGCAATATGGCTAGTCCGCACACGCCGATGATGGTTAGTTTTAGAGTTAGATTTAGTTCCCATTTTTTTTTCTTTTTTTTACCACACGAAGAACACGGCTTTAGTATCACTTATTACTTTTAATTATATACGTTCCTACTCGATGCGCGGAGGCACACAAGAATCCGCCTCCTCAGCATAATTCGCCCGTCATTCGACACCCGGCGACGGCCAGGCGCCGAGTTCGCTAGGCAGGGTCGCCATGAGGTGTGCGGGGATCGGGGAGTATTGAAAGGAAAACACGTCTACTATGTTTAAGGTTTACTCGTAGACTATCCTACACCACACTGCCACAACTCATCAACGACTCCGTGCAGTCGCAGGACAACGTCTCCATGTGAGTCTATCCACAGTTCCACGCGCTGTATTTCCTATCATATCTCTTGGCCATGGTGGGAGTGTTCCTGTTCAGCGCGCGCTCCACGGCGCCGCCCGCGCCGCCAGTGCTGCCACAACTCATCAACGACTCTGTGCAGTCGCAGGACAACGTCTCCATGTGAGTCTATCCACAGTTCCACGCGCTGTATTTCCTATCATATCTCTTGGCCATGGTGGGAGTGTTCCTGTTCAGCGCGCGCTCCACGGCGCCGCCCGCGCCGCCAGTGCTGCCACAACTCATCAACGACTCTGTGCAGTCGCAGGACAACGTCTCCATGTGAGTCTATCCCCAGTTCCACTCGCTGTATTTCCTATCATATCTCTTGGCCATGGTGGGAGTGTTCCTGTTCAGCGCGCGCTCCACGGCGCCGCCCGCGCCGCCAGTGCTGCCACAACTCATCAACGACTCTGTGCAGTCGCAGGACAACGTCTCCATGTGAGTCTATCCCCAGTTCCACTCGCTGTATTTCCTATCATATCTCTTGGCCTCCAGCCTGCTGGACCGATGACCTCAAGAAGGTAGCGAGGAGCGGGTAAATGAGGCGCGCTCTTGGCCTATGTCCAGCAATGGACGCATACAGGCTGATGTAATGAAATGGAATGGAATCTCTTGGTCATGGTGGGACTTATTTTTCCACAAAAAAATAATATTAAAATGACTATTGTAAAATAAAAAACAACGAGTTAAGTATTTTGTTATTTCTTTAACAAAATAAATTTACAAAAATTTATTTTCTTTTCCAGGGAATATACAGTACCGACATTAGACTGCATACCGCTCTCCGAAGGCCTTGAACCACCGATGAGTAGAGACACCACATTCACATCATTCCTCGGCGGACCACAGACGAATATGCCTAGCTTGCCGAATGGTACAGTGTCATTTGGCCACCCCAACAGTATAACTAGTGATAATGAGAAAGACTCTGTACAAGACTAGCTTTATTTTAATTAATACTAGCACTTTTATAAGTTACGCTGATATACCTGCGCAGAGATCTTATTTTTGAATGGCGCGAAAAGATCTCGGCCAATCGTAGCACGCGTTCTTCTGCTATTGGTTGTTGCCTATGCGCCATGTTTTGTACGCGCGAATTATAAGCGAGATACCACGAGTCTCTGGTGTTCTATATTTAAAACTTAACTTTGAGTATGCACTTCTTACGCGCTTTTCCATACAAAAGTATTACGTCGATTAGTCGTTGTTCTAGATCTAAAACTAAGCCAGATATCGATTTATCTCTCTGTTATATATTCCCTAGAACAATAAAACTAAAATAGAATCTTTTATTTTGGAAGTTAAGATCTTTGAAACATCTCTATTTTAAGCCTTTTGAGACAACTTTATGCATAAATAAACCATGTAAGAAACTCAGTCAGTCAGATAGTCAGCGTTAAGTTGCGCTTTTCAAACAAATTTAACCGGTGAGACTTATAAAAGTGCTATAAAATATTTAAATGGTATTCCGCAAATTGATGGAAATTAACAAAAAAAAATTAAAATATAGTAAGCAGTTTTGTCTGTGGATTAGTTTGTACTTTATGGACCAAAATGAGTTACTACAGTGAAAAAGAATTCAGCAGAAGCGATTTTAATGTTACGATAATATTCTCTTCATTTTAAATTGATTTTTCACCTGATTAACAAATAGTTAAAAATTTTGAAATATATTATTACTAGCTTAAATATTAGTTGTTATAATTATAGCTTAAATATGTTGGTTCTTCATTATGACAACTGATGGAGGCCCACTGCTGGACATGGGTTTCGTGCTAGGAATTCTAGCGTCTCGTACGTCTTGGATTCATCTAGATCATTCAATTCATTTATTGGTTAAACCTTTACAAATATGGGTTTAATAGTAGTATAACTCAAAATGAAGTAAAACTGATAAAATTGTTGTTACTAAACTATTTAAGACTAAGTTTAAAAAATGTTAATACTTAAGTTTTAAATCTATACTATGACTTTTCTCATGTTGAATAAATTGTTTTAAGACTGGTTATGAATATTATGATACAATCGATCTCATATTTAGATTTGCTAGTTGATCTCAAATTATATTAAAGTTATGTTTAACAAAGATTATGTATATTAATCGTACATTTATAGAATGAAGTGCTTCATAGCTTACCACTAAGTTTTTCATAGAGAAATATTAGTAAAATATAATATAGAAAATGAATTCAATAATAAAATTTTATTACAAAAATATTTATTTCTTCTGTACACATCAATTTTGGGTGAAAATAAATATATAACGTCATTTCTTAGTAAATAGAAACCTGAAAATAAGTTCAGAATCAGTAGATAACTTTATCAATTGGAATAATTTTTAGATCACGTTATACCTAGTTTGGGGGCTAGGAACTTAGGTAGGCACTCTTTTTTTATCATTTTGTATAACTATCATCTTTATAAATCACATCATTGTTTATAGCTCGTTCACACAGGCTGCGTAAGCGTTGCGTAAGCGTAAACGTAGCGCGTACGATTGCGTTGTAATGTATGGAACTGTATGAAACATGGCACACCGCTTGCGTAAAGCGTGGACGTATGCGTAACCCGGTGTGTTAGGTGTTTACGCGCGTTTTTTACATTGCATGCATGTTTGATATAAACCCAGTATATTTAAAAGTTTTTTCATGAATAAATACTTTATGAGTATTTATCCCAAAGATGTATTAAAACGAATACCTTCTAATACATTAGTGGGATACAATACGTTCCTGCATACGCCGGGCGGATGTGAAACTTTGTCAGAGCATTATTTTTTCGAAAAACGTGCACAGATTCTGATTCTGATGATATTTTTTACGTTTTACTAACAAAAAAAATAACGTTGCATAAATAAAATAGCCCGTGGTGTATTGGCGTAATAAGTGTGCCCGGCACTTTATACTCATGTAGAGAGTAGTTTGCATTGTAATTTTCACATAAATTATATTATAGTGATTAGATATATAATAGTGCTTAGTTAAAGTTAGCGCACATTTGACAAACCTATAAAAAGTTCATAATTTTTACATAGATATAAAATTTTAAACATTTTTGAAATACAACAGTATTATGTAATATGAATTAAATTATATAATAATATACAATTGAATTGATGCAAAAACGAAAACTGCCATACTCGAATTTTTACTCAATTTTTAATCGACTTAGAAGACGTGTTTATATGAAATTTTAAAAATAGTTTCTAATTAGATAATAAGAGATTTATATAATGCCTCTCTATAATACTCCCAAACCCGATTGGTTTACACATTTTTATAATCATTTAATTTATTTAAATACTGTTTTTAAGTTTAAGGACAAAATGAAGTCCGACGCATACTCACGGAATGGAGTGCAGCCGAGGCGCAGCACCTTTTTTGATAACGACTTGAAACTCAGCTTTAATACCAATTTCAAACGTATGTTATACGGTTGAAATTGGCATTAAGAAAAAAGCTGAGGAAACTCCCAGAGGTCGCGGCTGGCGCTATGCTAAATAAGTATAATAAATAAAGCTTAGATGATAATTTCTTTCTTACAGTCGTATTCCTCATTGTTGAGGGTCGTCGTTTTCCAGTAATTAATCACTAAATGGTAGGAGTTCTCTTGGGACAATAATGCAGTGGGTTCCCAGATCCTTCCGCATACTCCCGACTAAGAGACTGACGCTTTCGAAGCACAGGAAACGAAAAGGCCAAATTCGAATCTAAAGGCGGGCACCTATCTATTTACCGACTCTGGTCAACTTTGCTCAACAATCGCAATATGCATTGCCACAACTAGGCCACACCGTCACACCTCGCTCTAGTTTATTAGTTCGAGTCAATAAATCAAAAAATAAGTTGCACCTCGGCTTCACTCCTCTCTGCCAGTGTGCGTTGCGCCTAAAGAACCTTTGATTATTAAATATGAATTTATTAAGCATTGTTTCTAAACATTGTCTCAAAATTATATATTTTGGAAATATTTTTATTTAAGTAGGTGCCACTATTTTTTATGAACATCTTAGCAATGCTAAAGTACCTGTATGTCTTTAAATAAATTAAAAAATAGCTTGATATTAAAGTATGACACCAAACGTTTATTCATACAAAATTAGACTTTATTTTCTAGTCAACTTGTTATGTATTAACCGATTAAGGCTGTTGTCCCACCGCTGACGAGGGAGCGACTAGCTATCGACTATTTTGTCGCTCAAGAAACGTACATTATTTGATGACGTACGATTCCGTGTCAATAAAAGAAACAAATATATGAATAGTTAGTTAGTAGAAGATTATATGAATAGTTGATCGCTGACTGTCCACGTTGCATGTCGGCGAGAAATCTTTCTCCTCTAGTTTGTCGCAGCGACAAGAGCTATCAAAGAAAAACTCGCTCAGCTACTTTCTCTTTGTAGGTTAAAATACACCGACAGGCGATTTTCGCCCGTCGCACTCGCTCTTAGTCCAGTGACAAAACTATCCCAACTAAACACAATCGTTGCTAGTTTTTCACTCAACTCGTTTCTCGCTAATCGGCGGCGGTCGGACAACTGCCTAATTTGTATCGTTTGCACTTGCAGACTATTGCATACCTAGTGCCTACTGTGATTTGTTTTTGTTATGAGATCACTTATAACGCTCAATTATTAAAATATAAGATTTTAACATGCAACTTGGAAGTATTTAGTTAACTACTACTTAACTATTATAATTTGAATTGATGAAATGGATTTGATTGTATAGATCTACTTTAGTGTAAGTAAGTGAAGCGTATGTTTTGATCTTCCAAAGAGTATGGTTGTGTCGACGCTTGTATTGTAGGTGTGTATGAAATATGGGAGAGGCACAAAGTATCGGTTCACCGCACGATTGTAAATAGGGATGTTATCTACTCGTAGAGTAACCGTAATTCGAAAAGAAAAACCCAAAACCAAATCCGATTTAAAATCTAAATTATTCGAAACAGGCATTCGGGTAAGGTTTTGTATATTTTGTTTTTCTCAAATCTGATAGTTTCTGTTCCATCGTCACCGTGAGCCAATATATGTTCACTGTTGGATATCAGATCTCTTGTAGACTTCCACATCCCACGGCCTTGCGCCACGCCGCCCGTCAGAATCCAGCGGCTCCCTTCAACTCTTTTCATGTTTCGTAGTGTCGTTCACTTTTTTTATTCAAATACAAGTTAGCCCTTGACTGCAATCTCACCTGGTGGTAAGTGATGATGCAGTCTAAGATAGAAGCGGGTAACCTGGAAGGGGTATGGCAGTTTTCATTAAACCCATACTCCTTTGGTTTCTACACGGCATCGTACCGGAACGCTAAATCGCTTGGCGGCACGGCTTCGCTGGTAGGGTGGTAACTAGCCACGGCCGAAGCCATCAGGCCAGACCAGAAATTTACAAATTATAAAATTCTAAACCATGCCGGGAATCGAACCCGGAACTTCCCACTACTAAGGCTTACCACTGCACCAGGGAGGCCGTCAGAGATGTAGTACGAACTACCAACGATGCGCTTTCCGGTACAAGGTCACCTTTTTAGAACCTAGGAACCCAAATCTTTATCGGTACTTCGAACTGTGCTCATTGCTACTTTAGCTTCGCAACCCGTTAATCAATGCCGGTTACTCCCCGATTCTTCTAAGATCTCATTTCTGATTCTACTCCAAAACACCCCTAAATTGTACCCGTTCTAAAGTGTGTGAATATGGTTGTCTGGCTAATACAAATTTTTCAAACATTTTAAACGGCTGCGGCCTAAAATGCGTATGACAAATTGTACGGCGCTACTACATTATAAGTGAGAAATTACAATTTGTGATACAAAAATTAACGCTGCTCTTTAAATAAAAGTAGTTTTTCTGGTACTATATTTTGTAAACATTTAACAATCTCAATAAAATTCTATTAGAAGGTTTTTTGTAGGTAAAATTATAATTATTTTGAATTTCAGATATAATTTTACTTTAAATAATTGTCTCAAACTATTTAGGCTCAGGAAATATACAATGTTTTCAAGTTAGTTGTTTCATTTTTTATTCTCGCCTCCTTATGCCCTTTTAGGAATAAAATAGGGTTTCAACTTTCAATTACCTAATGAAATACTATATTGTATATAATTATCTTTATTATCTTACAAATTATAGAATAATAAGTAGATAGTTGATTGTGTTTCATAATTTATGATACAAGATGGAAGTACATTAGAATAGAAGTATGATAAGTCAAATATTAATAAGATAGGATTTCTAGGTCTAGCACGAAAACATTTGTCGTATTCGCTAGTCACTGTTTGATATTTCTATGAAAAATTGTACAGCAATTCTGGTGTACGCGCAGGTCGACATGGCGATCGGGGTGGGGACGCGTTAACTCGTGTCGGGATAACGCGGGTGTGCGGGGCGTCCCCCCGCCTAATACCCCGATTGCCATGTCGACCTGTCGCGAACTATAGAAGCCAGCATTGTGAAATAATATAATAACGTTTTTTTAGTGAGGGTTAATGTTTTCGTACAAGAGCTATACCAGAAAATACAATGAAAAAGACGGTACAGTAGACACGAATAACATTGTCATAGTATAGAGCTAGTAGTTATTATAAACGAAAACGCTTTATCCTATTTTTTAAATTAATAGTTGCAGATGATAGCTTTTTTATTCCGAAACAAGTTAGACCTTCACTGCAATCTCACTTGATGGTAAGTGATGCTGTTTAAGATGGAAGCAAGCTAACTTGGAAGGGGTAGGTAGGCAGTTTCATTAAAATAATACCCCTGTGATCGGATTACACGCGGCATCGTACCGGTACACAAAATCACTTGGCAGCTCGGTTTTGCCGGTAGGATGGTAACTAGCCACGGCTGAAGCCTCTCACCAACCAATTTCCTTTGAGCAGTCAATTTACAATTTTTAACACAATACAATGTTACCCGTGACGACTGTACGAACTTAAATACCTTAAAGGTAACAAAATTAACTCTAATGATGATCGCACATTAATGACGAGCCGAATACGCCGCACGCGTTGAACGCAACGCAATTTTCAGCACTGGTAATGTCAAAGTCGTCAGCAGTTCCTGTCGACCGCATCGGACACGCCGAAAAAATACGTATGTTTGACAGCATAGCATCACACTTATTTTAATACGCCCCAAGGAAACTGTACATTTGAGTTTCGTTCTCAAGTCATCTGTCACGCCGTTCAGACATTTTCAGGTGAATTTAGCGGTAGAGTCTTGCTTGTATACATAGTAACGGCCGAAAAATAAATTAATCTATCTACAAATAGATGGATTACAATACAATCCAAAGCAAATAGAGCATCGATGGCTCAACGGTTTAGGAGCGGATCGAATTTCGAAAGGTCGGCGGTTCAAACCCGACTTGTTCGCTCTCCGACCACAGGCGGATATGCTATGAGCTAGATCTGATGATAACCCAACACGCACCAAAGAGAAATCCAAGGAAAACTAACAGACTAAAATACAAAACCTTGCTAACGCATCAGATAGGTACAAACAAACCTAACGACATCGATGATATCGACAACATCGAACAAAACGTAAACAAACTAACGGAGTGCATTAAGACAAGTTATGAACAAGCTTGTCCTCTGAAGAAAATCAACACAAATCGACTGTCAAAAAACAGCTGGTGGGGCCCAGATCTGGAAAGAATGAGGAAAAACCTCAGACATCTTTTCAACAGAGCAAAAAACACCAGACAAGAACAAGATTGGGACAACTACAAGGAAGCCCAATACAAATACAACAAACGCGTCAGAGAAAAAGACAAAACCGCGTGGCAAAAGTTTTGTACAAGCATAGAGTCGAACGACACTGCAGCCCGCATACGTAAGATTCTAGCAGACGACAACACCCGCACACTCGGCTCGCTGAGGAAAGCTGACGGAACATACACTAAGGATGACAAAGAAATAAGCGAAACGCTCATTGAAACGCATTTCCCTGGCTGTAGAATAGTAGACTCAGCAGACTGGGAACACAACCTAGGACACCATCCCACAGATGAGGATTGGGATCTTGCTAACAACACAGTCACGCGAGATAGAATCAGCTGGGCTATTGACACCTTTCACCCTTTTAAATCAGGGGGGACCGACAAAATTTTCCCTGCACTTTTACAATGGGGAAAACTTCAACTGACACCATGGCTGGAAATAATATATAAGGCCTGTATAGCATACAAGTATATCCCAACAGCCTGGAGAGAAGTAAAGGTGGTCTTTCTACCAAAACCTGGAAAGAGTGACTACACTTTACCAAAGTCCTTCAGGCCTATCAGCCTTACATCATTTCTACTAAAAACACTCGAGAGACTGGTTGATCGGTATCTCAGGGATGGAACCTTAAGACATGTACCCCTACACTCACACCAACATGCTTACAGCACTGGCAAGTCAACGGAAACCGCTCTGCATTCCGTTGTTGGCAAAATTGAACATGATCTAGAAAACAAACTATCAACACTGGGTGTCTTCATTGATATCGAAGGAGCTTTCGACAAGACAACCTTTAATAGCATAGACAGGGCCTTGGGACGATACGGGGCGCCAAGAACTATACGCAGCTGGATAAGAGCATTATTAGAACTAAGAATCATACAACTAGATATCAACGGAGTCACAAAAGGCATAGTAGCGAGAGGCTGCCCTCAAGGAGGTGTCCTATCACCAATCTTGTGGAACCTTGTAGTTGACGACTTGATAAACAAACTAAACACAAGCGGATTTTACACCATTGGTTATGCTGACGATCTCACCATCTTAATCAGTGGAAAACTAGAGAACACATTATATGAAGTCATGCAACGGGCATTGCGCGTAATCGAAAGATGGTGCAATGAAAATGAACTCACCGTAAATCCAAAGAAAACAGAGATGATTCTGTTTACCAACAAAAGGAAAATAGAGCTAACCAAACCACCAACTCTGTTCAACACAAGCCTCAAACTGTCAACTGAGGTAAAATACCTTGGTGTGACTCTGGACAGCAAGCTCAGCTGGAAAAGGCATACAGAAGATAAAATTAATAAATCGCTTACGATACTAAACCAATGTAAACGCATGCTGGGGAAAAAATGGGGGCTTAAACCAAAGATAATAAAGTGGTTATACCTAGCGGTAGTAAGAAGCTCATTAACATACGCCGCTTTGATATGGTGGCCGAGAACTCTTCTTACGACCGCCCAGCAAGAACTACAGAAATTTCAACGACAAGCATGCCTCGCCATTACAGGCTGCATGAGTACCACACCAACAACAGCACTTGAAATTATACTGGGGATCCCGCCCCTACACTTACAAATCAAAGAAGAAGCAACGCTCGCAGCCTTGAGACTGAAAACCTCAGGTCTATGGAAAGAACAGAACACAAGGCACACTAAAATTCTAGTGCAAAGCATAACCAAAGAACCACGCCTGGAGTGGAAATGCGACAGAACCAGGAAACAACACATACTGGACAAACCATACAAAATATATCCAGAGATAAACATAGATACGAAGTCAACACGGGATGCAATAGAAGTGTACACCGATGGATCCAAAACAAAAACTGGCACAGGAGCAGGGGCCTACTGCCAAGAACTAAACATGAAAATAAGTCACGCACTCGGTAAGGACAACTCTGTTTTCCAAGCAGAGTGTGTAGGCATTACAACCGCAGCCATAGCTATGGCAAATCGACAGGTAAAAAACTTTAAGATTAACATTAACTCAGATAGCCAAGCTGTTCTCAAAGCTTTGGCTAAATTCTGGACAACCTCCGAACTCATACAAGACTGCCATAAGGCTCTGGAAACACTCGCCATGTCGAATGATATCACCCTACGGTGGGTCAAAGGACATGATGGGGACCAGGGAAACGAGGCAGCGGACGCATTAGCACGCAAGGCTACGACGCTGAAGGTGACAGGGCCTCAGCCTATTGTACCCATACCCTTCAGTGAGTATAAAACTTGGTTGCATGAACTAACACTTAAGGAGCATTCCCGACTATGGGCAAGCGCAACTGACTGCAGGCAAGCCAAAGAGGCTTTCCCTAACATAGATATACGACAAACTAACAAACTACTCCGCCTGGACAAAGGTAAACTTAGGAAGGTGGTGGGACTCATAACAGGGCATAGCCCACTAAACAAACACCTTTTCGTTATAGGTGTTACCGACAGTCCTCTGTGCAGGGCCTGCATGGAGGTCGATGAGACGCCGACACACGTGCTCCTGGAGTGCATGGTCGTGGCAGAACAACGAGAACGCCATTTGGGTTCCCCAACCTCACTCCACGAAGTCCTCGGCAACCTGGGCGGTCTACTTGGCTTCTGGAGCGAGCTTGGATGGCTGGAGTGAAGACTTCGGCGGGGAGGGGCAACGCACGCACAACAGACGGAAACGTTTAAGTGCGGAAACCAGCCCAGAGAGAAGAAGAAGAAGAAGACCCGACTTGTTGCACTATTGTCGTACCCACTCCTGGCACAAGCTTTTACGCTTAATTGGAGGGGAAAGGGGAGTATTAGTTATGATTATTATAAGTTGGCATGGCTAATATTCTTAAAAAAAAAATGCAGTAATTGATGCAGCTTTCTGCAGTCCAAATATACATTGAATTCAGTGCGAGCGGCTCTTGCGGCTAATCAGTGGCGTTTAATGAGCGATCGGAATATAAGTAACATTAAACAATACAATATTTACAAAAGTAACTAATTTTCATCTTCACTCGCAGACACAGACTTCCTGGACTCGGGCGTGGCGGGCCTAGAGTTGCGGGACCCGGACCGAGAGCGGGAGCCCGAGTGAGAGCGGGAGCGGGAGCGGCTGCGAGAACCGCTCTTAGATCGAGATCGTGACCGCGATACGCTTTTGGACTTGGATCGCGAACGGCTTTTTGACCTGTAAAATGAAACATTGGTAAAAAACTGCATCTGTTTGTCATATATACGCCATAGCATTTGTTATGATGTCATTAAGCTATGACATTTGGGACACAGACTAGCCTCGGGCATGGCTGGCCTAGAGTTGCAAGACCTGCCGGGCGATTCAGAACACTCGATTCGGTAAGTTACCGTTCGATAAGACGTACTCTTCATTGAAAAATACGTCTTATCGAACGATAACTTTTTGAATCGATTGTTCTGAATCGCCCGGCTGGACCGAGATCGGGAAGCCCGAGTGAGAGTGGGAGCGTGAGAGGCTGCGACAACCGCTCTTGGATCGAGAACAAGATCGCGATATAGTTTTCCTTTATCCTTCCTTCAAAAATACCCAACCCTGGTTACGTCATTTTTTGAGGTGAAAACACACCATCACCATCACATCTCATTTTATACCTACCACCAAATAGATCAATAAACCACCCACTGCACAGGTTTCTGGTCAGAGCTCTTTTTCATGATGCCAATTCTAAATAAGGTAATAAATGCTATCTAGAAGTGGTAAGTACTCGTAAATTGGGAAACCTAAATATTTACCTTGAGTGAGATCGTGACCGACTCTTCGATCTAGATCCACTTTTCGATCTCGAACGGCTTTTGGATCTCGAACGACTTTTCGACCTTGAACGACTTTTTGACCTTGAGCGGCTTTTTGATCTTGAGCGGCTTTTGGACCGGGACCGACTTTTGGACCTGGATCGGCTCTTGGATTTAGATTTGGAGCGGCTTTTAGATCTCGATCGGCTTTTGGAACGTGAACCACTCTTGGATCTCGAACGGCTTTTGGATCTAGAGCGGCTTTTAGATCTGGAACGGCTTTTGGATCTGGAGCGGCTTTTAGATCTGGAACGGCTCTTGGCTGATCCTGAACGAGATCGGCTGCGAGATTTCGAACGACTCTTGGAACGAGACCTGTAGAGAAACATATTCATATATTAATCACATAATAATCTGTTTGACATTTAGAAGAAGAGTTCTGAACTTTTTAGTTATTCTGCAATATATAACATATTCTTACTAGTTACTTACATCTTTAAATAGCGAAACGGTCTTTTGGGTATATTTATAGCGAAGTAAAAAGACAGTAGTACATACTAACTATAGTAATTTGTTAGCGAATTTACATACCTATCGCTGTCCGAAGCAGACATAATTCTCTTGCGGCCTTTATTAGCGGGCGGGCTGCGGCTTCCGCTGCGGCTACGGCTGCGGCTTCGGCTACGGCTGCGGCTGCGAGACTTGCGGCCGCCGGCATCAGAGTCCGAATCCGATGACGATATCGTCTCTTTGGAAACGATCTTCGCGCGTTGTTTCTGGCTGAGTTTGTCGTCCGCCATCTTCGATTTCTCTCGACGTCCGATGCCTCTTTCTCCCTGTTATGTAGAATAATATATCGAACACTTAAGCTGAAGCAATTGTTAACTACGCATTTTTCAGTACTGAAAACATTAATAAAGTTATGCGCAGGATAAATGCATAGATTTGCAAAATTTTTTTACTCAGGAAATTTCTTACTTTCTTTACTTTTTAGTTTGCGAGATGGTCCCATCAAAATTTTCGGATCGAACTGGTTATTGCAGGATTACTGCTCACCTAAGTACCTATGCATTTATTTTATTCTGGTACTGTGATGTACAGCAACTTTTTTTTTTTTTTTTTTTAAGAATATTAGCCATGTTAAATGACTAATATTCCCCTTTCCTCTCCAACTAAGCGTCAGTCTTGTGCTAGGAGTAGGTACGACAATAGTGCAACGGGCGGGGTTTGAACCGTCGACCTTTCGGTTTTCAGTCCACTCCTTTACCGGTTGAGCTATTGAGGCTTATGCATCTTTGCGGCCTAATTTGATACCGGAAATCCGAAATGAGTTATGGAAATTCAGAAACTATTGATGGTGAATTGATATTGTAGGTACAGTCAGCACCCGCCAGTACTAACGACTATGGGCGGGTGCAAACCAAGCTCTGTTGCTGACCATACCAAGCAATTCAAATTGTGTTTATTCAATTAGACTTTCACAAGTACTTTTGAATCGTCAAGAGCATCTACCATTCAATTAGACTTTCACAAGTACTTTTGAATCATCAAGAGCATCTACCACTGATTCGGAATGCCTTTCCAATGACTTTATGATGTGACGGTGAGGATGACGTGACGTACCTTCTTGCGTCCCTTCTTGCGCGGCGCATCGCTATCGCTGTTGCTGCCGCGGTCGCGCTTCTTACTCCTACCGCCCTTGCGCCCTTCGCCCGCCTCGCGCTTGCGCTTGCGCTGCTTCGGCTCGCGACTGCCAAACCAAACATTTGCATGAGCCCTTGCAGTAATCACATGGGTAGGAGTTATTTAGCCAAAAAACCGGTCAAGTGCGAGCTGAACTCGTGTAGAGAGAGTGCTGTATGATAAATAGGTATATAAGTTTATATATATTGAGACATCTTTCTATATTTATGTAAACATTTCAGGCTCAGTAGATTCAGAGATAGGTCAATAAGGGAATGCCCAATTTTCCTCTTTTTCCTTAAATAACTTCAAAGGTTATTACTTTAAAATTATTTTCATTTAATATGTCACATAATGGTTCATTTTGCAAAACTTTTTTTTTAATTCCTAATTTGCCCCTCCAAAGTGACCCCCCCATATTCAAAATCTATTTATTTACGTTAAAAAAAAAAAGAAAGACGTTACACGTCACGTACAAAGAGATAATAAACAAAGATCTTATACCCTTCCTCCCTCGGGCGGTCGGGCTCGCTGCCGGAATCGGATATGTATTCGTCCCTGCGTCGCCCGCGGCCTTTGCTCTTGCTCTCGCTGGGCATGTCTGCGAAGAGCAGCGCATTCTTGGTCTTCTCCTTGTACTCTTGTCGCTTCTGCAGCTGCTCCACGGTGCTCTTTGCTTGCTGCTCCTCGCGGCGCTTACGCTCTTCTTCCTGTTGGTAAAAATCAATCAATCAATATCAACCTGCTTGTATACGTCCTCTGCTGGGCATAGGCCTTCGCAAGAGTGCGCCACCACACATGATCCACCGCCTTCCTTCCCGCTATCTTCTTAACGTCGTCAGTCCAGCGGGTTGGAGGTAGTTCCGAACTGCGCTTGCTGATACGCGGTCTCCACTCCAGAACACGTCTGCCCCAGCAGGAGTTGGTAAAAATAAAAATGTTTTTTTCGAATGGTTAGCTGTAATCGTCAATCAAATTTCTACTCTACGATAGTAGAGTAGACAAAAAAGTTTGCTGAAAATGAGTCCTTAAAATGTTTTATAAAATAACTAAATAGTATGAAAACCCGAAATCTGTATTTAGAAAACAAATCTTGACCTCAATTCAAAGGAAGTTGCATGAATATTGACGCTCACTGCCTGCGGCGAAACAATTCACTAACCTGTTGCCTGCGGAAGGCCTCCCGTTGCTCCCGCTGCCTATCCCTCAGCTCCAACTCCTCTTGGTGTTGTCTCCTCGCTCGGGCCACGTGCCACTGAGCCTGGGACAGTAGGTCGGCGCAGGTTCGAGCCTCCAAAGCTGCGGCGTTGGCGGATGTCTCGGAGGCGCGTTTTTCCGCGCCTTCCGGACGCTCGGGTCTTTCCCCCTCTGCTCCCTCGACGTTTGAGAGACGTGTAAAATACCTACAAGATAACGCATGCGTTTCTAAGTCAGATCAGTAAGTTTCTTGCAGATCCTTCAGAAAACACTTAAGAGGTTTCAAAAGAATCCCATTAACCTGATATTAATAATTAACATATGTGGTACAAGTTACCCTTAGACTGCGATCTCACCTTGGTGGTAAGCGATGATGCAATCTAAGCTGGAAGCGAGCAAGCTAAGTTCACATTTCTTTTAGTTTTTTACAAAAAGAAGTATGAACTTAGCTAGCTTGAATATATTTGAATGAAAAAGGTTGTGTTGGCGAGGCCTATCCATAATGGAGTAGGTACCAAGGGAGACTATGCAGTGGTGCATTTCTAGAAACTGACTAAACCAATTGACCTGCCATAGAATCTCATGATTTTATGGGTAACATTCAACTTGAATATTCTTTTGTACCTTTTTTTATTATTAAAAAAAATATTAGTTATTTATAATCATGACTAACATTCCCTTTTCCCCTCCAACTAAGTGTTAAGCTTGTGCTAGGAGTGGGTACAACAATAGTGCAACGGATGGGGTTTGAACCGCCGACCTTTCGGATTTCAGTCCGCTCCTATACGCGTTGAGCTATTGAGGCTTAATTTTGATACATAAAGCTTACCTATGTGAAACGTGTAGTTCGTGTACGGCGCGTAACACGACTTTCAACTCCGAACGCTCGTCCTTAAGCACATGAGCGGCCAGTCTCCGCAACGCGAGCGCAGTATTGTACAGCAGGGACGTATCATGAGGCGCCACTCTGCGCGCCTTGAGGAGCGCGGTGCGGGCGGCCCGGGCCCGGCTCGCGAACGTTTGCGCGCGAGCCAACCAAGTCAGCCATTCCACGTCGTGTTGCATACGGAATTTGCGGATGCAATTTTCGTACTGAAAAGGATCAAGATTATAAAAACAGTTACTTAGGATATTCAAATCTTATCTTGCTTTTAATGATTCGTCTCCAGTATCGAGATTCGGCAAATGATTCGTGAATATCGCTCATTATGTGGCCGCCGTCAATCGTATCGTTTTGCTTTGCGATATCTTGCACTATCGTAAAATTTGCCCAAACTCAAATTATTTCACGAATCCCGATAGTGGAACAATACCATAACCGCAATAAATGACGTCAAAACGGGCAGTTCTATGAAAAAATGCCAGAAGGCACAAATTCGGTTTGAGTAGAAATATGAGTTTCATAGAAAAGGTGCGGTCTAGCAAATGGTAAACAAAACTTCAATTTTCTAAAAATAACATTATGCATTGCACAGCTTTTGAATATATTGGATTTTTCATATTTTAAACCCCCGATTTTTCACTATCCTCCCAAATGTCATGACTAAAAATGCATTTATATTTTATAAGAAACTTGAAAGACGGAGTTTATGTAGAGCATAAAGGTTGAAATTGTTTCTCTTTAATAAAAGGAGATAGGTAGCAACATGTCTATTTCTGTAATTTATAATACTGCACCATCTGTATCGCGTTGATGTACTGCTTCTGCTCGACGTAAATGTGCGCGATGTTCATCCACACGTCGGGGAAGTCGGCCGTGGCCTCGCGCACCTGCGCGAAGATGTCGCGCGCCTCGTTTATACACCCCTAAACACAAACATCACATTCTTATACTGACTTGTCTGTTATCAGACCTGCAGTATCACTGAATAAAAACCATCAAGCTCATATTTTGACATTTATTTTATATTCAATAACAATCAAACTCAACCCTTTTATTTCATTGACCACAACCACACCTGATGGAAAGTCATGATGTGGCTTAAGATGGAACGCGTTTACCTAGAAGATGCCTATTCACTCTTGTTTTAAAGATACCCGGATTGGTAATTGGTAGTAAACACAGATCGCGGTAGAATATTCCAAACCTTAGCCTTGCGTATTAGGAATGATGACGCAAAACATTTCGTGCGTGTAGATAGATAGTCGACGACATAAGCATGGAAACTCGCCCGACATCTTGCTGTTCCGTGGTAAAATGGTGAAGGGGGGACAAGATCTAAAAGTTCCTGTGCACCCATTTACCACTATACACTTTTGATTGTCAATTTGTAAGATAATAAGAATGTAACAGGAAGAAGCCTGCAACCCAAAATTCTATGCTAAATTCTGTCACAATCCTAAACTTAGGTCTCAATTTCTAATCGCTGGGTGTGAAATTAATATTCCCCACTGACCTTATGCGCTAGAACGCATCCGATGCCATTGGCGGCCCAGATGTTCTTGGGGTCGTTCTTGAGCACTTGCTTGTACATGGCCAGCGCGCGCTCTTGATGCCTCTTCTCGCGGTCCTTCTCACGGCACGGTTGGTGCAGCGTCTGGAGCCAAACGTTACCTGTGGAATGCAATCGCTACCCATATTATAAATGCCAAAGTGTTCTTAGTTTGTTCTTCAATCACGTCGCAATGGAGAAATGGATCGACGTGATTATTTGCACGGTTATAGTTTAAAAACCTGGGGAGTGAAATAGACTTTTATCCCGGAAAATCAAAGGGATCATGGGATTTTGCAAAAACCTAATTCCACTCCTGTTGCGCTAAAAGAAGGTTGCTGAGTAAAGATCTAGTGCCTGGATGTTCAGTGTTAGGACTTAGGAGATACTTACCTATTGTGTCAATGAAACCCCTCCTACACACCTTTCATTGACACAATATTATGGTGGCAGCGGTGGGATGACAACTAACGTTTATTGGTAAATACCCACAACACTTACCCAAAGCATCAAGGAATAAGCATCATTGGAAGTAGAAGAATTCTGAAAAATCCCGGGTCCCCACTCCAAGACCACAAAATACTAACTACCATATATTTACTTTTGACGTTTGTTAATTACATAGGTACTTACCTAAAGCGATCAAGGAATAAGCGTCATTGGAAGTAGAAGAATTTTGTAAAATCCTCTCGAATTTCTTCTGCCCTGGTCCCCATTCCTGTTGGGCTAAATGTAGATTGCCGAGTAAAGACCAAGTGTCTGGATGTTCGGTATTGACTTTCAAAGCTTCCTTGAACCAATCGGATGCTTCATAGATTTGGCCTTTGTCTCGGGCCATACAGCCTAACCTAAAGATATGACCCATGAAATATATGTTTTATAATAATTCAATGGACATGAGTACAACAGCCCGTTATCAACAGGCGTTGTTAATACTTAAACAACCTTTTAGAATAGACTAAGATAGAAAGATTTTTTATTGAAATAAACTATTACATATTATGCTTTTGAATTAATAATAATAATAATAATAAAAACGTTTATTTGCAAAAAAGATTTACAAGTTATGCATGGACCCCTAACTCCCAAAAAAGTATAGACTGTGTTATGGGAGTTAGTGCCTTCCCTGTTGCATTTGCTCTAATTTAACTTAAAGTAAGGTACGAATAATTAAAAGTAAAGAAATTAAAATTAAGTTAATATAAATGAATAAAAGTATTTGTGTAGTATGGTGTGTGTGTGTGTGTGTGTGTGTGTGTGTGTGTGTGTGTGTGTGTGTGTGTGTGTGTGTGTGTGTGTGTGTGTGTGTGTGTGTGTGTGTGTGTGTGTGTGTGTGGGTGTGGGTGTGTGGGTGTGGGTGTGTGTGAGATTGTCAAGAAAATTTACCACTGGTTCAGATAATGCCATTCTTTCCTATAGTTGGCGTCAAAAAACTCCTATTATTATTATTATTACAAAGATAATGCAAAATATTTGTAAAAGTGTTTACCTCAAATAGCAGTCGATGTAATTGGGATGTTCCTTCAAGATATCTTTGTACAGTTTCTCGGCTTTGTTATAAACGCACAGGGCTTCGTTCAATCGAGCCAGGTTGTACATTGTGGTGACAGCGATAGAGTTGTAGTATTGGGCGTCTAAGGTCTCGGCGTCCACTTTTTCTCTGTAAATGAGGTTCAATATTATTTAATTAGAAATAAAAAGATTTTTATCCAAATAAACTTTTACAAGTACTGTTCAAGAAAAAATTCATGTTGACTACAAAAATGACAGCCATTTTGAAGTAGTGCTACTCAGTAGGTTATTTTTTCGGAGTTATATGTGTTTTAAACAATTAAATATCACTTGCTTTAATTGTGAAGGAAAACATGTGACCTTCATGCCTAAAAGTTACCCATAATGTTCTCAAAGGTGTGTTAAGTATACCAATCTGTACTTGGCCAGCGTGAGACTATGGCAAAACTCGGGTGCCTATCAGAATGTACACGTTGCAAAATGACGATTTCGCCATAACGTCTTGATATTCAACGCCATAACAACTAGACATGAACGCTAAATGCCCTAGAAGCAAAACGTCTCTCATACTAAAATGAGGAGTGTTCTGTAGTGAAGGGTACTGCTTACCTCTCCAAGGCTTCTTCAAGGTATTTCTTGGCCTCGTTCAGGTTTCCTAACCGATAGTGCAGCGCCGCGACGTTGTTGAGAATTTCCGCAGGTATATCCGCGTTTACGTTCTCTTTGAGAATTTTCATCGCTGTCGTATACGCGTTCAGGGAACCCTGTAAAAAAATATTAAGTATTAGATGACAAGGTTGGTCGGGATTATATGGTTTGTTTCTATTTTCGAGCCAACTTAAGCCAACACTCTAAATAATTAAGACCAGTTTCCAGGTAATTTGGAAGCGTATCCATTCAAGTTCTTCAATGAAAATTGCTGCTGTAACTTTAGTTGCAGTCAAGGACTGTCATTGGTAGGAAAAATAATAGCGTGTGTAACTTTTACTGTGGTTGAAGTAAACCTTTTTTTTATGTTGTGACAGATATTATGATTAAATTAAAAATAAATAAGTTGCGTTAGAATTAAGTAGTTAATAATAAGTTGTAATAAGTACTTAATAATATTATATATTTAATCTACTTGGTACTTTAAAAATCTCGGCAAGAAGCGGCGGCCTTTAAACAGTCGTTCTGTTTGGCGGCCATTTTAGTAACTTTTGCGTTCGAGAAAAGATCTGAGGTACTCTCTATATAGTGGTGTTTAAAGAAGTTTTATTTCTATAAAAATCGTGAGACGATGCATTGTTGAAGCTTTGATGGTGTTTACCTGTAAATCATTTTGTTCCAATATTTGAGCCAACTCAATCCAAGCCTCCACGTCTTCTGGGAATTGTTCAGTGACCTTTTTGAGATGTTGTCTCGCTATATCGCGTTGCAACTGTGACGGCGAGCTGGCGTACAGGGAGCCGAGGATTTTCATAGTTTCGTAGTTTCCCGGTTGTGCCTTTAACACTTTTTCGAAACATTGTGCGGCCTACAAATAGAGAATAGAATAGAAATATTTTTATTCAAATAAACTTTTACAAGGACTTTAAATCTTTAAACATACCTATACTAATAATTCGTCATTTGATACTTTAGATAATATTATTTGGAAGTACATAAATGTTTTAGCTAAGACAAAAGATCCTAACTCGTTTGTTTGAATTCTTTATTACACACACACACACATACTTATACATAAACATAGAAAGAAACATACGAAAGGAAAGCTAAACTATTATATTAGGGTGCAAAGACGGTCTTATCGCGTGTGATGGATTTTGAAAAGGCCTATCCAGCAATGAACGCATGACTGATGGGTTGGATTAGAATTTTGTACAGGAAGGTTTTTATTGTACCTAATTTACTATACTCACATTCTCCGTATCGCCTCTGTAGATATACATCTGGCCAAGTCCATAGTGGGGCAGCACGAAGTTGGGAGGCGCGAACTGTGTGGCCTGGTAGTAGGAAATGGGCATTATTGCTACTTTTCATTTGATGAAATTATATATTTCTTCACACAGGTGATTTTTCACGGAAAAAGGTTTTTAAATTTTCATACTTAGGTACAATCGTTTTCTACATTCTACAATTTAATGTTATCTCTTTCTAACACACCGTGATTTATCTTTAACACACAGAGATACTAGTTTTTTCACTCGCACACTTTTTAGGGTCTTGCTTGACCCTATTAACGCGCTTTATTAACGCGTGGAGAGCTACATGTGAAAAGGCTATTCTCGTGATTTTTCACCTGCTACCTGTGAAATGGTCCATCCATACCTGGTAGTAGTACTGGAAGGCTTGCACACAGTCGCCCTGCGCGTGGAAGGCTCGCGCGAGGTGGTGGCAGCTCTCTGCGCGCATCGCCTCGTTCTCTGTGTTGTGGAACGCGTGGAGAGCGAGATGCTGGACTTTGCTGTAGTCCTGGTAGGATAAGATAACCGAATACTGTGACTTATATTCTTATTTAAGGGGTTCTTAATAATGCAAAGTGTCTTTTTTTGATAATTGTATAAACAAAAATCAGACACTTCGTATTAAGGCGCAACACCCACTATAAAGTGGAGTTGAACCCAGGCATAGCGACTTTCTTGATAATTAACAATATACAGAAGGTAGCTTCTACGTTTGGTGTTATTCAACGTCAATTTTACCCAACTGCAGCAAACCCCAAAGGAGGGTTATATGTTGGACCTGTAGGCCTGTTTTTATGTCTGCTTGCAACTACTCAACGGTTAAACCGATTTTGATAAATGATGCATCAGTGAATTCGTCTCGATGGTGTGAGTGTCGCTGGATATGTGAAATTCTTAAAAATCAAAATGGCGGCTTTTATGGCCTTTAATGTGCGGGCTGAAAGCTTTTTATCAAGACCCTCGATTGGGATATATGAAAATAAAGAGCTTTAAAAGGCGAGTACAAAAATATATACTATCTTTGTTTGAAAAGAATTTGGAGTGCCAAATCATAGGAAATTTTATATGAGTGGAAAGTGTGGGCTGAAAAATATGCAGTACAAACTGCAGCTGGGTTTTTGACAATTTTATAAATTGTACAAATCTAATCAATTTTAAATAAGCTGTCTAGCAGGCTTATTATACATTATGCCTTTCAACTTTCAGTTTAACTCTTTTTTTATAACAGTATTTTAATACAAACCTTTTTAAAGAAGAAATGGTTAGCCAAATGGTTCAATACCATAGGGTTCTTGGGATCGATGGCATATGCTTTAGACAACATAATAACGGCAATTTTATTGGATTCACTCTCTTGCAAGTTGAGCTTCAATATGGAGAGACCAACCAATGCACCTACACACTGTGGGTCCAGTTGTAATGCCCTTTCAAAGGCCATCCTACAAATAAGTCAATGTTTTATACACTTATATACATATTATATGCTCATATTATCTTAAAATCCTGATTATGAATTAGTCACTCACGTCAGATGTGTTAAGAACTTAACCTTAAAAAGGGATTTTGTATCCTATAATTTGCTAAAATGCATAGAAAATATTTTCTCGTGGCGCGCATGTTAGGTTAGCTGGAGACTGACATAGGCTATATACATACATGTCCTGGAAAATCAAAGAGTTCCCATGGGATTTTTATAAATCTAAACCCCCACAGAAGAAGTCACGGGCATCAGCTAGAATGCTATATTTCTCATTTTATTTGCATGGCCTCCACCTGACCCAGTTTTTATTATAAAAATACATTAAGAAACCTTATGAAATGATAATATATTTATCGATATTAGCATGTACACAGGGTGTCCACTGTCCACAATTGGTATGGATACCAGTGATCCTGCTTTAAACTCAGTAATAATTTATTTAATTTTTAATCCTACAAATGAAATATTGAATAAATTGTTAAAAAAAAAAGGAAAGAAACAAATTTAAATTCAATTTAAACACAATCAATACCTGGCCTTTTCCTGATTATTGAGCTTCATAAAACAATGTCCCATTCCAAGGCGCAAAGCAGCTGGGCTGTTGGGATTGGTTCTAAGAGCCTTCTTATAGAAAGCCAGAGCTCCTCTGTAATCCTTCCTGTTAAATGCTATGCAAGCCTTGCCAAGGAGTGAGGGCACGTTATTTGGTGACTGGTTGAGCACAAAGTTGAACTGTGTGTCTGCTTGACCCATCTTGTCACCTTCCAGAAGGCAGAAGTATGCTCGCCCGAGGAGATGGTTCTTTAAACAAGGGATTAAGTTTGAGAAGAAAATTTTAATATGATCGTACATAATTTAAAAATAAATGAAAGATAGTGTTATTGCTTTCACATATTTGCTTTGAAATCAAATTAGACATTAATAGGAGTCCGTTTTGACCTTTGGGTATGGAATTTTAAATATTATGTTAGCATCTATGCAGGCGCCTTATTTTAATAGATATGTATCAGATCAAACATATAAGACAAGTATTATGTATACACATAATAATGCATTCAACATTCAACAGCTCAACTTAGAAACAATAACAATTCCAAGTTATAAAATAATAAAGTAGGTCGTCAACCTTTAGGATGAAGAATGGAGTCACTCCGCAAACATCAAGTTGAATTTGTCACAACAGGCAAAATATTATATCCTTTTGGTTTCTAAGGGTATTTCATGGGTTGTATTACAATACACTGACAATAAGTTATTTATTTCTGGTGTTTTCTACCACTGGACTCCATAGTCTGAGGTCATTAGTATCACTTACCTGATCATACATAATGATCTTATCCGCCATGGTATACAGTAAAGTGGCCTTTGTGAACAGTTCCTTTTTTTTGTCCTTTGACTTCTCCTTATTGGCCTCCTGGACGTAATACGCAGCCAGCATGTCAAGGGCTCGCATCTGGTCCCGTTCAAAGTCTCTGTAGTCAATGTTGGCGTCCACGCGGGACGCCTCCAGGATTTTGAGGAAGTCATCGATCTTCTTTTGTTTGTAATATGCAAGCTAGAAATTATGTAAAATATTAAAAAAATTAAGTAAATATATCGATGAAATTTTTAACACAAACTCTGCCATGCTAACTTGGTTTGGATTTGCTTGTATTAAAACAAACATTTATAAATAAATAAATGTTTTTAATTGTACATAACCAGAATCTATTATATATAATACAATAATAATAAGTTTATTATGTTTCTTGCTTCTAGCTGCCGACTGCTTTATCAACACATAAAAGAGACTTGATATTGAGTACCTTTTACTGAATACAAATTAAACATACACTAAGCTGTATTGTGGGGTTAACAATCAATAAAAAAAGTTTTCATGTGGTTACAATGCTAAGTATTGTGAATGAGTAATAAAATACACAAAAGCTTAACTAAACTGGTATCTACTTGCTTAGCTTGGTGCATGTATTGTGGCTAATTCTATTTCCATTGTATTATTTACACTATGCACAATCTCTAAATTGACAGGTCTAAATCTAGTGCTATCCTTTTCAACGGGCAGCATTATGAAATGGATAGCAATACATTTAAACCTATCGTTTAATTTGGAGTTTGTGTAAAACAGAATTAGCCACACTGAGCTTATAAAATAGAGCGAATTGGCAAATATTTATAGGTTATTTTCAACTTACGGCAACATTGATCCAGACGTTGAGTTGAGAGCGTTCCTGCTGTAATATACTAAGCACTTCATCCCCGGATGGTAGCTGATCAGGATCAAGCTCTATCACCTATATAATTATAAGAAAATTGATTACGCGACTGACATTTTAAAGCGAAACAGATATCGCACTGTTCAAAATTTGCAAAGCAATCACCTCGTCGGTGCTCATCAACGGGATTTCGAGCGACATTGTAGTTTTTTGCACTGATCACTTGGTCAAAAAGAAAACATCGTAATAGATTTTATGGTTTTCAGTTTACAATAATTATTATTTTAATATTTTCACTTTTAAACGAGTAGGTATTTACGGATTCGTGGTCTGTGATTTAGCTAACAAAACACAACTCGCGCAGTGCGCACCACAGACAACCAGACAAATGTCTATAGAAAATAGAACGCTCACCGCTGACGTCTGACACAAGTCTGACACAGATAAATAACTAGTGGAATGTAAGTAAAAACCGGTAATATCTCACAAAGCTGGAAATCGATTCGGAAGTTCAAATCGATTTTATGACGTTAGTAAATAATAATTGACAGCGGTGAGATGATAACAACAACCAAATGTTTTGTTTTATTTTCCATGCATTTCATGTTTTTAACTTTAATTTAATCATGTTTCAAGCGTTTTATATTTGGTGAGTTTATCGCCGATTATTCTTATACCGAAGAATAGAAGATGAGTGTCGTAAACGGCAAAAGAATAACCTTCAAGCGTACCAGACCGAATCCTCTTTTCCACGACTGGTTGGAAGAGTTGTACGAAGAAGCAAAACAAAAGGGAAGTAAGCTTGAATCTATGTTACAGGAAGCTCTATCTTCCATATCAAAGTATCCTCTACCTCTGCAGTCTGGAGCCGAATGCGCTATCCTAAAAGGTTTCGATAAACGCTTGTGTTTATTTATCGATAAACGTTTAGATGTATACAAAAGTTCTAGTAATGAAAGTTCAGTAGATACGTGTTCAAAATCTACAGCCAGTTCAGGGTCTGATGACGACAGTGATGTAATACCTGTTATAGAATCACAATCAACATCTAAAGGCACTAAAAGTCCTTGTACTACATCAACCCCAACAGAATGTACTAAAGTTCTTCCAAGTACATCATCTAGTAGTTCTTCAGCTAAAAATGGAAAGAAAAGATATAAGCCTGCTTTTAGGTCAGGTAGCTATGCATTTTTAATAGTTCTTATGGAGTTAAAGAAAAATCAAACTATGAGTAAAGGTCAATTGATTGCTGCAAGTCAGAAGCACTGTGATAAAGATATTAGCATTGAGTGGAAGAATATAACAGGATTAATAAGAAGAGGTTTAGTTAATAAAAGTGTTAAGAATAATATACCTCGGTTTTGTCTAACAGCAGAAGGAATTTATGTTGCAAAGGAACTCTTTAGCCATGCACAAAATAAAAAAGGTGTTGATAACACAATTACAAATGATGATTTAGCTAATAATGATAATGTTTTTGATAATAATGAAAATCAATGTAGTGAAGTAATAATTATTGATTCTGAAGCTAAATCAGTTTTTACTAATGGTTTAATAAATGATAGTTATAGAAGTGAAAGTGAAGTAAATGATTTACTATATGATGAAAGTAAATGTAAAAATGAAATAAATAATATAATGCCAATAAATAGTACTAAAACGTTGATGCATAATAATTGTAGTTCTAAAGTTGTTCATGTTGACAGTCATGTGGATTATAGTAACTGTATAGAAATGGTGCCAGGCTCTTTTGATGTTATACTGCTTATTGATAAGCATGAAACTAGTGGGTGAGTATACATTTTTACATCAGTATATTATTAATTGAATCACTAATTAATAGCCAAATACTATAACATCTTTTCTAAAAGCCTGAACAGATTTGGATGTATTGGGAATCCTTAAAATGTAGAATCCTTACATCATCCTGAAAGACACTTTTTTGTTTTGATAAAAATTAAATATATGGCAGCAATATACTATTTTCAAATTTCACTTTTTATAAACATTTTTCGGAAGGGCAGTAATTGTATTGTTTTAATTTTTTAATTACATTTTTTTCATTTATTCATTCATCTCTTTTCATTTTTCAGTATGACTAAAAAGAATGATCCAACAGTTACACAATTCAACAAGTATCCAGAACTGAAGCATGAATATAGAAGTTTGAAAGTTGGTGATTTCACATGGATAGCTCGACACAAAACAAATACAGACCATGAAATTGTATTACCATATGTAGTGGAGAGAAAAAGGATGGACGATTTGGGTCACAGTATAAAAGATGGAAGGTTTCATGAACAGAAGTTTAGACTTAGGAAATGTGGTTTGAATCATGTTATTTATATGGTGGAGAATCATGGGAGTAATAAGCATGTGGGACTGCCCATGCAGTCTCTAATGCAGGCCTTGGCTAATACTAGAGTACAAGATGGTTTTAAAGTCCATGTTACGGAGTCCTTGGCCCATTCAGTGAGGTTTCTAGCTACAATGACATTGAGGCTTATGTATGAATATAAGGTGATTATGATTTTATTTAACTGTATTAAATACCTATATTACATTACTATAATATTAAGTACTTAGAATAAGAACTCATTATGTATTATCCTTGGACAGTATGTAGTTTGAAAAACTGATAGTCATTGGGGTTCCAAGATGCTGGTAAGTATAAAAAAAACCGATTTTGAACATGTGCAGTAGTGTTTTATTGATCTACCAAAACAAGATGATGCCTGCGACTTCGTTTGTGTGAATTATTTGAAGTCTTTGATTTCTGGAATAAAAATAGTCTTTTATTCATCATAGGCACATTTGACCACAATCTCACCTGATGGATGTGGCCTAAGATAGGACGCGTTTACCTAAAAGATGCCTATTCACTCTTGTATTAAAGATACCTGCATTATAATTGGTAGGAAACACAGATCGCGGAAGAGTATTCCAAACCATAGCCATGCGTATGAGGAATGATGACGCAAAACGTTACGTGCGTGTAGATGGAACGTCGGTGACATAAGGATTGAAACTCGCCTGACGCCTTGCGGTTTGGTGGTAAAATGGTGAAAAGAGAACAAGATTAAATAGTTCCTGAGCACACCAACATAAATATAAAACAACACTAAGCCGGCGACCTTACGGCGATGATCGAGACTTTAAAGTTTCGCCAGTAAAGGAAAGTCTTCGCCTATGAGTTTCCTAGCTCGACGATCAACGGCATCCAGAGCCGCTAGATGGTACTTAGCGGAGCCATCATAAAGGTACTGCAGTACAATATCTGTCTCATCAAAATCTAGCTAACAGACAGACAGACACACTTTCACGTTTATAATATAGTAGGTATGGATTTGGGGACAACGTGGCGTGTCTGTCAGTGAAATGTATTCATTAATTAAATTATATATTTTTCTTTTCAGGATAAAAGGCTAATGGGTCACAATGGAGAACCGAAAAGCGACATTCTTATGACATTTGGGTACTTTAATAAGTCTTCCGTAAAGAATAGAGCATTGTCCATCACAGATACATTTATAAAAATACTTTTACAGTTAAAAGGAGTGTCTGTGCAGAAAGCTTTGACGATAACCAATGTTTATAAAACTCCACGAATGTTGATAGAGAAGTACAAAAGTTGTGATCAAAGGGAAGGTGAAATGTTGCTAGCCAATTTGAAATTTGGGGAACTGAACCGTAGTGTAGGGCCTAGTGTAAGCAAATCAGTATATCAATTATTTACTTTTAGAAATATGAAGTAAGTTTATTTTTGAAATGCTTTTCAGATTAGGGCCAGTTAGCGGAGTTGGCAATACTGAGTTTATTTCTGCGGATATTTAAATATCGACCTTATCCCATCCAAATAGAGTCGTAATTAGTATACAAATGGAATCAACTGTGGCGGCGTGGTTTCTTTTTTCTCGGTAACTTGCATCTGTAATACAACTTCTGTTTGAATTGGATAAGATTGAAAATTATACTCCCAGATATGTTCTCGCGGCATTTGCTTTATTAGTTTTGATATAAAGTTTAAGACTGTTTATTATTAAAAAAGTATTTTGTAGTTTTAAGTTTTTTGGATGTGTATGTAAAAGTTAAATTATTTGTATAATAAAATGCGTGCAAGTTTAGTGTTACTGTATCAGGTGCTTGACAAGCCTAGGAATAGAGTTGATACTTATTTGAAATCATTGCTAAAAATTATGGTCATATTAAAACATATTTTATATAATGTTTTTGTCTTATTATAAATCTTCAAGTGATCTTCGGCTCGATTGTGTTAGAATGACAGCTACAATGTCACAATCACCTCTGATTGGTTGATGCTCGCTCACTATTGGCTACAATGCATTGTTGCAACAAGAATGGCATAAATTCAGCCAATCACAATTGAGATTGTAATAATGCTGTGCAAGCATAAAGATAAATAATAATAATAATTATTATATTTTACGAACATCGACAACATTCTAAATAGATGCAGGTTTAAACAAAATGTATGAGCAGTGACATGCAGCATATCAATTTTTTTTTCTCACATAATTTCTAATAATATTATGTAGCCGGTCCTATACTTTGTGTAAAAAAGGGTACGATATTATACAATAAAAAGAACAATAAATTCTGGTACATATACTTTATTAACACAACTATTGCCTGTGACATGAGTAACGCAAATTCTGAATTATTCATAAATAGTTCAGATTTAAGAGCACTTCAGGATGGAATCAACTTTCTAGACCATCAAATTAAAACATGCTGAGTTGGTTCGGCACAAGCATCATAAGATTCCGTGAGATTCTAAAGATATGTTACAGCCAAAGTGATAAAATTAGTAATTATACCATTGTGTATAATATAGCTGCCTAGTTAAAGCAATAAATAATATTCATAATAATTTAAGTTTATTAAAAGTATTTGTCTGTATCAAGGACATTTTCTTAAAATCGTGAAGAAAATTTGCTTGAGTTTTTTTTTATGTATAATGGCTAGAGATTATATAAATAATTATTGCTACATTCATCACTTTGGCAGTAACTAGACATATTGCTTAAACAAAAACGTGGCAAGTGAGGTTCAATTTTTGGTAAAGTGTTATAAAATATAGGGAGATTCGAAAGTGACTGATTGTGCCCAACCAATATAAAACAAATAGTTAAAAATAAAATCATCAGCCCCTAACTTTTACCATCACAATGTTTTCCTTATCAGTTAATATTTAATTTGCTTATAACTAAATACTTTTGGTGTGGACATATTTTTTTTTGTAGATGCATTTTTTTAAACAGTATGTTATCTTGAGTTACGCGGTTTCGGAACTCTCAGTTTTTATAGAGAATATTTAAATTGATTTAGAACAAAATTATTATAGGTGTTTTTAGCCCTACACAAAATTTACATAGACATTATGTGAACCGATTAAAGCCAATTCGATTTATGCAGTTTTACGGTCCAATTAATAATGAATCTATCTGTGAATAATAATTGTCGATAAGTTACTTTGCAACGTTATTTTCCAAAAATGTATAAAATACATTTCTTGACAAATAACTATGTTGCTAAGTGGTAACTTATGGACAGATCTCAGATACTAATTATTAATTTTGGGCCGTTCCTCGATCCCGCCTACCGCGTAACTGTATTATAAAATTTAGAATCAGGGTCATGGCACAGAACGTAAAATAAAATTTAAATGCTTACACTAAATTGCACTTGAAAAAGTTTTAAACTTTACATCTCAAAACATGTGATAAACAACTTTGTTATTCCTGAAAATAGTTCTTTTTATAATATCTACTATAAATTTTAGCAAACGCCAAGCTAAGTCATGGCAAAGATTGAGTGGAAAACATCGAATTACACATATATACACAAAAACGGCTCAGTTTAAATTAAAACGAGAAAGGCTGAGATAAATGCCAAATAACTAATAGCTTACATTAATTAATAATAATCTAATATTATGTGAGTCATAAAATATATCTTTTACGCTATAAATTCGAAAATCAAAATTAGTGACCATTCACCGTTGAAAATGTAGGACTTAGGTACATTTAGAAAATCTTCGAGACTACAGGAACCCTGTTGAATCAGTTTTTTTAATACAATTGTACAATAATTATAAAATGTAAAGTGCACGAAATAAAGTCTTAACATAAATCTTCCTGTATAACAAAAAATTAGTACTTACTACTTAAAAAAAATATACATAGCTGAGTGCACTTACATAGATATTAATTAGAGTTTTATATTAAACTTAGAGAGTGTGGTAGTTTCTCTCAGTTTGATTCTTATAGTATTTGAATCCCATGAATCCGATCGCGAGGAGACCAAGGGTCAGGATGATGCCTCCAATGAAGCTGGGGCCGTCAAATCTGAAAAAGTAAAACAAATATTATTTTAAAAAGAGCATATGCCTGTATTAACTTAATTCGGAAATATTGTGAACCTTATTTTTTCTGATTAAAGCAATTGGATGAGGGGACTTAATTTTCCATAATTCGGCAATTGGATGATGGGGACTTTAAGCAGACAATAGGTTGATTATGATGAAAATATTACTACAGTAAGCAATTAAAAAAAAAAAACATCTAGTTACTTCCAAATACTGAAAAAAATTATTGAAATTTTGAGTTCCTTCAAAGCTTCCTTTTTGGGATTTTCTTTACATAAGAGTTACTTGAGTAACCTGTGATGACCTTTTCATGGATGGGTATAACTCATGAGTAATTGACATTTTGTATTATAAAATCTTTCCCTCATTTGAGGTAGGTACATACATAATGGTTTAAAATAATTACTTGATGTATCGGAATTCGGTTATGATTTATATGGTTTCTTAGCATAAATCTATAATATTGTACTCCTAATACCTATTGGAATTAAATAATTACTTATTGCTATCCCACTTTGACCACCAAATTAGAGCGAGAGATCAGACCTTAGTGGTGTCCAACCTCTCACTCGGCAGGCGAAGTTTGATAGCGATAAATACGACCGCTATTTGCTTCTAGTGGTATTTTAAGAAAAACCTCCACTTACTTCTATTTTGTGTTTCTTAGTAATTATTGAACTTACCCTCTTGATTGCACAATATGTGCATCCTTGTCAGCCTTAGGAGCTTCAGTAGTGACAGGGGCCTCGTTTGGTTTGGGGGTTACGTCTTTAGTCTCGGGCTTGGTCCCAGCTTTGGCTTTTCCTTCTTCCGTTTTGTCAGTGCTTGCCTTCTCTGTGGGTACTTTAGTATCGATAGTGATTTTGGTTGGTGTAGTTTCTTCTTTGGGTTTAGGTGTTTGTTCTTCTTTGTTTTGTGTTTTGTTATCTTCAGTAGGCTTGGGGGAATCTTTCGAAGGCGTTTCTTTTGTTGGTGATGCAGCTGTCTCTTTCGGCGGTAGTGCTGTGGGAGCGGGAGGGGTGGCTTTCTCCGGTTCTGTCTTTGCTGGTGGTGCCTGTTCTTTGTTTGCAGCGGGCTGGGCCTCTGTAGCTACGGGGGTAGGGTGTGCCGGTTCTGTGGTGTTTTGCGCCTTGGTTTCAACTGCATGCCCTGGCGGTGGGGTTGGAGCAGCTAGAAACAACAGATACAGTATTAAAATAAATAATCGATACTAATGTTATAAAGCATTGATAGACTAGTGGGTAGGACGTCGTTCTTCTATTTGGCAGGTTAGGGCTTCGATCCCGGGCACGCATCTCTAATTTATCAGAGTTGTGTGTTTTAAGCAATTTAATATTACCTGCTTTAACGGTGAAGGAAAAAATCGTGAGGAAACTTGCATGAGAGTTTTTCATAATGTCCTCAAAGGTATCTAAAGTCTGCGCTTGGCCAGTATGGTAGACTATGGCCAAACTCTTTTCATTCTGAGAGGAGACCCATTCTTAGTAGTGAGCCGACGATGGGTTGATGATGATGAATGGTATAAAACAAAGAATAAGTGTGAGTTTTGAGTTTGATGTACGTCGAGCATATTCTCTGAAATTGCTGCACTTATTTGAAAAATTCTATCACCATTTCAAGGGTACATTATTTCGGATGGACACAGGCTAAATCTATACTAATAAATAAAATTGGAGTGTCTGTCTGTAATTTCGAAATAACTACCTCATATTAAGCTCATATGGTTATTTGAACGATACCAACACTGAATCACACGTTTTTAAAATTTTTGTCTGTCTGTCTGTCTGTCTGTCTGTCTGTCTGTTTGAAAAGGCTAATCTTTGGAACGGCTGAACCGATTTTGACGGGATTTTCACAGACAAGTAGAGGATTGACCAGGGCGTAAAATAGGCTACTTTTTTAACCGACTTTCGAAAAGGGAGTTGTGTTTTTCTACCTATGTACACCGAAATCTCCGAGATTTCTGAACCGATTTGCGTAATTTTTTTTTTAATCGATAGAGGAACTTTGTGACATTGTTTCATAAAAAAATTGGATTCCAACTCCTCAATCCTGATGCTGCAGGGGATCTGGCCAATCCACGCGGGCGAAGCTGCGGGCATCAGCTAGTGTTTTATATATACGAGTATAACAAGGGCAAAGTCGGGGCATACCGCTAGTTTGAAAGAGAACAATCCATTCAACTCACACTACTGCTAGAAGCAGTCTTTGAGAGATAGATATTGCTATTTAATTCACTATTCTCAACCTATCGTTTGAGCAAGGGTTTCTTCCGGAATAAGAAGGGCTTAGGGCATTCTTCAGCACATTGTTAATTAATTTAATCTGATTTTAAATAAAAAACTTTGGTTTACATACTGAAATGCAGATAAAAGAAACCTTGGAAAAATGAGTTTTGTATATGAATTATGGAATGAATTAACTGGATGTAAAGTGGATATTAATAGCCGAGTGAAGCATACTGTCCATACACCGAAGTATTATTTTTCGTTTCTGGTTTCTAATGTTAGCAATATTAGGAAATGAAAAACGGCATGGAATTTATTATTATAATATTAGTAGGTATGAAGAATTTTAATCTTATTAAACAGATCAATGTTTTGTGAATAAAAAATGATCTATCTTAAATAGTCATGCGTTTTATTTATAAATTCTCGGTAGGTAGGTATAACCTTATTAACATAACTGGTTGTGATTTTAGTGACTTGAAATAATATGAGCCATAGATTATCTATACTTAATATCTATACTAATAAATAAAATTGGAGTGTCTGTCTGTAATTTCGAAATAACTACCTCATATAAAGCTCATATGGTTATTTGAACGATACCAACACTGAATCACACGTTCTTAAAATTTTTGTCTGTCTGTCTGTTTGAAAAGGCTAATCTTGGGAACGGCTGAACCGATTTTGACGGGATTTTCACAGACAAGTAGAGAATTGACCAGGGAGTAACATAGGCTGCTTTTTTAACCGACTTTCAAAAAGGGAGTTGTGTTTTTCTACCTATGTACACCGAAATATCCGAAGTTTCTGAACCGATTTGCGTCGTTTCTTTTTTAATCGATAAAGGAACTTTGCAACATTGTTTCATAAAAAATTTGGATTCCAACTCCTCAATCCGATGCTGCAGGGGATCTGACCAATCCACGCGGGCGAAGCTGCGGGCATCAGCTAGTTATGCAATAATATGCTTATCTCTATGCTTTAACCTTCACGCGGTATTCCCACGGCTTCGTGGAATTTGTCTATAGATATCTCAATTATTCTCGACCACGGAAAATGAATTGGAGTGGATGCATCATCGAAAATCTCGCAGTTATTGAGTAAATCTTTGTTTACTCGAACTTCCGGTGTAGGTACATTATGCAGTTTATTTTTAAACGCGCATATCTAGCTGCATCATCACTTACCATCAAGTATAATTACTTGATGATACAATTTAAACTTAATTTAATCATTATAAGTGGTTATATTATATTGTGCTGTACACTATATTATGGGAAGACACTGCCTCCTGAAACACAGTTTTCACTTCATCAGGAGGCAGGGCCTCACACCAAAGTCTGTAAATTATGTTCTGTTCAGATAATAAAGTTTTATTTTATTTTTATTTGATGATTACGACAAACAAGGCTTGCGTCAAAAAATGAAAGGTCCATAAGGATAGTTTAGTGTCACGTAAAAAATAACTCTGCCTTTGTAATGTTGGTTCGAAGTGAGAGGCGACGGAAAGAAAGGGTGCTATGCTGCCGGCAATTGGTTCCTCTGTCAACCCTTCGTTTCGCAGATGGAGCAATACAACTGAGTACAACCATATTATACTGATGCACAGAGACATCTCTACGAGCAACCTTATTCATCAACTCAACCGGCCCACTACTGAGCGTGGGTCTCCTCTCAGAAGGAGGAGGGTTTAAGCCATAGTCCACCACTCTGGCAAACTTCACAGACCTTTGAGAACATTATCGCTCAGGCATGCAGGTTCCCTATGTTTTGCTTCACCGTTTTTGCAATTGATAGGTACCTATTTAATTTCTTAAAAGGCGCAATAACTTCGAAAAGTTAGGTTAGCCTAATTTGACGACGAAGCTCTAAGGCGATATCGATCGATCGTGGCGTGATAGTGCTTAAGACCAAGCGTTAGTGGGCTTTTCTCCATACAAACGTATTCTCCAGTTTCCTTCGTGGATAATGTCTCTAGAGCAATGATTTTTTTCACAAAAATCTAGGTCTCATTAATGCGTGCCTGTATGTTTTCCTTTTTTCCAAAACATAATCACGAAAATAAATATGACAATCCGAAAACCCGAAAAAATCGCCAGTTTCAACCGTCAGGTTCAGACGACTATTATACAAATTTGATAAGTTTTTAACAAAAAAGCAAAACATAGGAGCAAAGATATACTTTTCCTCTAAATTTTGGTATAAGAACCATCGAGATCTGTCCAGTTTTGAAGAAGGAAACAGCAAAATACGAAACGTCTTTTGGTCGAGGTTTTTGTAGGTAAAATCAGCCTGAGCTGCAGTTGTCCCTTTCGCAGTTTACGGGGGCAGGTTGGAGGCGAGGGAGGGTAAAGCTTACACGTACACTAATAGGGAAGTGGCACTTGATCATATTTTTATCGATACTCTAGTGATGTACACCGATGTCGATATTTACACGATACAATGATTATTTTTATTTATTATCGTGTGATTTTAAGTATTATTTTTTATTGTTGAAGCAGGGTTGAGATACTTTATATCGCGATTGAAATCATTCATTTTTAACCAACTTCCTAAAAAGGCCTCCTCCTTTTTAGGAAGTTGGTTAAAAATAAATAATAAATGATCTCAATTCGTCGGAATCTTTTTTTTTTATGTATGTTCCCCGATTACTCAAAGACCCTTGGACCGATTGGGGATTTTTTATTTATTTGAAAGGGTATACTGTGCAGGTGGTCCCATATGAATTTGGTGAAGATCTGATGAATATCTTCGGAGATGGAGAACAGAACTCCTCAATGGATAAGAGCAAATTGCTCGCGACCAGTGTAATAGCTTAGTAAACAGTAGGCTTTTAACTGGGCATAGCATATTATAGTACAGTGGGGCCATTAAAAGTTGTGAAATAAAAAAAATTCAAAAGAAAAATTAAACCGACTTCAAAAATCACACACACTAAAAAGTTAAAAATATTTTTTTATAACTACACGTGTAATGTACCTACTACCTAGGTGTGTTCCCCGATTATTCGAAGATGCTTGGACCGATTTGAAAAATTATTTTTTTGTTTAAAGTAGACTTCCCAAGTGGTTTCATGATCATCAAGTCATGATCTGATGGTGGTATCCTGGAGAAATCGAGGGAACTCTTCAAATTTTATAGAAAACTTAAAGCGATTTTGGTAGTGTTTGGGCTTCTTAAAATTGTAATGAGAAGGTAGGTATACAACTATTGAAATCCGATAATACTCCTGATGTGGTCCCATGGGCATCATGTCAGGATCTGATGACAAGATCTTAGAGGAACCGCGGGAAACCTTCAAAATAGGAAAACATAACATACGAGTAGCTATTTTCATCAAGAAGTGCAGCGTTGGCACTAAGAAAGAACCATTTAGTAACGTGGATCTGATGATGAAACCGAAAGACAGGCACCGGAACTCCGTAATAAGACAATATTGTATCCTAGCCGTGTTTGGACTTGTTGAAACTTGGACTACTTGAAATTGTAATGAGATTAACTTTTTAGTTTTACAATTACTATAAAGTGAGAAATAAAAACTTTTTACAAAAAAAACTGGCCAAATGCAAGTCAGACTCGCGCACCGAAGGTTCCGTTATTTTACATTCTACAGCCCTTACATACGATACACCACTTGATATAGTTATCTCATATCGTTGAAAATAAATTAGTAATTTCAAAAATACGAGAATTTGTTCATGAACACATTTTAATTTTTTTTTGTGATGTAACCACAAATTCACGGTTTTCACATTTTTCCCTTTACTTGTACTTTAAAACCTTTCTACCTGTCAAATTTTATGATGCTAGATCAACGGGAAGTATCCTATAGGTTTTCTTAACAAACACGCCAGACGGACAGATGGACAGACAGACAGACGGGCAGATGGACAAACGGACAGATAGACTGACAGAAAAACGAAGTGATCCTATCAGGGTTCCTTTTATTTCTTTTGAAGTATGGAACCCTAAAAATATAGCCGACTTCCAAAAAAACACACTGACAAGAGTAAAATAATTTTAGGAGTCAGTGTTACAAAAAAAAAAGTCAGAGAAAAAACCAGAAACATAAACTTCTAGAAACTTCTTCCGAAATTTACACAAACCGAGTCAAAACAGTGAAGCAAAGAATCAAGTCCGTTAATAATTTAGCCAGATCAAACAATAATAAGAGCGGATAGGTAAAGTATCAGACGGAAACCGGCGCACAGATTCGCGCGAGCGGCCGTCGGCGGCGGCGCGTCGCGGCGGCGCGGGCATGGGGGGCGCGAGGGCCCGCACGGGAAGCGGGCGGCCGGCACACAAACACACTACTCGTTCACACATTGATAACTCGTTTGGTACTCATGTGATCGGGCGCAGCGCGACGGCAATAGTTTCTTCCAATACCTACTCGATAAATTGCTTTCGGCTCAGGCTTGCCCTTAACTATTTACGTCACCACGAATCAAATACGCGTGACAACTGAATCCAGGCCCTTTGACAATTAAAAATAATTTATCCTAGCTTATGCCCGCGTCTTCGTCCGCGTGGATTTACGTTATTGAAATCCTTTCCATGATAAAATGCCTATGTGCTAATACAGGATATTATCTATATCATCCCAAGTATCAGCCAAATCCGTCTAGTAGTTTTTGCGTGAAGGAGTAACAAACAGACACACAAACTTTCGCCTTTATAATATTAGTGTGATAGAGTTTATTAATAGACTAGCCATGTAGTTTAGAGATTCTGTATAACTAACTGTATGCAACCTGTAACAGGAAATGTTGGTCATTCACGCAATCGATAGGCGTGATCGCGAATAGCTAATTCATAGGTATAGGTACCTTAGCAGGTAATTACCTGCTTGGCAGTGGCGTGCACGCCATAGATGCAAAGAGGCACTGCTTACCCTTTTTTTAATAATATTTTAACGAAAATATTAATTGCTGGCCCAGTAAGATGGTATTTTTATTTGAATCGCATAGTATAACTGTTTTGTAGTATCGAATATGGAGTGTGCATGCCTAAATGCATATCCTGGTCCTAAACACTATGCACGCCATTGCTAACTTGATACCGTGTTCACTGTTCACTTATTCATGACTAGCTGACCCGTCCCGGATTCGCTCGAGTGAAATTTCTGAGCCTTTCTTAGCGGAGGTCTATGTACCCTTTAATATGCAAAATCTCAAGTTTCTGAACCCAGCGGTTTGAGCTGTGCGTTGATATTTAATCAATTTCTACCTATCTATACTAATAAATAAAATTGGAGTGTCTGTCTGTAATTTCGAAATAACTACCTCATATTAAGCTCATATGGTTATCTGAACGATACCAACACCGAATCACACGTTTTTAAAATTTTTGTCTGTCTGTCTGTCTGTTTGAAAAGGGTAATCTTCGGAACGGCTGAACCGATTTTGACGGGATTTTCACAGACAAGTAGAGAATTGACCAGGGAGTAACATTGGCTACTTTTTTAACCGACTTTCAAAAAGGGAGTTGTGTTTTTCTACCTATGTACACCGAAATCTCCGAGATTTCTGAACCGATTTGCGTCATTTCTTTTTTAATCGATAGAGGAACTTTGCGACATTGTTTCATAAAAAATTTGGAGTCCAACTCCTCAATCCTGATGCTGCAGGGGATCTGACCAATCCACGCAGGCGAAGCTGCGGGCATCAGCTAGTACATAATATGGTTTCCTTTTTTTGTCCGTATCGTTCACAGCATTTTATTAATTAGATACATTAAAGCGGAAATTACATTACGAAATTAATGGCACGAAATTAGTTTCACGACATTACTTAATTCGTTCTCTCTGTGTTCAGATTGCAGACATTTCATCCAGCGTTCATTGTAGCACAAGCACAGGAATAAATCAGAAAACCGCAAAGTGTTAAAAAATTAAAATAAGTTTCGATTTTCAAAGTAAGATAACTATACCAAGTGGGGTATCATATGAAAGGGCTTTACCTGTACATTCTAAAACAGATTCTATAGTTTTTGATTTATCGTGCAAAATGTTGGAAAAATACCCGAGTACGGAACCCTCAGTGCGCGAGTCTAACTCGCACTTGGCCGGTTTTTGTGTAAATATTGATACCAACAAGGAGCAGAATACGACGTGCGAATACAATATCATTAAAATACAGTGTCTAATAGTAGTCAGGTCAAAAAGTCCATGTAATTATCCATAATTGGATCTCCACTTACAGAATAGATATAGGCACGGAAAATTAATGGAACAAGGTCTACTTATTGACTATTTATCACCAATAGAGAGGAGATTGAACTATCGCAGTAACAATTCACTAACAACGAAATAGCGTTCTTTATAAAAAATTGGTCAAATGCGAGTCGGATTCGCACAGGAAGGGTTCCGTACCATTGTACTAAAAATAACACTTTAATTGTTGTCATGGCGACAATTTTGTAATTAAAGTAGAAAATAGAATTTTTATTAAGTACCTTCTTTATTTGTGTCAATAGCGGCAATAGAAGTACCCATTCTGTGAAAATTTCAACTCTCTAGCTAGTTATTTACGGTTTACGAGAAACAGCCCCCTGTCAGACAGACAGATGGACGGATGGATGGATGGACAGCGAGAGGCTTTAACCCGCGACTTCGTTCGCGTGATATAGCAATTAATAAATATAGATAGCCTTATAATCATAGCACTCAAGAGTCGAAGATAATGTAGCTACCTATCAGTCAATTTTTTTTTTTTTTAATTCGATGAATAGTTTCAGAGATTACTTACTACATCCAAAATTTCAAAGTTACAATATTTACTCCTTTAATAATATCAATAATATATTTGATTACATTATAATAAATTATTCAATAATTATAAAAGGTTCTCTATAAAAAATTAAAACTTAGTACAGTACGCGACAGGTCAACATGGCAATCGGGGTATGAGGCGGGGGAGACACTCCGCACGTCACCCACGCTATCCCGCACCGGGCTGTCGCGGGAGCTGTGTGGGGTGTCCCCACCCCGATTGCCATGTCGATCTGTCGCGAACTAAGTATACCTACCTACTTATAACTTTTAGACATCCTTATTCTTTAATTAGGTAGAAAGTAGAACAGATTCTAGGAAATAAGCAAGAAATTGCAGTTAATATTACAAAACAACAGGAAAAACTGTTTAGTAGGATGATGCCATATCTAAATGAGAAAACCAGACGACTAGATTTTTTTTTATTAATATTGATAAGTAATTACTTAATAATAAATCAATACATATAAATAAAGAACAGTTCTGACTCACTGACTGACTGACTCATTAACACCCAGTCCAAACTATTAGACTTAGAAAGCTGAACTTTTGCCCAGCACTGAGGTTCTTTTTGTAATGTAAACAATGAATGGATTTTGAAACACACCTTTGAGGAGATTATAGAATTCTGGGGCATGGAGGATTCCTCACAACATATTCCTTCACAGTTAAAGCAAGTGAAACTGCATGCCTGAGTTTTCCATAATGTTCTCAAAGGAGTATGAAGTTTGTCAACCCGCAATTAGCCAGCGTAGTGGACTGTGGCCTAAGCTTTTCTCATTTTGAGAGGAGACCCATACTCAGTAGTGGGTTGGTGATGGATTAAGAGCTATTAATATATATCAAGCAATAAATATAGGTAACAAGTAACTGCTAACAGCTTTAGGTTAATAAACAAGGGCATTGTGTCCTCCTTATCACATTGTTTGTAACTTTACAATATTCAAGTAGAAAAACATTGTTTACACTGAAACTGCATACTTTGTAAAACTGGTTACGATCATTGTGTCTAACTTATCTTTATCATATGAATGATGTATGAATGTCATAGGTTAAAATGGTTCGCAACAATTTTTATCTGTTTATTTTATTTATCACATTACTAATTACTGACACCCCACCCTTTTACTGGTTTTTCTTAGGGGGAATTCCAGAAAGTTATTTCTTAGTTGGGGTCTACTTCACTAAGTGGGGCATCCCCATCACTGCTGTCATATTTTTAAAGAGTGTTTATTTAAAAAAAACTGAAAAATTATTCTAGAGTTATCTCCAAAAACATGGGAATTTAGAAAAACTGATGTTTCTAAAAAGTTATTTATGTAGGTTTTTCCGAACTTAAAACTTTTCCTACTTAGCATTCTTTTTTGGAAAGATCGGCCCTAATTCAAAGAGTACAATGGGACCCATTTTGATTAACTTAACTGTAATCTGAAATTCTAAAATACAGCTCTAGATCACAAATAAGTATTGTATTCACTTTAATGTTTCTTTCATAGATTCCAAGTTAGAAGCAATAATCTACCATCATTCTCCAGTACTGCAGGTATAGTGACGGAAACAGGTGGAAGAGGGTTTTGACTAGTGATATAGGTATGCTTCACCTTTTGACTTTGGGTAATGTATGGAATTACATAGAAAGGAATGTGACTGAAACCCATATGAATACAATTGCTGCAATTTTATACCCAAGCTCTATCGGAACATGTTTATGAGCCAGGTTAAGAAACAAAGCAAAATTTTGTACTTTTCGGTATCAAACAACCTTTTAAGAAGAGAGAAAGGGAAAAGTAAGGTGGAAATGCACCTTTATGTCCAACTGCTGACTTCTTACACACAGCGAGAATTTACTCATGATTTTTTGGCTAAAATAAATAACAGCTCTCAGAAGTGAATAAGACAAAGATATTGAGAATATTAAATACTCGAGAATGCCCGCGACTTCGCCCGCGTGGATGTAGGTTTTTGAAGATCCCGTGGGAACTGTTTGGTTTTCCTGGATAAAAAGTTGTCTATGTCAATAACATGGACGCAAGCTACCTCGGTACTTTTCATACAAATCGTTTGAGTGGATGGGTCTTTAGGAATCCCGCGGGAACTCTTTGATTTTCCGGGATAAAAATTAGCCTATGTCCGTCCCCAGGATATAAGCTAACCCTGTACCAAATTTCGTCAGAATCGGTTAAACTGCTAGGCTGTGCAAAGGTAGCAGACAGACACACTTTCGCATTTATAATATTAGTATACCTAGATTAATACAAACAGGGCACCTATTATTCAAAAGTAAGTACGTGTAACGTCATCAATTTAATGCATGTGTTTCAAGTTACTGTTCGAGATGGCTGCGTATTTGAACAAACCGTGATGCAATAATTTAACTTTAAGATTTCTTGGGTTAAGTACCTAGCTGTTCTCGGAAAAAAATTGTGCCTTAAGTAGGTACCTACAATTTTGTATTTAGAACACCTAACGGAATCATGTTTATTTAAACACCAGTGTTAAAATATGAAGCAATAGTTTTTGTAATCACGGAAACTGGTTCCGAGATAGGTACTGTTCTCGATCCTGAGAAAATTCCTAATAGATAGAACGTAGTACATTATACTGACGCTGATTGTATTTAAAAGAACTTACCTTGATTCTCAGCCGGTTTGCTTAAACACACAGACAGCGATAACAAGCATAAAAATATTACTTTCTTCATGTTTATACGGTAAAATATCAGTCTATTACGTTTAATTAACAGTAAAATTACTAATTAAGAATATAAATGACGCCTGACATAAAGCAAGTGCGTGGGAATTTATTGCAAAGAAGAAAGAATTTAGTTAGTGTTGCACTATCTGATAAACCATTTTTGACGATTACCGGTTTTTGTGACATTTAATCGATTTCATCGAAATAGATACTATCTCGATTTAGCAAAATATCAATTTATCACTTTAAGAGAAAAATAATACCGATAGCGATTTAGTAATTTAAAAAAACGCAATAATAAAGAAAAGGACAAGACATACCTGCTTATTATCTGACGAGTGAGACAAAAAATTGGAACTTGAGTTCCTGGGCCGTTAGGTTGTTTGTCTGTGGTTATAAAAGTAACGCCCTCTATTGTAAGTAATCTAAGTAATATTTAGGTACTGTTCATAATTGGACACTTTTTCAACTTTTTCCCATGCATTTTACCCCATAGATTTGACGCCATATTTCAATCAGCTTCCTTAGACCTATTAGACCTCACAGGAACCATACAAGAACTATCATTCATATCTGTGCTATGAAGTATGAACCTCACTAAAATGTTAGAGAAAAATTGTTTATTGTTGGGGATTTACCTATTTGGAACGTACTACTGCAAATGCTTCAAATGAGACGGGTCTGCCCGCAAAATTCAAAATTTAATTTGGTATTTCGCAATTTGTGAACTAATACTGCAACGTAGGCTTATGTCATTCATTGCGACAATGGCAATATCATTCTCACAGGTTTATGTAAAAAATTTTACTTGAAAGGATCCAGTTTATGAAATTAGCTCTAGTATCGGCTATAACTCACAAATTAGTTGATACTAGAGCTAATTTCCAGCTATGATCACAATAATGCCATAGTTAATCAAAAGTTAAATTTCTCAAGTGCGCCATAATTCATATTAAAATGAAATCGAAATATTATTGATTTTGTATTAGTTATAGGTAGGTAACATCAAATTTTCTGTCTCATTAAAATGTTCGTGATGAAAATCGAACCATGAATAATAATGGTGATGAATAATAATATTATTGTTATGGTAATGACCAAATTACCACATGATAATGAAAATTCTGCAGTAATAACTTTCTATTGTTGACGAATTGGTTGGCTATCTAGTAGTTGCTTACCTACCTATTCCAATTATTAGATATACTATGTAGGTAGGTATATGATATTAGGTTATTTCATTTGTCAGATTGATTTGGAATTTAGTGCATAGGGAGATCCAGCGTTCGAATCCCCGCAAAGGCAATTTGATAATTTGTAATTGAAAAATTGTCTCTTAAGTCTGGTCTGGTGAAGGGCTTCTGCCGTGGCTTATCACCCTACTTAGGCTTTCTCCAAGAGATTGGGTTAGGCGTTGATAAGTCAGTCAGTAAATAAGTCAGGACACAGGAATTTTCACAGCCAACCGACATTCACAAGTAAAATATTTTTTAGAATTCAAAATAGGTATTTATGTAGAAAAGTTTGAATAAATTAAGTACGCTATGTATACGTAATAAGCTTTAGCAAAATAAATAAGAGGCCAGCAACCTTCCAAATGTGATTTATTATTCAATTTACTAGAAGAAAATTGGTTAATTTAATCCTTATAAAGCGAATTATAAATAATTCAGACGGCCTGGAGTAGACATTGGCATTAAAACAACTTTTACATCATTCTCAGTCGATGAAATTGTTATTTTTCGTCAATGTAATTTCACGTTGATTTTCACGGAATCTGATTTTTAAGTTTCACATTTAATAAGACTTAAGATAGTGCTGATATTTCACAGGTTTCACGGAAAGTGAATTTTCACATTAATGGCAATAATTTGTTACGTTAATAATATAACTAGACATTTTTCGCTTAATCTAACACGGAGCTATGCGAGTGTTTTCGCTCGTAGGTACACTCTTTAGCGCCTGCCTGAGTTGATGACACTGTGCATGCAAAATTAAATAAAAAATTAAAGCGGTAATACATTGGTAATACACTTAGTGAGGTCACAACTTTGTGAGGTTTTGTTTCGGCATTTTTCACAGGCTTTAAGCAAGGTAGCAGTAGCAGGTTAAATTAAAATAACACTTAGTTACATTGTAAAGGCTTTTCATCATAATATAGTTTTTCACACGCTACCTGTGAAATGGTCCATCTCTAGCCTGCAATAAGCGTAGCGAGCGTAGGTTGATGGAAAAATAAAATATTAAATGAATGATTTACTTATAGGATTGGACCACCGAAAAGTTATGGTTTAATAATTAAGTCCTTAATAATTATTATTCTTTGTATTGGCGTCACTCAGAAAAGCAGGTATTATTTAAATATTTTTATCGAATTATTGGAATGTCCTCTCCAAAACCAACACAAAAAAACACAAGTTTAATGTGTAAGGTTATCCGAGAGTTTTAATCTAAACAAACTAATGCCAAAATAAATAATTTAATTAGAGCGTGATTGCTATCACAACATCTAATTATTCAGTTCACAATCCAAATACCGAAAATATGCGATATCGCTCCGAATCTCGGAAGGAGACTAAACTAAAACCTTCGAAACACCCGTATTTATGCAAGTTCAATCTTGTTGGCCTCCTAGTAACAGATTGTATGACATCGAATGAGCCAAATATCGATTTTACCAAACTACCTTCATCAGCTAAATTAATAATTTTATATTATTTTTGACAACTCAAATCAACTTTTTAAAAATAACCTTACAGTTCGGCCGTCCTGAATTTAACACGTCCTCGTGTTTCTAATCAATCTTGTCATGTCAGTCGCGGGCTTCCTTGCCCTAAGTCAAATCCAAATCATGGGCTATCCTGCCCTCCGTCAAATCATTAAAACCTACACTTGAACTGCCGAACTCTCAGTTTTAATATCCAGTCAACAATAAATCCAAACGACTAACTTCTCATTCGATGTATACAAAATCTGAACCACTTAATACAAATTACTTTCCACTTAACAAAAGACTAAATTCTTTAAAAAAAACTTAAAATTTTAATCACCAAATCAAACTCAATAAAATTCTTAATCAAATGTGGGTTGTTTACAAAAAGATACCAAAGCGAAATTAAGGCAACGTGAGACACATCCCGCTTCTGAATTATTGGCGTCACTCAGAAATGCAGGTATTATTTAAATATTTTTATCGAATTATTGGAATGTCCTCTCCAAAACCAACACAAAAAAACACAAGTTTAATGTGTAAGGTTATCCGAGAGTTTTAATCTAAACAAACTAATGCCAAAATAAATAATTTAATTAGAGCGTGATTGCTATCACAACATCTAATTATTCAGTTCACAATCCAAATACCGAAAATATGCGATATCGCTCCGAATCTCGGAAGGAGACTAAACTAAAACCTTCGAAACACCCGTATTTATGCAAGTTCAATCTTGTTGGCCTCCTAGCAACAGATTGTATGACATCGAATGAGCGAAATATCGATTTTATCCAAACTACCTGCATTAGATAAATTAATAATTTTATATTATTTTTGACAACTCAAATCAATTTTTAAAAATAACCTTACATTTGTTTAAAATTATGTCCTAATCGAATGTCGGCCCCGGCAAGTGCGAGTCGGACTCGTACACGGTTCCGTACCATCGTACAAGATAAAGGTAACACTACTTGTGTTTTTTTTTTTTTAATTTGCATTGCAGTCATTTTTTTTTTATAATTTGTTATAATAGCAGCAAAGAAATATACCTAAACAGTAAAGATTTCAACCCACTACCAATTTCAACTCATGAGATACAGCTCACTGACAAACAGATGGATAGACGGACAGGCCAGGCTTAGCAATAGGGTCCTATATTGGCATCTTTCGGGTACGGAACTACGGAAGCCTAAAAACTATTATTAACTAGCTGATACCCACGATTTCGTTCGCGTGGACACAGGTTTTTTAAAATCCGGAAAAAAAGTCCAGGATAAAAATTAACAGCTAGGTATGTGTTGTTAAATATTGGGACGGGAAGGCACTAGGGATATTCAAATGATAAAACAAGGAACACCTACTTGATCTCCAGCGCTGATCTTGCATGGATGCACTAGGGGTTCAGACTTTTTCTTCTGTATTTGCAGTCACAACTCACTACACTCACAAAACACATGCTGGCCAGCTTGATTGTTTGATTCGGGTATTTCGGTCACATGTTAGTCCAAAACTTTAACTTTTTCGAGCAGCGCACGTACGCGTTCTAGCAGAAATCGCCATCTTGCCTATCGTCCTGTTGCGTTTCATTTCACGCGCGTCTATTTGACGGGAAAGTTTGAATGGGGGGCAGGAAATGGATTATATATAAAAGATAAGTGATATATTAACAATAAAAATAAAAGAACCTGATAACTTGGTAACAAAAACTAAACATTCTCCCCCCGAGAAAGGCTAAAAGCCTTTATCCCTTAAACATTGAACTAATTTAAAGGAAGCCGACACAGTTTGACAACAGGTCGGACCAAAGAACCAGTGGACGTTAATAATTTTACCACCCTAACTACCCCATCTCTCCCAGGTAGCAGCTCGTTAATTCTAGCAAGCCTCCATTTAAGTGGCGGCAAATTCTCCTCCTTAATTAAGACTAACTCTCCAACGGTAGGAGGGTCAGTAGTGGCGGTCCACTTGTTTCGCATTTGAAGGGTGTGGAGATACTGCTCACTCCACTTAAGCCAAAACCGCTGGGACATTGCCGTAACCAACTGATAGCGGTTTAACCGAGAGTCCGGAATATGATGCCAATCATACTCGGGAACTGCCAAAAGCGACCTGCCGATAATAAAATGAGCCGGAGTCAAAGCTTCTAACTGATCCGGATCTTGAGATAAAGGGCATAAAGGCCTGGAGTTCAGCACAGCCTCAATTCTGACCACCAAAGTTACAAATTCCTCATGCGTTAAGGTTTGATCTCCCACAACCCTTTTTAGTAAGGTCTTAGCCGACTTAACAGCGCTTTCGAAAAGCCCGCCAAAATGCGAAGACGCGGGAGGATTGAACTGCCAAATGACTCCCAATTGGCCAGCTTGATGGGTCAAATTATCTTGCACTTCCTGAGCCCGCAAGAACCGCTGTACCTCATCCAAATGACGGCTGCTTCCAACGTAATTTCCCCCACCGTCTGATCTTATCCGAAAAGGTAAACCGCGCCTCGCCGAAAACCGGGAGAAAGCCGCTAAAAATCCTTCCGTCGATAAATCTCCAACCACTTCCAAATGTACGGCCTTTGTAGCAGAGCAGACAAATACGCACAAATACTCTTTTAAGACCTTGGCTTTTCGTAAACGAGAAGATTTAATTGCGAACGGACCCGCAAAATCCGTTTGCACCGTATGAAACAATCCAGTGGCATTTATCCGGTCAGCTGGTAAGTCAGACATAAAAGGCTCGTCTGGCTTGGCTTTAGTCCTAAAACACTTTACACACTTAAACAACTGGCTTCGAATAGCCTGCCGAGCGGAAATGACCCAAAATTGTTTTTGTAGGATTGCCTGAAGGGCAGTTGCTCCCACATGGCAACATCGCTCATGATGATGCACAATTATCAAGGATGTTAGGACATGAGACTTGGGCAAAATCACCGGATGTTTAGCCTCGAAAGGTAAACTAGATCGTTCAAGTCGACCTCCCACCCGAAGTAGTCCTGACTCATCAATAAAAGGGTTCAATCTTCTTAAGCCCGTGGAACACATTCGTTTGTTAGAAATTGCTTCAATATCCTTGGAAAAGGCGTCTGCCTGGACTAACCGAACAAGCCGTTCTAAAGCTTGTTTACGTTCTATCACTGTTAAGGGACCCGTGATTCGGCTAGTCGGGTTTTTACAGTTCGACGCAAACCGAATGCAATACGCGGTCACCGCTATTAACGTGGACAAAGAGCTGTACTTGGCCATGAGAGATGTATCCGATACGGCAACCGCCGACACAGTGACGTTACCGCCCCTCCGCAAACCGGGCAATGTGTCAACCGGATCCACCAGATTAACCGGCCAATCACCTTCGTCCGACAACAGCCACGGTGGACCCCACCACAGGTCATGAGACCGAAGTTCGTGCCCCTTACAGCCTCGGCTGGCAACATCTGCCGGGTTCCCCTCCGAGGGCACGTATCTCCATTTAATATCCAAACCACTATTGTTGATTTGGGTCACTCGGTTTCCTTCAAACGTTTGAAGCCGATGAGGTGGATATTTCAACCATGAAAGAGCTATCGTGCTATCCGACCAACCAAAAATGTCATGCACGACAACTTTATCGTTAATAGAATCTAAGACGTATGTTAGCAATTTGACTGCTAACCCTGCCGCCGATAGTTCCAACTTAGGTATGGTTAGTTTACTCTTTATCGGAGCGACCTTAGATTTAGCCATCATTAAAAAGATTCGAACCTGACCACTCGTAGTCACAGTACGAATATAAACTGCGGCGCCAAAAGCCTTTTCCGAGGCGTCCGAGAATCCATGTAACGAGCAATGAACGACCTCGTCAGCTAATACAAACCGATTTATCCTAAGGTTTTCTATGGCGGGGAGGTTATTAAATATGTGAGTCCATTCCTTGATAATTTCTGGCGGTGGACATTCATCCCAGGTTAACTTCAGCAGCCAAATCTGCTGTAACAACAGTTTCCCTTGTAAAATCACAGGGGTTATCCAACCCATGGGGTCAAACATACGAGCGAGGACGGACAAAATGGCTCTTTTTGTCCAAACCGCGTCTGGATCCAGATTCGTGTGGTAAGTAAAGATATCCGCAACCGGATTCCATTGAATTCCTAGGATTTTCACATAACCAGGACCGTCCGTGTCAAATAAGTGGGGCTTCTCTCGATGATCTGAGGGAATATCCTCCAAGAGGTGTTCGTCGTTTGACATCCATTTGCGCAGTTCAAATCCGCCCAAGGACAGCAGGTGAATTATGTCCTTCTTTAACCGTTGAGCTTCGGCTAAAGTAGGAGCTCCACTTAGAATATCATCCATATACACGGATGTTTGAAGCACCCGAGCTGCCTCTGCTAATCCGGAAGCATCCATCTCGCCTTGGTCAGACTCGCCTTTAGGCGCACGTGACTCATCCTCCGCGAGCTGGCGTAGAGTCCTTATAGCTAGATACGGACTACATTTCATCCATAGGTCGCTGGTTCAGATCCGGCTCGAAGGACCAAATGTTAAATATTGGGACGGGAAGGCACTAGGGATATTCAAATGATAAAACAAGGAACACCTACTTGATCTCCAGCGCTGATCTTGCATGGATGCACTAGGGGTTCAGACTTTTTCTTCTGTATTTGCAGTCACAACTCACTACACTCACAAAACACATGCTGGCCAGCTTGATTGTTTGATTCGGGTATTTCGGTCACATGTTAGTCCAAAACTTTAACTTTTTCGAGCAGCGCACGTACGCGTTCTAGCAGAAATCGCCATCTTGCCTATCGTCCTGTTGCGTTTCATTTCACGCGCGTCTATTTGACGGGAAAGTTTGAATGGGGGGCAGGAAATGGATTATATATAAAAGATAAGTGATATATTAACAATAAAAATAAAAGAACCTGATAACTTGGTAACAAAAACTAAACATTCTCCCCCCGAGAAAGGCTAAAAGCCTTTATCCCTTAAACATTGAACTAATTTAAAGGAAGCCGACACAGTTTGACAACAGGTCGGACCAAAGAACCAGTGGACGTTAATAATTTTACCACCCTAACTACCCCATCTCTCCCAGGTAGCAGCTCGTTAATTCTAGCAAGCCTCCATTTAAGTGGCGGCAAATTCTCCTCCTTAATTAAGACTAACTCTCCAACGGTAGGAGGGTCAGTAGTGGCGGTCCACTTGTTTCGCATTTGAAGGGTGTGGAGATACTGCTCACTCCACTTAAGCCAAAACCGCTGGGACATTGCCGTAACCAACTGATAGCGGTTTAACCGAGAGTCCGGAATATGATGCCAATCATACTCGGGAACTGCCAAAAGCGACCTGCCGATAATAAAATGAGCCGGAGTCAAAGCTTCTAACTGATCCGGATCTTGAGATAAAGGGCATAAAGGCCTGGAGTTCAGCACAGCCTCAATTCTGACCACCAAAGTTACAAATTCCTCATGCGTTAAGGTTTGATCTCCCACAACCCTTTTTAGTAAGGTCTTAGCCGACTTAACAGCGCTTTCGAAAAGCCCGCCAAAATGCGAAGACGCGGGAGGATTGAACTGCCAAATGACTCCCAATTGGCCAGCTTGATGGGTCAAATTATCTTGCACTTCCTGAGCCCGCAAGAACCGCTGTACCTCATCCAAATGACGGCTGCTTCCAACGTAATTTCCCCCACCGTCTGATCTTATCCGAAAAGGTAAACCGCGCCTCGCCGAAAACCGGGAGAAAGCCGCTAAAAATCCTTCCGTCGATAAATCTCCAACCACTTCCAAATGTACGGCCTTTGTAGCAGAGCAGACAAATACGCACAAATACTCTTTTAAGACCTTGGCTTTTCGTAAACGAGAAGATTTAATTGCGAACGGACCCGCAAAATCCGTTTGCACCGTATGAAACAATCCAGTGGCATTTATCCGGTCAGCTGGTAAGTCAGACATAAAAGGCTCGTCTGGCTTGGCTTTAGTCCTAAAACACTTTACACACTTAAACAACTGGCTTCGAATAGCCTGCCGAGCGGAAATGACCCAAAATTGTTTTTGTAGGATTGCCTGAAGGGCAGTTGCTCCCACATGGCAACATCGCTCATGATGATGCACAATTATCAAGGATGTTAGGACATGAGACTTGGGCAAAATCACCGGATGTTTAGCCTCGAAAGGTAAACTAGATCGTTCAAGTCGACCTCCCACCCGAAGTAGTCCTGACTCATCAATAAAAGGGTTCAATCTTCTTAAGCCCGTGGAACACATTCGTTTGTTAGAAATTGCTTCAATATCCTTGGAAAAGGCGTCTGCCTGGACTAACCGAACAAGCCGTTCTAAAGCTTGTTTACGTTCTATCACTGTTAAGGGACCCGTGATTCGGCTAGTCGGGTTTTTACAGTTCGACGCAAACCGAATGCAATACGCGGTCACCGCTATTAACGTGGACAAAGAGCTGTACTTGGCCATGAGAGATGTATCCGATACGGCAACCGCCGACACAGTGACGTTACCGCCCCTCCGCAAACCGGGCAATGTGTCAACCGGATCCACCAGATTAACCGGCCAATCACCTTCGTCCGACAACAGCCACGGTGGACCCCACCACAGGTCATGAGACCGAAGTTCGTGCCCCTTACAGCCTCGGCTGGCAACATCTGCCGGGTTCCCCTCCGAGGGCACGTATCTCCATTTAATATCCAAACCACTATTGTTGATTTGGGTCACTCGGTTTCCTTCAAACGTTTGAAGCCGATGAGGTGGATATTTCAACCATGAAAGAGCTATCGTGCTATCCGACCAACCAAAAATGTCATGCACGACAACTTTATCGTTAATAGAATCTAAGACGTATGTTAGCAATTTGACTGCTAACCCTGCCGCCGATAGTTCCAACTTAGGTATGGTTAGTTTACTCTTTATCGGAGCGACCTTAGATTTAGCCATCATTAAAAAGATTCGAACCTGACCACTCGTAGTCACAGTACGAATATAAACTGCGGCGCCAAAAGCCTTTTCCGAGGCGTCCGAGAATCCATGTAACGAGCAATGAACGACCTCGTCAGCTAATACAAACCGATTTATCCTAAGGTTTTCTATGGCGGGGAGGTTATTAAATATGTGAGTCCATTCCTTGATAATTTCTGGCGGTGGACATTCATCCCAGGTTAACTTCAGCAGCCAAATCTGCTGTAACAACAGTTTCCCTTGTAAAATCACAGGGGTTATCCAACCCATGGGGTCAAACATACGAGCGAGGACGGACAAAATGGCTCTTTTTGTCCAAACCGCGTCTGGATCCAGATTCGTGTGGTAAGTAAAGATATCCGCAACCGGATTCCATTGAATTCCTAGGATTTTCACATAACCAGGACCGTCCGTGTCAAATAAGTGGGGCTTCTCTCGATGATCTGAGGGAATATCCTCCAAGAGGTGTTCGTCGTTTGACATCCATTTGCGCAGTTCAAATCCGCCCAAGGACAGCAGGTGAATTATGTCCTTCTTTAACCGTTGAGCTTCGGCTAAAGTAGGAGCTCCACTTAGAATATCATCCATATACACGGATGTTTGAAGCACCCGAGCTGCCTCTGCTAATCCGGAAGCATCCATCTCGCCTTGGTCAGACTCGCCTTTAGGCGCACGTGACTCATCCTCCGCGAGCTGGCGTAGAGTCCTTATAGCTAGATACGGACTACATTTCATACCATAAGTAACCGTTGTTAAGGCAAACAATTGCAAAGGTAGCTTCGGTGATTCCCGCCAAAATATTAACTGATACCTTTGATCTTCCCGTTGAATCTCAATCATACGGTACATCATCCGGATGTCCGTAGAAAACGCAATTTTGTGGAGCCGAAACCGACAGATAACCTGCATAACGTCATGCTGTAATTTAGGACCAGCATGAAGGCAATCGTTCAGAGAAACCCCCGTTGATGTAGGACAGCTGGCGTCAAACACCACTCGAATTTTCTCCGATCCCGCTTTAAATATCCCATGATGAGGAATTACATAATGAGATGCTTCAAGATCTCCACTGAAAGGAACCATGTGCCCCAACTGCTGGTACTCCCGCATGAAGTCCACGTATTTGCTGCTTAACCCCGGATTCGCCTGGAGCCGCTTCTCCAAAGCGTGAAACCGTCTACGTGCTTGGTTTTGAGAGTCCCCCAACTCAGGATGATCCGCTAGAAACGGTAGCCGCAGTGCGTATCGTCCTGTTGCATCCCGCTGGTGGGTCTGTTCAAAGTGAACTTCACATGGCTCTTCCTTTGGATCCTTCATCTTGACAGGCACCTCCTCCACCTCCCAAAATACGGCAACCGCCGACACAGTGACGTTACCGCCCCTCCGCAAACCGGGCAATGTGTCAACCGGATCCACCAGATTAACCGGCCAATCACCTTCGTCCGACAACAGCCACGGTGGACCCCACCACAGGTCATGAGACCGAAGTTCGTGCCCCTTACAGCCTCGGCTGGCAACATCTGCCGGGTTCCCCTCCGAGGGCACGTATCTCCATTTAATATCCAAACCACTATTGTTGATTTGGGTCACTCGGTTTCCTTCAAACGTTTGAAGCCGATGAGGTGGATATTTCAACCATGAAAGAGCTATCGTGCTATCCGACCAACCAAAAATGTCATGCACGACAACTTTATCGTTAATAGAATCTAAGACGTATGTTAGCAATTTGACTGCTAACCCTGCCGCCGATAGTTCCAACTTAGGTATGGTTAGTTTACTCTTTATCGGAGCGACCTTAGATTTAGCCATCATTAAAAAGATTCGAACCTGACCACTCGTAGTCACAGTACGAATATAAACTGCGGCGCCAAAAGCCTTTTCCGAGGCGTCCGAGAATCCATGTAACGAGCAATGAACGACCTCGTCAGCTAATACAAACCGATTTATCCTAAGGTTTTCTATGGCGGGGAGGTTATTAAATATGTGAGTCCATTCCTTGATAATTTCTGGCGGTGGACATTCATCCCAGGTTAACTTCAGCAGCCAAATCTGCTGTAACAACAGTTTCCCTTGTAAAATCACAGGGGTTATCCAACCCATGGGGTCAAACATACGAGCGAGGACGGACAAAATGGCTCTTTTTGTCCAAACCGCGTCTGGATCCAGATTCGTGTGGTAAGTAAAGATATCCGCAACCGGATTCCATTGAATTCCTAGGATTTTCACATAACCAGGACCGTCCGTGTCAAATAAGTGGGGCTTCTCTCGATGATCTGAGGGAATATCCTCCAAGAGGTGTTCGTCGTTTGACATCCATTTGCGCAGTTCAAATCCGCCCAAGGACAGCAGGTGAATTATGTCCTTCTTTAACCGTTGAGCTTCGGCTAAAGTAGGAGCTCCACTTAGAATATCATCCATATACACGGATGTTTGAAGCACCCGAGCTGCCTCTGCTAATCCGGAAGCATCCATCTCGCCTTGGTCAGACTCGCCTTTAGGCGCACGTGACTCATCCTCCGCGAGCTGGCGTAGAGTCCTTATAGCTAGATACGGACTACATTTCATACCATAAGTAACCGTTGTTAAGGCAAACAATTGCAAAGGTAGCTTCGGTGATTCCCGCCAAAATATTAACTGATACCTTTGATCTTCCCGTTGAATCTCAATCATACGGTACATCATCCGGATGTCCGTAGAAAACGCAATTTTGTGGAGCCGAAACCGACAGATAACCTGCATAACGTCATGCTGTAATTTAGGACCAGCATGAAGGCAATCGTTCAGAGAAACCCCCGTTGATGTAGGACAGCTGGCGTCAAACACCACTCGAATTTTCTCCGATCCCGCTTTAAATATCCCATGATGAGGAATTACATAATGAGATGCTTCAAGATCTCCACTGAAAGGAACCATGTGCCCCAACTGCTGGTACTCCCGCATGAAGTCCACGTATTTGCTGCTTAACCCCGGATTCGCCTGGAGCCGCTTCTCCAAAGCGTGAAACCGTCTACGTGCTTGGTTTTGAGAGTCCCCCAACTCAGGATGATCCGCTAGAAACGGTAGCCGCAGTGCGTATCGTCCTGTTGCATCCCGCTGGTGGGTCTGTTCAAAGTGAACTTCACATGGCTCTTCCTTTGGATCCTTCATCTTGACAGGCACCTCCTCCACCTCCCAAAATTTCTCCAATATAGCATCCGTGTTAGCAAAATAAACTTGTACCGAGGATTTAGATTCCCTAGTAACTTGACATGCCCCCTGTAAAATATAACCAAATATGGTATTCATGGCCCATGGCAACCCCTCAGGTCGGATAATCTCTCCACCCAGAAAAATGTCCCCCAGGAGATCCGCCCCAATGAGCATGTCAATTTTGGCGCTTTTATAAAATTGATCATCAGCCAACTGCAGCCCCGGATAGCAATCCACCAACTGACTGGGTAGTGACCAACTAGGCAGATCATCCGCTACCTTATTCAATACCAAAGCGGTTGTCACCAACACTGGGTTATCAACGTGACGTGGGGTAATCCTGACTATAACACAGCCTTTATACCCGGATAACAGGTTTCCCCCTACCCCCCGTACATCCACAGAACCCGACTTTTGAACCTTCAATCCCAACCGGGATATACATTTTTCCGAAATGAAGGTACTTTGACTACCACTATCCAACAAAGCACGGACTTCATGATAATTCCCATATTTGTCCAAGACATGCACCACAGCTGTAGACAATAACACCGTGCGCTGAGCACCTACCGCTGCTGAATGCAAAACATTAACCGCATCCGACTTTCCCTCATTTGGTGAACCCAATTTAGAACCCCCCGTACCCGGTGGAGCCGAACCAGAGCCAGTAGAGCCGCTCCCTACAGACCCTTCATCCAAATGAAGCAAAGAATGATGTTTCCGAGAATTACAGGTCCCGCAAGATAATTTGACCTTACATTCATTAATATGATGCCGATGGAAACACCGAAAACACAACCGTTTTTCAATAATAAAGTTTTTCCGTGCTGCTACATTCAGCTTATTAAATTTCTCACAGTGATTTAAATAATGAACCCCGTTACATAGAATACACTGAATCGATTGTTTTTGCGTTTGGTTTCTTGAATACGCCACGTGCACTTTATGCTGCTGAGTAGAATTTGTTGAGCTGGTACCCCTTGAACTTGAATTAGTAGTCTCTAGAATTTGAACCTCCTTGGTTAAAAATGTGATTAAATTTTCAAAGGTTGGCAACCCCTGGCCTCCTCCAAATTTATCTTCAAATTGACGCTTAAGCGTAATGTCTAATTTGTTTAAGTTAATATACAACAGCAAATAGGACCATTCTTCCGTCGGAAACTTTAACTTCTGCAATCCTTTGCTAGTCTCCATCAACACATTTAAAAACGATTTTAAAGAACCCAAATTTTTTGTTGCCGGAGACGCCGACATCATAGTGTGAAGTAATTTATCGGCCTGCAACCTTGGGTTGCCATACCTTGACTTTAAAATATCCAGCACAACCGGATAATTTTCCCCGGTAATTGACAAATGTTGTACCAAACTCTTCGCCTCTCCACTCAGAGCCCCGCACAAATAATAGATTTTTTGTGTGCTAGACAACTGATTATCATTCCCTACCATTGCTAAGAACAAATCCATAAAATACTCATATTCCTCTATCTTACCACTAAAGCTTGGAATTTGCACCTTAGGTAGTAACAGATTCGGTTTATACGAATGACTTGCTGAACCATCGCTTTTACTTGCAGTCGCCTTTGGCAGTTCCGAGTCCTCAAAAAGTTCGGCATATTTCGCCTTAGATGTATAATAAGAATTACTAATTTCTTTGAACACTAACATGTGTTTTCCCTGATCAAACTCCGGTCCCGATTCCGCTGCCAATTGGACATGCAATTCCTGAAAATCCTCAAATAGTTTTTCCAAATCGGCACATCTAGCTTTAAACAAAAGCTTATTCTCATTTGAAGCCAACACCACCTGAGAGAGAGAGCGTATTGTCTCAAAATTAGAAACGGTCATATCATAACGCACTTTAGTCATTAACTTTTTCCCACCCATGGTTAAAGTTTAATAATTAATTACCTTAATATTTTAAGACTAAAGCCACCCTAATTAACCAATCAAATCACCAATGATTAATTCCAATATTAATAAAACCCAAGAAAATTTTCCAAAATTAGCTTAGTGTGGAACCGCCCTTATTTTCAAGAATTGAAAATACCTAATAAGGACAACCACGAACTACCATTATTAGGGAAACATGCGTCCCACACATAAACTACAATTTGCAATACACCTGCACTAATGTGAAGCAACCCTTATTTCCAACGAAATACCTAATAGGTGAAATCCGAACCTAAACCTATTAGGGAAAAAGCTTCTAAAAAATAACCCCAAAATCTTGAATAGATTTGGCTAGTGTGGAGCAGTCCTTATTTCCAAAGAAATACCTAATAGGTGAAACCGTTCCTAAACCTATTAGGGAAAAAGCTTCTAAAATAATTCCAAAACCTTGAATAAATCTGGCTAGTGTGGAGCGGCCCTTATTTCCAAAGAAATATCTAATAAGCGAAATTCCGACCAAAGCTTATTAGAGAAAAAATGCTTCCAACAACTAAACCAAACTTTTTAATAAACGCGCACTAGTGTGCCGTGACCCTTAATTCCCAAGAAATTCCTAATAAGCCAAAACATACCCTTAACTTATTAGGGAAAAATGAATCCGAAAAATAATAACCAAAGCTTTTAATACGGCCGTGTGTAGTAACCCTTAATTCCAACTTGAACAGCTAAATTCCTAGAACACGCGCTCGCCCCACGCGAATGACGCAATCCGATTCCCAAAATAGAAATTTAACCATATATAGCCCTACGCCAAATTCGTTTCGTAGAAACGAACGAAAGCATGCTTAGCTTTTGTTACACAATTTTAAGTTCTAACAAGAGCGTCACACGGTGCTATTTTAAATGTAGATATATATCGTATTATATACTACAACTATTTAAATAAGGGATTTATTATATACTACACTCGATATAATACACATATATCGTAATAAACATGGCTTGTAGAGTGTATTTTCGTGAACTTTACCCCGATTACCCAAGTTATTCCCGTGTGACGATATGCAACCCCATAGGAACTACCAGTTTTATATACACCGAAAATTCGATGCATCCGGTTCGAAGGACCAAATGTTAAATATTGGGACGGGAAGGCACTAGGGATATTCAAATGATAAAACAAGGAACACCTACTTGATCTCCAGCGCTGATCTTGCATGGATGCACTAGGGGTTCAGACTTTTTCTTCTGTATTTGCAGTCACAACTCACTACACTCACAAAACACATGCTGGCCAGCTTGATTGTTTGATTCGGGTATTTCGGTCACATGTTAGTCCAAAACTTTAACTTTTTCGAGCAGCGCACGTACGCGTTCTAGCAGAAATCGCCATCTTGCCTATCGTCCTGTTGCGTTTCATTTCACGCGCGTCTATTTGACGGGAAAGTTTGAATGGGGGGCAGGAAATGGATTATATATAAAAGATAAGTGATATATTAACAATAAAAATAAAAGAACCTGATAACTTGGTAACAAAAACTAAACATGTGTTAATCCAGGGTATAATCTATTTCCATTCTGCAGCCAAACCCATCCAGTAGTTTTTGCGTGAAAGAGTAACAAACATACCTACACACACAAACTTTCGCTTTTATAATATTGGTGCTATAGTGTGAATTGTGATATTAGTGTGATGTGATTAGTGTGATAGTGAGATTAGTGTGATACTGTGATAATCAACGTTGTCGAGATGTGCATACGAGTAATAAATACATAGTCGTAGATAACTACAAAGTTCAGATATTATTATAATAACATGACGTGAGCACAAGAAGCTTTATACGATCCAAAAGTTTAAGACTCGGTTAGTTTAACGTAGGAAACTTATAGGAAACTGTAATTGTTTCATGTTTATTAAAGACTGAAGTAGGATCTTGTCTTGCTTCGCGCCTGCTATAGAGTTATATGCAATAAGTTTCGTGACGAAATTAGTATGTTCCATACTTATAACAAAATTATAATATTCAAGCTTAATAAAATTATTAAATATGTACCTATTGAAGCATTAAAATCCACGCGGTAGAACACGCACCTGGCATCACATAGTCTAAGTCTTCTAAATTATTTAAAAGGATAAGCCGACTGACTAACTGACTGAATGACTGATATATCGACGCATAGCTCAAACTACCTACTTACTGGGCGCATCGGGTTGAAAATTGGCATGCAGATAGCGTAGACATCCGCTAAGAGGGTGAAATAGGGGTTATTTGTGTAGTCCACGCGGACAAAGACGCGAGCATAAGCTTGTAGGTACCTAAATAAAAAGGAATACTTAACTCAAAATTTAAAAAACCCCGACACAAGAACCTCTATAAGAAAACTAGAAAAGAGCTGATAACTTTCAAACTGCTGAACCGATTTTTTCGATTATAGCTAAGAACACTCTCGATTAAGCCACCTTTCAAACAATTCAACGCGGGGGTAAAATAGGGGTTTGAAAGTGTAGTCCACATGGACGAAGTCGTGGGCATAAGTTAGTAAGAATTATTGCTTCGTAATTCCATGTTCAAGCATTAAAATCCAAGCGGACGAAGTCGCTGGCGTCATCTAGTTGTAAATTATTAAGTGCTTTATCTATTTCTCTGTTTCTTCACCTTGAGGTCCAAAGCCAAGAAGGCAGGCCTTAGCCGACAACGGCATATAGGACGTTACCGGGGAAGTGTTCTTCCCCGCGCCACACCCGGGCAAGGAGGCCACGCCTCGAGGCCCGTACCCCCGTTTTGACCTAGGTCAGATGGAGAAAACCCCGCTGCGTTTCTTCACCTAATTGTTTCTTCGTTCCTATAAGTTCCGACCGTCATGTCACTTAAACAATAAAATTCTCCCTGTGTCAGTTCTGCACAATTGAAGCCTTTGGCGCGAATACGTCGCGAAATATACGAAATTCTATTTCCCACGAGCTTTCTTGAGTTTCGAACTTTCGACTTCTATCTAGTCGGCGTTAACGTAAAAGCTAGTAACTGACATATTCAATATTTAAATCCGAGAAAAAATTACACATTTCATCGGACTTGTCATCTAGATGGGCTCATCGGTCAAGTCCGAATACACCTAGATGGGGAACGACCACGTGGATGTGGTCAATAGACTAGTGTTATTAATATGTCTCAATAAAAACCAGCCAAGTGCGAGTCAAACTCGCGCACTGAGGGTTCCGTACTCGGGTATTTTTCTAACATTCTGCTCGATAAATCAAAAACCATTATGCATAAAAATAAATAAAAATCTGTTTTGAAATGTACAGGTAAAGCCCTTTCATATGATACCCCACTTGGTATAGATCTTACTTTGAAAATTAAAACATATTTTAACTTTTTTTTAAATGATTGACCACAAATTCGCGGGTTTTCAGATTTGTACATGTGCTATAAGACCTACCTACCTGCCAAATTTCATGATTCTAGGTCAACGGGAAGTACCCTATAGGTTTCTTGACAGACACGACGGACGGACGCACAGACAGGCAAACAGACAGACAGACAGACAGACAGACAACAAAGTGATCCTATAAGGGTTCCAATTTTCCTTTTGAGGTACGGAACCCTAAAAAATGTCAGTTATTTAGTTTTCTCTGTACGCTGACGATATCTGTTATTTCGCAGGTTTTATCTGAACTGAAGTCCAACATCTCTAACATGAGTTTTGAAAGAAATTCACTTTGGAGGAACTCAGTTTTACAACAAGTGCATTTTGTAGAGGCGTCAGGCGATGGCTTCAGTAAATCGCCGTGTTTTATTGGTTTCAGTCCAGCATTTAATATTTTTGAGGGAAACCAGTTTAAAGGTTTTATTTGGAAATATTATTAATAATAAGTATTATTCATAAATCGTAGAGTGATTCTTGTAGTATTTTATTGCACGACAAAATGATTGAGTAACTGCAGTGGACTGTAAGAAAGCTCTGGCATGCAGGTTTGTTCATGATGTTTAAGATACCTATTTAATACCTTAATACGCACATAGGTAGGTACCTACTTCCAATAATTTAGAGATGCGTGTCCTGAATCGAATCCCCGACCCCCTGAATACGTATAACTAATCCCCTTTACTAATCACTGCTTTTTAGGGTTTCGTAGCCATGTCTGTTTGTCTGTCTGTCTGTCTATCCGTCCGTATGTCACAGCAACTTTTTCCCGAAACTACAAGAACTATACTCACTGTTGAAACTTGGTAAGTAAGTAGATGTATTCTGTGAACCGCATTAAGATTTTCACACAAAAGTAGACAAAAAAAAAATTTTGGGAGTTCCCCATATTTAGAACTGAAACTCAATTTTTTTTTGATCAAACCCATACGTGTGGCGTATTTATGAGTAGGTCTTCAAAAATGACATTGAGGTTTTTAATATCATTTTTTCTAAACTGAATAGTTTGCGCGAGAGACATACGGGCGGACGGACGGACAAACAGACAGACAACAAAGTGATCCTATCAGGGTTCTGTTTTTCCTTTAGAGGTACGGAACCCTAAAAAACTATGAAAAGTGAACATTAAATTAATTATGCAAGTAAAAGTCTAAGTTCCTGCCATAGTGTTATAGGAACTCTGTGACATAAATTGTCTTTGTCTTGACACTGCGGTTTTCCCCCGCGGCGAGATATTCACCACTAGAGGGAGCTATTGTTTCTTGTGAATATTTCTGGAGCATTCTGCAGCTAATACCCTTTATTGTCTATTTTGGAACGGGTTTCAACGTAATATAGATTATTTTTAACCCCCGACCCAAAAAGAGGGGTGTTATAAGTTTGACGTGTGTATCTGTGTATCTGTGTATCTGTGTATCTGTGTATCTGTGTATCTGTGTATCTGTGTATCTGTCTGTGGCCTCGTAGCGCCTAAACGAATGGACCGATTTTAATTTAGTTTTTTTTGTTTGAAAGGTGGCTTGATCGAGAGTGTTCTTAGCTATAATCCAAAAAAATTGGTTCAGCCGTTTGGAAGTTATCAGCTCTTTTCTGGTTTTCTTATTACTTTTATCCCAGGACCACCAGAGGTTACGTATTTTCTGACACAGGAAATATGTACGATTGAGTAGTGTTAGTAAGTACTAAGAAAGCATGCCTAGCCTACGTGCTAGCTTGCTTAGACGGCCAATTTTCAGGTATCTGATAATCAAGGTACATAAAACCATTACTTACCTCACGTAAATTCTCCAAACTGATTTTTACGTATATTTTAGGCAATATCCTTGAAAATATGTCGCCAATACTCCCAGACACTTCCCGCGTCGGCCGTATTGCTTTGCAGACGCTTTAAAGCTCCCAAAATAAGTAATTACTTAACTGCACGTAAATTCTGATGCTCCATATTTATATATGTCCACCAGACAACTATTTTAAAACCTTTTACAAGAAGACAGACCGATCCAGAGGGCCAATCATCCCCTAAATCAATTTTAATGCCTCTGTGGGTTTGTGCGCGAGGGCATCATTATCTACGCGCATGAGACTGAGTAAGATATGTATTAGGATATATTGACTTCTCTGTAACTCTCTTATAGTTTACTTATGTCAATTAATTATTAATATTAAAAAAAAACAGCTAAAAATTAAAAAATTGGAGAATTCACGTGAGGTAAGTAATGTTTTTATGTACCTTGATTACCTGATACCTGAAATTTGGCCGTCTAAGCAAGCTAGCAGGTCTGTAGGCATGCGTTCTTAGTACATACTAGCACTACTCAATCGTCCACATTTCGTTCGTCAGAAAATACGTGACGCCTGGTGGCCCTGGGATCTTTCACTATTGTAACAGAGGTTCATAATATTATGTCAATTGGCAAATGTCAAGCTGTCAAGACGGACGTTGCTTAGATACATAATTATTTATTTGAAAATAATGTTTTGGAAAACTCCGATACTTTGGATCGTAGGCGCGGAGTTTCTAATTTATTAAATATTATAATCACAGTTAAACGAGAAAACATCAATTTAATTATAATATCCAACAGTCAACCAAAGGCCACGAACAATCAACCCAAACCCAAACCATAGTCAAACTATTTTTAGGGTTCAGTAGGTATCTGTAGAAAAAAAAAAGATGTAGCCTCGACTGTTTTAGTCGCGTAGGTGTGCATGGCACCATTAAATATCGTAGGAGGCGATGACCCTCCGCGCGGCTGAGGTTCCCGCATCGTAGTCGCTTTGTTTGGATGATGCATTAGGCGCACCTTCTTTATATTTTATCTGCTTGAACTCAGCTTATTTAGTTTGACAAAATACGTTAAAAATTCATCATCATCAGGATCAACCCATCGCCGGCTTACTACTGAGCACAAGTCTCCTCTCAGAATGAGAAGCTACCACACTGGCCAAGCACGTATTGGCACACCTCACGCACCTTTGAGGGAGCATTATGGCCAACTCTTAAGCATGCAGGTTTCCTGACGGTGTTTTCCTTCACCACTTCGTTGTCTGTCTGTGTGTCATCTTTCAAGAGAATCAAAACTTATAAATTGGGTACTTCCCGTTTACGTAGAATCATGAAAGGCAGGTAGCAATATCTTATAGGCCAAGCACTCTACTCCTGTGGCCCAAGTAAACAGAAAAATCCGACAACTGAATTGTCATTACATAAAAAAAAAACTTGTACGGAACTCTTCATGTGTGAGGCAGACTCGCACTTGACCGGTTTTTGAAAGTTATGTCAAATAAAAATTTGACATGCAATAGCAAACAAAATGAAATACAAGCCACTTTATTCCTTATTAATTCATCGGGTGAAAGTCGATTTCAATTTAATCGTAGGTATATCTTGAAAAGCGAACTATTATACGACTACGTAAAATGGGTACATTTTTAAAGCAACGACATGTTAGAAACAGATATTTCGTTTTGGTCGTGTTAAACTATGTGAGTCATTCAGATAATTCTTGATTTAGTGATGTTCGGTCAAAAATATTTCATGGAACGTATAATTAACATAACATTGATGTTACTTTTGAAGAGATATTAGCTGCCTTATTGGATTTATATTATTATAGAAATTGGGTTTTAGAATGGCACAAATAAACGGTAATTTATGAATAAAAGTTTAAAAAGCGTGAAATAAAAATTAAATTAAAAATTTAAAAAACCCCCGACACATAAACCTCTAAAAAGTAAAAAAATAATAGGTAAGTATGTATGGGCCCTTTAAGAATAGTATAAATAGTAAAGTTTTTATCCAAGCGTTCGTTGCGTCGGGGGACCGCTAAAGTTAACAAAAACTATTCTTCCTACAACAGATGACTTTCATAGTTTATCATAGTGTAAGGTTATTTTTAAAAAGTTGATTTGAGTTGTCAAAAATAATATAAAATTATTAATTTAGCTGATGAAGGTAGTTTGGTAAAATCGATATTTGGCTCATTCGATGTCATACAATCTGTTACTAGGAGGCCAACAAGATTGAACTTGCATAAATACGGGTGTTTTGAAGGTTTTAGTTGAGTCTCCTTCTGAGATTCGGAGCGATATCGCATATTTTCGGTTTTTGTATTGTGAACTGAATAATTAGATGTTGTGATAGCAATCACGCTCTAATTAAATTATTTATTTTGGCATTAGTTTGTTTAGATTAAAACTCTCGGATAACCTCTACACATTGAACCTGATGTTTTTTGTGTTGGTTTGAGAGGACATACCAATAATTCGATAAAAATATTTAAATAATACCTGCTTTTCTGAGTGACGCCAATAATTCAGAAGCGGGATGTGTCTCACGTTGTCTTAATTTCGCTTTGGTATCTTTTTGTAAACAACCCACATTTGATTAAAATTTTTATTGAGTTTGATTTGGTGATTAAAATTTTTAGTTTTTTTTTAAATAATTTAGTCTTTTGTGAATTGGAAAGTAATTTGCAATGAGTGGTTCAGATTTTGTATACATCGAATGAGAAGTTAGTCGTTTGGATTTATTGTTGACTTGATATTAAAACTGAGAGTTCGGCAGTTCAGGGGTAGGTTTTAATGATTTGACGGAGGGCAGGATAGCCCATGATTTGGATTTGACTTAGGGCAAGGAAGCCCGCGACTGACATGACAAGATTATTTAGAAACACGAGGGCGTGTTAAATTCAGGACGGCCGAACTGTAAGGTTATTTTTAAAAAGTTGATTTGAGTTGTCAAAAATAATATAAAATTATTAATTTAGCTGATGAAGGTAGTTTGGTAAAATCGATATTTGGCTCATTCGATGTCATACAATCTGTTACTAGGAGGCCAACAAGATTGAACTTGCATAAATACGGGTGTTTTGAAGGTTTTAGTTGAGTCTCCTTCTGAGATTCGGAGCGATATCGCATATTTTCGGTTTTTGTATTGTGAACTGAATAATTAGATGTTGTGATAGCAATCACGCTCTAATTAAATTATTTATTTTGGCATTAGTTTGTTTAGATTAAAACTCTCGGATAACCTCTACACATTGAACCTGATGTTTTTTGTGTTGGTTTGAGAGGACATACCAATAATTCGATAAAAATATTTAAATAATACCTGCTTTTCTGAGTGACGCCAATAATAGGTAGCGGTCCCCTGGCGCAACGAGCGCTTGGATAAAAACTTTACTATTTATACTATTCTTAAAGGGCCCATACATACTTACCTATTATTTTTTTACTTTTTAGAGGTTTATGTGTCGGGGGTTTTTTAAATTTTTAATTTAATTTTTATATACATTCTACTAATTAGTGGTATTTGTACAAAATAAAGCCTTTACCTATAAGTAGTTGCCTATAATAGGTTGCCTATTAGAGATTGTTACAGGTTGCCTGGTAGAGATTGCTCTAAGCAATAAGGCCGCCTTTGCACACAATTGTTTTTTCTGTGTTGTGTTCCTTTACATGTGTTTTTGTGTGCAATAAAGACTTCTATCTATCTATCTATCTAATATGCGACAGGTTGAGATGGCAAACAGGGCATGAGGTGGGGGACGCCCCACACACCCCACACACAGCAAGTTAGGACGGGAGCTGTGCGTGGTGTCCCCACCCCTGTCGCGCACTATACTTGATTTTAATACTTGGCTAGATTATGCCAGCAACTTCGCCCACGTGGATTAAGATTTTCAAAAATCCCGTGAGAACTTTGTGCTTTTTCAGGATAGAAAATTAGTCTATGGTCCGTTTCCGGAGTGCACGCTATCTCTGTACCTTTCGTCAAAACCGTTTTTCCGTATATGGAGTGGCAAGTCAGTATAATCACACATAGCTCATGTGCTCAAAACTAACAAGATGGCAGGCAGGTAGGTGCCTATTCTAATCTAACAAGATAGATAAGTAAATAACGTCAATAGTAGATCATTAAGAATAATTAAGATATTGTTTAGAATAAGATAATAATTAGGTAGGAGTGAAGATGTGTGGGTAAAAACTGTTTTACACGATCATCAGATGTCAGGTCATTCCATGGGTCACACCTATTAACCCTGTATGACGTTAATACACGATAGAATTATTATTTCATTAATTGATTGTTATAATTAATAGCTTGTACGTATGAGTAATTATTAAGCCGGAAACATATTCATAACACGCCACGAATTCATAAAAATCTGCTGGATAAATATTTTGTTTCTTATTTTATTTTTAAGACCAAAATTGTAGTAACAAAAAGTTATAACCCGTAGATGTAACTGGTAATGTGTGGCACAGCTTTCAAAATAAACGTTTTTTCTTTCTTTCAAATTCAAGTTCAAAATATTTTTATTCAATCAGACTTTTACAAGTTCTTTTGAATCGTCAAAAGCATCTACCACTGGTTCGGAATGCCGTTCCTACCGAGAAGAACCAACAAGAAACTCGGCAGTTGCTCTTTTCAGATGTTCAATTTACAATAATATTCCATACTATACAAGCAATTTTACATTGGAAATCCTTTTTACTAAACAGAGATTTCTACATGCCTATTTTTGGAAAGAGTGTGAAATACGTTTCAGGCATTATCTACTTATTTAATTCTGCGTTACGATTACGTAGTAGGTAGATAGGCATAAATAGGCATTTAATTGTACTTACTGTCCAAATTATTTATATAAAAGATAATAAATGTACGATAGGCTTGTGTTGAGAGGCGTGGCTATATTGAACCACGCAGATGATAATTTAAGCAACAAACGTCACTATTAATGTTTTTCTTCTTCCAAACTTCGAAATTCTGATGAAAAAAAGTAAGAGTAAAAAGCAAAATGAAGAATAAGTGGTGTCCTCTAATTCTAAAATTACAGACCAATTACTAGGCACAAGGTTGAAGGCAAGCCGTTCAAGATCCCCGTTAAAGTAGGACGTCCTACTTATATTTTTTAAGCGGACTGCACCTCCCATATTTTGTACTTATTGAGGACTGACTTTTAAACAATACGAATCAGGCCGATTTTTCGTTTTTACCATTCATAGTGTATCAATCAATGAGCTAAAATATCGATCAAATATTTTTTTTCAACTAAAGGCTGATTTTTCAATTGTCACTTTTATCTGAGGAACTGAGGAATAAATTTGAGGCTTTGAAATTTTTTGTATGGGAAATCTGTCTGAATAATGCAGGTTTCCCAAGATGTTTTCTTTCACCGTAAAAGCAAGTGATATTTAATTAATTGCTTACAAGTGTAAATTAAAAATTTATAACATCCCCCGACAAGTGAAGGTTACAGTTATAACTAGAAAAGAGCTGATAACTTTCAAACGGCTGAACCAATTTTCTTGGATTATGGCTAAGAACACTCTCGACCAAGCCACCTCTCAAACAAAAAAAAAAACTAAATTAAAATCGGTTTATTAGTTTAGGAGCTACGATGCTACAGACAGATACACAGGTACACAGATACACACGTCAAACTTATAATACCCCTCTTTTTGGGTCGGGGGTTAAAAACGCATGTGACTAAAAGTTTGAGGCCCAGGCCCCAGGATCGAACCTCAGACCTCCCACATAAGAGATCTATTACGCTTTATCGCGATAGGCTATCAAGGTTTTAAGGCTTTAATGTATGAGTCTAGTATGAATGTAATCTGGTAGAATATTTCCTAAAGCAACTCTGTACAATAAAATCTCCTACACAGTCACGTTTTGCATAAATTACCCAGCGTGTGAAGAAAACACTTTGTTATATTTTGCTCTACAATATAACAACAAAAAGCCTTCAGATAGCCCGGAGCAAGTTTTTGTAAAGGACAATGATAGCTTTATATTCAAAGGGAGTACGGTATGATGATGTCAAAAAAGTAAATAGTCCAAGAGTCGATGTTGTTTTCTAACTACCCAGATAAAATAGTTTCTTTGAATCGAAAGTACCTATTGTTTTTAACCTCAGTCCATTGGGCAACACACTGGTTAGCTAATTTTCGACCGACCGAAATACCTAAAACACAAAGTTATACATTTTTTTTTACAAATACTTATAGCTCTCTATGACAACATTTTGAGAATGTTATAAAAAATGTTATTTTTCATTATTAATTTATATTTGTACTAGAGGATGCCCGCGGCTTCGCCCGCGTGGATTTCGGTTTTTTTAAATCCTTTGATTTTCCGGGATAAAAAGTAGCCTGTGACCTTCCCCGGGATGTATCCCAAGTCTGTACCAAATTTTATTAAAATCGGTTCAGTGGTTGGGCCGTGAAAACGTAGCAGACAGACATACAGACAGACAGATAGACAGACAAACAGACAGATAGACAGACAGACAGACAAACAGACAGATAGACAGACAGACAGACAGACAGACACACTTTCGCATTTATAATATTAGTATGGATTTTGTACCTACTTACATCTCATTTTGCAAAAAAATACATACTTATACATATAAAGTTCCATCCATAAAATATGGAAACTACATACTTATAATAAAGCATGTTGCTTTTGCAAATCTGCAATATCGAATAGTTATATGGAAAGTCAAGCGTATCAGAAATTCACACTTCCATCACGTATTGTTATACTCATATTCGAGAGAAAAATCCGAAACGAGTTCGTTCTTTTCCCTAGAGAATTTTATCTCGAGCTACAAATGTGTAGTCAATAAGTAAGTGAATGGAAGTCGAAATGCGAGTATGAATTTGATACATATAAGTACCTATACCTACTTAGTTGTAGTGAAAAACCGAAGCTTTACAAACTACAGATCACTGGATATCGATGATACATAATTTACCTATAGGTAAGTATAGCATTCATCCATACTAATATTATAAATGCGAAAGTCTGTCTGTCTGTCTGTCTGCTACGTTTTCACGGCCCAACCGCTGAACCGATTTTGATGAAATTTGGTACAGACATGGGCTACATCCCGGGGCAGGACATAGGCTACTTTTTATCCCGGAAAATCAAAGAGTTCCTGCGGGATTTAAAAAACCGGAATCCAACGGGCGAAGCCGCGGGCATCCTCTAGTTTGGCATATTTAGCTGAATTTGCGCACTCATTCTCATAATACAATCGATTGTTCAAAAATTATGTAGTCTGCAGAGCTCTAACATTCTCGTCCGCGTTACTGAAATTAGAAAATGCCACCGTTATCATCACCATCGACATCCAATAAACGTCCACAGCTGGACAAAGGTCTCTAGTAGAGACTTCCGCACGACTCGTTTTTGACGGCTTCCCTGGCACAGTGGTTTTATTAGTGGGAAGTCCCGGGTTCCATTCCCGGTAGGGGTTTGGAATTTTATAATTTCTAAATTTCTGGTCTGGTCTGGTGGGAGGCTTCGGCCGTGGTTAGTTACCAACTTACTGGCAAAGCCGTACCGCCAAGCGATTTAGCGTTCTGGTACGATGCCGTGTAGAAACCAGAGGAGTATGGGTGTAATGAAAACTGCCATAATATAGCCCTTCCTGGTTAGCCCGCTTCCATCTTAGACTGCATGATCACTTACCACCAGGTGAGATTGCAGTCAAGGGCTAACTTGTGTACTTGAATAAATAAATAAAAAAGGTATTGTGCGATGTGCTGCCTGTATCCGGCGCATAGATATAAAATACTACATTTTGGATTTCTGTAATCCAGCGGCTGCCCTGCATTTCGTTTGATATCGTCTGTTCGTCTAGTGCAGCGTCTGTTACAAAATAATATCTAATATTCATGAATTCATTAACTTTAGCTTCATAATAATAAACAACGTATATGTTTCTCAAAGCAGTTTCTATCCAGCTTAGCTTTAGAGCTTAGAAGAACATTAATAAGTATAATAGTTATTTAGAAAGGTCATAATATTCAGTGAATATTATTTATTCATAGCTGCTATTGTTTAGTAAGCTAAGGGTATTATCACACTTGCAATTTACGGTGCGAATGTACTGCGATTTGTGAACACACTTGCAAAAAATGTGCAGCGAGCTTACCGCTAGTGTAAGCAATATGGAGCTCTTGTGCTTAGTAGAAGATTTTACATCTCAAAATTAGGCACTGGGTTTTGTCAAGAAATTCTCATTAGTTAGGAAGTTAGCAGTGTTTCTTTCACTCGTCTTCCATGGAGAACACATAAATCCGTGGGTTCAGAGCCTGATCTATCTCCGGTCGTGTCGGATTACCATCCCATCGGACTATGATAGTAAGAGAATAGAATGTGCATCAGTATTTCGTAGACATGACTTGTGAACTATAGTAATAACTACCATGCAAAAGGCTAATCTCTGACAAAATATTGATCACTGGGGCTGAAATTCTATCGGAAGGATATTATTATCTACTGTGAGTGCGACTGAGTGAGTGAAAATTAATCTCCGTATCGTTGTTCCACGGTGAGCTTCGTGAGAATCGTATCACTAATGATGCCCGCAGCTTCGCCCGCGTGGATTGGTCAGATCCCCTGCAGCATCAGGATTGAGGAGTTGGACTCCAAATTTTTTATGAAACAATGTCGCAAAGTTCCTCTATCGATTAAAAAAGAAATGACGCAAATCGGTTCAGAAATCTCGGAGATTTCGGTTTACATAGGTAGAAAAACACAACTCCCTTTTTGAAAGTCGGTTAAAAAAGTAGCCTATGTTACTCCATGGTCAATTCTCTACTTGTCTGTGAAAATCCCGCCAAAATCTGTTCAGCCGTTCCCAAGATTAGCCTTTTCAAACAGACAGACATACAGACAGATAGACAGACAGACAGACAGACAGACAAAAATTTTAAAAACGTGTGATTCAGTTAAGGTATCGTTCAAATAACCATATGACCTTAATATGGGGTAGTTATTTCGAAATTACAGACAGACACTCCAATTTTATTTATTTGTATAGATTTCGTTAGTGTGATAACGCCCTAATTCGGTGCATACGTGAATAAAATATCCATTAAGCTCAGTACGCTGTATACGGTTCCGCATCTTATAGTGTATAATCGAGAGCAGTCTGCTTTTATTATTCCGGCTTAGGATGAGCTTAGGACATAAATATGTAGAAAGACAGTAACAATGTCGAGAGCTTGAAAGCAAAAGAGCTGCAGATCAACAGTATTTCGAACAATTTTTAACCCCCGACCCAAAAAGAGGTGTGTTATAAGTTTGACGTGAGTATCTGTGTGTGGCATCGTAGCTACTAAACTAATGAACTGATTTTAATTTAGTTTTTTTTTGTTTGAAAGGTGGCTTGATCGAGAGTGTTCTTAGCTATAATACAAGAAAATTGGTTCAGCCGTTTGAAAGTTATCAGCTCTTTTCTACTTACTGTAACCTTTACTTGTCGGGGGTGTTATAAATTTTTAATTTAGGCACACTAATAATTGTAAATAAATAAAACTGTTCACTACTAAACCAAAATAGCACGACTTTTCAGGGTTCCAAAGAAAAGCAAAGAACCTTTAGCCTTTAGTTTTATTCAGTCTGTCTGCCCGTCTATCTAGGTAGGTGTCACAACCATTAAAAAAAAATGCGAATCAAACTCACACCTGTACCTTCGTACAAGATATAACACTACGTATCTAGGTACATACTTTTATTTTTTTAATTTGCATGGCAGCCATTTTGAAATTAACCCTCTTTATTTTATAGTAGGCTATTGTTGTTATAGTGGCAATAGAAATACACACTGATAATTTCAATTCTCTACCTATTGCGGTTCATGAAATACACCCCGCTTACAAATAAAATCAGACCGATGGACAGACAAACGGACAGTGGAGGTTTAGTAATAGAGTCCCGTCGGCACCCATCGGGTACAGAACCAGAAGAGTCCTGAATTTTTCATACACGACATTTTCATACAATTCGTATGCAAATGTCAAAACTATACTTCTTTTAGCGGTGGTAGTGAGGTCCGTGTAATCAGAAGGTAGTATTTTTGTTAATGAAAAATTATTGTTTGTTTGGTTTTAGTCGTCGCCCGTCGGCTCTGAAACTATGAGCCGACGATATTGTGGGTCAAGTATATTGAAACAAAACAATCAAAAGCTTTGGGGAACGCCGCCCGCCCGCCCTAAGTATTCTTATGACAATATTTAATGAAACTTTTAAGCCAAGCCAAACAGCGCGCGAGGAGGTCAAAATCGTACACGTTAAAGTTCATGATTTTGCAGCTGATAGAAAATATGTAGGTAGGTTAAACTGTAGCGACAATCTCTTAGAAATACCACCTTGAAATTTCAGAGAATCTTAAAATTTTAGAACACTTTAAAATTCAAGAACATCAAAATGGCGCTACTGCTGACCTTGACTTGGTCAATTCAAGAAACTTAGTTAAACCTTGGCGTTTTCAAAATCAGTGGTTAAAACAATCAAAATTCAAACTGAATCCCACTTATGATACAACTGTCTCGCTGCCGCATACCGTCACGAGTTTTGTTTGTTTCAGCCCTTAAATGTTATGTTACAGTAAATGAAACAGAAAGAATCTCAAAACAGGGTTTTTTATTGGAAGATAGGCTTGGGATTGGGACAAACGTGCAAAAGCAATATGAGATCTATATGTTACGGGCAATTTGATAAGTCCGGGCACTATTAATAATGGCCGGTCTGTATTAATAATGCCCTACTCATATACAGTAAGCGACAAGTCGAGATGGCAATCGGGGTGGGGACGTCCCGTACAGCCGCACAACCCCCGCGCTAACTCGGTGCAGGATAACGAGGGTGATGTGCGGATGTGCGGGGCGTCCCCCCGCCTCATACCCCGATTGCTATCTCGACCTGTCGCGTACTATTTGAAGAATTGTATAAAAATTTAAGCTTGTTTAAAGAGACACATTTTTAACCCCCAACCCAAAAGAGGGGTGTTATAAGTTTGACGTGTGTATCTGTGTATCTGTCTGTGACATCGTAGCTCCTAAACTAATGAATTTGAAAGTTATCAGCTCTTTTCTAGTTACTGTAACCTTCACTTGTCGGGGGTGTTATAAATTTTTAATTTACGCTTGTTCGTCCATTTTGCCTATATAGTGTTTTGCTTTCATTGAAATTTAACATACAAAATTTAGAGGAAAATTATACAAGAGATTTCGTATGTGAAAATGTATACTATGGTAGACTAGACTATCAGTTCTATAGGTACAGATGGGACCTATAGTATAGGTAGGTGGTGATAGTGGAAAATTGCACTGACACTCAATAGTTCTGATATTATCTAATACCTTAGTTATGATATTATTATTATGACTAGATGACTAGGACAAAGAGTGTTCACATGTAATAGCTAGTAATATAAATATAACCCACACAGATACAGGGGTATAGCCATGCAGTCACCTCGTGCCAGACTTAGGTATTAGGTGTTTCTCCTGTTTTATAGGGTTACCTCAATTGGCAATAAAATAAGTGGAAAAATAAATCGAATTGTGGAAAATTTGTACGGTCTCGCCGGTTTTTGCGATCAGGCCAATTTAGAATATGAAACTTTCTAAAATGGCGCCGTTCTGTCTACATATTACAGTTTATGAGTTACATCCATTAAAATAAAATTAGGTACGTATAATCTGTAGCGAAAAGCACAAAGGATGAAGAAAGAAATTCCGAATTCACGAAGGGTTCCGTACCATCGTACAAGACAGATAACACTCTGTTTTATTTAATTTTTTAATTTGCATGGCGGCCATTTTCAAATTCGCCATCTTGGTTTTTCTATTATTACTGTTGTTATAGCGGCAATAGAAATAGGTACATACTCTCTACTTATTGCGGCTCATGAGATACAACCCACTGACAGACAGACGAACGGATGGATGGCCAGCGGAGGCTTAGTACGCTTCGGATACGGAACCTAAAAACCTAAGCTGTGGGACATCATGGTAGTTGGTACCCATCGAGTGTGAAACCCTAAAAGCTATGTATGTACTCGTGGGTATTATGAGCAGTCTTATCACATTCGAATGGTCGTAGAAGCATTGGTCAGCAGAAACTTCGATGGTTTGATGGAGTTAACCAAGACGCCAAGCGATCCGAGATCCTCATGATAGAGACGAAGGAATCTTCTGGAGCAAGCCCGGCCCCTCAAAAGGCTGTAACAACGATGAAATCAAAATCAAAATATTTTCATTCAATTAAACTTTCACAAGTAGACCTACTTTTGAATCGTCCAATTGCGCTACTGGTTTAAAATGCCTTTCCTACCGAGAAGGACCATGATGATGATGAACTGAAAAAAAAAAAAATTCTAACTACCAGTTATTTTTACTCACCATTTTGCGTTGAAGTGCGATCTCACATGGAGAAATGATGAATCTATCAAGCTAGACCGGCGCGTTTAAAACCCTTATAGCTTTTATACGTTTACCTACCTAATTAATAATTATCGCCATTTCATCAATTTTATTCTCTTATATTTTGGTATTTTCCAAATGACAATCAAAAAGTGCACAATGTACCTACTTACAGTGTATTTTGAATAACCAGCTTTGACTTTTGACAGCCGTTAGCACCAACATGCATAAAAAAAATTAACTCTGTCTTTGTTGTTATGTGAATTGTCATACAATCGAATAGAAAGAAAATTATCCGAGTAGGTACCTACTGGTCGTACCTACAGTTTACACGTGTGTTTCTGTTGAGTACGCAAGTATGATTAAGTAACATAATCTGAACTGCTGTTCTTATGACCAGTACCTCACTTATTGACCTGGATCTTGTACCTTTATCAGAAAACCATTATAATAATATAATGCACGCAATCAATAGCTGCTATGTGCAGTTACATCAAATAAGATAATATAAACAGACATTATTATTACATAAGTAATTACGGTAAGTAGTGACAACCCTAAATTTCATAACATTGGTGACTCCACTGTTGATAAGTTTATTCAGTGTATGGAAAAATACATAATGTAGGAAAATTTTCAAACTACCTATTGAAATTATAGGTGTTCCGCATAGATAATTTCCGTAGTATTAATATAATTATTTTAGAAAATGATAGGTACTACTAAAGGCCCCAAGCATATAGGCTGCAAAATACCTTAAAATATCTAAAATATTATAATATAAAACAGGTACCTAGTTATGAAAGGTTGGAGAAAATCTATATATATAAAAGCGAAATATATTATATATATATTTAGGTTTTTAATAATTTCGTGAATTTCATAAAGAGTAGCATCCCTCCCCGGATTGCAAGCTGTCTAATGTACCATTTCATGAAAACTGGTAGATCAACTGTGAAAAAGTAACAACCAGACAAATACACAGATAGACACACAAGTTTACAGACAGGCAGATACACATTAACATTTATAATATTAGGTATGGATTACAATATTATGTCATCATGTAAAATAGGTAATCTATAAAGGTTAGGTTTGAGAAAATAGTTTTTTTTATTAATGCTGAGAAAATAATATTTTACTAGGGAATATAATATAAATTAAAATTAAACATCTCTTATTTATGAATAGGATTTAATTATTAAAAATACCAAATACTTAAAAACGCGATGCTTAAAAAATTAGAAAAGCCAAACAGTAAATTACAATTTTTCTGCACGTGTAGGATTGTTCACAGATCGCGACTCGAGTGATTATTCTGTACAAAGTTCAATCTTCTAGTATTTCCTGTTACATAGAGTATCTGGATAAATACCTACTTAGAATGCTGGTCTAGTCATCGTACCTACTGCAATGCAATTAATTAGCATGGTGGACTTTAACCTTATGCAAATATTTATTATTTAAATATGTATTATATAAACATTATGCAAATATTTACATAATACAAGCTGTGATAACCTAGTGGTTAGAACGTCCGCCTCCTAATCGGAGGTCGGGGGTTCGATCCCGGGCACGCACCACTAACTTTTCAGTAAATATCACTTGCTTTAACGGTGAAGGAAAACATCTTGAGGAAACCTGCATGCCTGAGAGTTCTCCATGTTCTCAAAGGTGTGTGAAGTCTGCCAATCCGCATTGGGCCAGCGTGGCAGACTATGGCCTTAACCCTTCTCATTCTGAGAGGAGACCCGTACTCAGTAGTGGGGCGGAAATAGCTTGATCATGATCATCATGATGTGCAAATATTTTACTATGCAATTTATATACCTACTAGCATTTACTCACAGTTAGGCACGTGTAAAAACTTTGAAATGCATACAAAATTAGGTAAGTACCTAGGTACCCATTCATAGTCGAAAATAATCATTGAGATTATTGATGATGAAGATGATGAAGATGGATGTGATCATTTTTTCGCCTTTAGGGGACCCTGTGGCCTTGTGCGCTGCACAATTTGCACCATAGGTAAACTGAATTACCTCATAGTAGTTATATGTACTAAGTATAATAAATATACAGAAATACTGTGATTTCTGTTGGTAAACATTACCACAGAACAGTAAATTTTTATTATTACCAGCATATCAAATTATTCTGAATGCATTTTTCACACTATACATAATATACCTACCACCTACGCAGTCAGAATAATTCAGATAGGTTTTGCGATTTATATTATGTAACTGATTAGGTACATTATTTAATTATTGATTATGTAAATTATTTTAATAGTTAACAAACACAATAATATTATTGTACGTAACAAGATCTATTTATTGCGTGTTTTTTTAATTAATTTTGCGTATTTATTTATCTATTGCGTATTTCTGTAAAACGTAACAATAAATAAAATAAAATCATAATATATTAAAATATCAAACTTTTAGCAACACAGAGATTACACTATCAGAACTATCGTGGTAGTAAAATAGGCGAACTACCAGATAGTGTCTACGTAACTATTGTTAAAAATTACTCATAGTTGAAGTTACCGACCATAATAATAATAATCCGAAAGATTACTAGAAAAACCGGTCAAGGACGAGCCGGACTCGCACTCGAAGAGTTCCGTAACCATAGTGCAAATTTTTTTTATATTTTTTTTTTATATGCATGGTGGCGGCAATTTTGTAATTAATTTAATATATTTAATTGTCATAGCGACAATAGAAATACACACTGCGTGAAAATTTTAACTTTCTAGGTACTTACCTATTAGATACAGTTCTTGAAATACAGTCCACTGAGAGACATTATAGACAGACGGACAGCACAGGCTTAGTAAGTATGGTTCCGTTGGCATTCTTCTAGTACGGAACCCTAAAAATGAAATAAAAGCACTAATTATATTAAATAAATTACACTAGTAGCATTGGAATTTAAAATTAAGTAACTAATTTATTATTCATAAGTAAGTACTTATACCTAATATGGTAACTACTTACATATACTTGCCGGATTTACCAAATTGTTATCTTTTGTAATGCTTAGGTTTTCTATAGATATACCTATCTATTTATTTTCCGTTACAATAAAAACATTTCCGTATTATTTGATTAGCGAGAACCTTCTAAATGACTGTAAACAAATTTCCCAGTTTAAGAAAACAACAATATTATTGTGCCCCTGTATGCATTCAACATTAGTGTGTATAAAAGCAAGAATATTTTCTTATTGTTTATGCTTATATTATATTAAGTTTGTATAAACAAAGACCAATAGGTCTTTGTTGGTTTATTTCGATTACAGCCGAATTCGCTAAACGTTTTCAAGTTTTTAGGTAACTAGACCTAAAAAAGACCTAAAATAAAAGATAAAATTCAAGGAGAGTTGCATGTTGAAAGTGGCGGTGGGTGCGGCTAGATGACGTCATATCCGTCACAATTACTTCCGTCAATTTCATAAAATTACCATCATGCAGTATAGCCTCGGTATACGCGGCTGAAGAACTTTCACATAAATTAGGTTTTACTAAATGACTAAATTAGTAATTTTTAAACGTTTTAACTCTATCACGTCTATATCCCTTAGGTAGGTAGGCGTAACTATTTTTTTAATTTATATACTAGCGCTTGACTACAATCAGACTTGCTGGCAAGTGATGATGCAGTCTAAGATGGAGCGTGTGTAGAAGATGCCTATTCATTCTTGAATTGAAGGTCCATATTAAAATTGGAGGAGAAAACACATTCCGGAAAGGCGTTCCATATCATAGCGGTTCGAGTTAGAAACGAGGATATATAAAAGTTCCATTATAAATTATAATGTTATCAGAATATTAAATTCTAATACGTTCTGTAAACATATTACGTGTGGGTTCTATTATATTTATCTTGATCTGTTTACTAACTTGCACTTAGCAGGCTTCTTACTGTGTACCTAAATAAGTGGTTATGTCATAATGGGAAAGCGTAGTAAGTGTTTACAGGAAAATGCGAAAACTCGAATAAAGGCTTGAACAGAAGTTGAATTAGGAAAACTAGAAATTACAGATTTATTTTAAAAAACCGTGTGTAATTCGTACAGTAAGAAGTACTGTCTATACAGATACTTAAACGACATAATCTATAATCTATTCGACCTTAATTTGCTAGAAAGCAGATCACGCACGTACTTAATAAATAAAAATAAATGAATAATGCTTTGAATTTCATGTAGGCCAACTCATGCCGTTTATAAAAAGTCAAGACTACCAGCGGTTCGGAAAGCAGCTTCTACTGAGAAGAATCGCCAAGAAACTCCGCAGTCTCCACTAAATTGAACTTGGCTCAAGATACTGTTCTTCTATCTATGCTACCAACTGCTAATATTGTTGAGAACATCTATCAAACTTAATATCCCCCGTGAATCATTCAAGGCCGGAGATTTATACTGACATAACTATGGTAAGCGCAAATTGCTCGTCAGATGCAAGCTTAAGGTTCTGACAGTGAGTTAGTGGCATTCCCTAATTGCAGCCGGCAATTTCACGGTGATAAAGTGATATTCGAGTGTGTTTATCACTAGTTCCAAAGATATATTAACTAGATGGTGCTATACCGATATATCACGCTTGCAAAGTTTTGAACCTTGTTCTCTCTCGTCTGGCTTTTACAATGATTAGCCAATGTCAAGTTTGTGGTTATTTGTAACAAGTTAGCTAAACTATACAAGTATGGACGCTCGCCGACATACGCACGGCACCCCCTTAGAGCGCTTTCCAGTCAGTTTTAACAAAAAAAAACACTCCAAAAAGTCACAACACGCGCGCCAGCAAACGCCACCACAGACGAAGTCAGTTTTGAACCTAGAATTTACAAATACAGGTAATAGACTAAAAACTATAGCAATTTTTTCGCGGAGCGATCAACGGCTTGCACAAGGATGACCATTATTATAATAGACTACGAATATGTGCTTGCCTTGGCCCTGCATGGTACGGGCCGTACCTCAAATGATGGAATTACTACTTACTCAGTTTAAAATTTCATAGATAACAAGTATTAGCTGTTAGAAATTTTTAACCCACAGCCACTATAGCGGCGCGGTGCGGTGTCGCACGTCATCGCGCTTCTAACATAACATCTTAGAATAACCACTCGAATAACAATTTTTTTGTTCTTATTACTGACTGCCAATTTGCACCGAGACTAATTTGTCGGTTAGTCATCGCGTTTGCGTAGCCTCCGTCTGAAATCAAACTTGGAATTAATGAGCAAGTATTGAATTCATTTTTGCAGCCATTGGTTCGAGGAACCCATGATGCTCGGTTTGAAGTCAAATTGATATTATGTTTCCACTCTTACTGTCATCAATCACGTGCCTTTCAAATAAAATGGAGTTTACGTCAATTGTTCTATTAGTCACTCACTAATATTTTCTGCTAATAATAAGTCGTCATATTTCATCAGCTCATATTGAAGATCAAATATACCGGGATCTATTAATAGACGTAGCAATTGAACTGATTGACGATTGTCAGTGACAGCAAGATGCACAGACGATCACATTGATCATGGCCAAGAGCAAGTAGATATCACACTAATATTATAAAGGCAAAAGTTTGTATGTGTGTGTGTGTGTGTGTGTGTGTGTGTGTGTGTGTGTGTGTATGTTTGTTACTCCTTCACGCAAAAACTACTGAACGGATTTGGCTGAAATTTAGAATGGAGATAGATAATATCCTGGATTAGCACATAGGCTACTTTTTATCCCGGAAAATCAAAGAGTTCCCACGGGATTTCGAAAAACCTTAATCCACGCGGACGAAGTCGCGGGCATCGGCTAGTAATGCATAAATTTTAGCTCTAGTAATAGGTATGTAACATATGTCAACTACTCACTGTTATGTCAAAATTACGATTTTAGTTCCTAATTTAAAAGGTGAAACGTATGACAGTACTGTTGATACAGAACTGAAATGGCGAGTGAGATCTCACATGTATAATTTCACTAAATGCGGATGGCAAGCTTTATTTCACCCCTAACACCAAAACACCAAAAAAATTCATACTAGTTACTATAATAAATAAACTAGTGACGCCTGCGACTTCGTTGGGATGGAATTAGGATTTCAAAAGTCCGTAGAAACTCTTTGATTTACCGGGATAAAAAGTAGCTTAGGTCACGTTGATCTGCTCTATTGCGACATGTTTGGAGACCAAACAAACATACTATCACATTTATAATAAGGTTATTTAGGTAGTGATTTAATGTGTGTGTCTATCTATCTGTCCGTCAACTTTTCACGGTCCATTCGTTTAAGCGATTTTGACCACCTTGGCACAAAAAGATATCTTGTATTCCGGAGACAAACAAAGGACACAGGCTACTTTTTATCCCGGAAAATCAGAGTTCCCACGGGATTTTAAAAAACTTACATCCACGCGAACGAAGTCGCGGATATCATCAAAATTGTAACTAAAGCTTCATTTACGTCAGAGCAACATAATGCGACATGCCACAATGCAGTAAAATGTAGCAAGGATCGTCGGTAGACTGTCGTACTGTAATAATATACCAATTCTACAGTAGGTACGATGCTGTCTCGGCATAAAATAGGCTCTGCATGCTGTTAAATTAATGTTTCCATTTGTGGCATGCCGTATTTTCGCATGTTATATTTTGTCCAGCGTGAAACAGCCTTAATAAGCCTAAACTAATTAAGTACTCGTACCTACCTTGAGACATTGACATTAACTGATACCGCTGTCACCTTGACTTCGGATATGAACTCCAAATAAGTTCAAATTGTTCGGTAGGTCCACGGAAAAATTAATAAAATTCGATAATCATAACAAAAACAATGGAAAGCTTTTATAATATCCATATAGTTGTTCGCTGATTCACTGACTGATTGACTGACTGATTCACTCACGTGAAGTTTGAAGTACCTATACTAGAACTTTCATTGTTTATACAAGTTTTTTTAAAGTCTACCTCAAGTTAGCCTTTCATTACTGGTAAATAACGACGCAGTCAAAGATGGATGCGGGTTAATTCGGAAGATCTATACATATAATAAAATTGTAGAAAAGTGGTGTCTGTACAATGGAAATATATAAAAAAAAAGTAGCAGGGGTTGTTATTATATCGATGCCGAACCCGAAATTGTAATTAATTTTTTTTTATCTGTTTGTCTGTTTGTCTGTGTGTTTGTGCACGCTAATATCAGAAACAGCTTATTCGATTTAGATACGGTTTTCACTAATATATTGAAACAGTGGGTTTAAATAAGAAGAGCAAATCAGTATAATCGCACTAATTTATTTTATCACTTCACTCAACACACTAATAATTACTCTCATATACTTGTTACTACTACACTTATTTACTTATTACACATTTATTACACACTTATTACACTTATTTACAGAGACCGGCAGTATTTCAGCTTATAATGCGTCTCGAGGTCGTCCACGCGGACCCTTTCGGGTCCCGGGGTGACTGGTCAGGGCGATGGCCCTCTTCAGTGGTGGCTACGCCGCCTGCGACTGCGGGCGGGGCACGGGGTTGGACCACTGGTCTGGGTGTCAATTCCGGATTGTCATGTCCGGTAGTGGCCGCACGGCAGTGCGATCGAGCCCGCGGATGTTCGCGAGCGATCGGTTACTGCGGCGGCGTGGGATGTCCGTGAGGCTAACGCCCGCGGCTCGGCGAGGTCGAGCCCGCCGGCGATGTTCCGGCGAGCGCCCGTCAGCCAGCGGCGGGGAAGCAGTGGTGTCTTTTCAGGTAGTCAGGTCACGTGGCAGACCTAACTTGTCCGGCGGACGCCGATGGTATGGCGCGATGCCCCGCAGGTGCTGGGCTTGCGCTCCATCGGCGCGCGCGAACATCGAGGTGCTCAGGCGGCGAACGTGGTCGTCGAGGCTCTCCATGCGCAGGTCCCTGGAGATGACCGCGTTCCGTACGAAGCGTGGAGCTCCGGCGATGGTGCGGAGCGCTAGCGACTGCTGCGCCCGCAGCGACTTGCGGTCCGTTTCGCTTAGTAACGCGTACCAAGCTGGGGCCGCGTAAGTGAGTCGCGTGCGGACGTACGTCTTGTAGACGCACAGCCTCGTACGGAGATGCAGGTGGGACGCCAGCACTGGGCGCAAGAGAGCCCGTGCGGCGCGCGTCTGCGCGACCACGTTCTTCACGTGGGATCGCATCTTGAGTCCCCTATCGATGGTCACCCCCAGGTATTTAGCCGAGGGCGTCCACTCGATGGTCTCTCCTAAGAGCGATACCCGTGGCGGCGGGGCAGTCCGCCCGAAGGATACCGCCTGAGTCTTCGCCACGTTGACCTTCAGCCTCCAGTCATTCAGCCAAGCGGGAAGTGCATCCAGTGCACGCTGCATTTTGATCGCCGCGTGCGGTCCTTTGATCGACTTTGTTATGAATGCAGCGTCGTCGGCGTACAACGCCAGCATGGCGTCGCCGACCACTGGGATGTCGTCCGTGTATCTGCCATAGCAGACGGGCGACAGGCAGCTTCCCTGAGGCACACCGGCTCGGATGGGGCGCTCCGTGGACAGGGCGTCTTCAACCGCCACTTGAAAACGTCTGTCTCGCAAAAAGGTGGCCACAGTCTTAACTACTCGACGGGGAATAGTAGACGTGGACAGCTTGTAGATGAGCCCGGTGTGCCAGACGCGATCGAACGCCTTCTCCATGTCGAGGAATACTGCAATGCACCGCTCTCGCTTGTTCATGGCGGCAGCGAGATGGTGCAGTACCCTCGAGACTTGGAGCGTGGTGGAGTGTTCGGCACGGAAACCGAACTGTTCGTCGCGTGGCTGAATGTGAGGCGTGATGTGCAGCAACAGCAACTTCTCGAAGACTTTCGAGATCGTCGACAGCAGCGTGATGGGACGGTAGCTCCCAGGCTGCATGATGTTTTTCCCCTGCTTCGGAATCATGATGACTCGGCCGAGCTTCCACGACGATGGGAAGTGCCCGGTGCGGAGTATCCCGTTGAATAGCCGCGTCAACGTCGCGATTGCTCGCGGGGGTAGGTGACGCAGGGCTTCGTTGGTGACTCGATCGGGGCCGGGCGCTTTGCGCAGTTTAGTTCGTCGAATCATCCGAAGGACTTGTCCAGGGGAAAATACGACGGGGTCTTCCGTCGGCGCTATCGGCGACTCGAAGTATGCCTCCAAGTGTCGCTCGATGGCTTCTTCGTGCTGCACATCTGTGGTCGGGTTCGGTGTGAACTGCGTCTCCAGGTGGTCCGCAAAGATCTCCGCTCGGTCCTCGGCACGGTAACGTGGGGTTCCGTCACCGGCCAGGAGGGGCCTAATCGGAGGCGGTTTCCCGGAGAGTCGGCGGCAAAGGCGGTGGATGCCGGACCAGTCATCGCCGGCTCGCTCGATGGTCATATGCCAAGACTCGTCAGCGATAGTTTGTAACGCTTCCGAGATCTTGGCGGCCAGAGCGTTGAGCCGCGTCTTCATGGTCGGGCACCGCTGGTTTTGCCATGTCCGGCGCAGTTTCCTCTTCTCCTCCAGCATCGCTTGGATGTAGGATGGGAGCTGGCGTGGTTTTCGCATGGCTGCAGCGTCGAGTCTGGACTCTCGAAGCGCGGTGGACATAGTCGCGCTGAGGTCCTCGGCGAGTCGGTCGACGTCTGCAGGGCTCTCCACTCTAAAGGACGGCGAATGCTTGGCCATGTGTTCGGCGAAGATTCGCCAGTCCTGGCGATGCTTTGGCGGAGGGAGAAGAGAAGTCATCGGCGTTGTCTTCAGCGTCAAGAGGACTGGTTGGTGGTCGGAGATGAGGTGGTCATCCAGTACGTCTAACGTCGGCGTGGCGGACAGGCCACAGGTGACGGCTATGTCGATGACGTCAGGCGTATATGCTGCGGCGTACGGGTAGTGCGTCGGGACCTCTGGCCCCAGCACCACGTACCCGTGGCGGTCTGCATCGTCCAGGAGGCGTCTGCCGTCCGGACACACGTGGTTGGAATTCCACGCCGTGTGTTTCGCGTTGAAGTCCCCGGCGATAATCGTGGGCAGTGGCGAGTCCAGCAAGGTGTGGACGTCAGCCACTGCGAGGCGATTCGTCGGCGGCTTGTAAAAGGCGAACACACGGGTGGGTTGGCGGTCAATGCAGACCTCCACGCCCAGTGCGTAGGTCGTCTGCAGCTGAGGTACTGGCAGCACTTGGTGGATGACATTCCGACGGACCAAAACTGCTAATCCCCGGTAAGCAGTCCCGATCGGCGAGGCGTGGTCCTCCCGGTAGACGTGGTATCCCGAAAAGTTCAACCGGTCTACTGGTCTGAGGTGAGTCTCGTTGATCAGGCCGATGTCCACTCGACGCTGAGACATCAGGTTCTTGAAAAGACGGGCTTTTTGTGACGAAAGCCCGTCGGCATTCCAGAATGCCACACGGAGCTCACTCAGAGCTGCAGAGCTCCATGATGCAAGCGAGGATCAGCGGGGCTGGATCCCGCTGCTCCTGGATTGCCAACAGAACCTGGTGTAGGGTGCCGATGACTTTGGTAAGTCTGGAGTCCAAGTGGCCGGGGACCGGCTGAGGTGCCGGGCGCGGCGCGCCCTTCCGCTTCGCCTTCGTCTCCCTCGCGGGAGCGGCGACCACGGTGGGCTTGGACTGGGCGGCGGGCAGCGCGGGTGCAGCCGCCGTCGGGCGCTTGGTGGGAGGCTGTGGCGCGGCGGGAGCCGCGGATGCGGCCGCCGTCGGGCGCTTGGCAGAGGGCTGTGGCGCGGCCGGCGCCGTGTCTTGGCGCGGCTGCGCGCGCTTGCCACGTCTGCGGCGGCGCTTGCGGCCCGGTTGCTGCTGTGGCTGGTTGGCGGCAGCCATGAGCGAGCCGGGTGCGTCGGCCTCGGTTGTCGAGGCGGCGGCGGCGGCGCGCGCCGGTGCGGTGCGCGCGACAGTGCCCGCCCTACGGTTCCGCAGCTCCTTGCGGAACACGGGGCAGTTGGCGTTGTTCGCCGTGTGCGCGTCGCCACAGTTGGCGCACGTCGGCGGCTCCTCTTTGGGGCGCGGACAGTCCCTGGCTGCGTGGTTTCCCGCACAGGCCACGCAGACTAGGGGTCGGTGACAGTTCACCGAACTGTGCCGCCACTGCTGGCACCTGTGGCATTGGGCGGGCCCCTTCCTGCCACGCCAGGCCTCGATGATGATGCCGGGCATACAGAGGAGCTCATGCACCTCGTATATGCCCGGTGTGATGTCTGGAGTTCGCTGCAGCTGCGCGAACATGAGGCATCCAGGCCTGCCTGGACGCGCGGGGATCGTCCTCACGTGCTCGGGGACGTATCCAAGTTCGCGCAGCTCTGCCTCGACGAGCTCCGGCTCTGTGTTCGCCGGCAGACCGCGGATCGCGACTTTGAGGCTCCTTTCAGCCGGCAGCGAGTAGCAGAACCAGGAGATTCCGCTGGCGCTCTCCAGCTGCGTAAGGTAGCGCTGGATGGCGCGGAACTCCTGGTCCGACTTAGGTATGAAACGGACGCCCTTGCCAAATGGGCGTCCGTTGGGAGCGTGGCCGAGGAGCCTCTTCAGCTCGCGGAAGTGGGTGGGCCAGTCCGGCAGCACCTCCACGATCAGCGGAGGGTAGCGGGCGGCCTTCGACTTCGGCGCCTTGCTGGGGTCGACGGTGGCGGCGGCGGCGGGCGCTGGCGCAGCGCGCACTGGAGCAGCGCCCGACGGGGTTGTCTTGGGCCTCTTTGCAGCGGCCGCAGCAGCTGCGTAGGAGGGGCCGGGCTCACTCGCCGGCGCGGTCTCCATGGGTTCCGGAGACAGGGCCGGCATATTTGGTGGAGTGAAGGCCGGTGTTTTCTCTCCTCTCCTTTGCGGCGGAGAGGGAAAACGGCCCACAGCGATGTTGTGCTGTGGGGCCGGGAAGCGCGGCGCGCGCGGCGACGGAGAGAGAGTCGCCGGCGCGGCGGGTTGGAGCGATGCGCGCGGCGCGGCGGTCGGTGTGGTCGCGGGCGCGGGCGCGGGTGCGGCGCGCAGGGCGGCGCTCGCGTCAACGCGGGACGCGGCCGCTCCCGGGTCGGCGCGGGACGGCGCAGTGCGGGACTCGGCAGACGGCGCGGCTGCGCGCGGGTCGGGGCAAGGCGCCACGGCGCGGAGATCGGCGCGGGGCGCGGAAGCGCGCGGGTCGGCGGCGCGCGGATCGGCGGCGCGCGGGTCGGCTGAGCTAGCCGGCCAGGAGATGGCCGGCAGCGATGAGGCCGGGGAGGAAGGAGCCGGCGAAAGTGCGAGTGGGCTCGCGGCGAAGGACTCTTCGCCGGCGCCCACTGCCGGGCTGTGCAGGGCTGCTGCGGCGCGGGCGGCGAGAGTCGCCTGGCCCGACGCGATAATAGCCTCTAGGGTGTCCGATGATCGGACGAACACCCTGCGGCGGATGGGGCGCGGGCGCGTCGCGCGGCGCTGCGGAAGCGGCGGTGGCGGCATGAAGCACTTTCCGCGCGTTACCACCGGCTTCTTGAACGCATGCGCACAGCGCGAGTCGCGGACGCGAGAGCGCTATCGGAGCGCTGGCGGACGAAACGGTGGCGGTCCTTGCCTGGCGTGAGCCCGAGACAAGGGTGTCGGCACGTCGACCCCACCGGCCCAGCTCCCGGGGCTTGCCGCTTGTGGCAGACCGGGAGACTAGACCGGGAAGCACGAACGCGTGATTCCGAACCACCCCCGCTGGACGCAGTGAGTTTCGGACAGGCAAGTCGCGAAAATGGTCCGAAAGACTGTAAGCGGGCTCCGAACGCCGGTGCGCAAACGATTCGAGCGCACTCGACGGCAGACGGGCTCGTCTTGTGTGCGCCCTATAATGCGTACGATACAATAATAATCCTAAAAATGAGCTCGCATGGCTTTATATGGCGTTATCCCCACCGAAGGCATTCGGCAGTTGTTGCTGAGTGGCGTTCGGCTGTCAATGGCGCTGGCGTTGGCGTTCAATGGCCGCTAGGCTATGATTGGCCGGCGTTTGGCTCGGCTTGACTCGGATAGTCTGGTTGGCGTTGGCGCGTTGCGATTGGCTGAGGCGGTGTGGCGTTACATTCGGCCGTCCTGAAACAATGAATTGCTCCCGCAATGGGAAAATGCTTGGTTAGCTTTCTGGTAGGCAATAGCTCAATAAGGTCTTCGGTTTCAAGTTATTTATCGGAACAGTTAGCACTGTTGGATATAAGATCCGTAGGCGCTGTGATATGGCTTTAAAGAGTCTGCTCAGGCATGTACAAGCTTTGTAGCCTCGAAATCCCTTAACACTGCGGGTTCTCGTAATGCCTACCAGCTTGGTTACGAAAATGAACCTGAGTAAATGCTATCAGTGTTTACTTTTGTCGCAATGCTTGTGGGAACTTGCCACTAAATAACTAAATTCCTTTGTTATAATTAAATGAAATATTAATTTTGTCAGTTACATTATCTAGTTAGCTTTATCCTATCGCTTGCTATCCTTTACCGAGCATTTGCCTTGTTACGCATAACCTCCCCGAGTTTACTAATTTAAATAATTAATAGCAACATGGCATCGTGACCTAGGTAAATACCAAATTATGGATAGCACATTCTTTGAGAGTATTGTCAGTAGTCCAAATAATATCAAGTAAGCAGTTTGTCTAATCATTTTATTCGCAGTCTCGCTAGGGCCTGTGGCACAACGCGTTTAACATGGTCTGGCTAGTGCTTGGCTTGGCTTGACTAGGCACTTGGCTCGTGGTAGTATCATGGAGGTCAAAACATACCTAACTATTAATCAGTCGACACTCGAAAACTCTAAAATGTCTACTAGTAAAAGCATTCTTATAGTCACTTTATAAGTTTGCTAGGATGTTCAAATAAGCCAAATTATGTATAATATTCTACGAAACTGATCGTTTTCGGCTAGTAACAAATTTTGCAAAAGCATCTGTAATAATCAAATTGTACCTATACTACTGATGAGCGATATCCTTTCGCTGTCTTACAAAAAGGTTTTACAAAATGTGGTCAGTATGAATTCTACAAAATTCTAATCCAATGCTATTGGTCTGTGATCTAAACTGCAATCTTATCCACTTTAAAACCAAGACGAAACAAAAGAACATTATTTAATTTATAAATTATTATCGTTTTTCAGTTGTACTATTTTTCCACGTTTTACTTTAGAGACATTTTTGAAAGAAAAACCGTCAACAGACTGGCTTGTAGAAAGGAAGTGAATAGCTTCTCGTGAAGCTGTGAATGCTATTACTCTGACTTAAAAAGGAATCTCACTTAAATCCTTGCAGGGAGATCTCTCAACGAGCAACGAGATGAAAGTACTCCTATCGAAAGTAAAACTTGGCTTTCGAAAGTAAAAATTGGCTACCGAAAGTAAGACTTGGCTACCGAAAGTAAAACTTGGCTACCGAAAGTAAAACTTGGCTACCGAAAGTAAAACTTGGCTACCGAAAGTAAAACTTGGCTACCGAAAGTAAGACCTGGCTGTAGAAAGTAAGACCTCACTACAGAAATTAAGACCTGGCTGCGTGAAGTAAGACTTGGCTGCAGAAAGTAAGACCTGGCTGCAGAAAGTAAGACTTGGCGGCAGAAAGTAAGACTTGGCGGCAGAAAGTACCTAAGACTTGGCGGCAGAAAGTAAGACTTGGCGGCAGAAAGTAAGACTTGGCGGCAGAAAGTAAGACTTGGCGGCAGAAAGTAAGACTTGGCTGCAGAAAGTAAGACTTGGCTGCAGAAAGTAAGACTTGGCTACTGTCTTCACTTCGGCATCTATGTAATTCCGAAAACAGTTCACGATTGAATTTAGGTAATACAGGATCATCAGTTAAATAACAGTTTTCTATTCCATTCCTATTCCCTACTATGTAAGCTACATAACCAGGCAGGCATACTAACACCAACTGAACTCAAGATATTATGTAAAATGTCAGTCTAGTCGGCTTAGTGAAAATTCTTACGGTACGTCCGGTCCACCTGACTAACAATGAACGGCACAAAGCTAAATCATGGCTATAATTAAAAGTGCCACTTGAACTTTCTACTTACATTATGATTGGACCGACAATCTAAAGGTAGAATGATAAAATTGACTCGATTGAAAGCTTGTTGGCAAAAGTACGTAACGTACATGCTGCCTACAAGCACTACTTTTTTTCTAAAATGACAAAAGCATTATCAAAATCATAAGGATGTCTAACTGGTAATAATTATTATTACGTTTCCTCCAAGTGCCCGATTCTGCCTACATTACACTACCTATTTGTATTTACTCATACGCTGTGCCACTGGCTTGTATATTATACGAGACAGTCCCAAAGCCGTGAGTAAGATCTACTTACTATGCTCTCAATCATTCAAAGAATGTGATTTAAACTACAAGTTACAACTTGTACAGACTTCATAAACACAAACTTTTAGTAAAAATAAAAGAACAGTCATACCATACAGCATAAACGCTTAACAGCGCTTATGTGACCCCAAATAGGCGACAATGCGGCGGCTTATAGATACCCATTGGCTGCAACCCTGCATCGTTAGCGCGCCACGATGAGGTGCCTTGCAGTGACGCGCTCGGCATCAGGCACACAGCGCACAGCAAAGCATCAGTGGTGACCATCGTAGGCGATGACGTTTGCACTTCACGAACTCACCAAAAATTCCGAGAAAAGAAAGATAAGCACAATATTATTGTTTGACTACAAGTAGCCCCCAGTCGATTCATAAAGTACGTCTGCCCCAATTATGAAAATCTATATTCATATTATATAACAATCATATAACCACATGAAAATCAATTTCACAAGAAACTCAAAAGTGAACATCATAAAATAATTCGATTTTACATTTAAATTGCGATCGCCATGCTATATGCAAAACTGAGTTCGAGCACACGGAAAGTGTTCATCAACCGATTCTGACGTAAATGATATGATTGTACCCTTAAAAATAATTTATAGGTACCCCACCACACGTACCCAGTGTTGTCTGTATGACTGCAGCGGGAATATCACTGACGACGCGAAAAAAATAACCTTAAAGGTTTATAGAACCTTATACTATGACTGAGCCTTGTGCAAATAAAAACACTAATAGCGTCAAAGCTTGTTTCTTAAAAACTTATGGTTGAAATTTGCGGGTAGTCTGAGAACTATTGTTACCATCCGATATACTAGATTTTTTTATTTATTAATTGCTGCAAAAGTAGGGATTAAGCGTTTAATCAGTATGTATTTGTGTCAGTTCATAACCTCTCAACAATTTTAACCGATTTTGATAAATGATACGTCATTCGTCTTGATGGCGTGTGTGTCAATGGATACATAAAATTCTTTAAACAATCAATGTGGTGGATTTTATACGATTTAATGTAAGAGCCGAAAAATATGCAGCGCAAACAGCAGTCGGGAGTTTTTATTTTTTATTATTTAACTTATTGAATTACTTGTTAACTTTTTCGTACCGGTAGCACTCTAGAATTAAACTGCGAATTCAAATTGCGGGTATCTCGGCGAGATGCAACGTGAAAAGTGGATGGTTGAGCGGGTTTTTACCTAATTCGATAAAAAGTTGACTTGATAAATTGGTTGAAATTTTAGCATTAGTATTTACCGCCTTTATTTCATCAGTTATATACATACAGCACGTGTATTTTTGTTAGGAAAACTGTAAATAAAACAATACACACGAATATCACATTCACAAAAACTAAAACTAAAACTCGTCGAGCTAGCTACCTTGCCTTACCCAAAACTAGAACAATTTATGGCAGAAAAACCCTTACCTATGAAGGAGCTAAACTGTACAACAAAATACCTGCACACATAAAAAAATGTACACTCATTCAATCCATTTAAAACTGAATAATTAGCTGCTCACATTATGAGTAATGCGAACTACTTCATCAAATGCGCTGAATGAGTACTTCATTAAATGGCGAATATTGTAAACTTTATTTTCTCATGTAAATGACCTTTTTTTATGAGAATACGTCTTTAAACCTAAATCTTTATTTGACGGTCAGATATGCCACAAATTATAGTTATATTTTTAGCTTCAGCTATCACTCAAACCATTTACTCTATCCGCGAGCGTATAATGACCACCTATCATAACCCGCGTGCCCTAATACTAATTTCATAACCTCAAACAGGGTGTTAGCAATATTAACCTTTCACGGTCATCTCATCAGTAGAGGTTACAAACACGATCAACCTCATTACACTATGCATCAATATCATTAAAAACGCGATTAAAATTTGAAATGGAATAATGGATGGATCATACCTCAGTTATTACGCGTAGAAGTTGAGGGTAGGTTGCCATCGGGCGTAGAAACCATGCACGCTGCAGATGAATGTACCTCCGGTTCAAAACTCTTCTAAGGACCTTCCGGGCCCCAGAAGTGGACGATCTTCATTGTCGCTTGATTTTTACACGGTGATTCGTTTCCCTCTTGCGGAGGATCAAAGTAGCCGGCATGTATTTGCCGGATCGTTAATTGGCGCGATTATGCATCATAACTTTCTTTATTAATCCCACTTCTGAGATGAAACAGTGGGTTTAAATAAGAAGAGCAAATCAGTATAATCGCACTAATTTATTTTATCACTTCACTCAACACACTAATAATTACTCTCATATACTTGTTACTACTACACTTATTTACTTATTACACATTTATTACACACTTATTACACTTATTTACAGAGACCGGCAGTATTTCAGCTTATAATGCGTACGATACAATAATAATCCTAAAAATGAGCTCGCATGGCTTTATATGGCGTTATCCCCACCGAAGGCATTCGGCAGTTGTTGCTGAGTGGCGTTCGGCTGTCAATGGCGCTGGCGTTGGCGTTCAATGGCCGCTAGGCTATGATTGGCCGGCGTTTGGCTCGGCTTGACTCGGATAGTCTGGTTGGCGTTGGCGCGTTGCGATTGGCTGAGGCGGTGTGGCGTTACAATATTGTAGTAAGCTTCACTTAACATTTAGTGTTTATTTCATGTCAATCGGTTCATAAATAAAAAAGTTATGTCAATTTAAAGAATCACGGCGAACATTTTTAACGTACAGAGTACGTACTACACGCCTCGCGCCTGAGCGTCCATGGCTATCTATATAAAGCGCGCTGAGAGCTATTCCACGCGAACGAAGTCGCGGGCACAGCTAGTGTTTAATAAACCCAATTTCTACACGGCATCGTATGGTTCAAAACGCTAAATAGTTTCCTCATGTCTTTGCCGATAGGAAGATATCTTCAATCTGAGGCAAATTAGAAATTATAAATTCCTAAATAGCCCCTGCTGGAAATCGAACAGGGGTCTACTATATTTATTCACCACTGCTCACCATTGCGCCAAAGAGGCTATCACAGATCTGATTCTTTTCCTAGAATCTCAAAATCTACTTTGGCAGGTTCAGTGTTTCCCATGACTAGAATTTAATGCAAATAAGGAAAAATAATAACAATAATGTCGTTCCTGATAACACTATCAGTTTTGCCATGAGCTGTGTCAAGTTCAGTTTGTAAGTAGGTATATCTGTCATAGCCTTTGAAGGTTAGATATCCGTAAATCAACGATATAGAACATACTATACTTAATTTAAATAGAGGAAATAAGATGTCGATATAAATGTTGTGAAAGGTGTTTTATAAATTTTCTTTTTCACGACTGTGTATTATGTAGATTGCCTTTAATTGGCAAACAAAAGCGGGAAATTATATATAGGTATACTTCAGTTCGATATGAAAATAATGCCACTCAAGCCTCAAGTGATATCTGATGGTTTATTATATCTTATCAGCTATAGAAAGTTTCCGTTTCTGAATCACTTGACTGGGATTTGCCTGTAATTCTACTATTGTCAGTTACTATAGAGTTCTTTTCGCGTCTTACACATACACACGTTCAATCCTAGAAAGAATGAAAGAAATTATTATTTTAACTAAGTTACACTTTCAGAACTTTTACTATTGGAGCATTTATATTATCAGCTACATAATATAGGTATGATACAAAAAAGTGTCTCGAAGAGCTGTAAGATAGGAGCATCATCGATGCGGTGGCGTTAGTCGTAGATGATCAGCCCTAAGGAAAAGGAAAAGCTTTGAATCTGTTCTGTGTTATTATTTCCCTGATTGAAACTTGTTATTGGAAAGATTCGTTCCTTGGACTTTGATATTCATAAAAATATTAGCATGTCCCTATCGCTTTTCCCGGCAGTCGTCTAAAATGAATATATTTTCTATTATTTTAGACATTTTCCTTATGGAAGTTTTGGAATGTCGGCTCTTTCTCCAGGCGTTTCAATATCTTTCACAAAACGTTTCCAATAAAAAGGTTGTTTAGGTACACGTAGCACGCTTCAAGCAAATGTAGTACCTACAAGATTTGTAAAAGTACCTACCTAATAGTTACTTATACAAATCTTTGAGTCCGTGTAACATTGAAACTACGTGTACACATTTTAACGAAAATATATTGAACGTGTCTACACAAATTTCATTGAGTTTGATTGGTCAGTAATCAGTATTCAAATGAGAAACAAACTCTTGTATGGAAGCGCTGGGGAGCGCGCTAAGGGAAAGGCACACGGTCAATTGAAATTCCTCAATCCCAGGCAACGTACTTCACGAGTACCACATGAAGCAACTGCAATACCCAGCAATACCTGAAAATTTCAGTAATTTTATACAAAATAATTGCTCTAGCTATGTAGATTGATCCAAACGTGTTGCCCAATGCCGAGCAACAATTGCTTCAGAAATTGCCCATGTAAGCCCACCATAGGGAAACTTTTCTTAAATATTTTTTTTTGGAAAGTTAAACTTTTTAGTTGTAGGTTATTATGTGTAATGGCCTAATTTGTCTTTTATTTATTAAATGGCGGATAAATTAAATTGGGTCGTTGCTGTGCTGCGATATCTTGACCTAGTAAGCTGTTAGGGTTGTGTACCCGAAGGATGCCAACGCGGGACCCTATTTCTAAGCTTCCGCTGTCCATCCGCCAGTCTGTCTGTATCTCTGTCAGCGAACTGTATCTCATGAATCGTTATATATAACTAGAGAGTTAAAATTTTCACTGTTTGTGTGTGTGTTTCTATTTCCGCTCTAAAAACAAATAATACAAAAACCAAGATGGCGAATTTCAATATGGCCGCCGTGCAATTGAAAAAAAAAAGTACATATAGTGTTATATCTTGTATGATAGTACGAGACCCTTCGTGTGCTAGTCCAACTCAAACTTGACCGTTTTTTGAACAAAAATAAGATGATTTAGGTTATTACTTGCATTATCGCAGGATCACACAAGCTCAATACAATTATTATTATCACTAAGTACTCGTAAGGATGATACGTGTAGCAAAAATTAAACGATTAACTGGTCTGTTATGATATATTCCATGTTTTTTTTTTTTTTGAAAAAATTAACAGTAATATTGAAGTGGTAGTAAATTAACAAAGATACCTGAGTCTGATATTTGAATCTCACCTTAGGATATGATTCTGTTACGAAAGTTACAATTTAAAGTAATGCAGTTACAGTTACAGAAAATACAATAGTAAAAGAAAATTCAAATTGACGCTGACAGATGTGATTTCAGCCTTAATAAAACACTTGACGAAAGCAATACCCAGTAAAAACGAGAGAAATCGAGTATTCGCTATATGGAAATCATATCATCTCGCTGTCATCGTAAGATAACATGGGGGAAAACTAATATTTGCTGCGTAAACATAAAATATTATGTTCATATAGTTTCAGCAAATAAAACTTTTATTAACGTTTTATTTGCTGAAACTATAAACGATTATTATGTTACATCATAAAATAAACAAACGAAAAATGAGTCTAATCAAGGTATGTCGAAAGACTATGATAGATGTTATCTCGTCTAATATTTAATTTAATTTAGTTATTTTATGAATTAAAGTTGAGGAACTGGCGAACAAAATGGCTTAATTGGATGAAATTAAATTTTTAAGCAGCAAAAACTGAATGAAAGCTGTTGAAACTTTCCATGAAATGACGAACTTTGGAACCAATTTTAACACAGTCTTAGGCCGTTTTGTTTGGATTAAGTTTAATTTTGTTTTCATGTGATCAAAATCAGAAACTTTGGATTCACATTTGACTTGGAAATGCAGATTTAGCTTGGAAAATAGCTTGGAAGTACAGATTTAGTTTGGACAATAGTTCAGATTTGTATTTAGTGTCCAAAAAAAAAAAATCGTATTTTAGTCAGAAGCGTACCATTTTATTCGCCCGCTTCTCGGTTTATATTTAAATTAATATAGTTCGAATAAATTGTTTCGGAAACAGTCGAGAAAAATGTCAGTTGCAGCTTGCAGCCAGAACGTTTATTTTACTGTAGCAGTGACTAATTTCGTTAACAAGTGTAAATTAAAAAATTTCAACACCCCCGACAAATCATTTTCAAATAAATAATTATGTATATCTAGGCAACGTCCATCTTGACAGCTTGACATTTGTCAATTGACACTTGAATATTATTTATTTTATTTAGGCGCTACGATGCCACAGACAGATACACAGATACACAGATACACAGATACACAGATACACACGTCAAACTTATAACACCCCTCTTTTTGGGTCGGGGGTTAAAAATAAAAGGCTTTAAACAGAACTTTTGAATTAATACAAAAATGGACTAACTGCCTAATGTCTACCTGGGGCTGATTACGGTAAAATGGCAGAGAGCTACAGTGCGACGATCGCAATCACTTCTTATAATTGGCCGATACTCTCTCGCTATTGGCCTAAATGCATTGTTGCAGTAAAATACCATAAACTCACCCAATCACAACAATTGAGATTGTAACAATGATTGATGCAGGTTTTACGTAACCGACTGATGCTTTCATTGATTTTTCTTTTTGTTCTCAGACTTGAAATTTGTTAATCTGGAGGTCGGCATTAACAACCATAAAAGTTTCTAATTAATGCAGTTATTCGCCACCCGTTCCTTAGTTTTTAAGGTGCCAATATAACTATGAATAAAAAAATAAAGACCTTTTCATTTCATTTTTTGATTATTTTTTTCTCTTTATACTGTCTAAGGCCGGCAACGCATCGGCGGTACCTCTAGTGCTGCAAATGTTCATGGCGGCGGTAATCACTTAACATCAGGTGCTCTACCTGTTAGTTTGCTTGCTATTTTATTATTTAAAAAAATTGTTCAAAAATCTTGTTAAAATCTTCCATATGCAAAATTATTTTATACAATACTTAATTAAATAACATAGACGTAGATAAAATAGTGCATAATATCTCGCAAGAGCAGATATACTATGACGTTGTGTTTGTTTATTTTCCGGTTTAATCTATTCGTTAATGGAGCACGCGTCTGCATAGTGCGAAGTTTGCACTCACACATGGATGAGCTGATAAAAGACACGTCATACGACGCAGCCAACCACTATATAAAGCGGAGCAAGCCTTTTTCACTCCATACAATAAAAAGAGTAAGCTCCGAAACAGTTCACAGAATCATACGGTTCTAACGGCTTTTCTAGTTTCACAAAGCTTTAGTTTTTGTTTGAGTACAGTTCTAAATTCAAATATTTGCGATATTGAATTCAATTAAAAAACAATCGCAAATTCGATTGTTTGGATGCGAGTTAATTTCTGTTTGAGTTCGAAGTTTTGATTAGAAGAACTAAAATGGACAAGAGGCAACTGATCGGAAGCGCTACGCGTTACATCGCCGGACGACACGCGGTCCAAACCGTGTACTGGAGGAAAGCTACTGCGGATGGGACAGGCCTCCTGAAGACCACCAAGACCACCTTCTTGGGCAAGAACGAGGGTCCCAACAAAGTTGACACAGCGGAGATGTTCGCCAAAGTACGGGATCGATACGCTTAACTTAATAGTGCAATTTTATTGCACAGACGCAAAGAAAAAGATGGTGAAGTAATCATGAAGACCGCCAATTTTTGAAACAACAAACAAATTCCATTCTAAGCAGAGTGATTATATTTTCAAAAATTAATGTAACAAATCTCGTCAATCAAAAGTTCCAGAGAAGCCAATTTTATAAGAAACCATAAAAGTTTGGAGTCAAGTTTGAAAGTCCGCAAAAGCTAATTTGTTTACCATCTGTAAGCTATGTAGAGATGACAACTAGCTTAATTTTTGCACTTTTGTCAGCAAGCGCTCCATCTATCTTTTTTCTTTAGTCTGTGTTTGTCGTCTGTGATAGTTAAATTATATTTATTGTTAGGTTAAGTTCTTCTAGTTTAATTTAAAAACCACCTCGTATTAAGAGCTTGTCATCAAAATTTCCTAGAAGTACGTAGGTAAGGGTAGTAGCAGTGGCTTCAAGAAATTACAATTTGTATGCGAGGTGCGTTTCAAAGTATTGTTAAAATGTGATTGTAGCATGTTGTGTTGCTGTGAATGTTCCTTTTCTGACAATTTATGTAAAGCCTGTAATGTACAAAATATAATATAATTAATTTAAAACTAAAAACTTTCTTTTTATTATTAAAAACCTCCTAAAGCTTTAGATAAATACCTACACAACTGTATAATCTTCTTATGGGTAATTTTTTTCAGTAGGTAAGCTCTTTTGGATAATGTCGAACAGTTGCCTGTTTTTATTGAAGTTTAATATTTTTCTTAACTAATATTAAAGTGAAATCTCGTAGTAAGAAAATATTAGTAGTATGTTGTATAGTAGGAGGTACGTAGTAAATCAAAAGTTGGAAGTTTGCAAAGGTTTGATAGGTACTTATCTATATTATGATAACTTTCTCGTCGAACACACTAGCTTATTCCCGCGACTTCGTTCGCGTGGACTACACAAATTCCAAACCTCCATTCTACCCTTTGGGGCTGAATTTTCAAAATTCTTTTCTTAGCGGATCATTATTATAACAGCTATCTGCAATCTATGCCAAACAGCTCGATCCGTCCAGTAGTTTAAGCTGTGTATCAGTCAGTCAGTTAGTCAGTTAGCATTTCCTTTTATATAATATATAGATTTTAATTTACTCTGTCAATAAACCTATTGATGTCACATTATTTGTAGCAAGTCCAGAAGTCAAGTGATACGATAAGAAATAGAGTTAATTATGTAATAATAAATAACAATAATCAATAGTTTGGTATGTAATTAAATAAGTAATCATTTATAGCAATTAATTGGAACGAAAGAGAAATGTAGTTCAATTAATAATTGAATGTCAGATAATTTAAACAGTTAATAATAACAGTAATAGCACTTTTCTAAAAGCGCCGGGAAAAAATATTGGAAAATATTGTTCTTTGTGCCTGAAATAAAGTTTATTATATAATTATGGCCGCTTCTGTCTTCATTATAGTCGTCATCGTCAACAGATAGACCCCACTGCTGGACATAGATCCCTACAAATCTTGTGACTTGTAGGGACTAATTGTGATTAGTGGAGGGGGGGGGGGGGGGTCCAGCCAACGCTGCATCTTCATGCACTTGGTACATGTAATTAATAAACGTATCTTTTTCCGGTAGGTATTTAGGCGCAACTAAAAGCAAAAAGAAAATAACATTTGAAACGTAAATACCTGACTCACTGACATGTCCATAGGTAAGTACAGTATCTCAAATCACTGGGTCATGAAACTTGAAATTTTATATGTAAGTAGGTTTTCTTTGTAACATACCTACCTATATATCGCTACTTAGAAAGGATTTTCTGAAATTCAGGGATAGGAGAGTTCGTGCTTTAATAAATAACAAGTATACTCAAAGAAATTATATTCATCGGCAGAATAAGAAACATTTTTATGGTTTCTGCCCTAAAATTTTACCAACTGCTTATTAATCAACCAATTTGACAGGCTACAAGTTTTTACATGAAGCGATTACTATCTGACCTCCGAAAATGGTTAACAATAAATGATTACCTACTTCAGATTAATTTTATTAGAAGAATTATTTCCATTTTTAATGGAACCGAGGCGACGCGACGGCACTTCAAGGTACGAAGGTAAAATTAAAGGCTCATTTCTGACCTCCGAAATAAATACCTACTAAAAGATAGGTTCTAGTATTCCTACATTCTACAGGTAGTGACTAGCGTCACCTGGTGTAGTAATTAAAGATCTCCATAGACTATACAGGTGTTTTTCGATTGCAACGTCGATAAAAGTCAAGCAAAAAATGAATACCTAACAGACTTTTTGTGGTGTAACTTCAGAGAAAAAAAGGGAACCTTATAAGGTCACTTCGTTGTCTGCCTGTCTGTCGTATGTATAGAATCCGATAAGAAAATCAAAATCCCTAAGTCACCGTTGACCTAGAATATATTTGGCAGGTAGCAATGTCGTGTAGCACAAGTAAAGAAAATTAATCCAAAAGCCACGAATTTGTGGTCCATAAAATTAAAAAGTATTTGGTATATCTTGTATGATGGTACGGAACTCTTCGTTTGCGAGTCCGACTCACCCTTTTTCGGTTTTTTTAACATTATTATTATAGGCATGAGTTTGACTGCAATCATACCAAATAGTAGGTGATATGATGGAACTTGGAAGCCTGCCTAGAAGGTGCCTTATTAAGTAGGTATTAATTTTTCTTTTGAATAAGTATGTCCAGCAATACCTACACTTTCATTGCTGAACATGATGAGGTACCTAATCATGTCGTAAATGATCGTGGTTACAATAACATGATGATAGTCATTAAACAAATAAAGAGCCGGTGTAGTCAAGTATAATCTAGTTAATCCTTGTTAAACATAGCTCACCAAAGTTTATTAGGTATTTGCTACACAAACAAAGCCAGACGCGTGTTGGTTGTTAGTTCAAGAACAATATTATTTCCGGAATAGATAATATTTTACCACCCTTTTTAAACAACGTTAAATTGAGTAAATAGTACTTACAGACATATTTTGTTTCATTTGACAACTTTTTTTAAACTAAATAGGCATGCGCTTGACTGCTATCAACCAAATTAATTTAATTTTAATTTTATTTGCTTTAGAACCGCCCACAGAGTTACCTACACATTTAAATTATACATGTTATTCCTTACATTCTACGGCTCTTATGCAACTCCACTTACGGGCAGTCATAGCGTGCATTAACATAAACATAAGTCGTACAGTAAATAATAATACTTAACCTAAAGAATATGAAAAGATACCTAAGTTATAAATTAGGGGATGATGTAGCCTAAGGTGGACGCGCTTGCCTGGAAGGTTCACTGTTATTTTGAAGGTCCCAATATTGTACTTAGTTTGCGGGGAAAACAGAAACCAGAAGGGCATTCCATATTTTAGCAGTGTGTATAAGAAACGAGGAAGAGAATAGCTTCGTATGGGTCCCTGGAATTTTGATTTGATGTACAGTATAACCAAATTAATAATGCGCATGCAGATCTTCGCTAATTGTCGTATTCCGAATCATTGAATCGTAAGAGCCTTAAACAATGCACTTGCATTTTGCATCTTGTTATAAACAAATAGGAGTCAATATCATGTGTATCATACGACCGTTGTCGAACAGTGACGAAGATTTCTATGCGCATTATTAATTTGGTTGTACAGTAATTATTTTTCGAAATACTAGTGCTTGAATGCGACCTCGTTTGAGAGTAAAATATAAAGATGCAGCCTAAATAAATGGAGTAGCTACCTAATTAAATGGAGTAGATATGGCAGTTTATTAAAAAAAGGTTTTCAAGCTGTTACTGAGAGCCTTTGTTTTAACAGTTTCTACGCGGCGCCATGCCTAGGTACGAATTATATTTCGTTCAGTGGTAAAAAAAAGTGGTAGGTAAGTACATAGTTAAATAGGCAAAACTTCCCAACAGATCATATTTTTATCTGAATCATCCATCCATACTTATATATTATTAATATTATAAATGCGAAAGTGTGTCTGTCTGTCTGTCTGTCTGCTACGTTTTCACGGCCCAACCGCTGAACCGATTTTGATGAAATTTGGTACAGACATGGGCTACATCCCGGGGAGGAAATAGGCTACTTTTTATCCCGGAAAATCAAAGAGTTCCTGCGGGATTTAAAAAACCGAAATCCAAGCGGGCGAAGCCGCGGGCATAATCTAGTAATAAATATTTTGCCAAATAATCCTCTCACGATCAAAAAACCTGTTTCTCGATTTCAAGCCTAGAATTTTAAGGCCACAATCCTGCTAAACTTGTGTAGGTACTTAAGTATAAAGATAGGTAGGTACTTACTTATAGAAAAGTAGAATTTCTTAAATAAACATTGACATAATTATAATAAGTAATTCCATTCGGAGAAAACTAAAGAGACTCTCAATAATAGTTTTCCCGTTTCTAATAATTTATATACCACATTAAGTACACATAAGGCCTTTCCACATTGAGTCCAAGGTCAGTCCGTAATTCATTTACTTATATCATAAATATTTTGTCAAACCTACGCAGTTCTATAAAATAAAATAAATTCATCATTTGTCACTCAAGTGTTTTTTAATAAGTACGTGCATTTAATTTAAAAAAAAAAAACAAAATATTTTGTCAAGTGTAGAAAATTTTTCTGTGAAAGACGATGAAATAAGTGAACCAAAAACGTGTTAAAATAAAAAAAATAATTGAATTCCTTACCGTATATACTATATTTATTAGGCGTTGCATCGATACTTCATCCGAAATGAAACCAAAATTATTATAATATTCGAGCTTTTTTAATGAATAAAAACAAGTCGTTATATTATTGTATACAAGACCGATGTGGGAAGATCTTTTTGAAGCACGCGATGGGACAGTGTTTGAATGAAACATGAGTAGAACACTCATTATTATAATCAACATTAGATATACCTAGTAATAAAATATACGTCACTACCTCATATAGTGTACTCTTATATAAAGAAGCGATGATAAAGAACCCACCATAACGCTCTATAGTAAGCTTCCCTTACGTTGTATAGTAAAGAAAAGATTCAGTTTTCGCAAATAAAATTTCTAAAAAAAAAAAATTCTTTAAAAATTAAAATAGAGTTGCATTCGAAACTTAAATTGAGATTGGAAATTCGAACACGACAGGTCAAGAACAATATTTCAAAAGTTATAAAGATTCAGAGCCGTGTTCGATTTGAAGTTTATCTACCACAGATAATAAAATATTTAAAAAAATGGACAAGAGTCAACTCATTGGTACTGCTACCCGCTACATCGCTGGAAGAAATGCGATGCAAACGGTCTACTGGCGGCGGACGGCAGAAGATGGTAAAAGGCTTCTGAAGACCACAAAGATGACCTTCTTCGGCAAAAATGAAGGACCCAACAAAGTGGACGCAGCAGAAATGTTTGCTAGAGTCCGGGAAAGATATTCATGAAGTGTACCTATAGTCTACAAGTGCAGTTCCAATTTGTCATCTGTGATAATGATCATTCATTTATTTATTATAGTTTTAAGTGCAAAAACCTGAAGTATTTTCAAAAGTAAAATGTGATTGTCGTGAATAATATTTAGATCCGTACATTTTAATATGAAGTTGTAAATCAACGCCCTTTCAAGGGTCGTTGGTTTATTGCTTCATATTTAAATTGGATTAGGTACGAATTGTTTATGATTTTAATTAGGAAATGTTGTACGGTTTTCCATTATTATATAAGAGTCAAAACAAAGTTTAAAAATGTTCAGAGTATGTTTAGTAGATATAAATAAATAGAATTAAAAAAAACTGTTTAATATAAAACTTTTGTTTGGTATTTATTATTCCTTTTCAACGAATGTACTTAATATAAATATTATATGTATAAATGGCCAGTTACCTAATACGAGGAAAAGCTAAGTAACTACCAGTACAAGGAAAAGTAAGCACTGGGGAGCTAGAGGTCCAAATTCCATCTTATCGACCAAAGTGCGCCTCACCTGCCCGTGGTAGGTACACCCTGCCGATTTGCAAACGAGGCTCTGACACCCCGAGTCCTATTTACAGGTCGCTCTGTTTAATACCGTACGGTCTAATGTCAAACGTATGTCATATCTGCTTAGTGGTAGGATTCTATGCCGAATCCGCCTGGCTAACGACCACACTCCAGTCATAACCAGCCACAAAGCATCCTATGTGTTCCTGCTGGAGAGCCATTCCCCACATTTCTCCCCCTTCCCAACTCTCCTCCTTTCCATGTTTTTGTGTGCAATAAAGACTTCTATCTATCTCCAAATTTTGTAATACCTATGGGCTATGGCCATTGGGTCTGTGAAGACCACTGTTGCTGCTTCATTCGTCAAATTCTGGAGTAGCCGGTAACTCATTTGCGGTTCCTCTAGTGCCGCAGATTCATGGTCGGTGGTTATCATTTCACATCAAGTGACCCGCTTGCTCATTTGCTCGCTAGGTATTTATTTTATTAAAAAAAAGTTACATGTGCTGAAAATTCAAAAAACTTTTACGTGAAATTGATAAGAGAATTATTTTCGTTTCACAGCAAACAGTGCTATCTAAATTACTGTAATTACGTAGGTATATTTGAGTCTGAAAAGAAAATGAAATAATTTTTTGGATTATAGGCATACATTTAAAAAAATAACTTAAACCTTTTGACTAAAATTACCTTTAAACAATGTGAATTAATAATCTCTAGAAAAGAGTCCTAATTTTGTTTAGGTACGTACCTACGACCGTAATTTTAAGTCTAACATCCTTTATTTCATGAAACCCACCTAGACAGACAAGCAAAAGGAATTTCATTTGCACAATATTATGAGCAACGCGGTATGACTTCTGTTATGTATTCTTTAGGTCATAAAAATGTAACAAGCTTTAGGTCACAAGAAAAGCACTTAGTTCCTTCTTGTTGTTGCAACAAGAATAATTGCACAAAGCGTCAACTCAATCGATACGCGAACGCATAGGTAACAAACAGACAAACAGACAGGCAGACAGATATTCATTTTATATTTAAATAAGATTCGTAATCTTGAAAAACTATATCTAGGCTGGCAAACATCAGAGCCCGTCTGTGTTTATATTTCTTAATCTTTCCGTAATTTAGGTCGTTATGTTTTATTAGAGCACACAAAGATAAATAGTAAATACATACGCGAAATATTTTTTTGTATCGTCACAACTCAAATCATATTATTTTATCATGTAGACCTTGTAGGTTAGTAAACGTTGTGTGGGATAGACGGGTTTAACGATTATTTACACTGCACCTAATGTTTTTTTGTGAGAAGGACAATTACTATTGATTTACAGCCGAAATTGATTATCAATCTATCCCTAATTTCCTAATCTGTCGATAAGTTTCTTAGTAAGGTCATTAATTGTCAAAAAGAACCATACAAATATAGTATAGTACCATTGATGTAGGAGGAATCAACTCCCTATTTTATCATCGCTAATATTATACAGAGCTAGAGTCAGGTAAAGCCAAATGAAATCAAGATAAGATAAATCCTTGTTCAACAGTAAACATTGCAAGCTTGTGAATTTCATTGTTTAATTTGTCAATAGAGACCATCTCAAGTGGGGTTTGAGCTGTGGTTTTTAGATAACACTTAGACGATATAATATGGGGATGTACGGTAATGTACCATACATTACCGTACATCCCCATATTGTACTGTATTACTGTATAATGTAGATATATGACAAACTAAACACTAGATACATCATCACTTGTCTTACGTAGTATGTAGTTACTTAGTGCGCCTTGTGGTATATTTCAATTAGAAGATCCGTTTTCGATTCGTGGCTAGTGGGCTCTTTGACTAATATTAACAAGATAAAGTTGAAGACTAAAACCCGACTGCGTAAACGCTGACATAATATTATGATAGTGAAATTGGTTTTCTGTCGCTTGGTATATTTTAAAGTTGTAGTACATTTATATTTATGAACTCAGAATTTTCTCCTCTTTCATTTGACATCCCACTCAATACAATACAAAAAAAAAAAAATTTTTTTTGGAGACTCCCCCTTTTTTCATGTAACACCCGTTCGGTCAATTTTTTTCGTATTAAATGTAGCCTATGTCACCCGGACCTTTACGACGAATCGATTGACATCTCATTCATCAAAATCGGCCCAGTAGTTTAGGCGCTACGGTGAAACACACAGAATCTGGATACAAACACATACATCCATACATAGACTGCTAAAATCATAACCCTTCCTTTTGGCTTTGCCGCAGTCGGGTAAAAAGGGGTAAAGTTTGTAAGTTTGGATATTTTTTTTTTTTTCAAAATATTCCTGCCGGAGCCGGGGCCTTCTTATCTTGTGCCATGACGGTGCAAGAACTCATTTGAAGTAATTGTTAATTATTTTTTAATAACTGCTACTAATCACTTATTCTGTTTATTTACACTTTACGTATAAGATGCTACGAACTAGTTTTCTTTCTTCATCTTTCTTTCTGACCACACAATTAAACGATGATATACTCGTGTGTGTAGGTATAAATTAATCAAAAGTCGACCACAAACCACAAAGGTCGTTATAATTCAGTAATGATATTATGCTGCGTTAATAAATCCTCAGGTGAAAACAAAATGCAGGCCACAGAAACATCCGGACAATAAAAAAATCTGCCAAGTGCGAGTCAGACGCACGCACCGAGGGTTCCGTTCTCGGGTATTTTTCTGACGTTTAGCACGATACATCAAAACCTATTATGCATAAAAATAAATAGTAATCTGTTTTAGGATATACAGGTGTCCTTACAAGTGTAAATAAAAAAATTATAACACCCCCGACAAGTGAAGGTTACAGTAACTAAAAAAGAGCTGATAACTTTCAAACGGCTGAACCGATTTTCTTGGATTGTAGCTAAGAACACTCACGATCAAGCCACCTTTCAAACAAAACTAAATTAAAATCGGTTCATTAGTCTAAACTAATGAACCGATTTTAATTTAGTTTTGTTATGCCACAGACAGATACACAGATACACACGTCAAACTTATAACACCCCTCTTTTTGGGTCGGGGGTTAACAATATAATAATATGATACCGTATTTGGTATAATTAGTTAGTCCGTGGCTGCCAAAAGTGTAAAGAAACCCTGCTATAAGGATACCGTTTTTCTTTTTGAGATACGGAACCCTAAAAAGGTAAAAATGTTGGTGCAAACTGAATTTGTTTCAGCGAATTCAGTAGTCAGTGAATTTTATTTTCATGTGAATTCCAACATTTTTGGTAGGTGGCTTAACTTTCTCAATCATTTTCTTTAAATTTGTTTTATCCATACTAATATTATAAATGTAAAAGTGTGTCTGTCTATCTGTTTGTCTGTCTGTCCATCTGCTAGCTTTTCACAGCCCAACAGTTTAACCGATTTTGATTAAATTTAGTACAGAGTAAGCTTAGAAGTGGTCAAGTTGTGGTCAATTAGTTCACTATAAGCACACGCTTGACCACAATCAAACCTGATGGAGAGTGATGATGTGACCTGCCCTTCTCATCCTGAGAAGAGAGCCGTGCTCAGTAATGAGCCGGCGCGGTGGCGCGGCTCGGCGATGGCTTGAGGTGATGGTAATAATGACGATGTAGGTTTCTAGTAAAAATGTAATTAATTCTTCCTGGAAAAACTGATGAAAATTCTGTTTTCCCAAGTGTTTTCCTGTTACCGAGTACCTAGGTGATAAGTAATGGTTTGTCCACATTATTATTGTACTAGCTGACGCCCGCGACATCGTCCGCGTGGATTTAGGTTTTCCGAAATCCCGTGGGAACTCTTTGGTTTTCCGGGATAAAAAGTCTATCTCCATTCCGAATTTCAGCCAAATCCGTCCAGTAGTTTTTGCGTGAAGGAGTAACAAACAAACACACACACACACACACACACATACAAACTTTCGCCTTTAAGTGTGAAGTGTGATACTTACTACTTTTCCTACTTTATTTTGTCTCCATACAAAATTAAATTCACATTGTGAAACCATAATTTTTGGGTATTTTATTTTTAAACATTATATCCTTAATCCATTCATTATAATACTAACTGATGCCTGCGACATCATCCGCGTGGATAAACGGGGGTCCTAAAATACCCGTGGGAACTCTTTACTTTTACGGGATAAGAAGTAGCATGTCTCAGAGTTTTAACCATATCCATGAAAAAAAAAATCACGTTGATCTGTTGTTCCGTTACGACAAGATTGAAGGACAAACCAACAACATTTTCACAATTTTAATATGGGCAGTGATGGGTAGTGATAAGACCCAGCAACGGGATACATAATAACTTGTTACTTTTTGAGTTAACGTCGGTTTGTCCGCTAACTTTTCACGGTCTAATTTTGATGAAAATTGGTACAGAGTTTATATCCCGGGTAGTCCACTTTTGTCCCGGAAAATCAAAGAGTTCCTACGGGATTTTTAAAACATCTAAATCCAAGCGGATGATGAACTCGCGGATAGTTCACTTTGGTGACGGATGTCCCGCAAAATCAATGAGTTCCCAAAGGATTTTATAGCGGACATCATCTAATACATAATATATTTTAGAATCTAGTGGGTTGACTTAATATGTGGGTAAAGTGGTAGAGATGTTTTGGTTTTATGTGGGGCAGCTAAATGTGGAGTAATCTTTACAAAGGCACGCATCAGAATAGTGCAAAGACTCTTACCTACTTGTAGTACCTACTTATCATGTATATCCGCTGTTATATAAAGAAGCGTATGTGTATTGTTACCATTAAGCTACGAAGGCTTAACATAACAATATCTCTGTTAGAATTACCAAATTTACTAACGCAGTTTTTTTTTTGATTTTCATTTCAAGCATTTCTGAAGTCGGGAGCCACAAATTGATTGGCTTTATTGCACATTTGGGTGGAAAAATTGAAAGAGACCCGATTGGTTTGCAATTTTCTCTGATTTTCTTTGATACTACGAGACATTTGAAGAAAAGTGTGTTAGTAGCCCTTCTCAAAGTTTCATAATAGAAGAAAGAGAAGAGAGAGAAAATAAAATGGATAAAGGGCATGTGATCCGATCTGCTACGCGTTATATCGCGGGACGACACGCGTTGCAGACGGTGTACTGGCGGCGCACGGCTGAAAATGGCAAAGTTCTGAAGACAACCAAGATGACATTCTTTGGCAAACATGACGAGCCTAACAGTTTGGAAGCTGCTGAAACGTTCGCGAAAATTCGGGAAAGATATACTTGAGCTTCTAACTTTATTTAAGTAATCAAAGTGTTGTGTATTTCATGGCTGTGATAGGTTACTTATTTAGTGTTCCCAAATACCTACTTATTTATGTTTCGATAGTTTTTAAATTTATAACATTAAAAATAATAGTAAGTTTATCTTTTATTTAATTTATATAGGCAACTTCTTATGAAGTAAAGCTACCTTTTGAAACCTTTAAAACTTAATAGTATTTTTGTTACGTAAGAAAATTGGTAAGCCTACGTTATCTGAACACACTGGGCTATTTACATTTTTAACCAACGTATTTTTAGGATTCTGTATCTCCAGAGAAAAAAAACCGGCCAAGTGCGAGTGAGACACGCGCACCGAGGGTTCCGTACTTGGGTATTTTTTCCGACATTTTGTTCGATAAAAAAAACTATTAGGCATAGAAATAAATAAAATCTGTTTTGAATGCTGGTACGGAACCCTTCGTGTGATACCTACTTGTTTTTGTTTACGACTGATGAACAAAGCGGAAAATTACGTATTAAATTTGGATACACGTAAATTGTTATCAGTTGTACAATCCATACTAATATTATTATATAAATGCGAAAGTGTGTCTGTCTGTCTGTCTGGTACGTTTTCGCGGCCCAACAGTTTAACCGATTTTGACGTTTGGTATAGACTTAGCTTATATCCCGAGGATGGACATAGGCTACTTTTTATCCCGGAAAATCAAACAGTTCCCAGGTGGTCTTTAAAAACCTAAATCCACGCGGACGAAGTCGCGGGCATCCTCTAGTATTATAATATATTTTGTTAAGATGACGAAAAATTTTATTGACAGACGGCCATTGACCAGTGATTTGATAACAATTCATAGTTATAATGTAATAACAATTTAGCTGACGGAAAATAACAAAGTGATGACGTCGCGATGATATTTTATCCATTCATAGATACCTTTACGAATAGGTCAAGTCTTTACATGGTCAGGGACAAAATTGAAATCTGAAGGATGTAGGTATATAGTTCGCAACAGATCGATATGGCAATCGGGGTATGAGGCGGGGGGACGTCCCGCACACCCGCACAGCCCCTGCGCTTTAACCCGATGCGGTGAAGATAGGAAGGCTGGTAAAGCGACACTGGAAATTTTGCGAATCCCTAAACCACCATAACGGATGGGTAGGGATGCTTGGGTCCAAGATTGCTCGTTCAGCTGCATATTGAAAATAGATAAAAATGAAAAAAAAAAATTGATGTAATTTATTCAAGAATGTGGCATGCTATACTATGTCCTCATAATAAGCAGGCGGTGTTCACACTAGATTACAACATGGGGTTGTTCAAGGTGACCAACAAATCCCGTAACGCATTGGCGGTTCCTCTGAGTCTGGTGCTGCAAATGTTCATGGGCAGTGATAGTCACTACTCACTTGACATCGGGTGACCCGCCTGCTCGTTTGCTCGCTATTATTATTTAAAAAATAAGTCGCACTAAGCTGCTTTTGTGTAAACGAAGCTTTATATGCTTATTTGGTCCACAGTTAGTTACAAGACCAAACTTCGTCCTGTAAGCTTGGCCCATATTAATTATCTATAAAACATAGTTGGCGCCACTCAAATCATAACATCATATTAGAAGGCGTCATTGATTGGCTGAAGTTGTTCAACATCTGATCGATAAACGTACTGTATATAAAATTCTTATAGTTTTTAGTTGATGAATTGTAGCATAATAAAGGATAATATTTGTAATCAATATATAAGATGAAAACATCTTTATTACTTAGATGATTTGTGAAACGAGCTTGATGATTTGTATATTAGTCACTTAGTTTATTCATTGTACAATTTGGATTGGCCGATAACGATAAGATAAAAAGGGGAGTGGCTAATAAACGTGGAGAGGTTACCTGTAAGAGTGGTTTTAAAACGACGACATTCAAAAATATACTAACGTAAGAGGAACAACATTTATTTGACACAAATGTAAAAGTTAATAAATTTAAATATGAAATAAAAGTGTAATAATTTATCATAAAGATTGTGTTTGTGATTTCGTCAGACCTTACCCAAAAGGTCAGAAGTGGGATAACTTCACCGTCCTCGATGAAGTTATCCCACTTCTGACCTGGGTTGGGTAAAGGTCAGAAGAGGGACATCAAGAAAATATAATATTTTCTTGTCACGCTCACGACTCAGAGAAACAAGTGGAAATATACAGAGGAACGAGAAAGAAGTGGAGGTCTAGTAGACCACAGACATTTTGGAGCACAAGGCCAATATTTGGGCCTCAATATATCAAAGTACCTAGTCATGGCATCAAAGGATTTCTGGATAAACGGGTAGGATCTTTCCATGATTTTATTTTTATTGATACCTATTAATGGTAATTTTTTTTTATTTGTGTGGGTTTTCGTTTTGTTTGTTCTACATTTAGTTATCATTTTGTTAGAAAGCTTTGCTCCGAGTTGGAATGGAAATTATATAACGTTATGATACCTAGAATTACCCACATGTTTATAATTCATCTTGTATATTGGTTATACAAATGCGATCGACCTTCAAATTGTGGTTTAAATAACATTGAGGTATTTAGAAGGCTTATTTTACAATGAAAAATGAAAAATGTTTATTTACAAAATACAGTCTTGTACAATTTTCCTGTGTCTGTGTGGTGGTACCCGCACTAGGTTATCCTGTATCGTGGGTACAATGGAATAGATAGTGAACATAGTGTTAAACAATATAAAAAGTGTGGTTTACTTAATGATGGGCGTTATTGTTACTTTTAAATAGTTTTCAGGATGTATCTACTATGTCCTGCCGGGGTTTTATTTCTCATTAAATGATTTCACAGGTGAATATCTCACGGAACGTGGTATTTCAATCTTCACACTTGTAATCGTGTGCCGAATTAGTTTGGTTAAGAGTTACGATAGGGATTTATTTTCACATAGTGGTTTTGTTTTACGGAAGGTAGGTTCTGGATTTAGGTTCAATCGTTTGCTGCACTCATTGTATAGATAGATGTTTTCCTTTTTCTAGCACACAGTGACGCGATATTATCACACAGCACTCATTGGGCATCTTGAATGTTGTTTTGTGAAATTATTATTTTTTGTAAACCGCTTTGGGATAAGGTAGAAAAAGTTACATGAAATAGCTTTTCGTTTTACGCCTGCCAGTGAAATAATCCGTCTCTACTTGTAATGGTTACTAAGTGATTGGGGATATAAAATGTTAATTGATAAAAATGAAGGTGATCCGTTGTAATAAAGTAATAGTGACCAGGGTTAATAAATTGAGCATTTTGAGAAATATAAATCCTAAAATGGGTGTAAAAGTAGGTTTATCTTATCTGGTTATTCTTTAACTAAATTTAAAATTATGGTAGGTAGGTAGTCAGATAGTTTTAAAATACGGGGTGCATAAATAAGTGTTTTTTTTTTACAAAAGTGAGGAGAAATGTTTTCATTTATCTATTTTTACCACTTGAAACGCGTAATGTTTGAGTTTCAAACATAACTTTGCTGATAACAGCTCACCATGAACAACCCATGGCCGGCCCACTACTGAGCAACAAGTGTCTCCTCACAGAATGAGAAGGGTTTAGGCCGTAGTCTACCACGCTAGATAACAGCTAATTTACTTTTAATACTGGCACAATAATTTGAGTACTACGAGTAGCAGGTAGGTATAGTATATGGGCAGCGGGGTTTTTTTTTTTGTTTACCTGTATTCACGCAATTAACTGTGTACTGCCGCATTTAAATGCAATATGATTTTGTTTTTATTGGATTAACATCGCTTGGCGGGTTAAATTCCTGGCAAATGTTCTATTAAAATTAGAGTAAGTTTTTTTTTAATGGTAATATACCTACAGTACTGCCCTTAGGGCAGGGCGCGATTATAAGTACCTACTACCAAAATACTATTTTCTTTGTTGTACGAAAGAAATTTTAGGCAAATATCTTTGCACTACGCTCGCGTTTGTGGCATGACATTATCCCAGAAATATATTTAAAAAAATTTTCACGCTCGCTTGACTCGCTTCGCGATAGTTCAGTTTCGATATGCATTTAGTTAACGAAACTCTCAGGAAACCACGTTTGTTGTGCTCTCGAAATTGATCAGTCTGTTTGATAAAATCGAAATGCGGTGCCTTATAAATTTCGCTTAGGAGCGCCGGTAGTATCTCATGATAATATGAATAGTGATCATAATTTTTTTTTTTTTAGGCTGATTAAGCATTGAAGGTTTTTCGGCTGGTCTGGCATTTCGCCTGATTTTATGTTTTTGCTTATTTAGCGCGTTCAGGAAAGCTTTGACAACGTTTTATAACATGAGTATATATATATTTTTTTTGTTTTAGTTACCGAAACAGAAAAAAAAAGCATTAAAGATGTGGGACCGAGGGATAAATCTAGTGTGATTTTTGGTTGGATTATGAAGTTGTAGTTAGGGTATTTAAAATAGAAAGATTTCAATTGTAGGAAATGATGTAAAACATGTTGAGGATAAGTTGTGTAATAAAGTCGATAATTCACTTGTTGGATGTCACGCGATCTCATTGCGAGGAGGAATCTTTTTCTTGTCTCTGTTTTTATAAATACGGTGTTCTGACGGGTTTTTTATTTACGTCTCGGATTATTGAATACTTTCGGTGTTTGATTGGACGGTTAGAGGTTGCAAAAGCAATCGCCCTCTAATTAAAACATTTATTTAGGCATTAGTTCAATTTGGATTAAATCTCGCGAAAAGCCACGGTGGCTGTCTCTCGCGCGTCTTGGAAAGACATTCCTAATGCCTGTTTTTCTGAGGGAGGGATGCATTATCAAGTGAGATGAGCTGCAATGTTTGCGGCTGACTATTTTGGAAAATTTGCAATCGTGGCAAGTGGAGTAAAGTTTGACTAAGCTATTTAATGAACAAAGTATATAATGGATTTGGTGAATGGTTATATTATATAACATTTTGATAAATGGATGAATTTGAAGAGTGTATGTATGTGGTTGATGCACATTTGTTTCATATTTTTACTTAAGTTATAAAGTATTACATTTGGTGAGTAGTTATTTATATTTGGTAGGGTAGGTTTGATAAACAGGTAGTTATCTTGATTAATAAGTGAGTTATCATTTTATAAATGCGTACTTTAATGTTTGATGAACTGGTATACTTGATAAATGTGCATATTTTCATACTTCAAAGACAAGTTGTACCTATTAGTTTCTTCAAGCTTTTAGTTGCTGATAATTATATTAACATTCTTTAGAGCGCATGTCCTATGGACGAAATCGTTTATACATACTTTCACTGTTTGAAATGTTACAATCATAAAGATATAGTTATGACTAGAGGGGGTCATAGCTTGTTGCCGCTCTTGTACATCCATGTGTCAACTAGGTATTGTTATCTCAGTATATTTCAGGGAACCTCCGTTCGGGTGAAAGCGATAGCTGTTGGATAAATGCTTGTTGGGTTATCAGAAGACCGTGTAGTCTTCGATGAGGTTACTTGTAAATATTATAGCGAAATAGTAAGTTTAAAAATAGAATGAGGCTAAACTAAAAAAATGAGACAAAGATAAAAATAATAACTTAAAGCATTGAAACAGCATAAAGTGAAATAGTAACTTACAAACTATACATACATATTTACGAATTATGTAGATAGATATAGTATTACTGGATTATGTATATCAAATAAGAATACTGTCAGCTCATGTTTTGTTTTCGGCGTGGTAATTTTACGCTTAAAACTCATAAGAGATATCATGAGGTTCGCTTTCTGTAAAAGTTATTAGCTTTAACAGTTAATTGATTTATTACATTATTTATTTATTATACACTCAACAAGTAAAAGTATTTTGTTTTGACAAAATCCAAAGAAGTACCTATTGGATTAATAAGGCAAGGTACGAAGCATTGGCTGGATTTTACAACATTTAAAGTTTCCTGTTCATTTTTATCATTGAGTTAATTTGAGGCGGAAGGATCCTCTGGAAAATTTTTAAGATTAAGTTATTAGTAAGAAAGTATATTTTGATTAGGTTAGTTTAAAATGTACAGCCGGTAATTTAAAAAAAATATATATATTTAATTTTACATAATAGGTGAAGCTGGTTGATGCACCAAAAATCGAATTATCATAGGAATTTAATTAAGCTAACATTTTTATTTATTATCAACTTCAAATATACAGTAGCAAACTGATTAGTTGGAATACATGCAGTGATTGGAATATTTAAGTTCCGATAGAAGAATCTATATCGTGGCTTGTTCCTTTATGGACAAGAATATTTTTTTTTGACTCGTGGGACCACTTACACAAAATATCAACGTTCGGTTTGGAGGTCTTCCATGGCTATTCCTACAGTTCCATGAGGTATTGAAGAGGTTAACACTTTGTCGCTCATCACATCAACCAGCACGGCATTTGGGTATGATGGATGGATGTAGATAGGTACACATTTGATGGGGGGGGGGTTTAGTGGTTTGTATCAATAGGAACCAGGGGTTGAATGAGGAAGGCTGAGGACAGTACGTGTGGAGCTTACTAGGGAAGGTTTATGTTCAACAGTGACCTTATGATGATGACGATGTAGATGACGATGATGATGATGATGGACGTACGAGGACGAATCTTTTACGAAACGAATAAAGGAAAATCGAACAGATGCGGGTCATTACGGTTAACATATAAAATAATGTATAAGGTACCTACTTTCTTCTAATCTTTATGATCGATCAGCTTGTGATAGAGATCTTGATGTCGTAGAGAATAGAGATGTATCGAACGGAATATTTATTTCATTTTTTTTCCTGCTATTATGTTGATATCGCTTTTCTCTATGAAAAGGAATTAATGATAAACTAATAGGTATCATTCGGCGGCGAGTCGCGACTGTGTCGTTCCCAGGGTCGAATTTGGTAGTTCTGCTTATGTTACTCGAAACGACAAAGTACGCCATATGGTGCATATTATGGCTAAAATAAAATATATAAGTATCATGTGAAATTATAAATCAAAGATTCTTTTTGCATGTAGATATTATATGGTTAAGAGGCACAAGTGACGCAACTACTGTACCCTGGCGTTTGTTTAACATTGTCCATTAGTACTTCAGAATGTGGATTTTGCTAGGAAAAAAAAAAAAAAAAAAAACAATAGGTAATTGTAAGAAATATGGGAAGCGTAATCTGCATTAAAAGAAAAAGTTTGAATTGGAAGCAACCAGGCATAGGATTTTCATACATCCGTAATAACGTTCCTTTCAACTCTCTAACTATCACGGTTCACGATACGCCGTTCACGGTTCAGGCCGTGACGCACGTGCAGACGGACAGACGGACGGAGAGCAGAGGTTTAGAAAATAGGGTCTCGTAGGCACCCTTCGAGGGGTACGGAACTGGAGAAAACTAAATTATAATAATGATAATAGGTTTTCTAGGTTACCAAGTAAAATTACTTCTCTTAGGTCGGATTGTATTATGATGAATGCTTATGAAACAAAATTAAATGAACGGTCTACTCAAAGTGTTTTATGTTTGCAGGATCCAAGGATGTTGGAAATGAATAAATGAGGAAAAGAAAGACCCAAAACTAGGTATGGGTCAGGGACACAAAGTCCCAAGGAAGGAAAGCCCCGAGGTTACGGGCTATGGACAAAAAGTCCTATAGGAGGAAGGAGGTAGACCCTAGGATAAGGGTCATTAAAAATTTGGATCTGGAGGGAAAGAACCCTAGGATAAGGGTCATTAAAAATTTGGATCTGGAGGGAAATAAGGACAATCACATATGTATCCCGGTAGAAGAGAGACGCGCCAAGGCTCGGAATCCGCGATTTTCCAATAAGAAGGGAAGAAGAAAATATGTGCGTAAAACTATTGCGTTGAAAGTGTATGAAAATGTTTTGTGATTTAAATCGAGAACTGGCGGCGATTAACTTTAAGTTTAGAGAGTTTATTTTATCAAAAGGACAAGAAGTTCACTTACACATATTCATATTAAGAATCGCTCCCGATTCTAAATATAAATATAGAAGAAAACATAATCTTTAAAGGTATGGTGACTATACAATAATATAAAAAGTCAAAACACGTTATATTCGTTAACAAACTATACCTACATCTAGCTAAGATATCTATGGTGTTTGACACTGTTTGATTAAACTTTAAACTTTGTAAAAGATTTTTCCTCCAGTATGAGTTTCGGCAAGTACATTATGTAGTAGAGCTAGGTAGTTTACATACCATAATTAGTCCTAGCTTTATGTAATTGTAGCATAATAGGTATGTTCGTTTTGTGTACCATATTTATGAGATTTAGCTTTAAAGTGATGCGTGTATGTACGGACTTTAATAGTATTTTCCTAACAAATAGACATATTTTGAATTTGTATAATTGACTTATATAATATAGTTCATCAGTTTTCTTATATAATTCTTTAGTGGGAAGGAGAGTCTAGTTGGAACAGAACTTTTAACAATTTATTTTGAGATACTTGAAACCCTTTAAAGTAGTTTTTAGTAATTAGTTTTACATGCTCATCCCCAAATCTCTATTGAGTGTTCCTGTAAAATATTGGCTTGTGAGTTATAATTGATGCTTCGGACTTTATGCATATACCTACCTTCTTTGATTAAATTGAGGCCTCCTTTAGTTGCTACTGGTCTCGCAATTTTTGATATCTTTATGATTTTTGAAAAATTATTTATAAATTTAGAGTGTCTGCATCTTTTTATTTTAATATTAGCGGAAGAGAACAGAAAAATGAATTTTAGATTAAAGGCTAAATTTGAGTGCTACTGTAGACTGGCAGGTAAAGTTGCGAGGGTAAATAGTTTGGAATTGAATTGAGTTTATCTGCTATTTTCTAATTATATCGGATGGAAAGGGGTGCTGCGAGTGCTCTAAAATTAAGTTGCAATCATAATCAATACCAATGTATCAATAAAACTGTATATTCCTTCTAGTTAAGTTAGCAAGAATATTAATTTAATTAATTACTATCTTAATTTTTTTTTTGTTTTGTTGAACTAAGTCTTTGTCATTTTGGTTGTGAAGTTTACATGTTACTTAAGTTTTAATTTTTTTTTAAAAGCGATGAGACTCGCTTAAAACAGGATGGCCGAGCTGTAAGCTTGGCCCATATTAATTATCTATAAAACATAGTTGGCGCCACTCAAATCATAACATCATATTAGAAGGCGTCATTGATTGGCTGAAGTTGTTCAACATCTGATCGATAAACGTACTGTATATAAAATTCTTATAGTTTTTAGTTGATGAATTGTAGCATAATAAAGGATAATATTTGTAATCAATATATAAGATGAAAACATCTTTATTACTTAGATGATTTGTGAAACGAGCTTGATGATTTGTATATTAGTCACTTAGTTTATTCATTGTACAATTTGGATTGGCCGATAACGATAAGATAAAAAGGGGAGTGGCTAATAAACGTGGAGAGGTTACCTGTAAGAGTGGTTTTAAAACGACGACATTCAAAAATATACTAACGTAAGAGGAACAACATTTATTTGACACAAATGTAAAAGTTAATAAATTTAAATATGAAATAAAAGTGTAATAATTTATCATAAAGATTGTGTTTGTGATTTCGTCAGACCTTACCCAAAAGTCCTCACCATGTTTGGCATGTTTCCCATTTTGCCCCATTGTGCACTTTAAGTAGGTATTAGGAATGTTATAACTTCCCACTGCAGAATTTCCTTCAAGTTTCAACAAAGGGTTAAACAGAATGTAGATAACTAAACTTCCCTTACACCAGCGGCATTGTGAAGCTCTTCTGGCAAGTGTAGTGTTTCCGAGAGGTTTAGTATATTTATATGCAACTAGCTTTTGATCAAAACAGTAATGTTTTCTTAAAGTTTCAAATTTAATCAAAAGCGGCGATAACCTGTAGTGATTAAGACGTGCGCCTCCTTTAGGAAGGCCAGGGGTTCGATCCCAGGGTACGCACCTCTAACTTTTCGGAGACGGTATAAAGGAAAACATCGTGAGAAAACCTGCATGCCTGAGGTAAGTACGATTACTTAATTACTTATCAATGTGACAGTGGTAATCGCAGTTATTTGACTTGCATTAATAAATTAAATAGGGTTCTGACGACTGTTCATTACAGATAGAAGGTAAATTATTGTGTAATTCATGTTTTCAGAATATTATTTTCATAGAAATGTTACGGCTGAATGGATAAAGGTTGAAACAAACAGAACGCACGATGACAACTGGTCGATTGGATTTCACACTGATTGTGAACACAATTTGATTACAGATGGAAATTATTGCTACTTTTAAATGGAATCTTCCAATCTAGTGATTTGGTGAAATTCCACAAGCCATGGTTCCTCTTACGAATACCATTAATAGCGTTGGCTAAGAAAAATTTCCTCCAAATAACTTAAGTTAATAGTAACACAAAGAGCTTGGAGCCTTATTTTAGGAGTAAGAGAACTACTCCTGTGTTAGAAAAAAGAAAGAATTGCGGTTTTTACGCACGCTTCACATTGCGAAGGTCTGCATACAGTTCCTTTGATCAAAATCGAGCGCTACGCCACGCGCTTTGTTTGTTTCAGTCTTAAAATTTGATAATGTGAAGCGACGCGTAGCACGGATCATTTTAATTAAAATTGATATCACGAGTGGTTAGACCGTCGAAATTTGAATAAATCTAGTTGAAATAATATCGTTAAATACAGGTATCATTTCACTAGGAACTAACATTGTACCTAGTAGGTCAATGCGTTTACAATAAATCAATAAAATGTTATTAGGAATGCAATATCCCACGAATTGGAATGCAATATCTTCTCTATCGGGAAGAACTAGGCTTGGATCGCATTTTATCTTACCGACAAAACATAGCTAAGGACTATCCCAGATTGGAACCAAGAGAAAAGCCCTCTAGGACTCAATGAAAAAAAATAAGATTTCTGCGCAGGTACATCAGTGTATCGTCAGTATGTCCTTCACGTCCTCATATATGGGCAGAAATGTGGACACTGACAAACGGCCTTATCTACAAATTCAAAGTCTATCTTAAGAGTTTCCCTGAGGATAAGATCCAAAATAAGGAGATCCGCAGGAGAACCAAGGTCACTGACAAGTGACATAGCCCGAAAAGCAAGTGAAGTGGCGATGGCCGTTGGAGCCCTTAATTGGAGACTGCGTATAAGCAAGCGTAGTGTATGGGACGCCCTCAAGCACGATGGACCGATGCGACGATATAAAGAGGCTGGCGGGAAGTGGCTGGATGACGAAGGCTAAGGGCTGGGCGCGGTGGCGCTCTTTAGGGAAAGTTTTCTATTCTGCAGTCTTCAGTAATCTGCCATGACCCTGCCCGCACAAAGAGAAAATGGTCGAATCGGAACGATTTCATTGGAAATATTATGTGTATACCACATGACATGGGATCTTGGATATCGGTTACTGGTATCCGATAGCGATATCGGATCGGATAATGTGGAAACGCTCTTATTATGGTTCGGCCCACTATCTAGATTCGGCAAATGAATTGTGGCCGGGCGCCGTAAGCTCCCGTCAATCGTATTGTTCCGCAATTTTACCCTAACCCTTGCGCTACCGAAAATGCCCGAACTCGAACCATTTGCCGAATCCCGATAATGCAACCGTACCTTTAAATGTATAATTAACTAGCCAATGCCCGCGACTTCACCCGCGTGGATTTAGGTTTTTAAAATCCCGTGGGAACTCTTTGATTTTCCGGGATAAAAAGTAGACTATGTGCTAATGCATCTCCATTCATCGGCCGAATCCATCAAATAGTTTTTGCGTGAAAGAGTAACAAACAAACACACACACACACACACACACACACACACACACACACACACACACACACACACGCACACACACACACACACACACACAAACTGACAAAAAAACTACAGTTGAATTCGTTGGTTGTAGAGATTCTGCCTAAACGTTTTGTCTATAACGTAGATTATGAAGATGTACCGAGCGAAGCCAGGGCGAAAATAGGGAGTTCAACTTAGCTTTTATTAAACTGTTAAATTCACTATGTTGTCTCGGCGGATTATGTTTATGATGCTATTTTCCTGCAACAAAGGCGATAACTTAGTGAGTTACTGCCAAAACTGCAATGATCCCGGACGTACTCGTAAGAACCTTCTCAGTAACTATTCCGGGCGTTATGGGGAAATTTATATTTTGTAGTAGTTCCTAAATTTTAGTTTTCCTTGAAGAAATTTATAAAATGTGACTTTTGTAAAATAGCCTAGTACCAAAATAATTCTTCCATGCTACCAACTACCTGGTTTTTCTTTGACTGACCGTGGGCTTAGGAACTTGAGATACGTCTATAGATTTTCTGTATAATGTGCCTAGATTCCCACCAAGACTGAGATTAGAGCGTACTTTGACTTATGTCAGACTTAGAGATAAAACTAGTTATATTTATGTCGTAGCTTTTCTCGTTTTAAGAAACTAAAGTCTGGATTGTGTAATTTTGAATAATTGAATTGAACAAGGTCAAAGCAGACTCGATAGATCTTAGTCTAAGAAAGTATTTTCAGATAAATCAGCTAATGAAAACTGAGAGAGTCAGTTAGTCTTAGTACCTATACCGTACAGTCATGTTAAGTATTCAACCTGGCACAGTTATACCGAGATTAGAACCGTTCTAAAAGCGATAAAAGGACATTGCACTCATAAAGAAGCTAAATATGTTCACAGGTAAGTAAGTGTGTATGTAGGCATGTAAGGCGTACCTATCGTAAAGCCAATATGAGATATGGAATGTTTGTTATAGACCGCGTGGCTGTGTTCATATCTCGGCGGTCAAATATACTACTTAATACACGGACAATTGAAATTCCCCAATTCCATTTTTAGTCAATTATGATGTCACGATCACATGAAGCAATTTGCTGCAATGCCCAGCATGAATTTTTTTTTTCTCTCGTCTGGCTTTACACTGATTAGCCAATGTCAAGTTTGTAGTTATTCACAAGTTATGAAAACTATATGTATAAGTATGGACTCCGTCTGTGCCGGCGCCCGCCGACATACACGCGGCGCCATTTAAAGCGCTTCCCAGCCAGTTCCACCACCAATATACACCAGCAGAACACAAAAACCGGCCACTTCTCACAAAAAAACACTCCAAAAAAGCACCGCACGCGCGCCAGCAAACGCCACCACAGACGAAGTCACTGAAAATTATAATGCATAGCATAATTATATACCATAATCTGTTCTTGAAGTGTGAATAAAATAAAAAATGTGAAATTCGCAGTGATGTTGGGTAGAATGTAGGTAGACTGCGTGGCGACTGTATTGTGGCTTATCTTCGTTTACATTGTGGCTTATCCAGCTCTCAAAAACATATTATGGTACTTTCAGTAGATTAGTCGTTTCATGTAAATTGTGAGGCGTATTATAAACCCATTACGGGATATTATGAGATTGAAGCATTTAAATAGGCTACGTCTAAGCTTGCATAATCGGCTGCCAGACACTCATATCTTAATGTTCATTCATTCATTTTTACCCATGGCTGGCCTTTTTTTTTACACAGGAAATGCCTGACGCATACCCCTCCATCAGGGAAACGGAGATGTTCTGTGGGGCTTGCACCCACTACAACCTGTGTTCGTCCTCCGACAAACTGGCGGTTGCGCGGGTATCGCTTAGTAGTATTGCTATTATTATAGAGCATATGTCTAATATCAGAATGAGAAGAAGAATTAGGCCACAGTCCACTAGACGATAAGTAGATATACTTAGGTGTCTGTTCAGATGGATCACATTCTCTCAACTCAACCCATCACTAACCCACTACTGTATTTGTAGTCTTAGAATGAGAAGGGTTTAGGTCATAGTTAATCATGCAGATTGGCAGACTTCACACACTTTTGAGAACATTATGGAGAACTCTCAGACATACAAGTTTCCTCACCAGCTTCAACGTTGAAGGAAAACAACCGTCCCGCGTTAAAGCCATTGATGTTTAATTGCTTCAAGCGCACATAACTCCAAAAAATTGGAATAGGAGGTTGAGGTTTTAACTTTGTCCCAGGGACAGTACACAGACAAAACAGCAAAATTCGCGTGCACGTGTATGCATATTTGAATATCTAAGTACCTTATCCAATTCGAATCGAGTTGCTTTTTCGTTTTTACAGCATTTTTATAAGCTTCAGAGACAATAATTTTAATCCTTTGAAGTCCCAACATACGATACCATAACCAACTCCTAATAAAATTTCTTTTTCGTTCCTTCCTTCCGCTTATGAGCTTATAGCACAAAGTTCAACACAATATGATTTTATATTGTGTTTACGATTACTCCGGCGTGTTTACTCAGTAGCTGGAGGGTATCAGAATTTATTCCTGAAGTAAACAAGGTAGTGGGATTTAGGGATTTCGGATTATTGCAGATATTATGTTTAAAGGGATTTAAATACTTTTTGCGAGGACTACTCGTAAGAAAAGGCTGGATTTGAGAGGCTTTATCTTACCATAGATGATCCAACACCAAAAAAAAAAAGTGTAATGTTTCCAGAGTCCATGACTGTGTGTGAGTTGCTTTTTCCACCATAACTTTTAAATGCTTGAACAGATTCGGATGTATGAGGTATCGTTAAAGTCATCATGCCGAGGCTTAGAAATTATTATAAGTTGCGGGAAAAACTAGTAGGTACATTGTAAACTGGTGGTTTAACATCTCTTTTTGATAAATTAGGTCAGCGCTACTCAAGATCTCAAAAAGAATTAGTAATGAAAGGAGCCAATTATTTGAGACCGTTAGTTAGGCCCTTTCTGTTCTTAATATTCTGTCATTATCTCAGTTTGAAGCACTTATTTAACTCTTTGTGGAACTGACAGAGAGTCTAAGGCGAGGCAATCAGTTTTTAATTTGTCAAGACGCTCGCGCTCGAGTCTTGAAATGAAACCTGGGTACGATAGAGACTCGTGACATTTCTAAATGAAATTGGGCCCGACTCGATCTGATTTAGTCCTTCAAATCAATATTTATTTCCTGTACTTAGGAAGACTAGTGTCTTTCGTTGAGATTCCCATTATAATACTCCATTGTATATAAGAATCCGGCTTTACTCACGTGTTTAGTCGACGTTAGTCCGACTAGCTTCAATGAACCCATCTGGGGTTCTTTTTCATAGCCCAGACTCAACTCGCAAACGCGGTCGCGGTTGAGTAATGTCGAGTGAACACGTAATTAAGCCGGATTTTGATAATATATTTTATGAAAGAAAAATTCCCTCCAAGAGGGATTTCATATAATCATCATCCAAAATAGTTGTATACAAAAATATTATTATGTTACTGGAATTTCAGCTGAGAGGACACGTTGAATATTCATGTGTGAATAAAGGAATTATTTTTCATTTTTGCGCACGATTTTTCGTAACACTCCTTTCAGTAAACAGATTTGTTACTGTCTCTTCCCTTTACACGTCGTTACGTTATGTTTAATGAAACAGATTTTTAGCAAAAAAGTGACGATAGATATAAACATTTTCGAGAAAGAGATGGTAAGCAATCTAAGTTGCCTGGACAGTGAGCGAAAAATCAAAAAATTCATCTACCGTTTAAAAATAAACTAGTTCAATAAATAGAATCCCAGATTATGGATCAGTTCATGAAAATTTGATGAAGAAAAATTGTTTCTTTTTCAACGAATTTAGATTAAAGGCCAATACCCAAAAAACCGACATTTTTTTATATGGAATTATTATAGTTTTCAAGTTTTAACAGTCGCACCCCAAGTAAAAAAAAAAATTGACCATTATTAATAATAACTTAATTTAGAAAAGTATAGTTTGTCTATGACCATAACTATGACTGATAAAGTAATATTAACAGTTGAGCTAACTTCAACAATAAAGATGGATCAACGTTAGACAACAGTCACTCTTTTTCTTTTTATAATTAAAAACTAATTAATCTCCCGCTTAGAAAGTCAAGTTTGACATCCTTGGAATAAAAGCAGAATGACTGAGCGTATCTTTTTCGCTTTCAAAAGGGTTAAAATATGACCAAGTTAGAAGGTTAAATAAAAGACAAGTGTCTATTTAGATGGACCACACTCTCTCATTTCATTTCAACTGCCATTGCCAATACTGAGTCATAGTCCACTGCACTGGACCAGTGCCTTTGAGAACATAATTTATGAAAAACTCAGGCATGCGGGGTTGCTCCTGTGTTAAAAGGAGCAATTTAGAGCTAAAACCCTCATTTTTTATTCAATGTCAGGATATACGAGAAATGGGATTTCAATTATTTTCTTTTAGCAGTCGGCAGAAGGCAGAATACGGGTATGTATGTAAAATAATTAATATGTTAGGTACAACGAATACAATATGTGCAAGACCCAATCTTAAGGCCTTCATTGTGAGATCATAATGCCTTTAATAAGACTCGAAATTTATCATTACAAAAACTTTTCTTGGCATTTATAAATATTTTATGTAGACGAGAGCAAAATCCGTGATAAAATTTTCCTTTAGGCAAACTTTGGAGCTATTGAAAACTCTTGCATGGAATTGAAATATATTGCGGAGAATTTAATAAATTATTTATTAGGTTATGCTGCAAAGTTATTTATGAATTTAAATAACTTGGCGGAATTATATTTATCCCCAATCTTCTTCTAATATGATAAATGCAAAGGCATGTAAGCAAAAAGCTACTTTTGGTTAGTTTAGGCAAAGTTTAGCTTAGTTTCCAGGCATCACGTAGTTTATAATGAAGTTCATCATCAGTTTTAAACTTTCGTGAGAGCTGTCTGTATTTAAAGGTGGTACGCGGAAAAAAAATTGTTCCTAAAACGCAAAGTTTCAAGAATAACGCATATTAACAGAGCTCTCTCCGTCACTTACTCCATACAATCGTAGTTCCAATTTCATTTGAATATTAAGCAACTAAAGTTCATGAAAATTTGCAGACATATTAATATTCTAGAAACTAATATCTGTGCCTGTGGTGTTTTAGATTTTTCTAAAAATATGTTGTTTCAAAATTACAGGAGCACAAAGATTTGTATGTGAATTTTTAAAACCGCGTAACTTTGAAACCGAATATTTTAACAGAAATCTGGAAAACCAGAGGCATAGATATTAGTTTCTAGAATATGTCTGCAAAACATGGACTTTGATTGCTTAATATTCAAATGAAATTGGAACTACGTTTGTATGGAGCGAGTGACGGAGAGATCCCTCTTAAAAGGATTCTTTGACGAGAACCCCTCAGTTAATCTCAACTGAATATGTAGTTCTTTATTGCTAAAGAACTTTTCAGTATTTAACCGGAAATAAGCATCCTTTATTTTATTTATTTTTGATGTAAACCTCTTTATAATAAAATATAAAATATAAAAAATAAAAATAATAAATATATTATCAAAAAATAAAAATACAGGATACATCTAAAAATAAAAGGAAAATCAATACAGTGATCTCTTCCAGGCAACCTTTATGTAACAAAATGGCGCTTTGTAAAATCGCGCGGTCTACGTTACTACCAATTTGATCCCGATAGACCTTTGATCTATTCTTGTGCTCAGAAAACAAAGCTGTCATTCCCACCATGATTATGAAACGGCCTGAAAACAAACAATAAACAAAGTTAAGAGCAACTTGATCGATTGTCGATTCAAGTTGTTTCACTTTATCCAACTTAAGCGATAACGTCTTTTTGTTTTGCGTATAAATTGACACTGAAATCCTTTTAAGTAGTAGACAGTAAATAAGTTGCTTCAGATTAAGACAAGAAACTTTGGGATCCCTAAAACGTTTTATTGAACTGTAAAAGTTATTTAATTATATAAAATAATAAAACTGATCTATCAAAGCACTGCTCAAACTACTGGACGGATCGGTCTGATATTTGGCATGCAGGCTATTCCGAAAATTCAACCCCTAAGGGGGTTAAAGTGTGGTTCAAAATTTGTGTAGTCCAGTGGATGAAGTCGTGGGCATAACCTAGTCTACATACCAACAGCTTCATAAAGTTAGTTAGGCTTACTCAATCTAAGGTTTATCATTACTAAATTAGCTTCCATTGGTTACTTAGCTACTGACCTATACTTATACTTCACATTATTATAACATTCACACACTGCGCTACTTTGATGACCTCCTGGGTATAGTGGGAGATCTTGGGTTCGACTCTCGGCAGGTGCAATTCGGGAATTTATAATTTCTATGATATTATATTTACTGATCTGGTCTTGGCTTATTATCACCTTAGTGGTAAAAGATTTAGCGTTTTGACACCACGCTGCGTAAAAACTGATTAAAGATACCTTCAAAAAAATATCTAAGTCAAATAACCCTCTGTCATTTCAAACTTTATCACCACTTTCCAACAGGTGTCATCGGATGAAAAACATCGCACCAGTCAGCTATCCTCAGGGCAATACAAACTTCGTTATCCAGCGACGTTATTTAAGAAGGGCATTTCGAACCAAGTCAATGAATCTACCATTCACTTGACTATTCGAAAGCACTTGTAAAAGTTTTTATTTCTGTTTAGGGCGTTTTCTTATTGGGAGATCTAAGAACGCTCTCCTTATCAGAACAATACTCTCTCAGCGCCTCACTGAATAGTGGTACTAGGGTAAATAAACTGTATTGCGTAAAACATATTGTTTTAAAGCCTCACTCAAACAGAACGCGAACTTAGCGTGCGTGAAGACATCTTTAGACTCGGATTTTAACACATCACGCTGGATGCACGCAAGGCTCAACGGCGCGATGAAAAAAATACAGATTGGAGTACGCTCGGCATTCTTGTGTGAATCTTTGATAATCCATACTAATATTATAATTGCGAAATTTTGCCGATCTATCTATTAAGTTTTGAAGGCCATCCGTCAAACATTGATGATATTTGTGACAGAGTTAGCTTACTCGTATATTTCGGCCACGAACATAGGAAAGAAAGAAAGGAAGATAAACGTTAAAGAGTTGGATGTACTAGTCTACTTTTCATCCCGAAGAATCCCACAAGAAGAGTTCCCACAGGATTTCTTAAAAGCCTAAATCCACGTGGATGAAGTCGCGGACAACATCTATTTGGTACAGTGATAGAAAGATATAGCTTGCATCCTGGGGGACGGGCAAGCTACTTTTCATCTCCGAAAATCAAAGAGTCCCCACGGGATTAAAAAAAAATAATCTACATCATCATCTAGTAATACACCTCTAGCGTCTAACCTGTTTGAAGACCATAATACGTAAAGTTACTACGCCACTTCTTGACGCTCTGACCAGTGTTTCGAAGGCGTCGCGTAACGTAGATACATATCCACGCAACGCCTTCTATCTGAAGAAGCCTTAGGCAAATTTGCGCAATTTCCACTTAAAGGTGTGTTGGACTTGTTTGAATAGAAGTGGATACACGTATAAAGGTAGACCGCTTTTGTATTAAATCAATGTTAATGTTCCCAGACTGCTTTATTGCGGCTAGTATATCTTGAGAATGGGCGTTAACAGTCGATTCGTCTACGTGTGTTCACAAGTTACCTTTGTAAGTTACAGTCTTTGTTCTTGTTGGCGGGTAGAGTGACAATAAAATAAAGTTTATTGCTTTTAATTTTCTCTTACCTTCTTACGAGGGTCCTTTTAATGAAGTTTAGCTTTAGCACAACTGTTGAAGACAGGGCTTTTTTAAATACTGGTTAGACTTGCGCTGGACCACAATCATTGAAATCAATGATGGGGTTTAAGGTTGAGCACGCTTGCCTAGAAAATGTTATCAAAATGTATCTTAGAAATTTGACAACGTAGGCCACAAAGCATAGCGGCAGTACTTACTGACAGTAATATCCACGCAGTTAGAGAGTTACTTATACAAGAAGGCGTAATCTAGGCTACACGAGATTTTTAAGAAACTAAAATCACGTGGGCGAAGATGCGGTCATACGCTAGTCAAGATATATAATGTAATTTTACAGATTACAGATGCTGACAATAGCATCATTAAGTCATTAGCTGGTCACAGGGGAGTATATTACCGGGCTCTCAGGTAAATTAAATTCTATAGGTTATCGAATGTGCGCAGTCCGTACGTATTCACTATTCAGCTTGATAGGGGACTATTATGTATCAGACCTTATTGTTGCCGGGATATTATATTAAGGCTTAGACAGACACAAAGCGCAACAGCAAATTACTTCGTCAAATTGAAAGCATGCGGTCATGTGTATGATTAGTACCATACAATGCCATAGCACAACTACCCTAACAATACCGTACAACTAGCAATACCGTACTTAATACAAGAAACTCTACTAGCCTCGATATCTCAACAGTCAAAACGTGTACTGAAGGCCAAAACGTAGACGTTTCAATCGTAGGGTGCGTTTGTACCCTCAACTTTTTGATCTATAGTTTCAGCAGCTCTTATTTTTTCACAAACATGACAGACAGGCAAACAGACAACGAAGTGATCCTAAAAGGGTCACCTTTTTTCTGGAATACGGAACCCTAAAAATGGTTATTACATATTCCGTATATTTTAACAAAAGTAAATTAATAATGTTTTAAGCGGTAGGTATACGAAACACTCAGCCTCATATTTCAAGCCGGTCCCACGGGTGAAGTGAAACGAACTTTAATAGCGGCACCTGGCCTCAGAAACTCTGGGAATTTAAATCGAAATGAAACTCTCAGACTCCGCGGGAAACCTTCTTCTGGAATTATGTACTCGTATATTGGAACAGCGTTTATTGAAACGCACTAATGAGTTTGTAATCACATTTTCCTTTGGTTTAGAAAATTTGACTATGGGTTAAAAATTGATGCACGTTTTTGAGTAAAAAAAAACCATAATCAACCGTTAGAAGTCCACTAGAAATCACTACCCATAATATTATCAAGATTATAAATATGAAAGTGTGTTAGTTTGTTGGTATCTCATGTTATATAATTTATCAACACAGGTTGAATTGAGAATATGCTTTTTTAGAATTTTTGTAGACAATTAAAAACAAAAGTAATTAGGCCTTGGTTGGATAAATGCTGACTTAAAATTAGGAACTCTGTTCGAATTAATGTTTTTTTATCGGACGAACTCAGTTTAGATGGAACAAATTGGAAAATGTACGAAGTCTAACTGGTCCAGCCTGAACAAATTGAAAATGTAGACCCCGTTAATCTAATTGGAGCGATTAATTTAATTCTTTAGATACATACCTACAGTAAAAGTTGTTTAATTGCCACCTAAACCGAACTCTGTAACTCTCGTCTGTTCTCTAATGTGTTTCCGGTGTTAAAGTTTTGCTCTCCTGCTTTTGTTTCTGTTTTGTTCCTTACTACAAAGTTTGTCTAAGTGGACAGTTGTTGCGTTCCCATTGTGCGAGTTCTTACTTTATGACATTTTTTACTATCCAAATTTTTATGGAACCTTACTAATACACAGCTCACAATATATTTGGAGATGCAAACTTTGCCAAATATGTTTCTTGATTCTTAGGTGATGTCACATTTGGTTGTCTACCTTGTCCGCGTGGACTTAACTTTCTAACCACTGTTTTGGGGTGAATTTTCAAAAATCCTTTCGTAGCAGATGTCTACGTCATAATAGCTACTGCCATGCCAAATTTCAGCCCAACCCGTCCATTAGTTTAAGCTGTGCCTTGATAGTTCAGTCAGTCTCCTTTTCCTCTTATATATTTAGATAATCTTTCTATTTCTAAAATATATGTATTTGTATCAACTTGCCAAATTAATCCAGCATCGTAGTTCCGACGTATATTAATAAAATGATCTCAACAATTTTGCTACAGTTCCCGAACTTCGGGCCATGAATCTGGTACGTGATGCGAATGGTAAGCACCCTTAATGACTCCATTCACTCCATCCAGCTCACATCCTCCTCTAACATGTTAAAGTAGATAACACTGAAATATAGGGAAATATTTAAATCTCTGCTACTTATGGGACGGGTAATATTATGATAAATAATGTAGGTGTTGAAGTGACGCATGAACGTTACTTCCGTCTGTAAAAATATCTGAATTATCTTTTGAAAAATCTTGTCAAGTCACTAAAAGTTCTGATAAATAGCGATAACAGGGCTCTCTCCGTCACTCGTTTCATACAATCGTAGTTCCAATTTCATTTGAATATTAAGCAACCAAAGTTCATGAAATTTTGCAGACATATTCAATATCTGTGTCTGTGGTGTTTTAGATTTTTCTAAAAATATGTAGTTTTAAAATTACAGGGTCTCAAAGATTTGTATGAAAATTTTTAAGACCGCGTAACTTTGAAACCGAATATTTTAACAGAAATCTGGAAAACTACAGACATAGATTTTAGTTTCTAGAATATGTCTGCAAAATTTCATGGACTTTGGTTGTTTAATATTCAAATGAAATTGGAACTACGATTGTATGAAACGAGTGACGGAGAAAGCCCTCTTAATATAGTGAAATTGTTTTTCTGTCGCTCCGTGTATTTTAACATTGTACTATATTTGTGTTTATGAATTCAGAATTTTTTCCTCTTTCATTAATTGATATCCCACTCGACAAAATAGCATCGAATAAATAATAAATCGACTAACACCTCATTTGTCAAAATCGGCTCAGTAGCTTAGGCGCTACGATGGAACACACATAAATACAAAACTACATACATACAATATACATACATACATAGACTGCTGAAATAATAATCGTTCCTTTTGGCTCTGCCTTAGTTGGGTAAAAATACTGACAGTGTCACGTTCTAAGGCCTATAAAATAGTAACAAAGTCCCCAAAATGTACTTAGTACCTACTGTACATTTTACCTTCCCAAAGTACGTTCTTCTGAAGCTCGCGTAGAATCCGCCGCGCGTTGCGTCCGCTAAAGCCTATTTAGTCGAACCGCCCAGTTAACTTCGATATAACAACCTGGAACTTTTTTCATTACACGTTTTATAACGCAAGTGTGCTCGAACGTTAAATGCAGGGACAATGAATAAAGTTGTCCTAGAACTCCTACAGTTCGCAACGAGCTTATTAGTTGTTTATCCAGTTGCAAGAACAACTCACAGCATTCATGTGCTTTTTTAATAGCTTTCCGCTTGAATTTATGTATGTTGTGCTATTCTAACATCCGGTTTCAGTTTTTTTTAACGAACCGAAGAAAAAGACTTATAATTTTCGTCAAATATCAATATTGGGTTTGAAATCCAACTAAGTGCTCAAACTGGTATTCAACGCTGACATAACGATTAACGACGACTCTGTGATGATTAGCTTAGTGATCTGTATTATCTACTCCCAATTTTCACGCGTTTTACCTAGTTGGAGGAGAATATTAATTAGGTAATAGTAAGTAGAAATCCTCCTTCATCCGTAGAAGAACCAGAATAATCGACTTAGCCCAACAGGCTTTAAAGTTGAAGTGGCAATGGGCCATAAAACCGATAGACTTTTGGGTCCCAAAGAGTTTGAATAGTGACGGGGCACCGGAACTACAACCAAAAGACAGACTTACCAGTAGGTGAAGAAACGACATTAAACAAGCCACAAGGCCTAGGGCACTGATCGATCTAGGTGGCGCAAGACTGGCGTATGGAACACATGGAAGTTACCATATGTCAAACTAGACCCTATGTCTAAGCGTGCACTTGACAATGACGGGAGGAATACCAAATTTATTTTTATTAAATAAAAATACTACCTACATTTAAAGATGACAGACGACGAAAACAGAATTTCATGGAATAAAATGGCTGAGGTGTTATTAATATAAATCCTTCAGTGCTGACTGCTGAGTGTGACGCAGCGATAAAATGAAACATTTTATTATCGCGGCACTCAGCTTTTTGTCAAATAAATATGTTTTGAATCACACTAATATTTTAAAGGCGAAATTTTGTATGTGTGTGTGTGTGTGTGTGTGTATGTTTGTTACTTCTTCACGCAAAAACTACTGGACAGATTGGGCTGAAATTTAGAATAGAGATAGATTATACTCTGGATTAGCAAATAGGCTACTTTTGATCCCGGAAAATCAAAGAGTTCCCACGGGATTTTTAAAAAACTACATCCACGCGAACGAAGTCGCGGGCATCAGCTAGTGACAAATAAGATTTAATTTACTATTCTATATTCTGTGAACATAACTCGCACACATATGGGGTACCATCGAAGCAGAACAAGAATTTAACTTTAATTAACTTTTTAATTTTTTCAAAATTTCATCTCGGCCATTTAAAATTGTATTGTTTTTTGTTATAGCGGCAATAGAAACACACATTCTATGAAAATTACAACTCTATCTATTACGCTTCACGAGATATAGCCTGCTGACAGATAAATGGACGGATGAACTGAACAGGCAACGGAAGCTTAGTAATAGCCCCGTTTTCAGCCTTCGTATACGGTACTAATTTAACAACTTTTAACATTGATAAAACTTTGACTTAAATACTCACCCAGCAAAAAGTAGGTAAACAACTAAAAATCTTTTTGTGAAAACATTATATTGTCCGTCATATCTCAAGCGTGCTTTAAAAATGTTCAATTAACATAATGAAGGCCGTTACAGAGGCTCTTAACTTTCGCAAAAAGTATTTTGTCAGCAAATAACAGTAATTTTTACACGCGCTTTTCGCAAATCCTGTCCCTTTGTTTTCCTGAATTTTCCGAAAATAACGCTATCTTTAGATAGATACATGCGCACACATCGTACAAACGCTTTGTGTTTATTAAAAATTTCTATGATTCCGTACCAAAATGGTAATAAACGAACCCTTAGGTAATTTTAGGAGTCATTCGTCAAATTCTCGAAAGGCCAGCAACGCATTTGCGGTTCCTCTGGTGCTGCAAATGTTCATGGGCAGCGGTGATCACATAATAGGTGACCCGCATCCTCGTTTGCTCACTATTTTTTATAAAAATAACTTACTCAATAATTACTAATAATATTAAAAAAGGAAAAAAATTGTGTGTTTGTTTATAATCAAGAAACTCTAAAACTACTGAACCGATTTTGATAGTTCTTTCACCATTTGAAAGCTACATTTATGCAGAAGTAACATTAGAGATGTATAATTATATTGTATATTATAAAAGGCTATCAAAGACCCGAGTGAAGCCCTAGTCTACCACGCTAGCCCAGTGCGGATTGGAAAAATATTGAAATGTTTAGTAAGATGTAGAACAAATTCTGAGAACAAAGCATTATTTTAAAAGCTACCTAATTAAAATGTTTGAGGCATAACAGATTTGAAATATCAAAGAAGTTTAATTTGTCCGTAGCCTGCATTAGAAACTAAGCATTATCTAGATTTTCTTTGTTCGAAGTAGTACTTCTGGAATTCTGCTGAGATTAAAATCATACAAACATTAATCACATAAAAATCATAAATAAAAGTCTTAAGTATGTGTAGTCTTAATGAGTTTTATTTCCACTGTTAATTTCCGGTTCATCTTATCAAGGTGCCTTGTCTAAGTGTTGCCTTATTGGACAACTAACTATTTTTTTGAACAAAAATATTTTACACCGAGACATTAAATTGAAGGCAACTTTAAAGATAAATAAAGAACGTTGTCATATTAATTATTATTTCATCATTGTTATTCTTACAATAATATAATTTTGGTTGATTTCTTTAATTAGCAGCCCTTATTAATATTACGTGCATTAAAATGTGAAATTAAAATGAAAACTTGTATAGAAAAATAAGTTAAAAATACCTTTTTAGTAGGTAATTAAATTTTCATAATTCCGTTTAATAATGATATGCGAACAGAACGGTCACGACTCAATTTCAATGGAGACTAGGCATAATAATACGTGACACAAAATAATGCACAAGTGCCCAAATACTGTGATCTAAATTCCCTCACTCGCATATTCCTCGGTATATTCAACCAGTTACAATATTCGTCATCATCGCGATGGTTTTACAGTTTCTGACGTAATGCACGTAAGCATCATCTACACGAGAGCTTTTTAACGTCCGTTGAAAAATCGTCCAAATAGAATTAATGTATTTCCAAGTATGTGTTCACACGTGAAAAAGCGTTGACGTGTGAACAGATACCTACTTGGGAATACATATTTTGTTCTATTTGGACGCTTTTTTAACGGCCGTTAAAAAAGCTCCCGTGTGAATGAGGCATTTGAAATTACATATAACGAAACGAGGTTTGGCATTTTTAGACTCGCAAATGGTATGGGATCCCCGTATTAATTTGCAAAATGTCCATAAATTGAACCCCAAATTTAAGTGGTCGAGTGAAATCCATTAAGAGATTTTCAGGCTTAAGTTTCAATTTCATTTAAGTATATGCAAGATCACACGCTTCGTACACCAACAAAATATTTGCCCCATAAAGTGCTATACCGGTTCATTATACTCTTAGGTTCAAATTGAGCTGCTATGAAAAAACATTTGCTCGATTCCCACACATTATTTTGGAATGGAAACATACTAAGGCTCGCTTCGTCGCCTCTTCATTCAGCTTCTCCACTCGATTGGCTTCGTGCTTTATAAGAACACTTTGCCACACTATAGTCAAGACTGACCTCGGGGTCGCGAGTGGCTGAAATGGGGCTCTGGTTGGCGATCCTGGAAAGACGGCCGCTTGCTGAACTTACATGCAAGGTGCGTGAAGCCAGGGACGGTATAATCTTGGAAAATATGCATGGGGAAAGAGATGACTGGTGCACATTTCTGTAGAGTTTCTGGATGGCCACTGAGGACATTTTAGTGGGTCATAACCCGATATCTCCCCAGAGAAGTAAGATATCTTAAACCCGAAATCCTCGTCAACAACAAAATAGACAAAACTGCATGGAGTCGTGGTTCTCCCATTTCGTTGTAGAGTTTTGACTATAACACGTATAGCTTATTTTTATTATACGATATTTTACTTTACACGTACTTAATATGATTGGAAATTTTAACCATTTGCCCATGGAGGACCAACTTTTGAGTGTAGTAGCATCTGAAAAAAATATTAGGCTTGGGATTCTAGGGTGAGGTCATTTACGCACTGGCGGGCTGTTACAAAGGTCATATATCACCAGCTAGGTCACATGCCGGCACTATCAACTACACCAAGCGGCGGGAAAATAGACCCGCGATTTATTACCTACATTTTTTGCTCTTTGAAGATAAAATACGTATACTTACACGTATACTTTTTTCGTTCGTGTTACCTATCGCAATCTACAGCTGAAGTCTAAGCCCTCGTATAAATACTAACTAATAGGGTGTCGTGTACCATTTTAAATTTTCTCTTGTTCCTTTTACAGTTAGTTAAGGTATTAGAAGAAAGTAGCTACCGGTACAACTTTCATTTTCGTTTTAACTCACCAAGAAAATCTAATAGCACATAATTTCAGCCGCAACTCTCGAGATGGTTGCACTACTCAGCAAGTACCGAGCACGTTTTTTAATCGATACCTATAAATTGGCTGACGTTATCATTCCGCATTGCTAAAGGGGCACAAAAATGCTCATGACGTTAGCAATATCAATCGCATTTATTCGGCGCATGTAGCTATCTCTCGAGGGAGAACAGTAGGTACGCGGCAGGAAAGATTGCATATCGAACTTAGGAAAAATTCAGAAAGAGATTTCTGCTTCGTGGAGCGTCGCGTCATCTCTGTTACTTCACACTATATATAATATTATAAAGGAGAAAATTTGTATGTGTGTGTGTGAGTGTATGTTTGTTACTCCTTCACGCAAAAACTACTGGACGGATTGGGCTGAAATTTAGAATGGAGATAGATTATACCCTGGATTAGCACATAGGCTACTTTTTATCCCGGAAAATCAAAGAGTTCCCACGGGAATTTTAAAAAACCTACATCCACGCGAATGAAGTCGCGGGTATCAGCTAGTTACTTAATATTATGTGAGGTTTCATCGGTCTTAACAACAAAGACAGCGCTTTACGAAATCATTATCTCTTTCTAAAGTTCGATGTGCAATCTTTTTATTTTAATTTTTGTTTTTATTTAATTATTTTATGTAATCTTGTAATATTTTTAAGACTTGTAATATTTTTTTTAATACTAAGTATTCAGAATTGTAAATTCCTTTTATTGTATAACTTCATTTATTTCAAACAAGCGAAAATGTTACTTTTAATTTAATTTGTCTATTCACTATTTTGAACACAAAATTAATGTATTTGCATGCCAGCTTGGTGTGATACAGCTGGACTATTTCTATAATTACACCTGTAAAACCTGTATCAGCAAATAAATATATTGATTGATTGAATCTTAGAAACTGAGTGTAGGTATTTTTGACTTCATTACATTTCTTCTACTCAGTGGACTTCTTTAAATTTTATTTGTTAAAAAATGCTTTTTGTTAACAGTAAACTAAGTGGGTACTTATTAATCGTTTCCTGTTATTACAGTAGAACCCTTTGTTTTGTACGACAAACTGAGTTTTTAATCACATTTTCTTCTACTCACTGGACCTCGTTAAATTTTCCGTGTTGAAAAATGCGTTTTATTAACAGTAAATTAAGTAAAAATCATTTCCCGTTTAATGGTGGCTTCGTTATTGTAGCTAGACCCTTTGTTTCGCACGAGAAGCTAAGGAGTTTTTTATCATAATTTATAGTAGGACCCTTAAATCCCTCGCGGCCGCCGGAGGAGCGATTAATCACTACGTCACTCAGGCCGGTGATCAGGCCTCATTATTTCGAAACAGTTCCCGAGTGTCTATGCAAATTGGAAGCGATTTTTTGGCATTATAATCAGAGAGGTGATATTTTACTAGAGTTAGCCTAGTAATGAAGTCTTGGGTTCGATACCCAGGTCAAAATAAGTACTTATTAAGTTTATTCAGTACTACTAACCCAGACTAAAGCTGAGATTTATAGTGCGCATTTTGACTTAGCCTTAGACTTAAGACACTTTTAAAAAGAGACAGCGTTATATCACTGGCATAAATCTGTCTCGTTTAGTACTGAAACTTAAGTCTGAGCAAAGTCAAAGTACGCTCTATAGAGTATCTCAGCCTTAGAAAGCTGGCAGTGTTTCACTCCCTCGCCCCAGAGAGCCAGTTCTGCATCTGATCCGTCTCCGGTCGTGTCGTATTGTTGTCCCGTCGGGCTGCTACAGTGAAAACATTAGCAAGGAGACGGAGTAGAGGCGCAGCGCAGGCCTGCAGCCTAAACGCAGCGTTTTTTTTTATAATAACGCAAACTAAAGCATGGTATTTAATTTGCTTTTTTAGTATCCTCCATGTTGTTTTCAATTTTTAACTCTAAGTAGTATTATCAATATCTATACTAATAAATAAAATTGGAGTGTCTGTCTGTAATTTCGAAATAACTACCTCATATTAAGCTCATATGGTTATTTGAACGATACCAACACTGAATCACACGTTTTTAAAATTTTTGTCTGTCTGTCTGTCTGTCTGTCTGTCTGTTTGAAAAGGCTAATCTTCGGAACGGCTGGACGGATTTTGACGGGGTTTTCACAGACAAGTAGAGAATTGACCAGGGAGTAAAATAGGCTACTTTTTAACCGACTTTCAAAAAGGGAGTTGTGTTTTTCTACCTATGTACACCGAAATCTCCGAGATTTCTGAACCGATTTGCGTCATTTCTTTTTTAATCGATAGAGGAACTTCGCGACATTGTTTCATAAAAAATTTGGAGTCTAACTCTTCAATCCTGATGCTGCAGGGGATCTGACCAATCCACGCGGGCGAAGCTGCGGGCATCAGCTAGTAAAATATAAAATTTTTAAGTCGTTATCATAAATGTTGTACCAGATCTTTTTTTCCACGCACATGCAAACTGTGGAATGAACTCCCATCGGTGGTGTTCCCACTATACAGCATGAGGTAATTTAAAGACCAACAAATTCTTGAAAGGCTGGCAATGCATCGGCGGTTCCTCTGGCGCTACAAATGTTCATGGGCGGCGGTAATCACTTAACATCAGGTGACCCGCCAGCTCGTTTGCTCGCTATTTTCTATGTAAAAAAATGTCACTACGTCTCGTTGTGAGGTGTGACGTTGACGAATTCCAAAATGCCTAGCATAGAATTTACGTCTTTGTAATTATATAAATTGGGTAGTGGTACTTTTTATACGCTTTTTGGAAAAGATTTGCTCCTCCAGGTATGGTGAACTCAATGGTTATAATAAAGTCTTTGCAAAACATAAAAAGCTTTCAAAATTAATACGACAGCCTGAAAAAATGTCCATGATGGCTTTAATATAAAATGTTATTGTAGATACTTAAATAAGACATAAAAAATTAATGGTCTTCTAAAATGGTTCACTGAACATCATCGGTGGTATTGATTTATAGAGTGCTTATACCTATACAATCTTGACGAAATTTTTGTTTTGAAGAGTTTCATGTTCATTCAAGTGTTAAGTACTTGCAAAAATAAATAAATAAATAATGTGACGGATGCCTGCTTCGTAGATGGGGAACGGTCGAATGAAAGGATGATTCGTTATGACACTACATATAGGCGTAGACTCTCTTCTTCATTGTAATAATCCATACTAATATTATAAATGCGAAAGTGTGTCTGTCTGTATGTCTGTCTGCTACCTTTTCACGGCCCAACAGTTTAACCGATTCTGATGAAATTTGGTACAGGGTTAACTTATATCCCGGGGACGGACATAGGCTACTTTTTATCCCGGAAAATCAAACAGTTCCCACGGGATCTTTAAAAACCTAAATCCACGCGGACGAAGTCGCGGGCATCCTCTAGTATATTATATAGTGTCATAAAGAATAACGTCTTTCATTCGACCATCCCCATTTACGAAGCAGACATGCGTTACAATTTTGGCGTCCAACGTGGGACCCTGTCTCTTACAATAATATTATTTTAGGTGCTTGAATGGAGACCCCACCGGGAAGCTCAGTCTTGGAAGGTCGGCGCTAAGTGGAAGCTCAATCTCAAGCAGAAGGAAGCTGGGAGCCACTGAACTCGAGCGAGAAACCGTGAACGTTGGCTACCTTATACGGTGGTCATCCAATCCAGTCGCATGAAATGTTTTTACTCAACGTTTCTGTTAGAACCGCTAAGGTGCAGAATGCCCTTGCGGCTTCCGTATTTCCTGTCACGTACAACCTAAATAACTTTTAGAATAGAACGAATAGGCTTCTTCTAGGTAAGCACACTCTAATCTAGATCTCATCATTGCAATCCTATAAGCATTAATTTACCAAAAATTATACATCAAGTGCAATCCTATATTGCAATACAAACAAGTGTAAATTAAAAATTTATAACACCCCCGACGATCCAAAGTATTTTGAGTTTTCCAAAACATCATTTTCAAATAAATAATTATGTATTTAGGCAACGTCCATCTTGACAGCTTGACATTTGTCTATTGACATAATATTATGAACCTAGCGGTTATCTAACCTTCTTTTCTACAAGAAAACTCTTAAACGGCTGAACCAATTTTTTTAGATTATAGCTAAGAACACTCTCGATCAAGCCACCTTTCAAACAAAAAAAACTAAATTAAAATCGGTTCATTCGTTTAGGCGCTACGATGCCACAGACAGATACACAGATACACAGATAGACAGATACACAGACACACAGATACACAGATACACACGTCAAACTTATAACACCCCTCTTTTTGGGTCGGGGGTTAAAAAACCGTGTTCTGTAGACATCCTTGCAAGAGCAGAGGACAACGTCTATCGGCTGAGATGTTGACGATGACGACAATAGCAGAGAGGAGCTTGAGCTCCTTTTATTAGCCACTTTGGCTTGTTCCTCTAGATCTCCTATAGCCTCGCAGGCAATAGTAATAAACTTAAGTGATCTCTTGAATAAAAATATTGCTCAATTGTTAGAGCCAACTAAAAAGGGTTTCCCAGTCGAGTTCACTTTATCATGAAAATGTTTAAATGGAAATACCTATAGTGTTCCGGATTCCGGAATAAATGACGAGGTGCATTGAGCTTCGAACGAGCGACGACTTAATGGATTACACTTTTAAGTTGAATGGTTTTTGTTAAAATCTTCTGAATTTCAAATGAATAGGTTTTAAAAATGTTTTAAATACATTATCGATCGGGCGCTGTGAAGTTTTCTAAAAACTTATAACCTTAATACCTATTTATGTAACTGACTTTGCATGCTGCAGCTAGTACGTTACGATCTTTGTATGTTTGTCGATTTGTGTGTATGCTATAAAGTATAAATAAATAAACAACCAAGATTAGGTTTTGGGTATGATCTATAGGGTGTATAAGTATGGATTGATGGCATTCCAGGTGTGATTGTATGCGTCTTTGATCTCCCTAACGCAATGGTGCTGTTGATGGCAGTTTTATCTACATCTTATCTCTCTAATCTCTTTAATCTACAGATCTAGGGAATTGTAAAGTCTTGACAAAAAGTTTTTGCAGCGCAAAACCTGGCAAGCTGTCCCGCAGGGAAAAAGTGTAATAATTTTATTTCAACTTAATATTTGAGTAATGTTAGTATTTTTTGACTTTAGGCCATTGATTTACATACATAAATTGATTCGCAAGTTAGAAGGCTCTGAAAGATGGACGGACTTATTTTTTTTTAACTAGGCTTGCGCTTGACTGCAGGAGATGATGCAGCCTAAATTGGAGCGCGCCTGCCTAGAAGGTGCCTATTCACTCTTCCTTTAGAAGTACCAATAGTATAGCTAGCGGGAAAAATCGAAGCCGGAAAGGCATCTCATATTTTACTAGTACGTATTAGAAACGAGGAAGCGATCATTTCATACAAGTCCGTGCAATTTCACCAAATAGATTCAAACTCGTTTCGCGCGTTGAACAAATTAGAATTTCAAGCGAGCGAGGACAACAAGCAAAAGGTAGATATAAATAAACTGATCTTAAAATCGAAATTGATCCATCTCACGTAGGTCTCTAGGTCAGACCTGAAAATGGCTAGAGCTATTGGTATCTTGGCAATAAATAAAGCGCTCAGTGCGCATAACTCAGCCGCCTTGATGTCACCCTGATGTGGGTAGGCAGTGGACGTGCCATAAAAATATAAGTGTCACGACAGACGACTTTATCTTGAGTTCTCGACACTTGATACTTTTTGCGAAAATTGTAACATCGTTTACTAAAATGATAGCACCTTGCGAAAGAAATTCTTAGCGTAGCGCCACAACTGCATACAGTCTTAACGTTTATTGCCTCTAGTTTACACAAGACTGAACTAGAGCAGCCCTTGTCTCGAGTTAGACACGAAAAGCCACTGCAATGCACAGTGTCGCAAAACCGAAGTTGAGCTCGTAGTCAGACGATATCAAACCAGCCGCAGGCAGATGCTGGATACAAGGAACGCAAGTGACACGTAAAGTGCTGCATTTACCGTGAAGTAAGTAGCATATACTTCATAGTAAATGTAGAAAACAACTTGTTCTAACTTTGTCATAATATACAAGTGTAAATTAAAAATTTATAACACCCCCGACAAGTGAAAGTTACAGTAAATAGAAAAAAGCTGATAACTTTTAAACGGCTGAACCGATTTTTTTGGATGATAGCTAAGAACACTCTCGATCAAGTCACCTTTCAAACAAAAAAAAACTAAATTAAAATCGGTTCGTTCGTTTAGGCGCTACGATGCCACAGATAGCTATACACACAGATACACACGTCAAACTTATAACACCCCTCTTTTTGGGTCGGGGGTTAAAAATCATTCCAACTAATAACTATTCAAAATATAGATATTTAAGTATGTAACATAATATAGCAAAATAATCAATCAAAATTCTAAACTCTTTCTGAATACTTTACTCGAATCTCAGAACGTTCTATGGAACACGATGGTTGCTGTGCAAATAAATAAAATTAGAACAAGCATTTTCGTTTCGTTCTAAATTATTTGTCTGAAAAAAGTTCTCATATTTCTATTCCCGCTTAATAAGGCTTCGTTATTGTTTAACTTCCAGTCGTTAGAGTCGATTTATTTGGTTCCTATTTTGCGAAAAATTGGTATAAAGGAACAAGGACAAAATGTATAGTGTCGTTGGCAAATGGCAGCAAAGGCAGCAAATATTTTCAATTTCTATCAGAAAGATGTTACGTAAATATGGCGCCAATAGATATTAGGATTCTAACGTGGTTTTATGAACAGTTACCATAAACTTTGTTCCCAATTTCTAGAACTTTTCACACCGAAAGTTCAGCCACAAATCAAAAGTAGTTATGCACATTCTGGATAGCGTCGTCGGTTTAAGAATTTGAGGTCATAAATTTGAATGTTCAAACCACTCGGTTGACCAGAATTTATTGCTATGAGTTTGAATAAAGTAGAAGTATTGAAGTAAGATATAGTAGGAGCGGTGATAGCCCAGTGGTTTAACAGGGCTCTCTCCGTCACTCGTTTCCACTCGTTTCATACAATCGTAGTTCCAATTTCATTTGAATACTAAGCAACCAAAGTCCATGAAATTTTGCAGACATATTCTAGAAACTGATATCTGTGTCTGTGGTGTTTTAGATTTTTCTAAAAATATGTAGTTTTAAAATTACAGGGGCTCAAAGATTTGTATAAAAATTTATAAGACCGCGTAACTTCGAAACCGAATATTTTAACAGAAATCTGGAAAACCACAGACATAGATATTAGTTTCTAGAATATGTCTGCAAAATTTCATGGACTTTGGTTGCTTAATATTCAAATGAAATTGGAACTACGATTGTATGAAACGAGTGACGGAGAGAGCCCTCTTGCATTCCGATACGATACCGCGTAGAAACCGGTAATAAAACCACCATAGCCCTTCCAAGTTAGCCCGCTTCCATCCTTGATGCATATATAACCAAGGGCTAACTTGTAACCGAGTAAAAAAAAACTTTGTAATCTTTTTGAATAGACCTTCAGGCTGAGGGTTTCATAATATTATTACAGTCTCCTAATTCAGCGATACTACGGTCGAGTTTCTATCTGCTTATCTATAAAAGGGACCATTGTTTATCCACAAAACTTACTATGCCATGACGCTCGCTACAATTTCACGCTACCCGCGTACGATCGTCCAATATTTCAACTTCAATCATCAACATGATCGACCCAACGCTGGCTCACTACTAAGCTCGGGTCTACCACGCTGGCCAAGTGCGGATTGGCAGACTTCATTCACCTTTAAGAACATTATAGAGAACTCTCAGGCATGCAAGTTTCCTTACAATTTATTTCACCGTTAAAGCAAGTAAGTACCTACCTACTTGAAACGTAGGTAGCTCCGAAAAGTTATTGGCCCGTGCCCGGGATCGAACCCCCGGTCTCCCAAATAGGAGAAGGATGTCTTTACCACTAGGCTATCATGGCTCCATTGGTAGTGGTAATTAGAACAGTTTAAATACTATAAAAACTACAACGATGACCGCGCGGTTTGGCTCCGCAGCTTTCGGTTGCCCGGGGCACGTTTTGAACAGATTTTGCTTAAATTATGAATGTTGTTAGAAATAATAATTAATGTGTACTGTTCCCGCCATCAGTTTAGTTACTAAGCGTATTCTAGTTTGCTCTAGATGTTGCCCAATGTTAGGTAGCCTACAGCTGTTTTTGTTATGGTTGTATTGTTTGGAACATAATAAACTGATAAAGTTCTACCAGCAATCTATTTACAGGCTACATGTTTAATTTCCTAGTACTTAGATAATATCTACCTGCACTCATTTAATTTATTCGGAGGTTGCCAACGGGACCCTATTTTACCTTATACATACTAAGCCTCCGCTGTCCGTCCGTCCGTCCATCTGCTATCTATTGTGGTTATATCATTGCCGTTATAACAACAAATACCTAATAAAAAATTCAAAATGGCCACCACGAAAATTCAAAAAAAGTGTGATTTCTTGTAGGATGGCGCGAGACCCTTCGCGCGTGAGTCCTAATCGCACTTGACCGATTTTTATACATAATACATTTAATTTACCAACTTAATTGCGTTTTATTCGCTACTGTTTCTGACAGGCTATTTTTATACGGAGCTAAATTGCACTTACAAATTAATGGGCTAAAAGCCAGCGCAGGCCAGACCTTTAGTATTTTATAAAAGCTGAAAGTTTCTCTGCGTATTGTCCCCAACGAAGGTCTGGCCCTCGCTGACTCTCACTCTGTAATTATGCATATAAATTATTTTCTAACTTGCCTGCTGTTTTACAGTAAAAATGTCTAAAATTCGGTGGTAATTTATAACGCAATTAAAAGAGATTGTCTCGATTCGCGATTATGCGGAAGTCGGTAATAATTTTAAATTGTTCTTAGGATGCCTTTCCACCAGAAATGTGCGTTAAATGCTAGATTTTATTGTGGGTTTATATTGTGTTAAATTAATTAATATGCCAAAAAGATCGTACCCAAAAGAAGAAGAAACGCTAATGAGCAGAGGTCACATAGTTTGAAAAACCGATAAACGTTGGGCTCCTAAGGTCTAGCACCTTGGGACCCCAAGGCGACATCTAACGAGTCGCAGGGAGCCGCTAGATTCAGGCGGCGCAGGAACATGACGTGTGGAAGTTCCTACAAGAGACCTATTATGTCCAGCTGTGGACGTGATGATGATGAAAAAGATCGTTTCAATTTCATAGTTTGACTTAGCTCTGGTGGAAAAAGTTTTAGTGACCTATGAAAATGAAGATACATATTCTTTTTTATGTTTTCACAGTTCACTATAATTTATTCCTCGCTAGGATTTTATGCACACTCCCATTGGAAATGTAGCCTAAGGTCTTCCAAAATAAGCCGTCTTCAATCTTACGATTTAGCTAAATACGGCCATCGTACAAATTACTTTCTTTTTCCGAGGCGGAAAATAATCTCTACTGATCATCAGATAACCGTTGCTTGTAAAAGAGTAACATGATGAATTTGTTTTATCTTTATACGAATTAAAGGACATTTCATGGTGTAAAGCAAACACGTATTCAATTGACCTCGACCAGGGAGTACGAACAAAGAAATCTAGAAGAAAATTGCAAACGGAAAAACGCGCATCAAATTGTGCTTTCAGAGTGTGTAGTTTTGAGATTTTGAGGATTGAGCGCCTTATAATATCTGAGCGGGCAAAAATTATATCGCCGTGCACAAAGACCTTAGCTGTTCTAGGGTATTGTACTTACTACGTAATAATTTCTACACATCTTAGGCTTATTACAGTTCTGATGCATATTAAATTGTCTGTAAAGACAGTGCTATTATATCCAATACCGATATATCTTATAATTTGACGATCGAAGTAACCAATCATTATAGTATTCAACTAATGAGAGTGGTGTATGGTGGTGAAGTGCACTACATAACCTACCTACCTGCCGCTTTAACAAAGCTTTTGCTAAGATCATTTTTTTTTTAATTCTGCAAAGAAAAAAAATACGATGGACTTCGTAAATCAAATGTTCAACCTTAGCGGTCAAGGTTGCTTACACAGATTCGGGCCCAATTCATTACGTACTAAATGTGACTTTCAATCTAATCGTGGCAATTTTGGCACAAAGAGTGTGTATTGGGCGAATAGAGATTGTACCAATAGTGGCCAATGCACTGTGGGCAGCGATATGGCCTTCGGGTTCAGCTCGGCCCAAATTCCCGGAACACATGAAAGGCCTGGCTTTAATTGTGAATGCCCAGTTTGGTGAAATTGGTGCGGCCAGACGAAATTACATTTACATATTGGAAAAGGTTTCGAACGCCAGTTTAAGGCTCGGGCTGAATATTCTGACCGAATTCATGTGGAGAATAGTGCTATATGGAAGAGGAATTCAATTCAAATCAAATAATATAGAACTGAATTTGCAAGTAATTTAATCAGCTCATATTCTAAGAGCTGACGCATACCTACAGATAGCGTGGAGTGGATAAAGCACAGGTTGGAAGACCCCTCCTTGGTGCACGGACGACATCAAACGAGTCATAGGGAGCCGCTGGATTCAGGCGGCACAAGACCGTGGCGTTTGGAAAAATCCCTACAAGAGACCTATGTCTATCGGTTGATAATAATGATAACGGTAACGACTCATGATGATGATTGCGTTTACATTTTCGACTTTGAAAATCCCAAGCTAATGAAGGTTGAAACTTTCGTTGGCTTGATTACCTCACTTTAAAGGCAAAACTTTAAACGTTCGTACCCAATTTGGTTAAAGTGATTGGTTAATTAATTAAATTGCGTCTCAAAACTTTACTTCGGCTACATTTTGGTTGAGTAACGGTTTGAAAATTGCTTTCTGTATACAATTTGCATTGTTTAAGACATTCGTTTGGAAACCATAATACCTACGTATAGATCTACCTAGCCATAGCTTAAAGAGATATTTCATAGGTCGCGGATACACCTGTAAGTTTTACTCACGTAAGTAGCTTACTTAATTAGTACCTAACTTACAACTTTACTAACATAAACATTCTTATCCTACTAATATTATAAATGCGAAAGTGTGGATTTTTGAATGTTTATTACTCAATCATGCAAAAACTATTGGACGGATTTGCCTATGAATGGAGATACATTATACCCTGGATTAGCACATAGGTTACTTTTAATCTCGGAAAATCATAGAGTTCCCTATTTCATTGGTGTGTTACAAATAAAAGATGGATGCTCTTGGATTTGATTTTATTTCCATTCACACGACACAGACAGACATTGTATCAAGACAGCGATAGGTGACAAGTGACAAGTATGTGACAAGTGACAGATGACGTTAGGATATTACACAGACTAATACAATACCGTAACATCTCCCTTTTTTTTTTTTTTTTTTTAACACTAGGTACTAACTGTTAACAATTTTATTATTATGACAACGACAGATTTTTTATATTTTATAAACACAAGTATATACATAGTACAAGTACAACATTATTTTTTATAACACCACAAGAAAATCACTTATGACTATCCAGGCTGCATGGTTTACAACCTTTGCCTTTCTCGATACATTGACAGACTACTACTAAAATTGACATTTGTTTTTGAACCTTTACCTTTCCTGAAAAATAATTTAAATACTAACATTTTGTTTACATCTTTAAATAATTGAAATACTAACAAACTTACTAACAAATAACAATTTCATTTTGTTTACATCTTTATAGGTATACTGACTGTGTTGTGTGCTGTGAAAAATGATATTATGTGTGTACTGACTGTTTAATGATAAACTGACGGTTTCTCCTAAACTGTCCTAGTTCACTATTTATTAGATAACTTCTAGGTTCAGGACCTATCTGGATAATAACTCCAGGAACCCATTTTTTGTGTTCAGGTTTGTGTTTAAATAAGATTTTATCACCTACATGCAATGGTTTAAGCATTTTTGTATGTTTATTATAATAAAATTTTGTGTATGACTTTTGTTTTTCATTTAATTTCTTTATTTTATTCATATCACAAAGCTTAGGTAGCAAGTTTTCTTTTCCAGTAGGAACTACTGTACGCAGTTGTCTAGACATACACAGCTCTGCTGGTGAATATTGACTTTGTTTAGGGGTATTTCTGTACAAAAGTAATGCTAAATACATATCAGATTTGTCAGTTTTACACTTAATTAACATATTTTTTATAGTTCCAATAGTCCTTTCAACTAAACCATTTGACCTACTTAAGTATGGACTAGAAGTTATGTGTTCTATGTCCCATTCTTGAGTGAATAACTTAAACTCTTTGCTATTAAACGGGGGGCCATTGTCTGTTATTGCAATCCTGCAAATTCCATGACGGGCCAATATTGACTTTAAATGTGTAATTACTTGGCTAGCTGAATAGCCTGATGTTAACTTGGCAAGTTCTATATACTTTGAATAATAGTCAACTACCATTAAGTATTTAGTTCGTTCAAATTCAAAAATATCTATACCAATTTTGTACCATGGTATGTTTTCATACTCATGTTGCATAATTGGTTCTTTACTATTATTTCGACGGTAAGATAGACAAATGTTACATTGACCTATATATTTTTCTATATCATTTTGCATATTTGGCCAAAAGACTGTAGTTTTTGCTAGACGGATTGAGCTGTTTATACCTTGATGGGCAGAATGAATTAGTTTTAATATATACTCTCTCATTGACTCTGGGATTATAATGCAGTTAGATTTGAAGACAACGTTATCAATGACATATATTTGATCTTTGAGACTATAATAAGATTTGACTGACTGACTAACTGAACGCTTATGTTCAGGCCATCCGTTGTGACAATATTGAATTATTTGACTTAATGTTTGATCTTGGACTGTAGACTCTTGAATTTCTTTTAATTTCTCTGGACTGACTGACAAATTAGACATTATTATATTAACATGTAAATCTATATCTTGATCAACTTCTGACAAACAAGTTTCACTTAATGCTGCTCTAGACAAAGTATCTGCAATATATAAGTAACGACCAGGCTTGTATACAACAGTTAAATCATACGGCTGCAATCTAAGCATGATTCTTTGCAATCTTGGGGGAATGTCATATAGAGCTTTTTTGAAAAGAGTTATGAGAGGTTTGTGGTCTGTCTCCACTGTTATGTTATGACCATATATGTATTGGTGGTACTTAGTACAACCAAAGAGGACAGCTAGTAGTTCTTTCTCTATCTGCGAGTAGGACTGTTGTATTTTACTTAGAGAAGCAGATGAATATGCAATGGGTTGCTTGTCATGGGATAACACTGCACCCATGGCATCCTTCGATGCGTCTACAGATAAAATTATTTCCTTTTTAGGGTCATAGTATGTTAAGACAGGTGTTGAACAAATAACTTTTTTAATATTATTAAATTGAGACTCATGGTGCTCTGACCAATACCATTCAGTATTTTTTGATAAAAGTGCTCGCAAATGACTTATTTGCTGTGACAAATTTTTAATAAATGGACTAAGATAATTGACCATACCTAGGAATCTTTGAAGATCTGTTATATTTTTAGGACTTGGCATGTTACAAATAGCTTTTACTCTAGACTTATCAACTTGTACACCTTCTTCACTAAATATATGGCCTAAATATTTGACTTCTTTTTGACAAAACACAGACTTTTCTTTGTTAAATTTTACATTAATTTGACGTGCTCTTTCTAAGACTTTTTGTAACCGTTGATTATGCTCTTCTACAGTTCTACCATAAATAAGAAAATCATCCATCATAATTTTAACACCTTCAATATCACCAAATCTTTTTATCATTTCTCTATGAAATATTTCTGGAGCTGCATTAATACCAAAGGGTAACCTAGTGAATCTATATCGTCCAAAAGGTGTAATAAATGTACAGAGCTTAGAAGAAGCTTCTGACAACTTGAGCATCCAATAGCCTTTATTGGCATCTAATGTTGAAAAATACTGAGCTCCAGCAAGACTAGATTTAATTTCATCTAAGGTTGGAAATTGGAAATGTGATCTTAAAATTGACTGATTTAGCTTTCTAGGATCAATGCACAGACGTAATTTACCATTCTTTTTTGAGGTTAAGACTAGAGCGCTTACCCATTCAGTAGGCTCTTCAACTCGTTGTATGACTCCACTTTTTTCCATAGATTCTAGCTCTTGTTTTAGTGGTTGATGAAGACGGAATGGAACCCTTCTGCATGCCTCTATAGATGGAGTTGCATTAGGCTTCAAGGTTAGTTCGCATTGAAATTCTGTTAGACAACCTAAACCTTCAAACAAGTCCTTATTTGTATCAACTATATCTTGACATGTTAAATTCTGGAAAGAAACACTATTAATTTTTCTTATTAAATTTAAAGTTTTACAGGTATCCCTACCTATAATATTTTGACTTTTCATGTCGACAATATGAAAGTTAACTGTATATGACTTATTTTTATGAATCACTGACAAATTGCATTGACCTACCAGAGGGATAATTTCTCCACTGTATGTAGAAAGTGTGTTCTTACTTTTGTGTATGTTGGAAAGTGGCAGATTTAATGAGTTATATGTGTGAATGGATAGAATATTTGTGTCTGCTCCAGTGTCTAATAAAAAATTTACCTGTATTTGGTTTATACATAGATCAATATTCCAAGGTTTTGACAAATTCGACTTATCATCCTGTATACAGTAGACAGAACCAACATAAAACAAAGATTCATTATTTACAGACTGATTTTCACAATTGACTACTTTTACTTGATGTGAACGGCAAAACTGAGCGAAATGATTGGACTTATTACACTTTCTGCACTTGACACCTTGAGCTGGGCACTTGAATCTATGTACCTGACCGCACCGACCACATGATGTATTCCTCTGACTTGACGTTGATGGTGTGCGTTGACGTGTTTGCTGTGACTGGTGTCTGGACCTGTTTCTATGGGAAGAGTCTCTGCGACTTGGTGATCTTGACACGCGTCCTATGAAATGTAATGATGCGTCTTCCAATGCTTTTGCTTGTTGTTTAGTAGACTCACAGCGCTTGGCTATGTTTATTGCCTCCTCTAGGGTGTTCGGTTTTTCAATTAGAATCCTTTCTTTATAGTAAGTGTTGTTGCAGTTCCAGCTAAATATGTCTCTGAGCAAGCTTTCACGTATGTCACCAAATTCACAAGTGTGACTTAAATTTTTTAGATCCGTGACATAGGTGTCTATAGATTCATTTGGTAGTTGTTTCCTGCTAAATAATTTATGCCTTTCTATCGTGACGTTTATTTTCGGAGTGAAATACTGTGTAAATTTGTTACAGAGATCGCCAAAACTAACTTTTTCGATATCTAGGTCAAATGAGTAAAAAATTTCCAGACAATCTGATCCGATGAACTGCAAGAGAATGGCTGTTTTACGTGCATCTTCAGCTTCATCTAAATTATTTGCCTTTAAATAGACTTTCAGTCGTGTGAGCCATTTTTTCCATAACAATGGGACGTTGTTACCTTCAACGATGAACGGCGGCAGGGTCATGCCTACTGGCAATGGCGTCATGGCGTGGCTGGTTGACGACTCGCTGTGACCTGGTGGTCTTCTAGGCTTTGTGTTCACAAAATCTTCGTCCTGCATTGTTTTTCTTTATTGTGATCCCTGTTCTGGCACCATATTTCATTGGTGTGTTACAAATAAAAGATGGATGCTCTTGGATTTGATTTTATTTCCATTCACACGACACAGACAGACATTGTATCAAGACAGCGATAGGTGACAAGTGACAAGTATGTGACAAGTGACAGATGACGTTAGGATATTACACAGACTAATACAATACCGTAACATTCCCACGGGTTTTTTTAAAACCTACATCCACGCGAACGAAGTCGCAGACATCAGCTAGTAGTACATATGTATTAGTTTTGTTGTCAATTAATTACGTAAGATACTTACCTGAGTAAAACTTACAGATGCAATGATGGCGGTCATACAGACGGTCAACGCAAAAATAAAGAGTCCTTACGGGACTTCACGGGGATATGGATCTGTCTTCCGGGTTTATAGAGTTTTGAATAGATGGTTTTGACTTTAAGGCCACTCGGATGACGTAATACGTACGACTTAGTAGACGTGGTACGAAGCCAGGGCGTTTAAGCTAGTTTACTTTATAATTAGCTTACCTACGTCATTGCTCCTTCAGTTAGTTGATTAACTTAATTTATTATGCCAATGTTCAGGGTATTTTGTGTCTAATCAAGGAGCACTACAAACTAACTGTGAACTCAATTAGTGTAAACTATAATAAATTGGTAGATAACTATTTTATGTAGTGTCTATATTATAATACTAGCTGAATCCTGGCGCATGCTACTGCTACTGCGCTAAAAATGTGCCTAATGCATTGTTTTAGTGGTCTAAACCATCTTCGCATTATTGCCTTTCTAATGAAACCAGTTTGGGGGCACTTCGGTTTGATGGTTTCAAAGTCTGTAACGGGCATAGGTAGAAATATTTTTTTGTAATTTATATATTTAGACTTCACACAGCTTTGAGTTTACTTTTTATTTGTCTACGCACGATAATTTTTTTCCAATGTCTTTATTTTTCTTCTTTATTTAATTGGGTTATGTTCATGTCAGCCCCATTATCCAGTAATGAAAGAAAAACAAAAAAATTTGAACCACAAATAACACAAAAAGAAAAAGAAAAAAAAAACACAATTTCTTAAAATGTTACTTTATAGCAGAATGTACAAATAAACAAAGTTACGCAGCTCGTCCGGTACCGTTTTTTTCCAACACCAAGTTTCAGAAGCACAAAGAGTGAACAAAAAATGAGAAAGTTTCCTTATTTATAACGCCTTTGACACTCGAAAATGGCGTCCCTATTTCAGAAACAATGCGGAAGGAAGTTCCCCTGAAACTTGGATACATAAAAAATTGCGTGAGTACGCGAATGATTACAAGCCATACCTGTCACGAGAACACTTTATACTGTATGTTCTATGACATAAGGTTTTAATTTGTAAAATATGATAGTGCTGCTGATAAAATTCAGGAGGTTTATGTAGTTATAAAAACACCATCTTGAATTTTCTCTTTAGTAGCAACGCTCACCGGAAGAGTGGAGTAGAGCCATGGCGCGGCGATTTCGTTGATTACACCTCAAACTATTTAATAAAATAGTTTAAAGAAATATCTTTACGCATAAATTTGGCAGCAGCATCCTTTCAGCCGAGTTTCTTTCTGGTTTTACTTGGTAGGAAAGGCATGGCAGGTAGGTAGGTTTAATAGGTTTACAAGTACCTAATGGAAAAATCCGAAAACCACGAATTTCTGGTGACATCAATTAAAAGTGTTCAATAAAGCGAACAAATGATAATAGTTAGTATTTTCAATTTTCAAAGTGTATATAACTATTCCAAGTGGGGTATCATATGAAATGGCTTTACCTGTACATTATAAAACAGATTTTTATATTTTATGTATTTGCATAATGGTTTTTGATTTATCGTGTAAAATGTCGGAAAAAATACCCGAGTGTGGAACCCTCGGTGCGCGAGTCTGACTCGCACTTGCCCTTTTTTATATTTGGTTGAATTGCATTCCCCTGCTAATGAAACTCAGAACAATGTTTTATCGCACCATAGCCGCTATATTCACTGAAACCGGAACACAGTTAAAAGCTTGGTAGTTATTCTTACACCCGTTTAACCTTCTCATGGCCCACTTCTACCGAGGAAACGTTTCTCATTACGCAAACGAGCGTTTCAAGCGAAATAACTCTCCTATTTGTTTCCTTCCCCTATTAACCCTTGTGCCCATTATGTGGTAGGTACTTCACTATTCTTGCACTGTAACTAGTGGAAAACGTGGGACGTTGACGTTGCTGAAAAGGTTTTAGAAATCTCACAAGCGCGAGTCAGACCGTACACGAAGGATTCCGTACCGTCGTACAAGAAATAACACTTTTAATTATTTTGCATGACAGTCATGTTTAAATTTTTGTTACTTTTTGTTATAGCGGTAATAGAAATACAGATTGAAAATTTCAAATCTCTACCTATGGTTCACGGGATACAGCCCGCTGACAGACGACGGACAGCGGAAGCTTAGTTAATACTTAGGGTCCCGTTGGCACCCTACGGAACCCTGAAAATGATTCAATCAAAATTTAAACAAGTGTAAATTAAAAATTTATAACACCCCCGACAAGTGAAGGTTACAGTAACTAGAAAAGAGCTGATAACTTTCATTAGTTTAGGGGCTACGATGCCACCGACGGATACACAGATACACACGTCATACACACATACACGACCCAAAAAGAGGGGTGATATAAGTTTGACGTGTGTGTCTGTGTATCTGTCTGTGGCATCGTAGCTCCTAAACGAAAGGACCTATCTTAATGTAATTTTTTTTATTTGAAATGTGGCTTGCTCGAGAGTGTTTTTAGCTATAAACCAAGAAAATCGGTTCAGCCGTTTGAAAGTTATCAGCTCTTTTCTATTTTTCTTACAGAGGTTTTTGTGTCGAGGGTTTTTTAAATTTTGAGTTATTATATGTTATCAATTAAACTCTCAGATAGTTAAATCAACCCGTATAATGCAATGTAAACCGGTCGGAGCGCAAACAGAAAGTGTCGCTTGTCGTTCCACGCCACATCGTCGCCCTAGCGCCCTCTGTTCAGTCTCCATGGAGGGGACGCTGACGTCATGACCACAGCATAACGACCAGCACCGGACGTGAGAACGAGGTGCTGCCAACACGGCCATGCTGCATGGTGCCCGCCCCGGGCACCCCACGAGTCGGGATAAAGTTACTGCAAAATAGACAACCGTTAACACCTCATTTACATTACATACTTCTAAGGATCCTTCCTAACTTCCCAAGGAATATTGCCCATTCATTGTCACTTATCACTTAACAATCATACGATAGCTTGCAACTTGATCAACAAGACAACTCCACCTAAAGGGACTTTGCCACACTTAGGAGACCAAGTTTGTCGTAGTTTCATACTCGTAAGGTTCCTAAGGAATATTGTACATTCGTTACCATTTAACACTTTACAATTATACTTCGCTTGCAACTTAAACAACTAGACAACTCCACCTAAAGGGACTTTGCCACACTTAGGAGACCAAGTTTGTCATAGTTGAAAACCACCTGCACTTAAAGAGCATTTCGCTCACTTCAGCGTACCAAGTTGGTGAAGACAACTTGCGCTTAAAGAGCATTTCGCTCACTTAAGACTATCAAGTTGCCTTCAAGTTCCAAGCATCGAAGAAGACCACTTGAAGACCACTTGCGCTTAAAGAGCATTTCGCTCACTTAAACGTACCAAGTTCGACTTCAAGTTCAAGCGTCTTATTTCTTAAATCAATTTCCAATTTATATTCATGGTACAATATTCCCAATTAACCCTCTAATATTTTATCATAGTTCAAGCTTCGTATCCCAATGTGATATCCATGGTGCAATATTCCCACTAATTAACCTTCCAAAATTTTATCACGGCTCGCTATATCAATTATGTTGCTATACATACTTAATTTTGAATAGATTACTCAACATAATACACAAGGTAGCCTTGCCAACACGGTTTTTAATACTCCATGAATACTCTTTAAAGAATCAATGCATTAGCACTCACGATTAAAATCAGATCATACCTCTTTACTAAATCTCAAAGTTCTTTACTAAATTCTAACACATACTCAATGCCATAGCATCTTGTATCCACACAGTGCCCCGACACTATTCATCCACGTATGCAATCACCACACTATCTTTATCTACCGCGCATCAAAGCAAGGGATCACTGGTGCCTAGTTCATAATACAAGTTATTTGATCTCATAAGAATCTTTCTAAAATAAACAACAACAACAATCTTATCCATTTTATTTTAACTATCAATGCTTTATTATTATAAACAGATCATTTGATTGTAAAGCTGGTACTATCAATGTTAACTTTAAATAATTATTATCACTTTTTAAACTAATCAATATCTTAACTGCAGTTATATTAATGATTTCACTAGTTCACTGCATTATTAATTACGATGGTTGGTCACCATTCACCAAATATAATCTTATAACCCACAAACTATTTTAATTCATGAATTACTCTAGTATCAAACAATAAAAATAATTTCGGCCTTTATTATTTTCGGCCTGTCCTGATTATAGCACAGAATTGCAGCTGAGAGCATAAAAATGTTGTATTTGTCTACCCTCTTATTGTAATCTTTTAAATGAGAATTTTCCAAATTAATAATACCCACTTAGCTATCTGGACTAGAATGTTTCTTTACTCAAGGCAAATGTCACAGCTTTTACCCAAAAGAGTCCACACAAGATACCACTATAATGTTTTGGGTAAGGTCTGACGAAATCACAAACACAATCTTTATGATAAATTATTACACTTTTATTTCATATTTAAATTTATTAACTTTTACATTTGTCAAATAAATGTTGTTCCTCTTACGTTAGTATATTTTCGAATGTCGTCGTTTTAAAACCACTCTTACAGGTAACCTCTCCACGTTTATTAGCCACTCCCCTTTTTATCTTATCGTTATCGGCCAATCCAAATTGTACAATGAATAAACTTAGTGACTAATATACAAATCATCAAGCTCGTTTAACAAATCATCTAAGTAATAAAGATGTTTTCATCTTATATATTGATTACAAATATTATCCTTTATTATGCTACAATTCATCAACTAGAAACTATAAGAATTTTATATACAGTACGTTTATCGATCAGATGTTGAACAACTTCAGCCAATCAATGACGCCTTCTAATATGATGTTATGATTTGTTATGATTTGAGTGGCGCCAACTATCTAATCAGTAACTTCTACACGTTTTTAGATAATTAATATGGGCCAAGCTTACAGCTCGGCCATCCTGTTTTAAGCGAGTCTCATCGCTTTTAAAAAAAAAATTAAAACTTAAGTAACATGTAAACTTCACAACCAAAATGACAAAGACTTAGTTCAACAAAACAAAAAAAAATTAAGATAGTAATTAATTAAATTAATATTCTTGCTAACCTTAACTAGAAGGAATATACAGTTTTATTGATACATTGGTATTGATTATGATTGCAACTTAATTTTAGAGCACTCGCAGCAACCCTTTCCATCCGATATAATTAGAAAATAGCAGATAAACTCAATTCAATTCCAAACTATTTACCCTCGCAACTTTACCTGCCAGTCTACAGTAGCACTCAAATTTAGCCTTTAATCTAAAATTCATTTTTCTGTTCTCTTCCGCTAATATTAAAATAAAAAGATGCAGACACTCTAAATTTATAAATAATTTTTCAAAAATCATAAAGATATCAAAAATTGCGAGACCAGTAGCAACTAAAGGAGGCCTCCATTTAATCAAAGAAGGTAGGTACATGCATAAAGTCCGAAGTATCAATTATAACTCACAAGCCAATATTTTACAGGAACACTCAATAGAGATTTGGGGATGAGCATGTAAAACTAATTACTAAAAACTACTTTAAAGGGTTTCAAGTATCTCAAAATAAATTGTTAAAAGTTCTGTTCCAACTAGACTCTCCTTTCCACTAAAGAATTATATAAGAAAACTGATGAACTATATTATATAAGTCAATTATACAAATTCAAAATATGTCTATTTGTTAGGAAAATACTATTAAAGTCCGTACATACACGCATCACTTTAAAGCTAAATCTCATAAATATGGTACACGAAACGAACATACCTATTATGCTACAATTACATAAAGCTAGGACTAATTATGGTATGTAAACTACCTAGCTCTACTACATAATGTACTTGCCGAAACTCATACTGGAGGAAAAATCTTTTACAAAGTTTAAAGTTTAATCAAATAGTGTCAAACACCATAGATATCTTAGCTAGATGTAGGTATAGTTTGTTAACGAATATAACGTGTTTTGACTTTTTATATTATTGTATAGTCACCATACCTTTAAAGATTATGTTTTCTTCTATATTTATATTTAGAATCGGGAGCGATTCTTAATATGAATATGTGTAAGTGAACTTCTTGTCCTTTTGATAAAATAAACTCTCTAAACTTAAAGTTAATCGCCGCCAGTTCTCGATTTAAATCACAAAACATTTTCATACACTTTCAACGCAATAGTTTTACGCACATATTTTCTTCTTCCCTTCTTATTGGAAAATCGCGGATTCCGAGCCTTGGCGCGTCTCTCTTCTACCGGGATACATATATGATTGTCCTTATTTCCCTCCAGATCCAAATTTTTAATGACCCCTATCCTAGGGTCCTTTCCCTCCAGATCCAAATTTTTAATGACCCTTATCCTAGGGTCCACCTCCTTCCTCCTATAGGACTTTTTGTCCATAGCCCGTAACCTCGGGGCTTTTCCATCCTTTCCTTCCTTGGGACTTTGTGTCCCTGACCCATACCTAGTTTTGGGTCTTCCTTTCCCTCATTTGTTCATTTCCAACATCCTTGGATCCTGCAAACATAAAACACTTTGAGTAGACCGTTCATTTAATTTTGTTTCATAAGCATCCATCATAATACAATCCGACCTAAGAGAAGTAATTTTACTTGGTAACCTAGAAAACCTATTATCATTATTATAATTTAGTTTTCTCCAGTTCCGTACCCCTCGAAGGGTGCCTACGAGACCCTATTTTCTAAACCTCTGCTCTCCGTCCGTCTGTCCGTCTGCACGTGCGTCACGGCCCGAACCGCGAACGGCGTATCGTGAACCGTGATAGATAGAGAGTTGAAAGGAACGTGATTACGGATGTATGAAAATCCTATGCCTGGTTGCTTCCAATTCAAACTTTTTCTTTTAATGCAGATTACGCTTCCCATATTTCTTACAATTACCTATTGTTTTTTTTTTTCTAGCAAAATCCACATTCTGAAGTACTAATGGACAATGTTAAACAAACGCCAGGGTACAGTAGTTGCGTCACTTGTGCCTCTTAACCATATAATATCTACATGCAAAAAGAATCTTTGATTTATAATTTCACATGATACTTATATATTTTATTTTAGCCATAATATGCACCATATGGCGTACTTTGTCGTTTCGAGTAACATAAGCAGAACTACCAAATTCGACCCTGGGAACGACACAGTCGCGACTCGCCGCCGAATGATACCTATTAGTTTATCATTAATTCCTTTTCATAGAGAAAAGCGATATCAACATAATAGCAGGAAAAAAAATGAAATAAATATTCCGTTCGATACATCTCTATTCTCTACGACATCAAGATCTCTATCACAAGCTGATCGATCATAAAGATTAGAAGAAAGTAGGTACCTTATACATTATTTTATATGTTAATCGTAATGACCCGCATCTGTTCGATTTCCCTTTATTCGTTTCGTAAAAGATTCATCCTCGTACGTCCATCATCATCATCATCGTCATCTACATCGTCATCATCATAAGGTCACTGTTGAACATAAACCTTCCCTAGTAAGCACCACACGTACTGTCCTCAGCCTTCCTCATTCAACCCCTGGTTCCTATTGATACAAACCACTAAACCCCCCCCCCATCAAATGTGTACCTATCTACATCCATCCATCATACCCAAATGCCGTGCTGGTTGATGTGATGAGCGACAAAGTGTTAACCTCTTCAATACGTCATGGAACTGTAGGAATAGCCATGGAAGACCTCCAAACCGAACGTTGATATTTTGTGTAAGTGGTCCCACGAGTCAAAAAAAAATATTCTTGTCCATAAAGGAACAAGCCACGATATAGATTCTTCTATCGGAACTTAAATATTCCAATCACTGCATGCATTCCAACTAATCAGTTTGCTACTGTATATTTGAAGTTGATAATAAATAAAAATGTTAGCTTAATTAAATTCCTATGATAATTCGATTTTTGGTGCATCAACCAGCTTCACCTATTATGTAAAATTAAATGTATATATATTTTTTTTTTAATTACCGGCTGTACATTTTAAACTAACCTAAGCAAAATATACTTTCTTACTAATAACTTAATCTTAAAAATTTTCAAGAGGATCCTTCCGCCTCAAATTAACTCAATGATAAAAATGAACAGGAAACTTTAAATGTTGTAAAATCCAGCCAATGCTTCGTACCTTGCTTTATTAATCCAATAGGTACTTCTTTGGATTTTGTCAAAACAAAATACTTTTACTTGTTGAGTGTATAATAAATAAATAATGTAATAAATCAATTAACTGTTAAAGCTAATAACTTTTACAGAAAGCGAACCTCATAATATCTCTTATGAGTTTTAAGCGTAAAATTACCACGCCGAAAACAAAACATGAGCTGACAGTATTCTTATTTGATATACGTAATCCAGTAATACTATATCTATCTACATAATTCGTAAATATGTATGTATAGTTTGTAAGTTACTATTTCACTTTATGCTGTTTCAATGCTTTAAGTTATTATTTTTATCTTTGTCTCATTTTTTTAGTTTAGCCTCATTCTATTTTTAAACTTACTATTTCGCTATAATATTTACAAGTAACCTCATCGAAGACTACACGGTCTTCTGATAACCCAACAAGCATTTATCCAACAGCTATCGCTTTCACCCGAACGGAGGTTCCCTGAAATATACTGAGATAACAATACCTAGTTGACACATGGATGTACAAGAGCGGCAACAAGCTATGACCCCCTCTAGTCATAACTATCTTTATGATTGTAACATTTCAAACAGTGAAAGTATGTATAAACGATTTCGTCCATAGGACATGCGCTCTAAAGAATGTTAATATAATTATCAGCAACTAAAAGCTTGAAGAAACTAATAGGTACAACTTGTCTTTGAAGTATGAAAATATGCACATTTATCAATTATACCAGTTCATCAAACATTAAAGTACGCATTTATAAAATGATAACTCATTTATTAATCAAGATAACTACCTGTTTATCAAACCTACCCTACCAAATATAAATAACTACTCACCAAATGTAATACTTTATAACTTAAGTAAAAATATGAAACAAATGTGCATCAACCACATACATACACTCTTCAAATTCATCCATTTATCAAAATGTTATATAATATAACCATTCACCAAATCCATTATATACTTAGTTCATTAAATAGTTTAGTCAAACTTTACTCCACTTGCCACGATTGCAAATTTTCAAACCAACCAGTTTAAACCACTGTGCCTCCAAAATAATCAGCCGCAAACATTGCAGCTCATCTCACTTGATAATGCATCCCTCCCTCAGAAAAACAGGCATTAGGAATGTCTTTCCAAGACGCGCGAGAGACAGCCACCGTGGCTTTTCGCGAGATTTAATCCAAATTGAACTAATGCCTAAATAAACAATTTAATTAGAGGGCGATTTGCTTTTGCAACCTCTAACCGTCCAATCAAACACCGAAAGTATTCAATAATCCGAGACGTAAATAAAAACCCGTCAGAACACCGTATTTATAAAAAAAAAGACAAGAAAAAGATTCCTCCTCGCAATAGATCGCGTGACATCTAACAAGTGAATTATCGACTTTATTACACAACTTATCCTCAACATGTTTTACATCATTTCCTACAATTGAAATCTTTCTATTTTAAATACCCTAACTACAACTTCATAATCCAACCAAAAATCACACTAGATTTATCCCTCGGTCCCACATCTTTAATGCTTTTTTTTTCTGTTTGGGTAACTAAAACAAAAAAATATATATACTCATGTTATAAAACGTTGTCAAAGCTTTCCTGAACGCGCTAAATAAGCAAAAACATAAAATCAGGCGAAATGCCAGACCAGCCGAAAAACCTTCAATGCTTAATCAGCCTAAAAAAAAAAAAAATTATGATCAATATTCATATTATTATCATGAGATACTAACGGCGCTCCTAAGCGAAATTTATAAGGCACCGCATTTCGATTTTATCAAACAGACTGATCAATTTCGAGAGCACAACAAACGTGGTTTCCTGAGAGTTTTGTTAACTAAATGCATATCGAAACTGAACTATCGCGAAGCGAGTCAAGCGAGCGTGAATTTTTTTTTAAAATATATTTCTGGGATAATGTCATGCCACAAACGCGAGCGTAGTGCAAAGATATTTGCCTAAAATTTCTTTCGTACAACAAAGAAAATAGTATTTTGGTAGTAGGTACTTATTATCGCGCCCTGCCCTAAGGGCAGTACTGTAGGTATATTACCATTAAAAAAAAAAAAAAAACTTACTCTAATTTTAATAGAACATTTGCCAGGAATTTAACCCGCCAAGCGATGTTAATCCAATAAAAACAAAATCATATTGCATTTAAATGCGGCAGTACACAGTTAATTGCGTGAATACAGGTAAAAAAAAAACCCCGCTGCTCATATACTATACCTACCTACTACTCGTAGTACTCAAATTATTGTGCCAGTATTAAAAGTAAATTAGCTGTTATCTAGCGTGGTAGACTACGGCCTAAACCCTTCTCATTCTGTGAGGAGACACTTGTTGCTCAGTAGTGGGCCGGCCATGGGTTGTTCATGGTGAGCTGTTGTCAACAAAGTTATGTTTGAAACTCAAACATTACGCGTTTCAAGTGGTAAAAATAGATAAAATGAAAACATTTCTCCTCACTTTTGTAAAAAAAAACACTTATTTATGCACCCCGTATTTAAAACTATCTGACTACCTACCTACCATAATTTTAAATTTAGTTAAAGAATAACCAGATAAGATAAACCTACTTTTACACCCATTTTAGGATTTATATTTCTCAAAATGCTCAATTTATTAACCCTGGGTCACTATTACTTTATTACAACGGATCACCTTCATTTTTATCAATTAACATTTTATATCCCCAATCATTTAGTAACCATTACAAGTAGAGACGGATTATTTCACTGGCAGGCGTAAAACGAAAAGCTATTTCATGTAACTTTTTCTACCTTATCCCAAAGCGGTTTACAAAAAATAATAATTTCACAAAACAACATTCAAGATGCCCAATGAGTGCTGTGTGATAATATCGCGTCACTGCTAGAAAAAGGAAAACATCTATCTATACAATGAATGCAGCAAACGATTGAACCTAAATCCAGAAATTCACCTTCCGTAAAACAAAACCACTATGTGAAAATAAATCCCTATCGTAACTCTTAACCAAACTAATTCGGCACACGATTACAAGTGTGAAGATTGAAATACCACGTTCCGTGAGATATTCACCTGTGAAATCATTTAATGAGAAATAAAACCCCGGCAGGACATAGTAGATACATCCTGAAAACTATTTAAAAGTAACAATAACGCCCATCATTAAGTAAACCACACTTTTTATATTGTTTAACACTATGTTCACTATCTATTCCATTGTACCCACGATACAGGATAACCTAGTGCGGGTACCACCAGACACAGGAAAATTGTACAAGACTGTATTTTGTAAATAAACATTTTTCATTTTTCATTGTAAAATAAGCCTTCTAAATACCTCAACGTTATTTAAACCACAATTTGAAGGTCGATCGCATTTGTATAACCAATATACAAGATGAATTATAAAAATGTGGGTAATTCTAGGTATCATAACGTTGGGGCGCCAGCCAGGTAACCTCCCAGTGTGCCTGGATGCTGCTGGTCCCTTTTGGATGCGTCCGAGGGGAAGAGCAGTGTTCGGGCCGGTGCGCCCCGGTAACATGGCTAATAATTTCTCTTCGGAGATATTGTTGGTTATGGCTAATGACCTGGCAGGGGGGGAGGTTTCTCCGCGTGTCCCTCTGACTAGCAGAGGGCACAGTGGATGAAGCGGAGGATGGGACGCGGGCGACGTGCGCGTCCCAAGGTCGGGGGACGCACTTCGTTGGTGCGTCCCGGAGGTGCGTCGATGGGGACCGAGCAGGTCCCCGGTGGAGGGTCTGCCTTGGCAGACGTCGCTGGCTGGGTCGCGGTTGTTTGCTTCGGCCGTTCCCGTGACCCAGTCGCCAGGCGACGCGCAGTAGCGCCGCTGGGGTTTAGTGGGTATTCCGGTCGCATCTCGGCCGGCGAGTCCCACATACCCTCCCTCCGGGGGGGATGCGTAAATGCATTCCCCAGCGTCAACAAAAAAAAAAAAAAAAAGGTATCATAACGTTATATAATTTCCATTCCAACTCGGAGCAAAGCTTTTTAACAAAATGATAACTAAATGTAGAACAAACAAAACGAAAACCCACACAAATAAAAAAAAAAAAAAAAAAAAAAAAATTACCATTAATAGGTATTAATAGGTATCAATAAAAATAAAATCATGGAAAGATCCTACCCGTTTATCCAGAAATCCTTTGATGCCATGACTAGGTACTTTGATATATTGAGGCCCAAATATTGGCCTTGTGCTCCAAAATGTCTGTGGTCTACTAGACCTCCACTTCTTTCTCGTTCCTCTGTATATTTCCACTTGTTTCTCTGAGTCGTGAGCGTGACAAGAAAATATTATATTTTCTTGATATCCCACTTCTGACCTTTTGGGTAAGGTCTGACGAAATCACAAACACAATCTTTATGATAAATTATTACACTTTTATTTCATATTTAAATTTATTAACTTTTACATTTGTCAAATAAATGTTGTTCCTCTTACGTTAGTATATTTTCGAATGTCGTCGTTTTAAAACCACTCTTACAGGTAACCTCTCCACGTTTATTAGCCACTCCCCTTTTTATCTTATCGTTATCGGCCAATCCAAATTGTACAATGAATAAACTTAGTGACTAATATACAAATCATCAAGCTCGTTTAACAAATCATCTAAGTAATAAAGATGTTTTCATCTTATATATTGATTACAAATATTATCCTTTATTATGCTACAATTCATCAACTAGAAACTATAAGAATTTTATATACAGTACGTTTATCGATCAGATGTTGAACAACTTCAGCCAATCAATGACGCCTTCTAATATGATGTTATGATTTGTTATGATTTGAGTGGCGCCAACTATCTAATCAGTAACTTCTACACGTTTTTAGATAATTAATATGGGCCAAGCTTACAGCTGTATGTACTTAATAATTTGTAATATTATTAACTACCAACTTACATCAATATTATTCCAATTTGCATTATTAATGACGTACTATAACTTTACAAACTAAATAAAGCTTCATTATTATATTATACACACTACAATCTGTAATTAATAATTATTATTTGTTTCTGAAGCAGGTACCTAACAAATACAACGAAACTTTTGAAGTGAACAGACAATACAGGCAATAGTTCTAACTCTGAAGAGAAATATTACTTTCATCGATACTAGTCTGTTTGTGTCTATTTTATTAAAATATAATGTACAATCCTTTTACCTTCGTACTAGCTCAACCTAATTGACTTGTGTATGTATACAAAACGGTTTTCTGTTTGGATGGACAAAAAAAATAGCTAAAATGCTTTCAGAGGTCAATGTGTATACGAGTCTACTACTATTACAGTACTCTTCTCGAGGATAAACCAAATCGGATCACTCTGTTACATTCCGTCCGAGCAAGTTATTACTCCCTAGTCAATAGGTCAATAGGTAGGTAGTCAATACCTTTAACGTAAAAATAAATTCACTTAACGCAATTGAATCAAAAGAAATGTTAATATTTTGCAATTCTGCTTAAAATCCCTTGTATCAACAAAAAAAAAAAACCTTCGGCTTTATCTTTAAAAATAAACCTTACGTAGAATTATTCATCTTGCATACCAAAAGTACGCCCTAATATTATAACGCTCTAGTCAAACTTCATATTGAATGTATGGTAAATTATTTTGACGATTCAAAAGAATTTGCAAGTTTACTTGAATTATAATCTATTCTATTATATAACATTATATTTTAGTCTAGTCTGGTCTTGTCTTGTCTATTCTATTCTATTCTCTTCTATTATATTTTATATTGAATATTATATCGAAATTTCGATGGACACGCAGAATATAAAAAATAGAACTAAAACTTCATATGTAAATAATCTTTACTGTAATAATTTAAAGTTATTATCTATCTAATTAATTATTTACGTAGGTAGCACTAAGATAAAACTGTAAGGTACTTATTTAAAACTGCAACAAAGGCTCTTTTTAAATATTTACTGTTTTAAGTAACCAGTATGATAATAATAATAGATGAAACAAAAGCAACAATATTTAACCAAAACTAAAAAATGGCTAATCCAAGAATGTTACTACAGTGTGCAAGAACTTTTGAATGAATAGACCTGAATAATACGATGATACGATATAAGAAGATTTTAATAACTTTGTAAAGCACTTTTTGTTTGTAAGTACTTTTTTTAAGACTAATTAATTATAGTAGGACATAATTTGAAAGCTCCCATATAATTAATTCATAATTTTTGTTATTCATATTTCATAATTTCGTAATTGTTTGGCAATTCATAGAATTGTAATATTACCTTTAATTATTTACCTATGTTGTACTTTGCAACGCCCTTGCGGGGCTTCATGTTGTAATATTATAAGTATATATTTTTTTTATGATGTAAGACATGAATGCAAATAAAGAAAAAATAAAGAATTACCTCTATGAAGATACGAAAATTCTAAATATAAGTCACTCGTACGCGCTTCAAACTTGTATTCTTATAAGGAAAATAATAACAGGATTATATACTCCCAATTATGCTTTAAAAGAAGAACAATTACGAAAACATCTCTTCCCTAAAACTAGTATTGTAAACGTATGGATATTATTACTTACCCACACAATTATTTAATGTAGATACGAAGTACTAGAATATGACATTTGATATCATGTGCGTAAGTACCTACCATTGTAAATGTAAATAGCTGTAATTCCTGATATCTAAAAGGACTTTTCTGCTCTTTATTGAGAAATAAATGTTTTAAACTGAAATTCCTTTACTAACGATTCTGATATACGCGGACAACTACTTCCGGAATCTATGAATGCCTCATGACATGTGTCGAAAATATACACTTTTTATGATTTACCCTACCCCACATATTATTATGTAAGATTTACTTACAATACGAGTTCGGGTTTGGTTATCATGACTTATATCTGAGCTAACATTTCACTTGTGAAGTTTGACTAACCTATGACACTCTTTGATTACTTTTACCACTACCACCATCACATTTAAACTTGTTCGTCACGTGAACAACCCACGTGTTTAATATTTTTACTATAAAAACTTCTATGTAAGTAACTAGCTCAATCGTCACTCGTTTTTAAATTATTATATTCTAAGGACGTATATAACTGATGCTACTATAATAATTGACCCACTATAATAGTTGACTAGGTACTTGAAACTAAAAAAAAAAAAAAAAAAAAAAGTTGACACAACCATGAATTTAACATTTTGTTCCAATATAAAATTCAAACAAATTAAAAATTAACCATTTTTCAAACACATTCCTTTAAATTTGAAAAGTAAAAGACAATTTCGTTTACCAATCACTATTTCCACGCGGGCCACTTATAGACTGTACGCAATATTAAATCGTACCAGACTTTTACCTGATACCTACAACTTAGAGTCTAGTAACGAATTATCTCACCTGACTATACAAAAGTTTGAATAATATTAAACCATATTCACTCAATATTTAATAATTACTCGAAGTACTCACAGTTTCGGTATCTTTACGAGATACCTTATTACGTTTCCTTCGCAGCCGACGGTGTCCTGGCACTTGAAGACCTCTAGATGGAAAAAGTACGTTTGCGTTTCGACCGATTTTTCCTCAAAGCGTAAGTTACTACACACTTCTGATGTTATCAATTAAACTCTCAGATAGTTAAATCAACCCGTATAATGCAATGTAAACCGGTCGGAGCGCAAACAGAAAGTGTCGCTTGTCGTTCCACGCCACATCGTCGCCCTAGCGCCCTCTGTTCAGTCTCCATGGAGGGGACGCTGACGTCATGACCACAGCATAACGACCAGCACCGGACGTGAGAACGAGGTGCTGCCAACATATATTATGTTTATGTAGTTACAAATCTCACGCCTTTCCCTAATAAAATTGAATTTGTGTAATCCCTTCAATAACATGTAACGTCTCTATCCCATACCAATAGTCGGTACTATTACGAAGTCCCAAACCCGAATCAATTTGGAATCACCGTTAAATCGTTAATACAATAAGCCTGATGAATTTACTCTAACAATTTACATGTCCTCTATCAGACCTACGTTGGTGTTGCTACGTACCGAAGTAGGGTAGGCCGCAAACCCGACATGGTTTCAATTTACGTCACGGGATTGTATTAAATCTATTGAAACAATTAAGATTACCTAAGCCGTGCCGTGAGAGCGTGCGCCTCGTATTCGGTAGGTCATGGGTTCGATTCCGGACCTCTAAATTTTCGGAGTTGTTTTTTTTTAAAATTTAATAGTATATTATTGCAAAGGCCGGGAAATAGGCATTTGCAGGTCGAGTATGAATTTGAAAGCTGAGCCGTAGGCGAGGACTTCACTAAATACGAGACAGGCAATTGCCATTTCCCGTCGAGGCATATTATATAGTGCTTTTCTCAAAAGAATGCAGAAAAATAAAACACACTTTTTATATTTATTGCTTTAATAATATAGCAAAGAATAAAATACATAGACTTAAAAACAAAGGGCGACCTTATCACTATAGTGGTCTCTTCCAGTTTTGTGCGTTAAATATCACTTGCTTTATTGTCCAACTGCTTCATATGCTGCTGCTTTATTGTAGATGTCTATCAGTTGACTATGATTACGATGAAGTAAAAATACAGTTTGTTATCTATAGCACTAACTATCAACAATAAGAGAGAACAAAAAAAGCAGCCTCAGCACTCAAGCGGCTTTTTCGGCGGAAGTGATGTATTGAACGCTGCTTCCGTTCGAAAAAAGAGCTGGGTTAGATATACCCACACCACTACAGACTCATGTGTCTTCACTGAATCTCAAGCAATATCTCAAGTCGCGCCTACAGAAGTTTTATTGTGTACTTTAATAATATTCTGTACTCACCTTTTCAAAAGCTATATTACGGGTATATGCCCCTACTTAGATGAGTGTAGGTACCTCCTGCCCGTCTCATACATCACATTACACATACCTATCACTACCATTTAGGTACTAGGTACCTATTTGTTCACTTATTGGTTTGTTGATTTGTCCTCAAATCATACAATATCGGGTCGGCTTGTTTTTTTTGCTTTAAAGATCTGCGGAGTAACATAGGCTGCTTTTATCCCGGAAAAAAAGAGTTCTCACGGGATTTTAAAAACCTAAATCGACGTGGACGACGTCGCGGGCATCAGCTAGTTAAACATAAAAATGTAGGTACAAGTCACATAAATCAAATTTCAGCAGAACACTAAGCCATAGATCATGGTTGCTGAAATTAAGTTCATCAATTTTATGTTGGCGTTTAAAAGATTTACAGTTTCCCAAACTAGCTTAGAAATATTTTCTATTTTTCATAAAAATTACATGCATCACAAAGTAAGTAAGTAAGATAACAAGTTACTTATGTCCAAATTTCATCGAAATGGGTTAAAAGAATGAGCCTTGAAAAGCTAGCAGACAGACACACAAACACTTTCGCATATTAGTATAGACGAACGAGAAGGTTACCCGACCCAGTATAAGTTATTTTGTTCGCAAAGCTTGTAGGTAAATTAAAACAATACAAAAGAGAGGCTCACGTAACGAACCGATGTTCTTAATAATTGTTAACTTACACGAGTCAATGTTTGAACAGTTCCCCAATTAGTCAATTACAGAAATGTACCTACTCTACGTACATCGAACATTATATCCGAAAATTTGGTTTCTATATGAATCATGTTTCGTCCAATTACGAAGTTTGTGGTGGATGTTTGTGTGAACTTTATACTTGTTAACAGAGCTAGAGCTTTTGTCTACAGGTTTACACGTGAAGATGACGAGAGTGTTTTTTTTAAATAAAAAAAAATAGCTAAACGACCAGGCGGGTCACGTCACCTGATGTTATGTAATAACCGCCGCGCGTGAGCATTTAAGGCACCAGAGGAACCGCAAATGCGTTGGCGGCTTTTCAGGATCTTGGCGAATGATGCAGCAACGGTGATCTCCAGGTTAACGGACCCAATGGTAACAGGTATTACACCATTCGGGGGGATAGGAAGACGGGGGTGGACGGGTTCTCAGCTCGCAGCCGGAGCACATGGGATGCTTTGCGGCTGGTTACGGCTGGAGTGTGGTCGTTAGCCAGGCGGATTCGGCATAGAATCCTACCACGAAGCAGATATGACATCCCTTTGAGATTATGCCTTGCGGTAATAAACCCAGCGACCTGTAAATGGGACTGGGGGTGTCAGAGACTCGTTTGCAAATCGGCAGGGTTCACCACGGGTAGGTGAGGTTGACTTTGGTCACTAAGATAGAATTTGGACCACTTGCACCCCAAACTTGTTGGTTTATATTATTTTGTGACAATCTTTTAACTACTGTAACTAGGCCACCACGCCCGCCATCGCTTCATTATTAAAATAATTTCATTAATCTCGAAAGTACTCAACGAATTTTTTTAAAATTCTGATACTTAAGTGGTAACTGCGATCTTACCCTAAAGTGATGATGCAGTCTAAGATGGAAGCGGGCTAACTTAGAACGGGTATGCAATCTCATTAAATGCATACCTACCCCTGATCGGTTTCTACGCGGTATTGTACAGGAACGCTAAGTCACTTGGCGGTACAGCTTTGCCAGTAGGGTCACCATAGGTAGGGTAGCTATGGTCGAAGCATCCCATCAAACCAAACGAGAGACAATTTAAAAATGATAATGATTTGCGGAATTGCCCCTGATAGGATTCGAACCCGGGACTTCCCGCTTATTAGACCACAGCGAAGCTTTTTACTCGGAAAAACTTCAACTAAAATCTGGAGCAAGCTAAAATAAATAGCTACAGAAACAACGTTTTGAAAAGAGTTAAAAAAAGGTTTTGATTAAAGCCTTAACCAAATCCTACACAAACCACTGGAAACGGGGCTTTTATATTTGGCTACCAAACTTTTACTGGGCGTTCGCCAAATGCTCCTAATTTATTGAATATACTATTGTTTCTATAATAATACGCATTCAAAACAACTGATTTTATTAATCCAATCAAGTTGATTCATCATTTCGAAAGCAAGAAGTTATCACACTTAACACTACACTATAATATTAAATATAATAATATTATAAAGGCGAAAATTTGTATGCCCTGTGTGTGTGTGTGTGTGATTGAACGGGTTTGGTTGAAATTCGCAATGGAGATTAGCATAATATATCCTGACTTAACACACAGGCTATGTTTTAGCCCGGAAAATAAAAGAGTTCCCGAGGGATTCAAAACCTATATCCATCTACACGGACGAAGTCCCGGGTATCTAGTAGGTACATAAATAAAACTAAGTAGGTACCTATTACATACTTTTTTTAACATCTTTATAAAGTGAAATGGGGATCCCACCAAAAACATTTCATGTAAAATGTTGCCAAGACTCACAAGTTCATAATGCTTTCACTGTTAAAAAGTTATGAGATCTCTAGTAGAGCCAAGCCCCTAGCTGAGCTTAGAATTGCGCTGCCCATGGGACCTATCCCAAGTCCAAAGTATATAGCTCTTAAATGCTCTTGAGTATATCACATTTATAACAATAAAGAACAAATAACTCTACTTACAAGCTCTGATTTTACAAACCCTAAATCTTGGTTAAAAAAGGACGGCTTGGCCGTTTAATGTTCGTGGTACTTTTATCTGATATGACATTTAAGCCCGGAATAGCTTGTGCAACAATCATGAAGAATAATATAAATTAGTAATTGTCGAACAAACTATTCCTTATGACCTTAATATTAGAATATGTTATGACATGTAATAGTTTCACGAACATTAAACGGCCAAGCCGTACTTTTTTAACCAAGATTTAGGGTTTGTAAAATCAGAGCTTGTAAGTAGAGTTATTTGTTCTTTATTGTTATAAATGTGATATACTCAAGAGCATTTAAGAGCTATATACTTTGGACTTGGGATAGGTCCCATGGGCAGCGCAATTCTAAGCTCAGCTAGGGGCTTGGCTCTACTAGAGATCTCATAACTTTTTAACAGTGAAAGCATTATGAACTTGTGAGTCTTGGCAACATTTTACATGAAATGTTTTTGGTGGGATTTCATTTCTTTTTGGCAGGTGCCCTAGATTTTTTTTTTGGATCTATTTTTTGTAGGTACCTACATCATTTTCATGGCCCGCTCTCTATCGTTACCTCTTTTTTAAAAGCTTTTATTCCACTTGCAATGTATGTAACTATGTTTGTTTGGGTGGAATCTTGCAACTCAATTTTAAAGCAGATATATCAAATTTCAGTCTTTTAGGACTTCAGGAAACACATTTTTTAAATGTACAGACTGGGAAAAGTTTATTTTCCTGTTGTTTGAATGAAATCCCTAGCCTACATACCAAATTTCAGTCTTCTAGGACTTAGGGAAGTACTTTAGAACTTTTGACTAGAGGGGTTGTGAATGGCAATAAATCTGAAACCATAACAGGTAGAGAATCGATACTTGGTACGTTTGATAAGTCTGTCAAGGACATATTATCCTGAAAATATCAGCATTCTAGCGATAGACTTTACAAATAATTTGCTTCCCCCATACGTGGGAGTGGAGGGGGAAAATTTTGAATTTCTTAATTTTCCTGTAGTTTGTATGCAATTTCTAGTGTACACACCAAATTTCAGTCTTCTAGGACTTCGGGAAGTACCCTAGAATTACAGACTAGAAGTTTTGACTGTCAATAAATCTGAAACTATAAAAGCTAGACAATTGATACTCAATGCGTTTAATAAATCTGCCAAGGACATCTTATCCTGAAAATATCAGCATTCTAGCGACAGAATTTACAAATTTGCTTCACCCATAAGAGGCGTAGAGGGGGGGCATTTCCAATTTCTTAATTTTCCTGTAGTTTGTTGTCAATTTTTAGTCTACATACCAAATTTCAGTCTTCTAGGACTTCGGGAAGTACCTTAGAGGTTTTGAGTAGAGGTTTTGATGATCATCAGTGAGGGACGAAATCGGCGTATTTTAGGTATCAATAAATCTGTAACCATAAAAGCTAGATATTTGATACTTGGTATATTTGATAAATTTGCTGAGGACACCTTATACTGCAAATTTCAGCTTTCTAGCGTCATCCAGACCGAAGTTATGACGAGTCGAAAATACGGCGAAACACTTCGAGAAAAAGGTACGTAGCGCCCCGGCCGCCGTTTGGCTCGTCTTGGCGGGGGCACTGCCGTGCCCCCTGATCAGCATAAAAAAATATTTATTCCATAGTTCTTAGTCACAAATGTTTCAGTATCCACTGCGATTTCAAATGCCCTATTGTTGTTGTTTGCGGGACCAGTGGGAAATCATAGTAGAATAGTAAACGAAGGCACTTTACTTGTGACAACTGTTAGTAATAATGAATGAGAATCACCGAGAACGCGAAACGCTCCAAGAAAATTCATTCATTACCAAGATATTTAAAAAAAAGAAAAGAATATTAGCCATTTTAATCATGACTAACATTCCCCTTTGCCCTCCAACTAAGCGTAAAGCTTGTGCTAGGAGTGGGTACGACAATAGTGCAAGATGGTTCTTTTACATTTAATTTTAGCTTTTTTCAGGGTTTCGTACCCCAAAAGGAAAACGTAATCCTTATAGGATTGCTTTGTTGTCTGTCTGTCTGTCTGTGATGCGATGTGATGCGATGCGGTGTGGTGCGTTATTATAGGTACAAGAGTAATTAGAGTGAGGGAACTCTCGGAATATTAAGCTATGGTGACGTATAATCAAAGAAAAATAGGGCTATTTTGGAGCTCATAAATGATGTCGATCCCTTAGCAATTTCTTAAAAGTTCCCTAACCAAAGATAAGTACCTATTAATACACCCATGCCCCTGACCTATATTATACTTTATGCACCTACTACGTTATTGTACACATTTTAGTTTCATTGTGTGTTATTTTTTTCTATGAATGACATACCTACATTAGTAGGTACTACATACTACATACTATAGAAGATTTAAAGTTTGAATAGGTATGTATAGAGTGGTTTATAATGAGATTCAAGTAATGATAACAGAAACTTGGCTTTATTTCAAAGAGCCGCAGATGCAACTGTTTGTTGTATGCGGGTAGCCGCAGGTTCTAAGGCCTGGTCAAACAAAGCGCGAAGTTGGTGAACACGACGGCTCCAGCAAGGAACTGTATGAACAGCTGAGCGCGACCTTGCAGCGTGCGAAGGCAAGCAGCTCAGATACTGCGAACACTCGCTCTTCATTCGCTCTGCGCAGTACATAAGAACAACACGCTGCGAAACAATAGTGTGGATGGTGTCGAGGTGTTGCGTCGTTCTCCGCAGCGAAACCAACATCAGATGGGGACCTGGATGGCTTGCTAGTATTTTGGAGTGTGCTTGGCTGGCTCTAGTGATAGGTGGGGAGTCGCCCCAGAGGTCTCACGTACATCGGATGCCTACGTCTAAGTGCAGAAAAGAAACCCAGGAAGAGAGAAAAGAAGGGAAGAGAGAAATGACATCCAAACTATTATTTCGCTGTACACTATTTTAAATGTCGTTTTTAGCACGAAAATTTGGATGATGTTTTAGGGTTTTTGTTACAACGGGATCCTAAAAATGTGGGTATGTTAGCCGTTGAAATATGTTGCCGCGCGTCGTGTCTGTCCAAGCCTTTAACTTTGCTTAAATAATTCCGTGTAAAGTTAAGTAAGTAGTATGCTATACGTGTTACTCTGCTAGACATACCATTGCTTGCCAATGTTTTGGAGTAAGTACATATTTTTATTATTATAGGCATAGTTCCACAAAATTTGCATTTATTATAATCAGTGTAATATTATAAGGTGCCATCAGTATCTAAGGAAGGAACTTTAGCTATTTACTTACTTACATAAACAAGTAAAAGATTTATGTAAGAAATTGTTCTTCATATCTTCAAAGAGAATTTTTCTTGATTCCAAAGCAAAAGACCTAGGCGCCTAACTATATTAAATTATACTTTTGTGAGATACTATCTTCAAAGCACAAGGAAAAATAAAAAGCTTAGTAAAACCGACACTTTTTATAATATTCATCTCTCATTAGGTACCTACCTTTTGTTTTGTATTTTTAATGAGAGGAAAACGGCATATCTCTTATTTTCAGAGTTCTGTACCCGAATGGTGCCAATGGTACCCAGTTACTAAGCCAACGCTGTCCGTCCGTCCGTCCGTCAGTCTGACAGCGGCCTGTATCTCGTGAACCGTAACAGGTAGAGAGTTAAAATTATCACAGTACGTGTAGGTATTTCTATTGCTGCTATTTTGGCAAATTGGAAGCGTGTTGGCCTTTAGATTATCGTGCTTTTTGTCTACGAAGGTGTGTTTGACAAAAAGTACAACTCTCTTCTCTTGTAGAACTTTTGTAGAACAGGCAATTTTAAGGAACAGAGGTACTCTAAAACATGACAACTCTCTGGTTGTGTGTGATTTTCGTACACGAAATAAATTACAATTTGGTATCAAATAAATTACACAATAATTAATGTTCGTATTTCCATATGATTCCATACTCAAGCCCAAAGAATTCAGAAAAGGCAGCTATAGAAGTGATCGTGAGATTGTCGTCGCGCAGATGTGCAATGAAATATCACGGCGCATTATTGCAAAAACAGATGTATTTGCATAGCATTACAGTTTAATATACGTTTAGAGATACTATCATAAAATGTTTCAAGGATAATAATTATAATTTTCTTTCAAATTAATTATTTTAGTACTACTTGTGCGCGCTTTTATCTACATGTATTTGAGTTTTGAAAATCCTATGGAAAGTCCTAAATTTTCCAGGACAAAAGTATTCTATGTCACTCTCCAGGTGTTCAACTATATCTGCGCAAAAAATCACAATGATCGGTAGCTCTGTTGTGACATGATTGAATAATAAACCAACAACAAACCACTTTTGCATTTATGATATGTCATATAGGTAGTGATTACAATACCATTTCTATTCCCTTATTTACAGTTCTGTGGTCAGGTCCCTTTTGATCTTGGCTTCGTAATTGCGTCCACTATACCTGAATTCAAATGTCCTGTTCAAGCTCTAATTAGAAACGGCATTAATAATGGGATTAAATTACCTTTGGAGACAATCATGATGAATTTATTGCTGAATGGAATTAGCTACAGTTACACCCAGATATTATATAATAAAACCGAAGCTGAAGTTTCAATTTGCAAGGAACATAGTTCGAGAAACCGATATACGTTGGAGTTTTAACCTTTAGAGTGCTAGAATGGTGACCTCGAAACCCAAAAACCTCCTATTAGGTGGATAGACAACATCAAACGAGTAAAAGGGAGCCGCTGGATTCAGGCGGCGCAAGACCGTGGCGTGTGTAAGTCGATCGTCTGTCGGTTGATAATGATGGTGATGATGTTTGATCTAACCAGAAGATATATCATCATACAAAAACTGAGTAAACAGTCAAGTTTCCTCTATTCCACATTCATAATTTATATTATAGCTGTGAAAGTGTGTCTTATTGCATGTTTGCTTGGTCCTTTTTTACGGACCACCTTTTTAACCGATTTTGACAAAGCTTGCATCCCTTAGATGAGTACCCATAGATGAAGGATTTGTGTACCTTATAGGTGACTTTTGGTTCCGGAAAATCAAAAAGTTTCAACTTTTTTACAAACCCTAATCAAAGTCGTGGGCACTATTGATTTGGTACCGAGATAGTTTGCGTCCTGGAAATGGACAGCTACTTTTTTTCCTCGCGATTAAAAAAAAATATATAAATCCACACTAAGGCACGGGCATCGTGTATCCTTCCCTAATTATAAATTTAGGTACACTTCATTCCACTACTTCTCGATATTCCACATATTTCACACACATATTTCATTTCTCACATATTCCATTACTTCTCGATGGGATGTCATTTCGACACGACTTTTGACTAAAATTTTCTCTAACTACCATTAAATATTATCCATATTATGTAAAATTACACAACTTATAAGTAATTACCCGTAGGTACACCTATGCTTCCAACTTGTGATAGTTCGTATACCGCTTATGTATCATAAGTTACAAGGGTTTCCTGTTCAAATTAACTCCAGCAGATTTAATCAACTAAAACCACAGGGGATTGCGGTAATTTAATTTTGTAAATTATTATAAGTATGAGTGACCCTGTTGGGCGCTCTATTATCTGTAGGTCGACTATAGGTATCATACCTAAATATGACCTATAATAATAATCATAATAGCCAACGAAAAGCAAAGAAAATTATATCCAACAAGTGTAAATTAAAAATTTATAACACCCCCGACAAGTGAAGGTCACATACAGTAACTAGAAAAGAGCTGATAACTTTCAAACGGCTGAACCGATTTTCTTGGATTATAGCTAAGAACACTCTCGATCAAGCCACCTTTCAAACAAAAAAAAAAAAAAAATTAAAATCGGTTCATTAGTTTAGGAGCTACGATGCCACAGACAGATACACACATCAAACTTATAACACCCCCTTTTTGCGTCGGGGGTTAAAAATGAAGAAAAGAACGCTTTTCTGTGAACACGTCTATTACCAACATCAGCTATTCTCAAATCAAGAAAGTAAACCCCCGAATTTGTTGAAAGGGAACCGGAAATGGAATATTTGCTTCGTCGACTTCAGTTGTGTGAAGATTAACGAGAAAGCGGCATTGAAAAGAATTCTACAGGCATATTTTTATAACACTTGATGATGCCCGCGACTTCGTCTGCATTAGTTTAAATTTGCGTTTTTTTTAATTGTGGAACTGGCAGGAGACAAACCGGCGTCTCCCTGGATATGCATTCGGAGCACCATTGGCTCCTAGGCCATGATGGCTAATAAATTAATTAATTCAAGAGCCGAAATTTGAGATGGGTATATTGTATTTTTCATTCAGTAGGTACTCAAGGGACTATTAATGCCATCTAGTAGCCACATGTTGCAGTTATCCAAACTACTTTCAAAGGTCCATATTCCAATGCAGCTTGACCAAAAAAATACATAGATATTAGCTGTTGCGATCAGACCTGGTGGCAAAGCAGCAGCCTAAGAGCGCGCTTGCCTAGAAGATACCTATTCACTCTTGACTTGAAGATACCCATATTACAATTGGTGGTGAAAACTGATGCTGGAAGGCCGTTCCAAATCCTAGCGGTTCGAATTAGAAATGAGGAGGCAAATCTCTTCGTGGAATTTTGACTACGTACGGGTGCAGACCTTGGGATAATATATAATGTGATAGATAATATGGCTATAAGGATCTAAAATAGAAAAAACATAGTTGAGGTTTTCTAAAGTGTGAAAAGCTATTCGAATCTCCCGAAGCAAACAGGAAATTGTTCAGAGGCGTCTACTAAATCAATCTTGTTCGACTTCTCTACTTAGAAACTTTGCAAAGAATTTTCTTTACTTAACAATTACCTAACAAATAAAAGTAAATTTTCACTTATGTATTACTAGCTGATGCCCGCAACTTCGTTCGTATGGATTTAGGTTTTTGGAAAACCCGTGGTAACTCATTGATTTTCCGGGATAAAAATATAGACAATATGTTGACGCAATGTGCGTTACATTGGCATCAGGGAGATAGGTCAAGACCGGAAGCCGCAGCAAAAACCGATAAGTGGTGTACTTACACCAGGTATCGGTTTTTGCTTATCGGTTTTACTTATCAGTTTTGTCGGTAGGTAAGCTTGTTCCGTTTCCTATAGGGTGCTACAGAATCTTAGCGTTAACAAATTCTTACGAGACATTTAACCACGGTTCATTTCCATATCAGGAGACGGAAAAGTTGGCTTACTTTTTTCGAAAGGAGGCAGGCTGACCCTGGCTGTGCGAGGAGATGCAGCTAGTATTCTTAGAATGGTCTTCTTCTGTTGTTCTTTTCTTCCTGGGTTTTTTTCCACACTTAGCTGTCTTCTCTGGCGCGGCTCCTCGCTGTATCACTCCAGCCAGCCGAGCTCACTCCAAAATCCTAGCAGGCCACCCAGGTCGGCAAGGTTTTCAGGGAATGTTGCTGGGGCACCAATGAAGCTTCTCGTTGGGTAGATACACCGATGTATTTGAACAGTACGTGTTCCGGTGTCTCGTCATTCCCCACGCAAGCTCTGTATAGAGGGCTGTCAGTGATACCTAGAATGGAGAAGTGTCTGTTTAACGAACAGTGGCGTCGATTTTCTTGTTTTCCTCTAAACTAGCATCTCTTTATTTTTAACATTGCTAAAAAGGACAGAACATGAATTTTAAATTTGAAGACACTAAATTGCACGCTATCAAACAATAGGCTCGCGACGGGCAGCAAAAGTTACGAGGTTTGACAGTTCTAAATTAAATTTAAAACTGTCAAACGGTGTCTCTCCTTTTCTTATTACAGTGGTAAGAAGGGGATGCAAACACGCTAAAATTTAGTTGTTCAGAATCAGTACTAATGTCTTGTTATCGTGCCTACAACTGTCCTAAGTTTCTTTCGGTAATGGCAAAATGGCGGGCATGGTAGTATTAGCTTTAAATTTTAATGTAACATTTCAAATAATCTCGGTTGAATATAAATATGATGGTGAACACGACAATTTTAAATAAGAAGACACAAAACACTAAGCAGTGTACTCTGCTTTGCATAAAATACACAAATTAGGGCGGTTAGAAGCTAATCCGCAAGATTTGCCTTGCAAAAGAGATCGCTTTACCCGCCTGAAAGGTAAAGTTTTCACGACTAACCAAAGTATCTTCATTAAGGCCCAAATTACTTCAAAAACTGGGCCGAGATTGTAATATTATATTTTGTGATTTTACGATCGACGGTTAAACTCAGAACCATTGTACAAGAAATAACACTTTTTTAATTATTTTTGGGTTAAGTACCCCAAAAGGAAAAACGGAACCCTTATAGGATCACTTTGTTGCCTGTCTGTCTGTCCGTCTGTCCGTCTGTCGTGTCTGTCAAGAAAACCTACAAGGTACATCCCGTTGACCTAGAATCGTGAAATAGGCAGGTAGGTAGGTCTTATAGCACAAGTAAAGGAAAAAAATCCGAAAACATGTGGTTACATCACAAAAAAAATTAGAATGTGTTCATGAACAAATAATTAGTATTTTCAATTTTCAAAGTAAGAAAACTATACCAAGTGAGGTATCATATGAAAATTATTTACCTCTACATTCTAAAACAGATTTTTATTTTATTTTAATGCATAACAGTTTTTGATTTATCGTGCAAAATGTCGAAAAAAGTACTCGAGTATGGAACCCTCGGTGCGCGAGTCTCACGCGCACTTGACTGATTTTTTTTGTGATGTAACCACAAATTCACGGTTCTCGGATGTTTCCCTCTACTTGTGCTATAAGACATTGCTCGTGCTTTTCATGTATTTGCTGAAAATACCTTACAAGTTTTGATTCCCTTGACGGGTTTTGGCAGACAGACAGACAGACAAGTGAACTTATCCTATAAGCCTTCCATTTTTTCTCTATAGATACGGAACCCTAAAAACTACAATAATTGCAAGTCAACCATTTTTTATTCCTCGTTTGAAAAGTTCAGTGGCTTAATGAAACTGGGATCCGAGAAATGCTAAAAATACCCGGGAAACGGTCTTTGAGAATCCTAATGATAATTATGAAAAAAAAAAGATGCGACGCAGATAAAACTGATAGGGAAACATTTACCCGGAAGCGATGCGACCCGGGAGAGTTTTAAAAGTGCCTCCTAATTACTTACTTTCATTCTTGGCAATATGAACTTTAAGCATTAAGGAAAATGCTTATTAAACTTGATTTTGTCTGAGCAAAAAACCTAGCTCTCTGGTACAGTGCAGTGGAGCAATTGCTACTCATGCAGAGGTTGTGGGTCTTATTTACGTACTCTAAATAAGTGTTAGCTTGAGTGACAGCCGTCGATCTAGTAGGTTGTGAGGCTACAAACGCATGGTACGCGACAGGTCGACACTCGACATGACAATCGGGGTATGAGGCGGGGGAGGCGCCCCGCTCGTCATCCGCGCTATTCTACACCGGGTTAGCGCGGTGGTTGTGTGCGGGGCGTCCCCACCCCGATTGCCATGTCAACCTGTCGCAAACATTACCTGTGATACCAAACTGTGCGTTTGAAAATGACATGATGGTAAGTAATTCAAAAGTTAAATGATTAACTATTAGTATGATTATAAACTTGAAAGCAACGCAAAACTTTCTTGAAAAGCATCTTAAGGACCTCCCTGGTGCAGTGGTGAGCGCAGTGGTCTTATAACTGGGAGGTCCCGGATTTGATTCCCGTCATAGGCAATTTGGGAATTTATAATTTCTAAATCGTCTCAGGTCAGGTCTGGTGGGTGGCTTCGGATGTGGTTATTTGCTGACAAAGCCATGCCAAGTGATAAGCATTCCGGTTCCTACGTTTGCGTCAAGAAACCAATCACATTTGAATAAAAACTTTCATACCCCTTCCAAGTTAGCCCGCTTCCATATTAGACTGTATCATCACTTACCATCAGGTGAGATTAGTTCATTAGCAATGCAATAGAAACGAATAAAAGAAAACTCGATTTTCTCGACAAGTTTATTGCAACGAAACTAATAACGTCGCCTAAGTTCCGCAGCAAAATAAATGGAATCTCACAGAATGAGAGTGTATTTGCATACGGACAACCTGCCTTCGGAGCTGGTGGAATTTTTTGATAAGCAAGATGACAGGCAAAACGGCCTAAAACTGTACTGAAATTATTAAGTCCAAAGTAAAGGAAGATTTCGATCACTGTGTGCTTTTTTATAATTTTTATGATAGTGTTTTTACCTACACTTCTAAGGTAATTTCTGAATAATTTTTACTAAATACATATTATTAAAAATTGCGGAACCGGCGATGTGTGCTTATTACAAGATTTTACGTCACACAAACGATGACAGAGTTCGAGTGTCGAAAAACTTCAGTGTTAAAGTAAAATAGGACTTAATTGCTTAGTTTTAAAGCTCATGTTCGTCATTATATCAGCAGTCAGCGCACCAAGCGGTAACGGTAAAATTAAAATCGGTGTTACTGAATTTTTAACTCTAAATCAAGTGACTTTAGCTCCATTTTACTATGACGTTATTGTGTTTCGATCTCGAATTCTATCAACGTTGGGGGAGACGAGAAATTTCATAATAAACACACACACACACACACACACACACACACACACACACACACACACACTTGAACTCAATACAAACTTGAACTCAGTTCCGAGCAGAAAGGCCTAAAATTGAATTCAAAGTTCATGATTTTGATCAAAGTTATTTACCTAATTACAGTTAAGTTTTAGTAGCCTAAATTTACTAATAAGAGGGCTCTCTCCGTCACTCGTTTCATACAATCGTAGTTCGAATTTTATTTGACTATTAAGCAACCAAAGACCATGAAATTTTGCAGACATATTCTAGAAACTAATATCTATGTCTGTGGTTTTCCAGATTTCTGTTAAAATATTCGGTTTCAAAGTAACGCGGTCTTAAAAATTTTCATACAAATCTTTGAGCCCCTGTAATTTTAAAACTACATATTTTTAGAAAAATCTAAAACACCACAGACACAGATATTAGTTTCTAGAATATGTCTGCAAAATTTCATGGACTTAGTATATGCTTACTCATGCTTAATATTCAAATGAAATTGGAACTACGATTGTATGAAACGAGTGGAAACGAGTGACGGAGAGAGCCCTGTTAACGATATATCATAATGTAGGTAACTGGTAATGGATAACACGTGTAGTTTTTGCTTCTCTTGTAAAATTTTATTTCATGTAGTCCCACCATTTTTTTTACCAGCTTCTCATATTAAGACCTCCACAAAATGTTCCACCAGCTCTTAGAGTAACCTGTACCAGCGAGCATGCAATATTCATGCTACTAATACTGCCGTACAGTCATAGTGATACGGTTGTATTCAGTTATTCTAATATCGTTCTGTTTGCATTGGTGGAGGCAATTTCTACATGAACACATGTCTGTAACACTGCAGATAAAATAGGTCTGATCCATAGTCTTGAGTCTAGACTTTAGGTACTAAAAACCTAGATAATAATGAACTCGATATTTGTAATCAGCAAAAAACTAATAAAGTAAATAAATGATTAACCAAAGCCTATCGTAAGCCGATATCTTTTTATTACTCTTAAAAGTTAAATTTTTAACTGCATTTAAATGCAGTTTGCCTGTCTTGTAGAAAAAATGGAATAATTTAAGATTTATTCAGTTAAGGTAATAATTATTATCTAACTTCGTACCTATATACATAACTTGTGTAATGAAAGTATAGAACCATTCTTTATTTACTCAATAACTCTAATGTTAGCAGTCATTTGTTCAAGCTGATTTTCTATTAGATTTGGTTAAAAGGAAATGTACGGAAACAGAGCTCCTAAAGACATCGACTCATCAAGAATTCTTTCCAGTTCTTTCTTTGTTCCGTTAATCTTTCTTTTCTTCTAAAGCAAACGAGCCATGTATTTTATCTTTTAGTTCTTTTACATAAAAGTTCACCAGCTTATTTTTAGGGTTCCGTGTCTCTAGAGAAAAAAGGAACCCTTACGGGGTCACTTGTCTGTCTATGTGTCAAGACCCATCATGGGAATCATCGCCTACAGGGTACCTACTTGCCGTTCATCTAGAATCATGATGTTTGGCAGTTAGCAACATCCTAGAGCAATAAGTAGAAAAATCCGAAACCATGGCTTTGTGGTTATACATCACAAAAAAAATTAAAAATTATTAAGTATTTCTTGCTTCTTGTACTATATAGTATGGAACCCTCCGTGTGCAAGTCTGACTTGAACTTGACCGGTTTTTCTGATAAATTTCAACGTCTAGAAACCTTGCTTGTAATTTTTCGCTATAACGATTTCATTTTTACTGAAAAGGATTTTCAGAAATTTCACTCAAGCGCAACCTGGGCAAGCCAGCTAGTTCTACAATCCTGCTTTTCTATACTCGTGGAGAACTTGGAGGAAAGTTTACGTATTTTGATCGCTTTGTTCTTTTAAGAGGGCTCTCTCCGTCACTCGTTTCATACAATCGTAGTTCCAATTTCATTTGAATATTAAGCAACAAAAGTCAATGAAATTTTGCAGACATATTCTAGAAACTAATATCTATGTCTGTGGTTTTCCAGATTTCTGTTAAAATATTCGGTTTCAAAGTTACGCGGTCTTAAAAATTTACTTACAAATATTTGAGCCCCAGTAATTTTAAAACTACATATTTTTAGAAAAATCTATAACACCACAGACACAGATATATTAGTTTCTAGAATATGTCTGCAAAATTTCATGGACTTTGGTTGCTTAATATTCAAATGAAATTGGAACTACGATTGTATGAAACGAGTGGAAACGAGTGACGGAGAGAGCCCTGTTAACGATATATCATAATGTAGGTAACTGGTAATGGATAACACGTGTAGTTTTTGCTTCTCTTGTAAAATTTTATTTCATGTAGTCCCACCATTTTTTTTACCAGCTTCTCATATTAAGACCTCCACAAAATGTTCCACCAGCTCTTAGAGTAACCTGTACCAGCGAGCATGCAATATTCATGCTACTAATACTGCCGTACAGTCATAGTGATACGGTTGTATTCAGTTATTCTAATATCGTTCTGTTTGCATTGGTGGAGGCAATTTCTACATGAACACATGTCTGTAACACTGCAGATAAAATAGGTCTGATCCATAGTCTTGAGTCTAGACTTTAGGTACTAAAAACCTAGATAATAATGAACTCGATATTTGTAATCAGCAAAAAACTAATAAAGTAAATAAATGATTAACCAAAGCCTATCGTAAGCCGATATCTTTTTATTACTCTTAAAAGTTAAATTTTTAACTGCATTTAAATGCAGTTTGCCTGTCTTGTAGAAAAAATGGAATAATTTAAGATTTATTCAGTTAAGGTAATAATTATTATCTAACTTCGTACCTATATACATAACTTGTGTAATGAAAGTATAGAACCATTCTTTATTTACTCAATAACTCTAATGTTAGCAGTCATTTGTTCAAGCTGATTTTCTATTAGATTTGGTTAAAAGGAAATGTACGGAAACAGAGCTCCTAAAGACATCGACTCATCAAGAATTCTTTCCAGTTCTTTCTTTGTTCCGTTAATCTTTCTTTTCTTCTAAAGCAAACGAGCCATGTATTTTATCTTTTAGTTCTTTTACATAAAAGTTCACCAGCTTATTTTTAGGGTTCCGTGTCTCTAGAGAAAAAAGGAACCCTTACGGGGTCACTTGTCTGTCTATGTGTCAAGACCCATCATGGGAATCATCGCCTACAGGGTACCTACTTGCCGTTCATCTAGAATCATGATGTTTGGCAGTTAGCAACATCCTAGAGCAATAAGTAGAAAAATCCGAAACCATGGCTTTGTGGTTATACATCACAAAAAAAATTAAAAATTATTAAGTATTTCTTGCTTCTTGTACTATATAGTATGGAACCCTCCGTGTGCAAGTCTGACTTGAACTTGACCGGTTTTTCTGATAAATTTCAACGTCTAGAAACCTTGCTTGTAATTTTTCGCTATAACGATTTCATTTTTACTGAAAAGGATTTTCAGAAATTTCACTCAAGCGCAACCTGGGCAAGCCAGCTAGTTCTACAATCCTGCTTTTCTATACTCGTGGAGAACTTGGAGGAAAGTTTACGTATTTTGATCGCTTTGTTCTTTTAAGAGGGCTCTCTCCGTCACTCGTTTCATACAATCGTAGTTCCAATTTCATTTGAATATTAAGCAACAAAAGTCAATGAAATTTTGCAGACATATTCTAGAAACTAATATCTATGTCTGTGGTTTTCCAGATTTCTGTTAAAATATTCGGTTTCAAAGTTACGCGGTCTTAAAAATTTACTTACAAATATTTGAGCCCCAGTAATTTTAAAACTACATATTTTTAGAAAAATCTATAACACCACAGACACAGATATATTAGTTTCTAGAATATGTCTGCAAAATTTCATGGACTTTGGTTGCTTAATATTCAAATGAAATTGGAACTACGATTGTATGAAACGAGTGGAAACGAGTGACGGAGAGAGCCCTGTTAAGAAGGACATGCTTTCAAACTACGAAACTTTTGTTACAACTCTAGGTATTGGTTCAGAAAGTTTTAGATTTATTGGCAAGATGCAACGGCGAGTGCAATGTTAGGAAAGTTGAGATTCCCTGAAGGATGCAATTCGTAACAAGTAGATCTGCAGGAGACAATATACGGCCCAAACCAACAGCATAAATTCAAGTAGCAGGTAGCTAAGCCATCAGAATATTTAAATGGAAGTGGATACTGCGGTCAAGCATGATGTCGTAAGAGCGACGACTGTTGCAGTGTGATTGAAGGAAATAATTCTATCAGCAAACATAGCTATATTTACGCGGGTGAAGCCGCGGGTAAAAGCTAGTAATAAAATAAACGCGCCATAACGGTGTGGAATGCCTTTCTGGCGTCCGTGTTTTCTGCCATGTATAACCTAAATAACTTCAAGGCAAGAGTGAATAGGCAGCTTCTAGACAAGTGCGCTCCAAACTAGACTTCATATTATTAAAATTTTATAACAAGTGTAAATTAAAAATTTATAACACCCCCGACGATCCAATGTATTTGAGTTTTCCAAAACATCATTTTCAAATAAATAATTATGTATTTAGGCAACGTCCATCTTGACAGCTTGACATTTGTCTATTGACATAATATTATGAACCTAACGGTTATCTAACCTTCTTTTCTACAAGAAAACTAGAAAAGAAAACTCTTAAACGGCTGAACCAATTTTTTTAGATTATAGCTAAGAACACTCTCGATCAAGCCACCTTTCAAACAAAAAAAACTAAATTAAAATCGGTTCATTCGTTTAGGCGCTACGATGCCACAGATACACAGATACACACGTCAAACTTATAACACCCCTCTTTTTGGGTCGGGGGTTAAAAATGGGTTGAGACGGTGTGCGTGTCTCCTCACAGAATGAAGGATTTAGGCCTGTGGTTTAGGCCATAATTCACTATGCTGGCCATGTGCGGATTGGCAAGAATTCACACACCTTTTAGAACATTATGGAGATTTCAACAAACCTAAAAACTAAATAATATGATTATTAATAGAGTTTATAAACATGTCAAAGTTATACATTAGTCAAATCAGAGATCTGGTTGGAAAGCTGGGAACAAACTTTAGTTTTAATGAGTCTGCAGCGCAATTAATGAAAAACTAAGTTTCCAGAGCAGGTGTTTTACTCTGTAGCTAACGACTTGTTTCTATTCGTAGTTTGTAGCAGTGGTTTTCACTAAGATAGTGTCGGTATACCCGCAGGCGGCCTTATTTTTAGGGTTCCGTACCTCAAAAGGAAAAACGGAACTCTTATAGGATCACTTTGTTGTCTGTCTGTCTGCCTGTCCGTCCGTCCGTCCGTCGTGTCTGTCAAGAACCCTATAGGGTACTTCCCCTTGACCTAGAATCATGAAATTTGGAAGGTAGATAGGTCTTTTTAACCCCCGACCCAAAAAGAGGGGTGTTATAGCTCAAGTAACGGAATAAATCCAAAAACCGTGAATTTACAGTTACATCATTAAAAAAAATTTAAATGTGTTTCAATTTTCAAATCCTATAACAGATTTTTATTTATTTTCATAAAATATGATAGTTTTTTATTAATCGTGCAAAATCTCCAAAAATATCTTGGGATGCTTGGATTGCTTGCCGGTCGTGTCTGATTATCGACCTATCGAACTATGAGAGTGAGGGAACTGAGAGCCCATCTGCGCACATTTTGCACTATAATAATATCTCCTGCGTAATCTACGTTAAAATGCTGCTGTGGTCGAAATCCGTTTGGGAAGTACATCACTAATTTATTACTTTAACTCAGTTTGAGAAAGCGATTCAGCTTTTGTAAGCAATAATAAATCGGGGTTTTCACAAATTTATTTAAGTACACGTTAATAGAAAACTGAAACAGCATTCAAATATGATGAAAGAGTATTGACTAAGCATACCTTCATCAACTGTTTGACTCCCAATCGAATCCGTCCAACGCTCCAGCGGATACGAAATTGGATTCCATCCCTTCATCCCGTAATCATGAATATATTTCAATTACAGCACGGCCGGATAAACATAAGGCGCAACGCATTCAAAGAGAGGGGAGTGGAAGAGAATAGAAAAGGTTTCTATTTAAGTAAACTTTTACATCATCATTATCAACCGATAAGCATCCATTACTGGGTCGATTCCACGTCATGCCACGGTCTTGCGCCGCCTTAATCCAGTGTCGTTCTTCCTATTCCAAAGCTGCGCTTTCCTTTTACAAAATACTTTCAAATTGTAAAGTGTGTAAGTGATAATGTACTTCCAAGAAGAACCAGTAAGAACTCGGCGGTTGCTTTATATGGCGTATTTTTAATAACAACTTAAACTCAGCTTTATTTACTTACTTTTTCGTTCGATTGAAATTGGTGTATAGAAAACAAAACAAGGCAGAGATTCGGTGACTAAATAAAACAGAGTTGAATTTATTATAAAAAAGACGTAGCGCCTCAGCTCTGCTCCGCTCATAGACTTAGAATTTTTTCGCTACGCGCTCCGCTCCAGTCAGAAGACGATGCGATGCGCCTAAGGATTCCAAACATACTCAGCCGTAATGTCATTTATCATTGTATCCACACATATATTACAAACGCCAAAGTGCGAAAGTCTGTTCTTCATTGTTTTAAAACTAAGCTCTGGACCCGTAGACTGTATTTTTTTCTACACCGATCTCATTGCCTGTGATCTTTTTACGGGTAAGGCTGAAAGCACATTGGTTAGTACAGTTTTTTTTTCATAAGTTTCTAATTTTTATTCGCCAAAATATGGTTAAAACAGACGTTCACAGACACAATATTTATACTTAAAGAAAAAGGAAGTGCGAAAATCGGATAATATTTGACGGAGTTATGGAGTAAAATCGAAAAAAAAAATTGATCCCGTATCCCAAAGAATCCTTAATCTTTTTCGGGATAAAAACTACCCTATATGTCAACCCGGAGTATCAGCTACCACTGTACCACATTTCAATTAAATCCATTCAGTAGTTTTCGCGTGATGAACGCACATACAGACAGACAAAAAGACAGATAAAAATTCAAAAAAAAATGTTCTGGGGTCTATATCGATAATAATGTTTCGTCCCATTAAATTTTTCAAAATATATTTAACTAGCCGATGCCCGCTACTTCGCCCGCGTGGATTTAGGTTTTCGAAATCCCGTGGGAACTCTTTGATTTTACGGGATAAAAAGTAGCCTATGTGCTAATCCAGGATATTATCTATCTCCATTCCAAATTTCAGCCAAATTCGTCCAGTAGTTTTTGCGTGAACGAGTAACAAACATACACACATACAAACTTTCGCCTTTATAATATTAATGTGATAGGGTGATGTACAGAAATCGTCCAGTTACAGTTTTATTATAAGTATAGAAAGATAAATCATCCATGTATCGACATTTCCGTCCGTGTGTCTACATATACCTGATGCATGAATAATAATTCGATAGATGTGTTTTTGATGTGTACAATATTTCACTATTTACTTTATTATATTTTCACTCCCGTAATATTTGCTATGCACACAGTCGGCTTACATTATTTTGTTTGGCTTCAGTCCAGCCTCCGGTTTTCATAGTAAAATGTGTAGATATCTATTTAAATAACGATTTTGGCTTTGTTCAAAATGTTAATGCTGTTATGTTACTATGTTATACTAGCTATGTTAGGTTAGCGGATTGCTTCGCTTACAATACCTATCCGCGATTTTTATTTTTAAAAATCTCGTGAGTCTCGCTTTTCGATTTTTCGAGATGAAAAGTAGACTATAATATACTCAAGGTTATTAGTAATCGTGCAAAATATCACGTTGGTAGAAATCGTATCTAAAATTTAGGACTTTTGACACTGTAGTCTGTAGGTACCTACCTACCAAAGGAAATTACTTCACCTTTCATATAAATCGGCTAAACGGATGAGCCTTTAAGAATCCGTAAGGAACTCTTTGATTTTCCAGGATAAAAAGTAGCCTGTTTTCTCCGGGATGTAAACTAATTCGGTACCTACCTAATTTAATCAAAATCGGTTAAACTGTTGGGCCGTGAAAAGCTAGCAGACAGCCAGCCAGAAAAACAGACAGGTACACGTTTGCATTTATAATATTAGAATGGATTTCTAGAAAGAAAAGAAAAAAGAAAAGACAGAGACAGATTAAGAAAGAGACGTTTGTAGACACAAACGGTCTACCGACCGGCTCTGTATGAAGAAGAACGCTCTCTGATGCTTGCCGAGCCGGTCGATCTGAACGGGCCCTAATATTACGAGCAGAAAAAACGCTAGTCTGAAACCACCCTAAACATGTAAAGAGTCAATGCAGAAGATCTCCAACTTTCACAAACATTCTCTACCTACTTACTCGTAATATGAAACTATTGCATGGAATATCAATCAACACTGATTTAATTAAGACCTCACTGAAACTCTCTTCCTCTAAAAGCATGAACTATTCGAGTACCTACTTTACTTCGTCTGCTACTTTTCCCAAGTCTTTGATATTCGTGATTCGAAATCCCAATTAACGGGATGCAATTCAGCATTTCAGTCTTTGTAAATGACAATTTTTTTATATTTCTTGTAATGTAAAGCATACCTAAGTTTACCAAAAGCTGACGAACAAATTTCACTTCTAATTAGGTACTCTTATAGTATATAGTATATATCTACGTTCACATCGACATCGGGATAGCTCAGAAATGAAGGATTTTTCATTTTTTATATCCTAAGATATAATATTATTATCACCGTACCGAAGGAGACCGGAAAAAGTTGGTCAAAACTTAAGTATGGAAACACAAACTACAAAGTAAAATGAACCTAAGTAGGTATGCCCTGTTTGGATGCTCGAGTTCGTCCATATAAGTAACTATTTTTAAGTTTCTAGGTACTAAGTATAATACTTATGTGAAAAATAAATTACATTATTACTTCATAAATGAGGAATTGTCTGGTCGGAGATCTGGGGGGACCCACAAAAAACCGGTCAAGTGCGAGTCGAACTCGCACACGAAGGGTTCCGTACCACATCATACAAGGTATAGACACCTAACACTTTAAGTAGAACATTGCAAGTTAATAACGGACTGCGCCATCTATATGTGATTTAGTAAATAAAATATTTCGTGAACACATTTTAATTTTTATTTGTGTGATTCCTTTCCTTTTGCTGTAAGACCTACCTACTTGCCAAATTTCATAATTCTAGGTCATCGGGAAGTATTCTATAGGTATTCTTGACAGACACGACAGACGGACAGACACCAAAAGACAGACAGACAGACAACAAAGTGATCCTATAAGGGTTCCGTTTATCTTTTGAGGTACGGAACCCTAAAAAATTATTTAATTTAACCATTATTTAATTTAATTATCTCAGCAAACTCCCCCACCGTTATGTGATTATAGAACAACAGTATACGACTGTCAGATATGAGAAATATAACGCAAAAACAAAGAAAGAAAGAAAAAAAGAACAGAAGATATTTACGTACCTACCAAGGTACCTACCAGATTTTTTTTCAGAAAAACAACTACCGATAAGAATTTCTCTGAAACGACTCTTCTTAGTAGGTATACCATTTTAAAAGTATATCCTGTTAAATTTCAGGCTTTTATCTTAAAAGGTAGGAATGTTAAAGGGTCAGGTACTAGCTGTAATGTAAAGACGTCGCGACTCCATTTGCACTAGCAATTTTGCTTTAAGAGGTATAACTATTCCTTTTAGGAGCCATTAGGGTTCCAAACGCGTCCAGGTACGACAACAGCCCACAACAAACCCAGCCGGGTATATTGACTATAGGTTGTTTCCAACCATCCATCCATCCATCCATCAGCCTGTATGCGTCCACTGCTGGACAATAGGCCTTTCCAAGAGGTTGGAAAGGCCTACGTCCAGAGTTAAAGGTTGTTTGCCTAAACTAAATTCAAGGACGACGTATACACGCGATCGAGCGTGTTAGCTTCTTATTACCTCATCACATTTATGATATACTTATAACCCTGTTATAAGCGGATTGCCGACTGAATAATTGAATTAGCTTAATGCGGCTCAAAAGTTATGTAATTGACGTAGCGACAAGCCCCTCGTAAAGCATTGAAGGTTGTTAGAATATGTTGTTCTTGTATAAAGCTTCGTCCAGGGTAGTTTCATTTTTATCGTGAAATAGGCTTGCGCTTGACGATAATACCTGAGAAACAGGACGAAGAGGAGTCTAGGGTAGGCCTGACGACGACCGGGACATCCATCCATATGCGCATGGCGGTAGACAGAAGTTGGTAGGGCAGGGGGGGTTATAGGGGGGGGGGGGGGGGGTATTATTATTTATATAATAATTACTGTGATTTGAATAATGATTGATGTACGAGTAGGTTTTACGGAATCGAGTTACCGAACTCAGTCCAAAATAATCTCGTTTCTCGCTGCCGTCTACCGGGAAAACTAACTTACTGACCGGGACACCGGGACATGTCCCGGTGTGCCGGGACGTATGGCAGCCCTAGTCTAGGGTGGAGCGCCCTTGCCTAGAAGATGCCTATTCACTCTTGCCTTGAAGGTGTTCAACTTATACTAGGCAGGAAACACGGATGCCAGAAGGGCACCACACTCTAGTGGTTCGTATCAGAAACGTAGATTGGATGTCGATCATACAGGGGTGCCAGCGTTAATGGTTTTTCGTTGTGCGACACGTCTTGTTAGGTTGGTTGGCTTCTGCGGTAGTGGAGCGATGTGGGAGATGTGACAGTTGTCTCAAGTTGACGAATCGCCGAGCTCTCGCGTCACGTCATCACACCGCTCCCACACCGCTCCACTACCGCAAGAACCTACTCAATTATGCGTTATGCCTGTAGTTTTTAACCCCCGACCCAAAAAGAGGGGTGTTATAAGTTTGACGTGTGTATCTGTGTACCTGTTTACCTGTGTATCTGTTTATCCGTGTATCTGTCCATGGCATCGTATCTCCTAAACTAATGAACCGATTCTAATTTAGTTTTTTTTTGTTTGAAAGGTGGCTTGATCGAGAGTGTTCTTAGCTATAATCCAAAAAAATCGGTTCAGCCGTTTTAAAGTTACCAGCTCTTTTCTAGTTACTGTAAGCTTCGCTTGTCGGGGGTGTTATCTTTTAATTTACACTTGTCACTTTATTATGGTCTATAAACATTTATTATTACAATGCCGTCAGAATGATGAGCAAACAGAAAACTATTAACTTTTTGTTTATGTGAGTGACAAGTAAAATTATTATGGGAGCGAACCATGAGTAAATTTTTATGCCATCACGTACGCGTTTGAATAACGAGAGGCGAAAATCACAATAATATTTATTTCTGTACGTGACAGCGAGTGCCGTGATTGTTTTTCTTATCTCGTTCAGCATTTCAGCAACGTTGGAATTAAATTCTGAATTCATACGTGCTGCTGAGTGTTACAGATACTCGTAGAGCTTTTTATTGTTTAACGTTCTGTTAGTATTTGGAGGTAAACTATCTATACTACATAATATTATAAATGTGAAAGTGTCTGTCTGTTCGTCTGTGTTGCGGTGTAAAACAAAACGCGGAACACGAGCGTGGACCCTGCTGATTGGTCCACGTAATTCGTTATGTGTCGTTGCTTTTAATAACGTCAATACATTTTACTTCTCTGTTCTCTGTATAATATATAAAATTAGATAGAGAATTTTTTTAGAAGATTAGATGGTAAGTATAGAGAACTAAAACTACCATTTTTTGTCTTTTTGCATAAAACGAAATAAAAATGAATTGAAACTTCCACGTGCAACAGCCTGTTTGCTAGATCAAATCTATCTATCAAATTTTCAACGGCAAATCCATTTAACCAACCGATTCCTATAAAATCTCATCTGTTTAATCGATTTTTAGGTACAAAGATAGCTGCCATCTCGGAGGAGACTAACATCGGCTATTTTTATCCTGGAAATCAAAGTTCCCACAGGATTGACGCCTCTGCGTCTCTACTCATTAATAGGTCTCTACCCATTAACGGCTAGGTAGATGCACTCCATGGGTCGGAAAATACTTACACTAAATTCTAAATTCCCTTGGTTTTAGTAAATTAAAGAAAGTTTACGAGGACGGAATATTAAAAAGTGGAACACTGAATCGCTAGTACCTTTTAAAGGATTTTTTTTAATCCACAAAAAACCACTCCGGTCAAAGCTTCGATCAATTTGATTGGAATTCAGAGCGCACTCACTCGCCGTAGACTTTTTATTACCAATCAGTTCAAAGTTAGATTTTTAGCTTCAGGCCTCCGTGGCGCAAAAGTATAAAATAAGGGATGAAATAAAAATTGCCTCTCTCTCTCTCTCTATCTCTAC